>NC_142210.1:13634243-14267814 GCF_049639895.1 Pseudopodoces humilis
AGCTTCAGAAACTAACACAGTAAGTTGGTAGTGGAATTTGACCATACCCTGGAAGCTTGCACACAAGAATCTATGATTGCATGTGTAATATAGCAATAATTGATCAATTCCATGTTTACTTCCTTCAGCTGAGCAGCAGCTGGGTCTTTCAGCTGCAATCACAACTCCATCCTGAGCAGACTGTGCTGTACATAGCCTGTTTCTTCCTCCCCTACTACTTGTTGCTCTGACAGAAAAAGACTCCCTGAACCCAGCTCTGCACCCTCACTTCCACCTCACAGACATCAATACTGTAACCTACACAAAACTGACTCTTAGTTGTGCAGCAGTTTGCTACACAGACCTGGTCTCACTGTTAACATGCTTACTTGTCCAAGGAATGTTTGCAATGGCAGTGTGGTGGGGCACTGTCAGGTGCTTTGTGTATTTAGGAGTGATACCAAGCTCCTCTTTCATCACCCTGAGCAGCAGTAAGAGCTACACAATATCTGCTTTGGGAGTTTTCCCAAAATGGGCATTTCTCTTCCTTTTTTGGTTTATGCTAACTGCTTTTGCCCTCTTCTTATATGACCTCAAAGGAAAAGACCTTGCTGAGTGTAGTTGCGTGCTTTCTGACAGATTTGTTATTTCACCACGTGATGGGGAACATGCTGAAGGGTGCCTGACGCCAGTGCTGCCAGAGTTACTCTGGGTTTAAGCAGTACAGCTAAGGCTGCCACATGCAAGTGTTTGCAAATCAGGGAACAAGAGAAGTCACAGAAAAAGTCTAGGCATCTATCCTCAATTGCCCCTTAAAAGTTCCCAGCAGGGAAAATGGAAGAAGGATGTCAACAGCATCTTCAAAATTTGCTTGTTTCTGCAAAAGAGGTGAGGATAGAAGGGGAAACATAGTGACTTTATGTGACTTTCCAGGTGACACCATGCCAAGTTTTTGCATGGGAGTCACAGAGGGATTCTAGCACTGAAGGATACTGAGGGGTTTTTTTTGAGAGAAATTAAATGAAGAAACTGTTACAAAGATATCCCAACATTGCATACCTGTGCCAGGTATACCAACGTTACACACCCATGCATTGAAAGTCCACATGACAAAAGGTGTTTGATAATTTCAGACTAAAAGGTGCTTTTTGTTTTCCAGGGACCCATATATATTGCAGATATTCATATGACAGCTTCAGCACAAAACACATAAGAGTAAATACAGACTATTCCAGAAAGCAGAAAACAGCATGCTCAGTACTGGAAGTGGAAAAGAGATTATGTTAGTTATTAGATTTATAAGTTGAACTAAAGCTAGAAAAAAACACTCCTGTGTGTTGCAGCTCTGACCAAGTCCTGGCTCACTAATAACCTTTCACAAAAAGCACAATTACCTTGATTTTCCATATCTTTCCTTCCTTCACTCCCCTCCCATTCTTTATTTTTCATTTGTAATTGTCTGTCTTGGCAGACAGACAGTCCTGTATTCAGGACACAAACTCCTACTCATTATAATAGATCTCTAAAATGTTTTATCTAACACATATTCAGTCTGTCACAAGAATTACAGGAGAATTTTTTTTGTTATTATAGATTGTTCCTGCTCTTTGTTTATCCGTCTCAGATTTTCCCACTCTCAGATATGAACCCATGCACCAGCCAAAGCTCTGCTGAAAGCTGCTTCTCAGCAATAAAAAAATGAGCTCTTAAAAATCTGTCAGCAGTGGCCAGATGCACAGAGGTTTTTTAGTGAAGCAGCACAGTTAAATACCGTACAGAGCTCAGGCCTCCTGGATTTCATTTTATGTTAATGTATTCTTATAGAAAGACACAAAGAAATCTCTTAGATCTTCATGATAATGAAAAGGAAATTGATATATAAATCAGTGTGGTTTGACAATCATTTACAGATTGGGGTATTCTAACAGGAAGCATAATGTTGGGAAAGGCAGAAGAAAGGGACTATTGGCTTTAAACATATGACCAAGGGATGGTTTCCTCTTTGTTCAGATACTGCCACAGGGAATTGTAGCATTTCCTGCAAATCTCCATTTTCTCGCTTTATGACAACAAGTAAGAAGTGTGCTCTTCATAGAAAAGAGTCTGGGTGTTGGAATGTTTCTTGTTTTCAAACTTGAAAAAAATACCCATCTTTTACAGCTACAGCCATTTTACAGCTGTAGCCATTACACAATGGCCTGAAGAACTAAGCCACCAGTGAACTCAATGTGGGATTTGAAGTACGAAATGATGCTGTGATTGGTACATTATGAGGCTCCAAAGAGCTAGCAGGTACATCTAAATCACAGTTGCTGTTTTACTGAGTTTGCATGTAAAGTGCTGTGCTGAAATCTGCTCAAGAGCTGCAGAATATGATGTGAAAGTTAAAACTGCTGCTGGTAGTCACCTTGTGAGCAGAGGGGTGGCTCAAGAAATGTTGTAATTGGGTCTTCTGGGTCTGTACATGGCTGCAGGCACAGACCCACTGGTAATATTTCTAAGCTCCTGGATGGGAAGAGAGTTGCTGAATGAGGTCTCTGATCAGACAAGGAAATGCAACAGAAGTGCTAATGACCACTTCTTCGTTGTGTTTATATCTGGTTTCCAGTACAATAGGGCCCTGATTATAATTTGTGGCTTTTGATATTATTGTAATACAAGCAATTAGCTACAAATGAACAACAGCAATGAGTAGACAAGTTATACATAATGCATATAGATATGTAAAGAGCATGTCATACTGTTTGTACTCCCCAAACTGCCCCACCAAAATTTATTTATTACATATAGAACCAAACCCAAACACCAAATCTGTATCCTCTCCATGTAGGAGAAATTTGCACATGGATGAAGGATTTAATGGTCTGGTAATATCCCTGTAGCAAAGTATTAGCTTCAGTGCAGCTCCAGTGCAGCTCCAGTGCAGCACTGCAATGCTCAGCACTGCTCAGATATTAATCCAAATTTTACTGCTTGAGAAAATCCCAATTTCAAAATAAAACTAATGACAGAAAAATAACATAAATCCAGGAAATAAGCAGCAGAAATCTATACAACCATTGCTTAGAGAAGCCCTAAGCCAGCCCACTTAGACACTATGAAGTTTATCAGATCAACTTCAGAGATGCCTGGCTACAATCTAATGACACAATACTGAGATAAACACATCACCAGTATATCTTCACCAAATAAAAAGACAGAAAAAAAAAGAAAAGAGGAAAAAAAAAGAAAAAAGAAAAAAAAGACATTGAGGCAAGAATAGTAAATGATCCACCTGGGGACTTTCAATAATCGTTGTCTGAAACTGGTTGAGAATCAGGAGTTTGCTTCTTAGAACCTTACTTAAAAGCATCTGCTCTTCTTTTAGAAAATGTTTTAAGCATCCTGAGTATGGGAACTTTGAGGCTGGATATGACAGATGAAATATTATTGTTCCAAAAAATTTTAATGAGCACAGCTCTGCTGCCATGTGGATGGCTCGATGTTGTGTTCTACTGACAGGATGCAGATCACAACTCTTCACAGGGGAAGGCTTTGTTTGAAAAAAAATCTGGAGAAAAAGTTTAAGTTCATCAAGGAAGCAACACACACCTTTTTAAAACTTTCTGAAGACTGTGGTGTGTGCTAGTTGCTATTGGTCTGATATAATCCTTGGTATATTGAGATTGTGCCTGTAAACCACCCAGACTTTTAGCTACAGACACAAAATCTGTGGTGCCTGGAGGGGGAATAAGGAGGGAGCAAAGCTTGTCATTGTCTCTGGGAGACATCTGGGGGACACTCGGTGTTTGGAGAGGGACACAGTTGAGTATAGTCCATGCTGGTTTGGCTGGCAAATTGAATAGTTGTGACCACACATGTCCCATGTGGAGACAGCTCCAGGTGGTGAAATGAATGGCATTCATGGGTCAGAACTGAGTTGATTTCACCCTAAAAATGGGGAAAATCAAGAAGAAACCATGAATACAAAACAGGAGCCAAATTCCTTGCCAGTTCCAGATCTCCAGAGTCCAGAAATGCTTTGATGAGGCTCTGTGACTGCAGTTCCTCCAAGTCTTGCCCCTTTGATGCATACAACTTGACTAGCAGAGCCAGGGAAACATCATGAGTCCAGACTCCATCTGAAAGACTCTGTGTGCCCTGAGTCTGCACTAAACCCAGCCTTTGCAGACCCCAGCCTTGTGGAACCTGAAGACTGCTACCTGTAAGTGCTGTTTTGAAGATATTTTTGGGATGTATGAAATACAGGCAAAGTTTCTGGCATCAGAAGGAAAGGAAAACCTGAGGCAAAGAAGCACAAGGAGTGCTTTGGTGACATCATGGCATTCTGTGACATTCCAGTTCTGTTCAGGAGTCCCAAAATGACTTGCTACAGAACCAGACTAGGGACTGCTAGTGGAGGGAACAAGCTGAAGAGCAGTGAAGCAACTGAACTACACTAGGATATCACCAGCCCAATGAAAGTATGGTCCTGATTAATGTGAAACTAGGTTTGGTGCTTCTCTGAGCCTGGGAATTGAGGTCCCACAGGGAAAGTGTACAGGCAGAGGAAAAAGGAGAAATCTTGGTCAGGATTCAGCTATCAATGGGAAGAGTGCAACTGAGCACAAAGCCAGTGAAGGAGAAGGAGGAGGATGGCACAGCAGGATCCTTGGTCTGCCACTGAGCAGCTCTCTCCATGTGAGCAGATCATTTCCCTGCTCTGTCACTCTCCTGATCTTCACAGAGAGCCTGTTCTACAGGCCAGGACCAGGGTTCTGCAACACAAGGCACAAAGGACCCTTGAACAGCTTAGAAGGTACTGCAATAATACAAAGCAGAAATTGCAGCCACCAGATGGAGAAAATAGAGCACTTTCAGTCAGCAATTTTGTTCCTGGTAAAGTCCCATGCCACATGAAGCTTTGAGCTACAGCTGCTGCAGTGCTAAGTACAGAAAAGAGTGGTCTTTCTGGAATCTACTTTTAAATTTAAAAAATTGGGTATAATTTCCATGAAATGAGGGATGAATTTAGCTCATTTTGCATCATGCTCTAATTACCAACTGCAGTGAAATATTCTAAGATGATGTATCTCAGGCTCCATCTTATTTCTGGATCTTGCTCCAATTAATTCTATTTACCAGTTTACAGCACCTAAATGAGATGCACTGAGCATCAGGCCATGAGTTGCCTGGTCTTTCTCCCTTGGTACCCTGGGCTAATTGCTCTTCATAGCTACTGTAGTACTGTTTTGAAATCTTAGGACAATGGTATTAATACTCACTTGCTATCCAGAAGTTTTTTGAGACAGCCTTTTCAAGTGTAAAAATCTTTTTAAGGTTCCAGGTCATACTACAGAACTGAGAACAGTTATTTCTTCTCTTTCATATGATTTCTCTGTGGCCTGTTCTATTTCTGAATGCTAGAAGTGGCACTGCAAAGAGGGTATCTGTTCTGCAAGAAAAAAGGAAGGGGAAGTCTATTTTGAAGGAGGAAAAGAGGGAGGCTGTTTGAAGGAAATAGAGAACACATGGGAGAAAGGAAGGGTGAATGTGAGAGGAAGAGCACAGATTCTAGTGCAGGTGAGAAGCAGTAACCCAGTAACCCAGGTTTTCAATACCTATCCCAAATAAGGTGAATGTCCCCATTGTCAAATCTTGGGGCTAGCACAGCAGAGGCTATAGGTTCCTTCCAGGTCCCAAATAATGCTCACAAGAGGAGCTTTGAGGATGCTGCATTTTTCCCACAAAGAGTTCAATTTCAGAAAGAAAAAAGATTTGGTAGAAAACTCTGGGCCAACACTATTTGCAATCTCATTCTCATTTATTTGCTCAAGTAATCCCCAGTGCTTGATTTACGTAAGACTTGAATTAACTGTGTATTTATTCAGAGATCTTAAATTACACTGATGTGATGAGGTAAAATTACAAGCTGATGCAGTTTCAAGGGTATTAACAAGCACATGATGGTGAGGCAGATCCCACTTGCCACTGAGGAATCCAAGCCCATTCAAAGGTTTCTAGAGAAGGTTGCAAGAAGGATCTTTTACAAGTACAACTGCTTTTCATGAAGCAAAAATTCTCTTAGCACCGATGTGAGGTAGAGGGATGCAGTACTTGTCAGGGACTTTTGAATAAAATTAAAGGTGCTTGCTTGATGCTGTTCTTGGTGAACAGTCTTGGTTTGAGCTCAGACACTGAATGAAGCAAATTTTTGGATCTGAGCAATATCTGAATAATGTATGATAATACCAGGAATAAAACAAATTCAGATGAGCAAGAAGCTGGGAGCAGTTATGACCCTGATCTAATGCAAATTTTCTCTAAATATGAAGGTGATTATAACTTCAAGCAGAGGTGCCATTAGAAAAGACAAACTGAAATTGCCATTGCTTCTGGTGTTAGCTGTTTCTGAAGTACCTCACATTTCCAATAGATGCTTAGTGAATTCAGGCAATGAAAGCTAGCTATGAAGTTGTCACTGGATGGGATTTAAATGAAGAGGGAGGAAAATGATAATGTAAGTCTATGGCTGATGTGAGTGGAGAGTTGACAGGACCATTTGGAGTTTGAAGTTTAAAATTTGGAGGTCCACTGAAAGACAGAATCTGAGACAAAATGCTCATAAAGAAATGACTGGAAGTTCCAGTACTGAAATATGATGCAGCAAATAAGATACAGTTAGGAAAGAAAGCTATCTGGTCCATGAAGCTTGTGGAGATCATCAGCTTGAAGAAGATGAGGCAAGAGGATTGGGGATGAAAACTGTAACTGGTATAAAAGGATCTGTCTGCTTTGCCTAAGTGGTGCCAGTGATGCATGTGGCAGAGCTGCTGGTGGTTTGCACCACGTGAAAGGGAAACAAGGATACCCACACAGCTAAAAATGGTTAGGTCAGGCACACAGGAGACTTAGAGGCGTTCAGAGATGGACAGGGCAGGTCTTGAAGTGGGTTGGGGTTCAGGAGCGCCTGTGACGTCTGTGTGAGCAGCATTATCACAAGAGGGAGCTGTCCGCCTGTGTGAGATTGTCACCCCGGCCAGAAACTGCGGGGAAACAGCAGCAGGGCTCTCAAATCGGAGCAGGAGGCAAGAGATCCCGAGTGCTCAGACAGACAGTGACCATGGCAGCACAGCATGGGAGGGCACGGGCTGAGCTGGGCTAGCAGAACTAATCCCCCAGGGCAGGCCACCAACACTGCACACTGCTAATTGCTCTTCTGCAAGTCAGGTCCTGCATGGTGCTAGAGCTATCAGTTAATTGTTTTTTACTTTTCTGTAGGCTTTGCTGGGAAGGGAGAAAAAGGAGAGGCGCTTGGTCAAAGTCGGACAAGGTGCTAATCAGAGGTTCATGTGACAAGGCAGCTGATCACCAAGGCTCCGACGGTGAATTAAGTCGATGTGTGTCGATCGGCTGTGAGCAGTGTCTGAGCACAACAGGGCCCGTGTACCCAGCAGAGGGCATGTGCACACACACACAGACACACACAGACACACACTCACACAGACACACACACACAGACACACACAGACACACAACAGACACACACACACACACACAGAGACACACAACAGACACACACACACACACACACAGACACACACAGACACACACAGACACACAACAGACACACAACAGACACACACACACACACACACACACACACAGACACACACAGACACACAACAGACACACACACACACACACACAGACACACACAGACACACAACAGACACACACACACACACAGACACACACAGACACACAACAGACACACACACACACACAGACACACACAGACACACAACACACACACACACACACACACAGACACACACACAGACACACACACAGACACACACACACACACAGACAGACACACAGACACACACACAGACACACACACACACAGACACACACACACAGACACACACAGACACACACACACACACACAGACACACACACACACAGACACACACACACACACACAGACAGACACACACACACAGACACACACACACAGACACACACACACACACAGAGACACACACACACAGAGACACACACAGAGACACACACACAGAGACACACACACAGACACACACACACACAGACACACAGACACACACAGACACACACACACAGACACACACACACACAGACACACACACACACAGACACACACACACAGACACACACACTCTCCTGCCTTTACCTCTGGGACATAATTTCTTAGATAATGAGCATATCAGTGCCCCAAACGGTATAAGCGGCTACAAGACAAAGCCAGAGGCATCAGGCATTCTGCTTGAATGGTTTGTGGTTTCTGTTACAGGGTCCAAATCCAACCTTCTGCTGAACTTCCACTTCTGATCAAGGTAATGGTTCAGAGGACCTAAGCAACATCCCTAAAATCAGGTTTAAAGACTGGCATCTATACTTACAATGTATGAGGCAAACCAGCCTGTAACCTCTTCACACCAGCCTGTAACCTCTTCACACTGAGCTTAGCTTCATCTTCCAATTATTTGTCTGAATGCTCATGCCCGATTTTGGTAGAAACAATTTACCATAGTCTGAGACTGAGCTGAAAGCTTTGTTTCCTGCCAAGAATCTTGAGAGGATAATACATATCCAAGCAATTTGCATCAGTGGCATAGCATCTAAATGCCCTACAGAAGGCAAACACAATATATTTGTATGCTCCATGGGCAGGAAGACAGGCAGTTCTTCCAGTGGAGGCACTAAGATATGTAATGGATTGTGCTGTATATGTTCAATGATGGGTCAAGGTACAGAAGATCAAGCTAAAGGGAGAAAACCACTGCAGGTTGAAAAGTTAGAAGGCATTACAATTACATACAGAAGAAAAGGGTGTAGTCTTGTCGATGGGAGAAATGGATGAAGATCAGGGGTCTGGGCTCCTTGACCTCAGGCAAGTCTTCCGAAATCCCACTTCCTCTCCTACCCTTTGTCTGTGTGGCTCCCAGGAGCTTCAAGACAGGATTGGTCTCAAGCGCAGGAGTAACTGTACTTTATCTCGGTCATTTCTCTTAAGACATATGATAAAATCACTTCATATATATATAAGTATTTATATATATATATATATGTATATATAAAGCAACCTTCGAGATAGCGTAAGAAGCTAAAAAGGAAGAGACACAGAATGCTTTGGGAACATGTAGGAGGACCAGAGTTCACAGCCATTCACAGTTCACAGTTATTAATCCACTTTCAGGACAAGCCTTTTACTGAAGTTTAAAATTAAATTTAAATTAAAGAAAGACAGGAAAAGAAAGACAAGAAAAGAAAGAAAAGAAAAGAAAAGAAAGAAAATAAAAGAAAAGAAAAGAAAGAAAAGAAAAGAAAAAGGATTTTATCTCGAGCCAGCGGTCTGGCTCCAGCCTCAGCACCCGCCCGCCGTGACGCCGGCAGCGGAGCACCCCCCCGCGGCCCCGGCCCGGCGCGGGCAGCCCCCGGCTCGCTGCGCTGCGCTGCGCTCCCCCCGGCGGGCGGCTCGGCGGTGCCCCGGGCGCGGCGCAGGCGGGGGCCGAGTCCGCGCGGCCACTTGTTGATCGCGGCGGCCGGCCCCGCCCCGCGCCCCGGGCTCCGCGCCGGGGCCAGCCCCCCGCCCGGGCTAGCCGCTGCGCCGCCGTTCGCATTCTTCTATTGCAATAGCGCAAACCCCTCCTTTATTTTTTTTTTCTCTCTCCCTTTCTTTTCCTTTTTTTTTTTTTTTTTTTTTTTTTTTTTTTTTTTTGCATGAAGATGGCGGCGCCTCTCGCCAGCAAGACAGGGTCCGCCGGCACCACCAGCAAGCCTCCCTTCCCGGAGCTGGATTTCCGATCGGGAGCCAGGGTGGAGGAATTAAATAAACTCATCCAGGAATTCACCAAGCACGATCAAAGGGAGTACGACGACCAGCGAGCCCTGGAGATCCACACGGCGAAGGACTTCATCTTCTCCATGCTGGGTAGGGCAGGGAGCGGCGGGGCGGGGGCGATGCCGGCCGGGGACCCCCGGGCAGGGCTCCCGGCGGTGCGGCACTAGCGGACCCTTTCCCCGCGCCGCGGGCCGGGCCGGTGGGGGGCCGCTCGCAGGGCAGCTCTCACCCCTAGAAAACTAATCTTTCCTGTCCTATCCAACTAGCCTTTAGCAGCGATGTATTTATAAGCACAGAGGAAAGGCTGGGTCGCAGAGCTGACCCGTGCCCGAGAAACACGCCGAGCCAGCAGGGCTGCAGGCGAGACGAGCCCGACCCTTTATTGTTTTTCCCCCCAACTATCGAGGCATAGGAAACACAGATTTTATTTTTTATTTTTTTTTTTCTAGACTGCTTATTTTGGTTATTAGACCGGCGGATGCTTGTACAGGAGCATCTCCCGAACTGCCTTTCTTGCCAGATTGTGGCGGGGGAGTCTTAATCTATGTGAAACTTTGAATCGCGGGCAGGGATCCTTAAACCAGGGTGAAGCATGTGTTGGCCCTTGCGGAAATCACCTGGGCTCTAGCATGACTAAGGTTTCTTAAGAGTAACAGTAGAATGACTAACACCTCTGATTCTCCAGCTAGTCAGTTTCTGATAAATATTTACCTTGAAGTAACTAAGAAATCACTCAGACGAGTAAGAACCTTCAGGATACAAAAGGATGCTCTTTAACATGCAGATTAGACCTTGAAATCAGTCATCCAAGTTTCAATCATTGTCTTAAACACCCTCTCAAACATTTTTGCGTAAACAGGTGCTGTGGCCAGTGAATGGTTCTTTGTAGCTCAGAGGTGCACATACACCCTTAAAGCACACTTGGCATAAACCAAGCGTATGGTTTACATGTTACCTGCATGACTTTTTTCATCCAGAAACACAGAGCTCTCCTATTGCAATAATTATTATTTTCTGTATCAAAGGATTGTCACTATAATAGAGCACTTCCTCTATAGCCATGAACACACCTACACCCTGTAATGAGAATCTACCTGTCCCGCTGGTTATCTTGTAAGATACCTGGATAAGTATAATTTCCTTCTTTATGGGATTTGCACAATTTTATGTGTGTATTGCTTTTTCACCAAGGGCTGGACAGGATATAGCAGACTAAATTTAGACTGAGAACAAGGACAACAAGTTGAAAAGTCTACAGTAGAGTGTATATTTATAGTTGCAGTTATAAATATTTTTCCCTTCCCAGTTAAACAACAGAAAAGATGTGATGAAGCCATGGTTGCATCAAAGCCTGTAGGACTTTTATTCTTGAAAACCTGATCTGGTGGAAGTCATCCAGTATTATGATCTGATACATTTTTCAGTCAGGGCTTTAAAAGACTGACTAAGGAAGCTTGGATGGATGGGATGGAGCAAAGAAGAGTGGAGAGAAAACAGCTATAGCTGCCGTGTGGCTAGCGAGTAGAGAAAGCTTTGTGTGATCCTGTTTAAGCATTAATAGTCTTTGCAGGGTACAGGGATCACAGAATTTCTTCCTGCTTTGTGTGGGGGAAGGCAATAGAAGAAAGACAGAAGAATGAAGTGGAGCATGCCTTGTATTTCTGCAAATACACCCTAATGCCTTGCTGTTCGTGAAACAGAGAGCCTTAGGCTGTTTAGAAGTAATGTAAATTAATGTGGTTGTCTTTCTTAATATAATGACTGGGAAGTGAGCATTCTTCAGTTTTAAATGTATAGCTAAACCCTTGGTTTCAACAAAAGCTGTGTTTCTGTGTAAGTTATACCTGTTAAATTTCAGTAAGTCTTGTTTCTGAATAAAAGAAGAGACTTGAGGGCTGAGCCCAGGACAGGAATGGAGATAGGATGACTGATTTGTCTGCATTAGACTCAGAAGTTGTGTTTGTGGATCAGATCCTTCTTAGCGAGAGAGGCTCTTAAATCTGAAAGGATTTAACTTATTAATAAACAGCTCTTTCCCCTGTGCCTGATCCCTCACATACATACTGCTCTTATCTCGTCGGGTGATGATAGGAAAATTAAACATAGCTTTCCTGATTTAATTACACTGGTGTATAATTGGTGGATGAATGATAGGTGAGGAGACCTTGTGAAGATTCTCAGATGTTTGTACTCTGCATGGTTTGCCCTCGAGGTCAGACTATGCTTTTAATTTGTATTAGCTCTGTTTCATCTGTGTTGTCTTGTCCTGGCTATAAGCAGTTGAACTCTGGGAGATCTAAAGGTGATCTGTGAGAAGATTAAGGAGAGGTACTGCTTGTCGAGTGTTTATCCAAAATCTTGTGCCCCAAGCATTAGAAGAGGACTGCAAATGACTTACCTCTCTGGTGGGCGAAGTGAGTATTTTCTGAATGTGGGTAGTTCCTGGACATTCACAGTCCCTTTCACAGTCAACAAGACCATATGGTCTTGCCAACACCCTATACCAAAACAACAGGTGTATTTTGGTGCCTTTGTTGGGTAAATTCCTGTACTCACACTGAGCTATGCCTGATAAAACTTGTCTCTTTGATTCAGGTATAATTGAGCTTCAGAGAACGGAAAGGCTGTAGGAACCAAGAAAAAGAGTGGAGAAAAGACAGTCTTGTGTGCTGGGCAGAGAGCTGGCTAAGAGACCAAGTCTCTGCCTGCTAGTCATGAAAGGAGTTAATTACTTATTCCCCTGGTGACTCGGTTTTGGGGAGCTTTGTGCTTAAAGAGTGATAAAGGAGTATTTTTATCAAATTATGATATAACAGTCAATGTGTCGTGGTTATTTTGATTTTTAGAGCACTTGCTGCCATTGTGATGGGAGGTGCATAGCAGTCATATTAAAAACATCTTAAGAGTAGCTGACCTAGAGATTTGTTCCTGCAGTACAAGTACTTTCAGGAAATTCTTTAATAAACACTACCTGTCTCTTTCTGTTCAGCACCTAAGAAAAAGTGTTTTAATTCACAGATGTGGTAGGCTTTAAAAACCCATATATTATGCTCTTGGAAACTAGAACATTGCATATAAAATAACTCCTTGAAATTTCTAGTGCTACTGCTGCCTCAAACCAACTCATGTTATTTGGACTACTGACTCTAGAATTTTATATAGTAACAAGAGAAAAGAACAAAGATATATGAATAAGTATAGACTATATAGAGCTATATTCTCCACTCCAGGTACACATCAGCATTCAGTCATCTAGAGCAGTTTTCAAGCTCTTTGGGTTGGTGTTTTGTTCCTATTTCCTACTATTATACTTCTCAGTAGAGGCAGAAGACGGATGCTTAGGACATTCCATGCCGTCATTCTTCCTGAGGAATCAAATCAGGGAGAGGACTAGTTTAAATTGGTGCTAAAGTGGCCTTTTGGGGTTTTAAGGCCTCTAGTGTATCTTTTTGTCACTTCAGTGGTTACTTCTGTGGGAAGTGCCCACCAGGGCAAGCCATACTGTGAGCATCTGCAGCTAGCTGCAACTTAGAGCTGTTGACAAGACCTCTAGAGAGCTTGTCTCAGCACCTGATACAGGAGAGGTGGTGATCATAGTCTGAGATCATTTCCTCATTCTCTGGTGTCTGCCTGATGCTGTGCTGGGTGCGTTAGCAAGTGTTTGTGATAGAGGCAAGTCCCAGAGTGGAAGCAGGGCTGGCATCAGCAGATGATTTCTGCTGCCAATACCAGCTTCCCAAATGGAGTGAGCTACCCTGCTGAGCCCCTGCATCTGTAGCAAGGCTTCCAGATGTTTTTTGGACTGATGGGCCCCTAAAATATGTGCTGTGGAGGTGCAGATGCTGTGCTGACAGCACATGTGTCCTCACAATAGCTTACTTTTATCAGCAGCTTCTACAAGGAAAGAATTTTCCAGTCTCCCCCTGTACCTGAGGTGTGTGTAGCAGAACAGCATGGCAGTGTAACTCTTGTGTGGGTTTGTATGGCATTCTCTTTTTCTCCCCTTCCCTACCTGCCATAACTTGCTGATAAGATCTATTGTAGATTAGATTTCAGGCACTGTTTGAAGTGTTACCTGTTTGTCTAGGACACATCATGGAAATTCTCTGGTTCCTGTTGTAGTCTTGAGCTGATGAAATAGCAACAGGATTGGAGTGATCTCTCTAGGGTTAAGTCTTTTGTGTGTGTGCGCCTTCTCTCAAGAGAAGCCAATCATGATAGGAGCACAGTGTACTCTGAGGCCTATGTTAATGAAGGCTCTCTGCTGGCATTCCCTGTGCTGCTGAATGCATAATGCACAGCTGTTAAAAACAACCTTACTCCATCGAAGATTTCATTTCTGGCTTCACTTGTGTCTCCTCTCCCTGCAGACCACATATTCCTGTATTTGCATTTGAGGCTGTGGGGGTTTCTTGGTGGTTTTGTTTTTCTTAATTAGGGGACAGTGTACTAAACTGGTAAGGTAAGCCTACAAAGCATTGGTAGCTTCTATTTGGTTGTACCTGCCAGAAAGCAACCAATTTCATCTCACTGGGAATTTGTTAAAAAAGGTTTGGTAGTCTCCTCTGTCTCTTTGTTCAAAGGGATTGCTGGTCCATATATGTGTCATCAGTGAAAACAGATTGAAAATCTTTGTCTCAATTTGTTTTAAGATGCTGGTATTTTACTTGCTGAACTACTGTTTTGAAACATTAGTCTGTGATGCAAAGTATTTAGTTTAATAGCCAGGAACATGTCCTAAGGGCACAAATTCTCATGGCAGGCTTGTCAGACTGCCCACTGCCTGTTCCTTCAGTCTGTGGAAATATTTGTAAAAGGTTTGGGTGAATACTTGCCAAGCCCAATTATGCAATTATGTTTTAAGGGCAATTTTATAATTACAGTGGAGGATGGTAACCAGGATACAGGAGTTGTTGAGGTTTGATTTTTCCTATTTTTTTTTTTTCCTATGTGACTTTGCATGAATGCTAAAATATTCGGAGCAATTCTAGTTAGAAACCAGTTGTTCAACTTTCCTTTAAACAGCTGGCTACTTTTATAAGTGAAGCTAAATTAAAGATTACTCAAACATTGCTCAGGAAGGCTGGAGGACATGTTTTATTATAGCTTTGGTAATCTGCAGGTTGGATGTGTACTCAAAGAACTAGAGTAGCCCATAGACATTGTCCAGTCTAGAGGAAACTCAGAGGGTAAAAGTCCTGCCTGGACTTCTCGAAGAGAATCTCCAAGCTGGTCAATTTTTTTGGACAGCTGGGATTGTTTGTCATAATTTGACAGACATATGATAATATGACAGATGCCAGGTTCCTGCTTTGTCTCCTGCACAGCTGAAACTTTTACACCTTTTCTTGGGCCTTGTCATGTGCACTTTAGCATTTAGGTCACCTTTAGGTGCATTTTCCAGTCCTTTTGCCACAAAGATGGTTTTCCCAGGCACAACTCTGGAATCTTCTTCTGCCCTGGTCAAACCCTGTTTGTACTCTGAAGGCTTGATTAGGTGAGAAAGTGCCATGAAGAGATGTGGTTAAGGCCAAGATTGCCTTTCACCCCCAGTCAAGGGGTCTTGAGTTACAAGGGCTGCTTCACCACAGCACTGTGAATAGTGATTGAGATGTCAAATTCCACTTCCAAGCATATCTGTGTGAAACCCTGTGGTGGCAGCTGCAGGTAGAAGCTCTGGAATAGACCTGTCAGGTTTCTCTGAGTCCTAAGAAAAATGACCTGCCATTAAGTCCCTCACCTTTGTCTGGGTGGTGCTGATGTATGAAGCTCACTTGAGAAGCAAGAGCTGTAGATCATCTGCTGTGAAAAGAGAGGCTTAAGAGTTGAGTGCATTATATAAGGTGACATATCTCCTGGGTTTTCCCTTAGCAACAGCTGGGGTGGGTTAAGTTCCATGTCCTAAAAGAAAACCATGAATTCTGCCCATTCATACCTTGGCCTGTTATCCTCTGAACTGGGAGAAAATTTTTTGGGAGTGACAGTCCCTTCATGTGTACAACATATTATGTTACATTTAGACTGTCTTTAATTTGCTTATCTTTGGGGTATGAAACAAGCAGTAGAGTAGGTGGAGTTCTGGGGAAGCAAAGGGGAGTATCTGCCCTGGTTTTTTCCCTTGGAAAAGCAGAAGACCTATAATGGGAGCTAAGTGGAAAGCAGCTTTGGAGGTTGAATTCATAGAATGTCCTTTATTGGGAAAAGAGCAGTGAGCCTGCATGGGAGCAAGGGTGATGGAGCCGAAGAACAACCTCTAGCTGCATGTCTCAGGATGTTGGTTCGAGTCTTGTCCTGATGACTCCTAGTGTGGTGTGAGTTCAGGAGCTGAACTGTAGCTTTATTGGAACTTACAACCATATTTCATAGGTTCCCCATCTTAACTATGGATTTTATATCCAGTGAAATTTTATGACTTCTGTTAGTACAAACCTCTCTTACTGTCTGACTAACAAAAATATAGGAGTTGGCTTTTCTGGGGTTTTTTTTTGGGGGGGGGGGGTTGGGTTTTGGTTTTTTTTTCCCTAATGGAACTGGAAGGCAGCTTATGAGACATTCAAAATAAATCTTTTAGCAGCAGCTGATGTTCCAATTGACAGATGAAGCTATGGATTTTGCTGTGTTTCATTAAGAGAACTCCACTCTTTGCTTTCATTTCTGCCATTCTGTTGCATTCCCTTTTACTGTAAATAGCAATTGTCCTGGACTGAGTGGATTAATTTGTGCCTTAGTACTTCAGCCAAACTGACAGGTCTCTGAATCATGTACTTCGGCATTAGATAAACTTTCTGCAGTTCTTTCGAAGCACTATTTTAGTGAGTGTGTAGTTGTATAGCAATCATTCAGTTTGAAGAAGATAGATTCCCTGGTCCCCAACATATTTGACTTTTGAGCTTCTAGTAAACACTTGATGCTGAGAAAGTTACAACTGTCTTACTAATGCATTGTGTTTCAACTGTCAGACAGTCTGATTTTAACCTAATTTGAAGCATTTAATTAGAAAGTTGTTAATGTATTTTGTTATGAGCATCCAGGTGTCAAAAGTACAAACACCATTGAGTTGGGCTGATTGGTTGCTCTGGGGTCCATAGTATCCATATCTCTGACACAGCAGTGGTAGCTACTGCCACCCACTCATGTTTAGGGCTGTGGGCAGACATTTTCACAGCATTGGGTAGCTTCAGCTGGTAGAACAGGAGGTGGGTGGCATCTATTTCAACCTAAGAAAATCATTCTGTGGGTGAAACACTGAGTCAGAGTGAGGACACCCTAGACCTCTGTTCTGAACTGCCCCCAAATTTATACAGATGTATGCAAGTTTTTGAATATAATGGTATGTAGTAGGGCTTTGGTACTATGAGAAGCCTTCCTTGTCTCCTGTGCTTCAGCAGTCTCTGAAAAGGTGGGGTGGTACTGGAAGAGTGGAACATTGTGGTGCTGCAGTTCTTAGTGGTAGGATGGTTTAATTGTGCAGCTCTCCCATGTAAAGGGAAGTCTGGTTCTTGCCATGAAGAGTATTTAAATAATGAAGGCAAATAGTTGCCCTGTCACTGGGTGTTGATCTAGTGGCTTGGAGATCAAGTACAATTCAACCTCTATAAGAGAGATTACAACCTGACCCAGTTTTAGCAAGTAATCTTATTTTGTACTGAATGGATCCCAAAGCAAAATTGGGACAAATTAGTTTAAAGAATGCATCCTGTCCATAGTGTGCATACTGATGCAATTTGGTGGTGTAAGGCATTGTCTCTCAGTAGAAGGCAGCAGTTTGGGACAGAAGGCAAGGGAAAAATACAATACATGGCCAAAACTAGACATCCTGTTTGGATAGCTGTTAGCAGTGAATTAGTGATTTTTTTATTATTATTATTATTACTATTTTTTTGGTCACATGACACACTTAAAAGGTCATAATATGTGAGAAAAGTAGAGGTTTATGTGGGAGATGTTATTGATCTGCCAAGAGCTTCTTTGTATGGCTTGCAGTCAGACCATACTGACCATTCCATCCACTGATGGAGTGAGAGTTCATAAATGATTTGGTCCAGAACTGCTGAGCAGCTAGAAAACACTTTCAGTTTCATCTGGAAATAACAAAGTCAGTTCTTGCTTTACTGCATAATCTGCAAGGTAGAGTGCTTTTTTTTTTTTTTTGTTCTAAAATGTCATAACTCTCCAGTTCCTGTTTGTGGGATCTTTTGGCACTGCTCCACAACCCTCTCTGAAGGATGGATGTTTTTATTCAGTGGTGCATATTTGACCCGGTTTAGAAAATGAGGTGCTGAGGTTGTGGTATTAAACATCTATAAAAATGCTAAGACAAACATTGCAATTAGCTTCTGTGCCTTTCCCTTCAGCATTTCTACTTATTGCATTTCAATAGTCTGAAGAGCTATGTCTTTGTGATGCTTTGGGCGACTCCTCTTGGAAATGAATCCCGTGCTGATAGCTCTGGCTGCATCCTATCCACAGGCACGTGCTTGGAGATGTTTCGTGTTTGTTTTGTACCTCACTAATTAATCTATAAGTTAGTGGTAGAACAGCAGGAAAGCTGGATTTGCTGACACTTCATGAAATAATGATTTAATCCTTTGTGACACATTCCTGCTGAGTGTCAAAGCTGATAACTCTAATCTCTGTCCCCAGCTCAGTGCAACAGGAACCTGTTCTAGAGGGCATTTTGCATGATCTTGCAAGCTCTGTAGGTACTTGTGTAGATCTTGTAGGTACTTTGTGACCAATTAATGTAAACTTTTTTTGTACATTGCCACTTTTTTGTACATTGCCACTCTTGAGCATGATTGTACAGGATTGTCTGGCGCACTGAGGAACCTGGAGCTGAGAGCAAACAAAGGAGCTAACATTTGTCTGCTTCAAATTAAATAAGGGTTGTCCTGTGAGCAGTGGGGAAATGCCTTAATTTCCTTCTAAATCCTTCTCCTTTGCCAGCATTCAGATCAAGCCATGGTTCTATTCATCCAGAAGTGCTCCTTGACAGAGCTTTAAAGTAGTTTGAAAGGGGAAATGATGGACCAAGGGGGGTCTCAGTGCCCTGAGCTGGAGAAGTGCGCCTAAGAGAATGATCAACTCGCAGTCAAGCATGAAATTGTGTGGGATCTGCTGCTCCAGATGGATCCTTACAAATCTGTGTGGCCTGATGGGATTTATCCAAGAATTTTTAAACACCTGTTGATGTTATCACAAAACCTCTCTTAATGACTTTTGAGTGGTCTTGGGAATCCAGAGAAGTCCCAGATGTCTGGAAGCTGGCAGACATTCCTGATTTTCAAGAAGGACAAGAAAGAGGACCCCAGAAACTACAGGCCTGCCAATGTCACTTCAGTGCTTGGTAAAGTTATGGAGGAGATTATTCTGGGAGCTACTGAAAAACAGTTTGAAGACAGCACAGTCATTGATCACAGCCAGCACAGCTTCATGAGAGGAAAGTCTTGCTTGTTGAATCTGATTTCCTTTTATGACAAGGTAACAACCTAATTACCTTTCCATCAGGCCCAGCATCACCAGCTGGGCAAGGGAGGGGATTGTCCTGCTCTGCTCTGAGCTGGAGCAGCCTCACCTCGAGTGCTGGGGGCATTTTGGGCACCACAATGTAAGAAAGATTATATTAGAAATATTAGAAAGGGTCCAAAGGAGGCTGTGAATGGTGAAGGACCTTGAGGGAGAGCTGTGTGAGGAGTGGCTGAGAGGACTTGGTCTGTTCAGCCTGGAGGAGACTGAGGGGAGAGCTCAGTGCAGTTACAGCTTCCTCTGAGGGGAAGAGGAGGGGCAGGCACTGAGCTCTGCTCTGTGGTGACAGGGACAGGACCCGAGGGAGTGGCCTCAGGTTGTGTCAGGGGAGGTTTAGGTTGGGTATCAGGAAAAGGTTCTTCCCCCAGAGGGTGGCTGGGCACTGGAACAGCTCCCCAGGGCATTGGTCACAGCACCAGCCTGGCAGAGCTCAAGAAGTGTTTGGACAATGCTCTCAGGCACTGCTGTGGTTCCTGGGGATGGTGCTGTGCAGGGCCAGGAGCTGGACTTGATGATCCTTGTGGATCCCTTCCAACTCAGCAGATTCTGTAATTCTGTGAAACCCACTCCTCCTCATTCTATGTGATTCTGAATGCTGGGTTTGGATGCAAATCAGTGTTCAGGGATAGCTGAGGAACTGCTCTGCAGTAGTTAGTCTTTGAGATACAACCAGCAAAGCTTGCTTCTGTTCTGGCTTGGACTGTGAATTGCTGGTTAAAATAAACCTTTGGTTTAATGATATTAAACAAAAAAAAGTGCAGCTCTGCAAATAGAGAAGGGAATGTCACTGTAACAACACTTCAGGGCATCTGAAATTCATATTTTACGGTTTCATACAGTGTGCTGAATGGCAGATCAGATATTGGTATTGGCCCCTTGATGTATGGCCCTTAAAGCTTGAGTTGCTGAAATATCTGTATTTTGTAGACAGTAAGGCAACCATGTGCTAAGCAATCAGTAACTTAAGGACAAGAAGAGGAACAAAGTCTCTCTGCCAGCACAGCATGTCTCTGACAAGCTGAATTAAATGCCCATGTTTTTTTCCAATGAGCAAGCTGTAATGCACATCTAAGTGCATTATTGAGAAAAAGGAACCATTACAATTTGATTGAACATCTCTCAGAGGCTGCATTATGTAATAAGTTGTCTGTAAAAGTTTGACCCTGTACCTGCAATTTTTCTCAATATCCTTTGAATTTTTGTGGATGTGCAGAATTTACAGTTGAGGCAACAATATTACAGTGAATATAACCCCTTTGACACAGGCTTGTAAGATTGAAGAAAGACTGTTTCTGTGCAGTTATTTTAAATGTCTTAGGAAGAGATTCATATGTGCTATATAAGCAGATAGCAAAACTATTTTCCCAGTATCAGAGCTGCAGAATTAAGCTACAAGTTAGTCTGGAAAATCAAAGTTTAAAACATTATTTTGATTCTCTTAGACCTAAATTCTGAATCTGAACTTGGGCGTTCATGAGTTACTTTAAAAACTAGACAAACCTTCTCACTCCTTCATCCAAGTCTCATACAGGAGATCTGGAATAATCTTTTTATTTGCCTCTTAAAAATTCAGGTAAAGAAATCGTTGTTTAAAAATCTGCTCTCATGCTGAGGCCAGCCTTGTAAGATGTTGCTTGTATTTATATGAATCACTCTATTCTGTGTATGTCACTGAGTTCTCAGCTTCTTTTAGGTAACTCTTCACCTTAAAATGTGTATATGCCTTTGTTTTATTCTATGTGGAGGTCTCACCCCCTCCCAACAGAGCTGTTTCAGTGTGACAGGCTTCTCTGGGCCAAGGCCACTGCTTGGCGAGGACTGTACGAGTCCTACGGAAGAGATTTCTGTCTGAAGGAGACGGGAGTGAGGGAGACAAATGAACACAATCCCCAGACCCACAGCATGTTGATAGACCTCCTGTTGTTCTTAATTTGTGTCTGTAAATGGCACTGGTTTCCGCTGTTGTGCACCGAGACAATAATAAATAACAATCCTTAGCATTTATATACCACTTCACAATTTTCAGTGTGTTCAACACACATTAACTAATTCAGCTGAGATGCACATATTCTGTGAGCAAAACTACTCTTCTTGCTACCCAGGGGAACCTTTCATTACATCTGGGACAAAGCTTTTCTTTTTACCCTTAACTGGAGCTGTTGGCAGGAATATTCTATACAGGGCCTTTGTCTTTCTTTCTGAAGATTTTGAGCATTTGCATGTGCCCCTGTATGAACAGGAATTGGACTACTCCCAGGTCATGTGTGATACTGTGAAACAGATATGCAGGAGACTTGTCTTCGTATTTTGTGCGCAAGTATGCAGACACAGGGTTAGTAGATCTGTGGTTTCAGAAGTCATCGAGTTAGCAAAGATGTGGCTACATTAAGTGCATCTTTCTGGGCTTGCATAAAGCCTTCAGGGAACACCATCTCCTGTGGTCCTCGAGGCTCAGGAGGGGAATAAGTCTTGTCAGTTTTGACTACATTGGATCATCACACCATGTGCTGAATTGAGGAGGCTTGGTGGTTTTGGTGTACTAGATCTGGCACCTGCTAGGCCACCAACCTTTCTTTTGGGGCAGGGGAAAGCTCAACAGAAGCCTGTTGCCATGTAAGAGGTGTTTTGAAGGCAATTAAGGACATTATGTCCTATTATTTATAAACCTAAATCCCACACATGTTATTTGGGCTCCCAGACATGTCCTGGCATGAATCTAATCTGTTTGGCATTTGACTTGTTTTCTGCCTGGCATTTTGTATGTGTATAGAGCTGGTGAGAGGGACTTTGATGCACCCCTGTCTGCATCTTCAAGCTGGGCAGGATTGCTTCCACATTTTCTTTCCAAGAATAGCACCATTTTAGCATTCCATTAGGATGACTAGAAGATAAGCATCTTATTTAATCAAGTCATATAACGTGGGATTAGTGGTTTACCTGAGAAATAATGGTTTTGTAGTCTTTGTAAATTGATGCCTGGTACTTCAGAATGGCTTTACAGTTGTAACTCTTTTTCTGATCTGTGAGGTTTAGTTGTAGCTAGTGGTAACACTTCTGGATTACCTCTTTGTCTAATCTTTAAGTAACCTGCTTTAGAAGTGGTGCCTGCAGGTTTGACCTGAAACTGATTCTGCAAGATGAGCACAGAGTATAATTTTCCTATAAATGGGTGTATGAACCAGGAGCACCATTAGCCTTTTAGTGACCTAATTATGCAGGCAGGTAGCAGTGCATTTTGAGATCAGAAATCTCATCTTGCTACAGCTCTTCCTTCAGCTAACAGTGCATGAGAGAAGAACAGCATGTTTCTTGCAGGTGATGATTTCTCTTTCAGTGGCTTTGATATCCTCATTTTGTGTTTGAAGGTAATGTGCAGATTGCTGGGTGGCATCACTCAAAGTGACTGACTGAGCTGCTGCAGCATGTGAAGATGTCTCCAAGACAACTGATTTCCTGGTCAAACAGCACATTGGCTTCTGCCACAAGACATTTTAAGGGAGCTGGTGAGCTGAAGGAGCAAGATATTTTAAGTTAATTATTAGCACTGTAGCTGCCAAGTGCAGCTCAGAGTCTGAGGCTGAAAATGTACCTATTAAACACTGCAAAAGAATAACTTTTTTTAAAAAAGGATTGTGTTATTTGCTTAGCAAACTGATTTATCAGAAAATTTCTACCAAATAGGAATTAATTCCTTCCCTTCACAGTTCTTTTCCTTCAGTTGCTATATGTGGAATTTAGGGACCTTCTTTTACTATCACATTTCTTGTTCTATGTCCCTACTACCTTTCAACTTTGCTTTGTAAGTATTAGTGTGCCATATTTTTTCTAAAATATACCAAAAAAATAAAGTGTTTGTTTCCATTTTCCATCTGCTCTAAAACTCAGAAAAGTTTAGTGACTCCGTTCTATTCTAAAGATAATAAAAGCTTGAAGCATTGGATTTTTTATCCTGTGTTTTTCCCTCCTCCCAGTCCCCTCTGTCTCCAGAGGAGCAGTGTTACTGAAAAGATGTAGAGTATTTTGAATTTTTTCTTCTGCATTTCAAATTTTAAACTTTTCTTCTGAAAATATTTTTTTGCCCATCCTATTTGAAGGTGCAAACCAAAATCAAAAATACCCACATTTTTTCCTGCCCCCTTTGCAAGGCTTGGCTGTTTTGCTCAGCTGAACAAACCCCACTTTTGTCTTCACTTTGGAATAAGAAACAAGCAGGCTTGTTGGTTTCTGCTGCATTAATACTCTCCTCCCTCAGAGAGATGTAGTGGTTATCAGGGGTAGGGTGGGAGCTGCTGGCTGCTGTTTTATGAGATCTCCTTGAGGCTGCTGCTGTGTGGATCTCTAGCCCCAGAGACAGCACAGACTGAAGGAACAGGAGCAAAATATGGTTTGTGCAGTGGTGGGTAGTGAGAGCCCAGAGAGTGCTGAGAACGCTTGAAGACTTCCAAATGAATGTGCAGGAGAGACAGGGGGCTGTATCCATGCCCTGACCTCTGTCCCACAGCACATCTGAACCTGAGTTCTCAGCTAATAACCCCTAAGCTGCCTTCTCTGAGTGTGTCTGCCTTCGCTGGGGAATTTTAGGAATGTGGGTTTCAGCACAATGTTGCTGCTGTTCACCCTCTGTTCAGCTAAGAGCTTTAAAAGCTGGTGTGGGGTTGGTATTGCCAGGATAAAACCCCATTGTGGTTTGCAGTATTCTTTAAAGATTTATTTTCCTGGGTAAGGTTCCATTTAGAACAGCAGGAGTCAACATCAAAGAGCTGGAGAAAGGCCTCTTCCCTTTCCCTGACACAGCACAGCTTCAACCCTCTCCCTCCACCATCCCCTCTCCCAATTCCTTTGTTTTTAAGGCATTACAACTTTAGTGACTGTAATGTTGAAGAGACTGTAGTTAGTGTTGTATTGCTCACAGTTACAGGGGCAATTGATCTAAGGAGGTAAGAGGAGAAAGCCAGAGGGTACAGCTGGTATCACTGATGCAAACCTCTCTCTTTTGATGTCCCCTCCATGCTGATGCAACCCCATCTTTAGCCTCCAGCCACTTAAATTGTTCCTGTTGGAGGATGTGGGAGGTCTGTTCTTGGCCCATATGGGAGGAGGTTAGGAAACTGGTCATATAGGCCCCACCACCTGCTTGGCTCTGTGCACAGCTCTGTGAGCTGTGTGCCTTTTGCTGCATGTGTGTCTGGCACAGCAAAGCAGCAGGAGTCTGTGGGTTTGTTTTGTAGCAGATACGGTAACAAGGACACTCCTGAGCCAATCCCTGTCTGTTTCTGGTGGATAGTTGAAGGTCCTTCTATTTGCTTTGAAAAGCGGCTGACAAAGGAAGGCAAAGCAATTTGTGTCCTCAGCAGGGCAGAATAATCGTGTGACCAGCATCTCTGAAAGATCTTAACAGTGCATCTTGGAGTCCCATCCAAACTATGTTGATGCAGAATTCCTACACATGTAGGCATTCAGTGCTACACTTGATAACTAGGCAGTGATTCAAGCTATTTGAGATCCTACATGCAGCATTAGAAACAACCTGGACCAAAATGAAAACCCAGGATGATTCTGGAGGAAAATGTAAGGTTATTTTTAGGGTTATTGCTATTCTGTTGTGCACCAAGGAAGATAATTCTCCAGCTTTGCACTATAGTTCAGCATTGTTCTGCCTTATTCCTCATTTTTTGTCCCAATCTATTTTAACCTGCAAATATTGGTTGCTTGAGCACCTCCTTTTGTGACCTTGTATCTACTCATCTAGGTGCTGGACAAAGCAGGGGTTTGAAGCAATCCAGGGCTTGTGTTTTGTATAAAGTGCACTTAAATTTGTTCCTGGTCATCTTGCAGCAAAGCTGTTTGTGCTCTGCCTATGGCCTGGCTTGCAAATTGCAAATATCTGGATAGGATTTATTATCTCTGGCCATAAAATTTTAAACTGCTTTTAATGGTAGGCATTAAATCACTGCTGCCCCAATTCCAATCTCTCTGCAGAATTTCTGAGTTCCTAGGAAGGCATTTTCCCTGCCAGAAACCTTTGGTTTCTGAGAACAGAGGCGACTTACAGGGCTGTTCACAGGATGATGAAGCACTAGTTTGGTGAGGGATTTGTGTGCTGGCCAATGTCCAGGCATCTGTCTGGCTCCAGAGAGCAGAGCCAGGCAGACCTGGTACGGCTGTGATGTGACTGAGGAATGTTTGTATTGGTGTCTGGGTGCAGACACTCTGCTGGGACACAGGGACTGAATGTCTCTGCTCTTGGCTTTGTTCCTCCCTGATTGAAGTATCTTTGACACAGCAAGAAAACTGGAATTCAGTGTTTCAGCACTGAGCTGCTCACAACAAGCTATTTTATTTTTGTACATGTCTAATAAATACTGAACTGTTCAGTGTTGTCACTCAATGTGGCTTTGTCCCTTGCTGCTGGGAGTCTCTGCATAGATTTCTCTTC
This sequence comes from Pseudopodoces humilis, assembly GCF_049639895.1. Taxonomy (NCBI): domain Eukaryota; kingdom Metazoa; phylum Chordata; class Aves; order Passeriformes; family Paridae; genus Pseudopodoces; species Pseudopodoces humilis. The sequence continues at coordinate 13,660,050 of NC_142210.1, forward strand.
AGACTGGCAAAATACTTCCTCCAGGATGGCATGAGATGCACACTGTTCTAGCTGAGGCTGTTGTTTGTCTCCATTGCCTAGAGTACAGTGGCAGCACTAAAACAGAATCTCATGTTTTTCAAATCAATTAATGGTCTTAAAGCCCTTTTCATGACCATGCGAAGACAGCTGTGGCAGGTGGGCAGGAGATGTCTCCCTTGCCAAGGAAGGGGAGATGCCGCCTTCTGTGATGCATTTGCAGGGGAGGCAGAGGGCCACCCATGCACTTTAAACTGCTCCATCTTCCTCACAGCATTGAGGAAGATTGCCATTTCGTCAGCAGGAGTACCATTTGGTGTGTTTTGCTTTAACCCAAAGCTGGACATCGTAGAAAATAGTCATCCAAGACAAGGCTGGTAGGAATTGTTTAATGTCAGCATATCAGAAAAGGTTGCAAAAATTTACAGTATGCTGTAGCAGAGTTTTCCAGAGCTTGTGTTTGACTGAAGCAGGATAACTCCAGTCCCTAATGTGGTGTTTAAAACCACTGTTCATAGCAGTGATGGCAGTTGGAAGCAATTTTCTGGACCAGAGTAGCCAAAAGCTTAAAAACTTCTAATATTTGGTAATTTTCATCTTCTGGAAGATACATGCTGTCTAACACTGGGGTTATTTCACTTCCCTTACAGTGGGAAAGGCAGGCTATCATCAGTAGAGACTGGTAAGCCTGGACCAGGGTTTAAGCAAAACCACTCTCAGCAAGAATGCTTTCCACAAGTGGTTCTGCCTGTCTGAAGTTAAAAGGAGACTCTGACTTTTCTTCTGCTAATTCTCACACCTCTAAAGGTTGAGCAGTCCATTTTAACAGTGCTGCCGTATGGCTTCTTCCCATATTAGCAAGGAAGTTTGCTGAATATGGGCATCCCAGGGTGCTTGCGTCTGTCTGTCTGGACCTGTCCCATCAATTAAACAGGAGCTGACGTCATATTTGAAGGTCAGCTGTTTTATAACCTAATATTATAATTTTTTCCCCCCCTCTGGGTTTGTTATCTCTCTCCAACCTGCAGCTCAGCACCATCTGGTGCAGGCACACAAGGGAGAAAGATTAGAGAAAGTAAAGCAGCTTTGTTCGCTTCCCCCATTGCTTCCGATGTACAGAGGAGTCGGCAGTCTCTTGCAATATTGAATTTTAAGTGGTGGGAAGGGCTGGGTCCTGTTTGCTATCTGAGAGAGGGAAAAATAGTCTGCTTACCAGCAATCTGTTAGGAAGTGTCTCAGGATTCCTAAGGGCCTTACTGTGGCCACAAAGTGCACTTTGCTGGCATTTTATTTTATATTTAAATAGTCTTGGTTTTTTTATGACCTGTTATTCCCAGCACACATATTTTCCTTACCTGTAAATTGCCAGAAGCAGTCCTAAATGAGGGACATGTGCAGTGCTGACCCCAACTAGAGTCTACTTTGGAAGTGAAGATCTCAGAATACCTGAAGAGCATTTGCAGTGTCACCCAAGCATGTTCTGCCATACAGAGATAGTTCCATCTTCCCTGGAGGCACCTTGTCTGCACAGACCAGGGAAGTAAAGATTTACTTATCCAGCCTCAGACTACAGGGAAGACACACCAGTTGTTTCAATTTCATAGGTAGGGTTGGGTTGCACACAAGCTTCACCCTCTCTCCTATCCTCCCTCCTTCTTTTTCTCTGTCCATCTAGAGGTGTGTTTGCTTTCTGTCCAAACTGCAAGATGATTGTTTGCTGTAAAGGCAAAGCTCGTTTCTTTCCAGTAATAAAATGATAGTAATTCAAGAATGCTGATCTCGGCTAGCAGGAGTACTTGCAAACTAGTATCTTGTTGCTTTTCTTCAATGTTGCAAATTTTGCATTTGGCTATTTTGAAACAAAATTTCTTTAGGCATAAGTAACTATTGTTTTTGGCTATTGGGAAGGACAGATAATTGTTGGGCACAAATAAAAAAGTTTAATTATGAAAACAACTGGCTGACTGTGATGCATGGCATGTACATGGCGCTGTATCATAAGGCATAGAGACTCTCTTTTGTCCACCTTCCCTTTTGTGCTGTGTAGCCTTCTCCTAAATTGTGATTTTGTCAGGTCAAGGACACTTCATACAGTGCAGTGAATACAAAATAACTAATTTCTGGAGAATAGATCAGATCAGGGGGGCAGGGGGGGTGTGGAGTTTCAGTTTTACTCTTTAAAATAAATAAAAAGGCATTATTTCTAGCTGCTCCTATTATACAAAGAATCTTGAACAAACAACAGTAGAATTTCAAAGAGGAAAGTTTATTTGGAAATGAGGAGGAAGTTCTGTTTTTTCCAGTGCTTTAGGTTTAGCTCCAATTTGCAACAGTAAGAGGTTTGTCTCCTTTCACATGTTCCGATGCAATTCTTTCCACTGTGACATGTTTAAGGTTGGGATTGAAGTTTTTCCTCTCCTAACTCAGTATAATATATGGTGTTTCTTAAATATTTGATTCAGCTTTTCCCATCCCCAGCATCCTGATTCATACAAAATTCTCCCTATGGAAGATGCATAGCAAATGGAGCAATGGTTCCTGCATTTCTTGACAGGTTTTTAGGTTTGGGAAGTGTACTTTTCCAAGCAGTGAGACAAACTGAGGTCTCCAGAAATGACAGTGAAGAGTTGAGAAGACAGATGCACACAATGAAGGGCCTGCCCATGTCACCAGTCTTCCTAATGTGAATCCTCATCACCTTCAAGTGATCTTGAAAGTGGTGCTATGGATTCTCATTTCCAGCTTAACTTTGAAACCAGTTGTTGTATATCCTGTTAATGTTTTTAAAGACCATTCTCAAAGTAATTTTAATCACTCGCAGCAGTTTACAACACATTTTGTTTCCAGTCCAGACTGTCTCAGTTTTGTCTAAAATGAAGCACTATATAAAAAAAAAAACCCAACCTTTCTTTATGCTGTCTTGCCAGGAGGGAAGACTAAATCTAGGAGATACTGAAATGGAGTTTGAGGAGAGAGAAGGAAAGTGTGTGAAAGGTTTGACTCTTTTTTGCAAGTTTGCTTAGTTGTTTTTAGTGCCCAAGAAAAAAGGAGAGATTAATTTTTTTATTATTCAGGTCATAATGTGGCCTTTGCAACCTAAAATGCTCCTAGACATTGTGATTTTGTACTTCTATTGGTCTCTCCAAAAAGATCTCTCATTTCTCTTTTCAAGGACAGTACAAGACAGCAGTGCTTGGCTTGGATCACCGTGAAATCCCCTTATCTGCCTGTTCTTACTTTATTTTTCTTCCAACTCTAGCAGTGTCTTCATTGGCACTGAAAACATGCAGCCAAGGTTGATGAGGGCAAAACTTAAGCTTTACATTAATTTCTACCTTAACTCTCTGCAGTGTTTTTTCAAGGACCATGAGTGAGCAGAGCCATTAAATCCTTCTTTTTATTTTATTTTTATTTTATTTTATTTTTATTATTTTATTTCTTATTTTTTTTAATTTTAATTTTAATTATTTTTGTCTCCATGCAGCAAGTAGTTTTAATCTACCTCTTAAAAAGCTGGCAGTTCAGTCGCTGATCTAGAATGGTGTACTGTGCCTGGTGGTGCTGCTGCACACTCTGCATGGAGCTTGGGTTCCTCCATCTCTTTAGTTTTTTCTTCTGGACACCAGAGGATGCATACACATTACGATTACTACAGACAAGGTTGTACTTGCCAGATTGGCAAATGTCAGGCTTCAGAAAAGAAGCAGCATGGTAGCTGGGTTTGTTACTCAAAATTTCTGTCCCAGAAGAGGATCCTGCCAGCAGACATCTTCATGTGGTGCTGTGGCCAGTGAGGCACCTACACTGTCTGATGATGTCTTGGCAGGGAATGAACCAGCAGTACTGTTTCACCTGATATATATCCAGCAGAGCCATGCCACAATGGTCAGGTTGATGGTAGCCAGGAGTACTTAAACCAGCTTTTCATGCTGAAATAGAGATTTTTGGTTTATATTGACAGTACCTCTTGGACTTCTTGGTTGGGGACAGAGCCCCTTTGTACTCCAGTTTGTGTAAAGACCAGTCAAAAACAGCAATCTTTGCTTTGAAGATGTTTTCAGGAAATAAGTAACAGAAGCATTTTAAGTAGTCTTGTGTCTTCTTCTGCTTTGTTAACTTTCGCCTTCATTGGGTTGTATTAACCATTGACTGGTCTGTTTGCAGTTGCTTGGGTTTTGATTTTTTCTCTTTGCATCTTAGCAAAAATCCCTGCTGACAGTCTCTCAGGGTTTGTCTTATTTCTTTCTGGAGGTTCCTCTGTTGAGGGGTTTGGCAGAGGTTTGCTCACTGTCTCCAGTAATAATTGAGGTGGTTGAGTGAGTTATGAATAATAAGCTGGATTGATTTCCCTTTTGCAATCAGGACTAGAAAAGCTGATTGCCTTGGTGTGCAGCATGCTCAAGGCCATAAGCCAAGCTGCTATCAATTTTACTTTCTCCTCCTGTAAAATTGCTAAAGAAAATATGTTTTACAGATCATGGATGTGGAACAGATGTGGCTTATATTGCTAGATGATTCAGCCAATAATGGTGCCAAAACATTTTCCAGAACTCTCAGCTGGTAGTTAGGTTGAGAGAATAACTTGATACAAGTGCTGGGCTGGCTCTACCCTCCCTGTCTGTGACTGCAGCTGTGTCAGGTACAATTCCCTTTGATGTAGCAAAGGTCTAACAGAGTGATGGGATGAAGGGTGCACATAGAGGTCTTGTTCCATGGGGACAAGGAGGCATGGGAGATGTGTGTCATGGGAGAACTGTGTGCTGCCAGCCTGGGATCCCGAAAGGAATACAGAAATGCATTTGTGATAGGCTTGGTTAATGTGTGGAGGTGCTTACACACAGCCTGTGTGAGCTTCTCCCACTGCAACTGTTCCTTTATAGTCAAATGCCATCAGCACAGAGATCACTGGGGTCCTCTTGGCCAAATGTATTTCCTTCTACCTTCTGCTGAGATGAAGAAAATTCTGTTTTCATGAATAGGAATGTGATTAGCTCACCTGATTTTCCCTTTGCAGTCACACTTGGCAGTCTCCCATAAAGTCACTGGAATGAGCTTTTCTAAGGCTGTATGTATACATAGAATCATGCCAGAGATGGGACTGGGCAGTTGCCTGAATGCCTGACATAGTAAACACACATTTGTTTGTTTAAAACTTGGTTATATGTAGACTGAGGAGTGCAGAGAATGAGCAGAAGTGCTTAATCGAATTCAGTCTGTATGTCTTACCAACACATCTCTTTGGACTTTACTGCTAACGTTGTAAATTGGAGCACTTTAACCCTAAACCTAGTTAAACGTTTATGCATGGATGAAGTCCAAGTGAGGTGTTCTGAAGGTGGTGCCTGGGCAGTGCAGCCCGAAGGGGAGAAACTGGTTCTTTTGTAACCCATAGCAGGGCAGTCTTAGTCACAGTTTCTGAACAATGCATGTTTATTAGGGCACACAGGGGCACTTATGGGGATACAGTGTGGCAAGTCTTGGCACTGGGGAATGTGGAGTCCATAGTTTTGTGTCTGTGACTGTCGGAGAAGACGTTTATGCAAAATGTTTGCAGGGTACCAGCAGCCTCCACCAGCCAAAACAAGGGGTTCTAGTGGCCTCTCTCATGGATGCATCAAAGGAAGGAAATGCCTGTGGGGGATGGTGGGAATTGTCTCCTCTCCATATTGCCAGAAAAACTTCAGTTCTGTCAGTCTTCTGCTGAAATATATACTACATTCTGCCTCAATAAAGAGAACTATAGGAAGAACTGGGTTTTTTTTCTGCAACTGCTGAGTCAGGAGAGGGTGGAGATGAGAAACTCCGGACTGTCATTCTGGTCCCATGGGAAAGCATTTCACAGCTTGGCACAATAGTTTCTCTCGGTATCTGTCCTCTGGGAGCTCCCTCTATGGTTTAGCAACCCTATCTACATTCCATTACAAGTTAGGATATCTCCTTATTGCTGTTTGGTTCTTGACTGTTGTCTACAAACCAGATCTCCTGTGGCAATGAGCAGCCAAAAAAGCAGTCTCTAGCCAATGCCACTGCTACTGCTCCTGATAATTTGGAAGAAGTCAAGTCATTGTGGCAGGCTTGGACCACTGCACACTACTGTAGGTAACCTTGGTATTCCGTGGGAGGTGGCGGTCTTTGAACAGTGGGTGTGCTCCCCACGCTCTGTAGGTGCCTGTGGAGGGGACAGTGTTTGCACACTCTGCCATGCCTCTTTTTATGTAATTGTTAAATAAGGCAGTTGGGGTCCCAGCTGTGCTCTGGCTTCTTTTGTGCTTAAAATGTCTGCTCTCTCTCCAGCCACAGGAGATTTTCATGCAGCTCAAAGTGCAGGGGCTGGTGCTTTCTAAGCAGGAGGCTTGATGTCCTTTCAGGTAGATAAGGGCAGGCTCTGTCAGCAAAATCTTGCCAAGGTTCTTTCACTTTTTTCCCAGGAAAGCTCTTTCTTACCTTTGCCTGGGTCTGAGCAAAAGGCGGCACCAAGTGGCAAAGAGACTGGGCTCGTGCTGCAGGCCTTTAATGGCAATTCATTTGCATCTCTTGCATTTTTTGGTGATGCTGACAAAAGAGCTTACAGTAGGGGCTGGGTTAATAGTGCTCTTGTGTTGTTACCAAGTTCTTTTTAATGATAGAGTACTTTGCAGCCCCTAGAATTTCACTCAGTTCATGCATGCTTTGTTCCTAAGCAGTAAAACGCTGCATTTTGCAGGCTGAAGTGTGCCTTGATAGGTGAAAAACCACCCTGTAACCGCAAACCCAATCCCAGCTGGATACAAAGATGAAGTAAAATATATTTACGAACTTTTTATTATTTTACAACAAAGATTCAGAATTAAAGCAAGGTTGCTGTTTGGATAAAGAGGCTGTTTCATGTGTTCCAAGCGTGAAAGTTTTTAGTCACACTCTGAATAAGTTGCTGCAATATCAGAAGTTTGCAGATTCCTCCCTAGCTCTGTAACCATTCAATAGTGGAGAGGATAGAGTAAGCAAAAAATTTCACTCTGCTCCACCTCTTCCTGTGAGCAAAAGGAGGAGGAAGGCACAATGAGGACATCTGTTCCTTTGAACCCACTCACAGACTTGCTTGGTAAAAAAACTAGGGGAGAGGAGGAGAAGATATTGGTGCTGTTCAAGTGGTTGCTAATCACTTTGAGTACTGAGGGGGTGAGCTTTTATCATGTTGACCTTCTTAGGAGATATTGAAAAGAAGCTGGCACTGACCTCTGCCAGGATTTAAATCCAGGAGACTCAGAATCCCTTTGTGCCCCTTTCAAAGAGGAGACAAATCTCTGTGGTAGCCACGCTCTCCCCTTGCCTCAGGGTAGGCACCTCAGCTGTACTGACCCAGATACTGTGCTCTGGTCTCCTGGATGAGCCCTTCACTGCCTGTGTATCACCATGATCAGGGCTGCAGCTAACTAAACGGGAGTCCTGCAGATACAAAAAATTATTCTGTGCCTTGGACTCAAAGCATTCCTTGCCTCCCATCCACACTTTGCTCTTGTTATGTGCAGTGCTTAAAATCTTGTGTCTGTAACACAGAGCTGCAGGGTCCTCCCCATCCCCCCACTCCTCCTGCCTAATCTCTTTGTGCTGCTTAGTCACAGCAAAGACCCCTCTAATGGGTTTAACTGGCCGTGCTCCTGGCTGGCTGTGCTGTGCTTTCTGAGCAGCCTGGGACGGTGTGTGTAAGCAAAAGATGAGGCTGCACATATCTACTGCCTCCGAGTCCTCCTGAGTGCCAACAGGTAGGTGCCTGCGTGCCTCACGAAGATGAGGTTTCCCTCTGTCACATCTGTAAACAAAAGCCTGTTAAAAAATGCCAAGGGGGTGATACATTATTCTCAAACTAATAAAATGGCCAAGAACGCTTCTATGAACTCAGCCACAGACGGCAGGGGCAGATAGTTCCTTACAAGCCTTTCCAGGCCCTTAAAAGTGTCTTAAGGCATAAACCAGTGTTTGTGGCACACACTGGCACAGGTAAGGCTGATGAGGGACGTTCTTCGGCTGTGGATTTTGAGCTTTCTCTGTATTCTTCAATGACATTCTCCCTTAGCTAGCGAGGGGCCATCTAGGAGCTGGTATAAAGTGTATAAGCCTGGAATGTTTGTTCAGAGTGGGAATGGTTCTGCCTTAACCAAAGGTAACAAGCAGTGCTGAAGAGAAGAAAGATGGCTTTGTGTGGTGATGCAAGGAGCAAGTTTGCCAAACCACTGTAGTGGAGGAGAAATAGGGACTTTGTTACTGTAGGCGGCACTGGAGCATGATGATGGGATTTAAAGTTATGAGGTTCTCTAACTTGTGGCTATAAACCATAGAAACATGTAATATTGGTGAGAAAGGGCTACAGGAGCCCCCCCAAATACCTCCCTAAACTGTAACTGGTGATATAATATTAAGGCAAGAGAGAGTACTGCATCATAACAGTGCACAGAGTGTGAGGTTGAGCAAGGTAGCAGGGCTAGGCTGCTGCAGGGGCTTGAAAAAGAACAAGCCAAACATTGACAGAAGAGAGGCAAGTGAGGCTGGTAAAGCAATAGGCAAGAGGCTGGTACTGGATTAATCTTGTGAGCTAAATAGGAGTTTGTTTCAGAATTATCACTTGAAATACTCAGCAATGGAGACTAAGGTGTTAAATGCAGTGTTCCTAAAAGGCACAGTTGTCCCACAATCCCTGACTGCAGGATTGAAAAAAATAGCCACCAGAAAGAACCCCATGTTTCTCCATGCAGTGTTTTGATCCGCCTTCCTCACTTATGGCATGGAGCATCTTGGGGTGTGCAAAGAGCCTTTGGAGACAGATTCACCCTTAACAAGAAGATTAGGTGCAAAAACCCAGCACTCCTGGGTCACTAAGCTCCAGAGGAGGAGGAGGTAAGTGCCTCTAAACAAAAGACTGCTTGATGCCTGCACAAAAGCGTGTAATGCATGCAAGAGCTTATCAAGGGAGAAGGGCTCAAAGAGAGGGATGTAATTGAAGTGAGACAGCCCTCAAAAACATCATGTATGTACTCATCTGCAGGTGAAGTGAGCAGCAGAGTGGGAGGACGTTGCTTCAAGGAAACCTCCTGAGGTTGGGGATGGAGCTGCTCTGTCATTAAATACCTGGCAGCACCACAAGCTGCTGTGATTATGCAGATGGCCACTGTAGCACTGTGTTTGCTTAGCTTGAAAAGCAAAGCTATAAGCAGAGACAAGCAGGACGGAAGGAAGGAAATTAGGGTCAAAGTAAGTTCCTTTATAAGAAATGCATTATGGTGGTTAAAGGGGAGTGGCAGATCTCTCAGTAATAAGTTGCAGCACATTCCCTAGGCTGGGTTGGTTTTAATTTTAGCAGAGATAGAAAGCAGAGCAGAGCAAAGAACAGGTTAGATTGTGAGGGATACTCTGTCTTTCCTATGAGTAGAAATTCAGCTGATAGGCTTTACTGGGCTGTCTGGGAAAGGTTGGATCAAATGTGCTAGCTTCAGGAGTTCTCCTCATCCTTGAAACACATTGCTTATATGGAATAAGTGTGAATACAAAAAATGCAAAACTTAGCTAGTTTTATTCATCTGTCAGGGCACATATATGGGATCAGACTTCACAACTGTTTTCAGAGGAGGTTACAACACTGCCCAAAAGAGATTACTGCCCAGTCATCTTCATGGGGGTTTTTACATTGCAAGATAGCTTGAATAAATTATTTGATTTCTTTCACTACAGCAGTATTTCTGGGAACCCTGTGCAACATAACTGTACAGCGTACTATGTTCTATCCTAGAGGCAGAGGAAAAGCCACCATGGCTTTGGCTAGCTGATCATGTGAGGATCTTCTAAGTTGGCAGGAATTTGCTTTGGCCAGTGACTCCAGTGGTTGCATGATCTGCAGTGGAACACTCCAGTACAGTGCTCAGTGGGGGTTTTACTGAACAGGGGAAACCTCCTGGAAAGCTGAGAGATCCTCCAGGAGCCTGCAGCTTGTGAGCAGCAGCTGATGGGACCTGGGCAGGGCCTGGTCTAACAGTGGCCAAGCACCCCCACACACCTATTCGAGAAGCCCCATGGGAACATCAATGATCAGGAGTATCTCCAATTCCAACACCAACACCACCAAGGATGGGCAAACTGGCTGTGGTGCAGCAGCTGGCAAAGAGGGGTGCCAAGCCCTGCAAACTCAACCAGCAAGAGAGATATAGACTAATGGAATTGCATCCTGCCTTCCCTGAGACACACCCAACAGGCTGATAGGGTGCACAATATGAGGATTCCCTATTCTCTGTCCACCTGGTTGAACACAGGGCATGAAGGATGGGGGATAATGTAACAGGTTGCTCTCTGGCATGGCAGGCACATCCCCTCTGTGACTGCCCCACTTAGCCAGATGCCCTGGCATAAAATGAGTGAGGCTCAGCAAGTGGAGCTGGATAGTAATGAGGACAATGGTTCATCTAGCGTGGATGGTTCAGCCAGTGGCATCCTGGCTTGAATCAGGAATAGTTTGGCCAGCAGGACCAGGACAGTGACTATCGTGGAGTGCCTAGGCACTGGTGACACCACACCTCAAATCCTGTGCTCAGTTTCAGGCCACTCACCACCAGAAAGACACTGAGGTGCTGGAGTGTGTCCAGAGAAGGGCAGTGGAGCTGGGGAAGGGTTTGGACCAGAAATCTTATGAAGAGTGTCTGATGGAATGGGGGTTGTTTAACTGGAGAAAGGGAGGCTAAGGAGAGACTTCACTGCTCTCTTACCACTGACTGAAAGGTTGTAGCCAGATGGAGGTTGGTCTCTCCTCCCTGGTAACAAGCAATAGTCCAAGAGGAAGTGGCCTCAGGTTGCATGAAGGAAGGTTTAGATTGGACAATATGGAAGATTTTGTCATAGGAAGGTTTGTCAAGCATTGGAACAGGCTACCCAGGAAAATGGATGAATCACTATACCTGGGCATCATTAAAAGATTGTACTTGTGATCCTTAGGAACACAGTTTAGTGACAGATTTGCTAGTGACAGGTTAACAGTTATACTTGATGATCTTAAAGGTCTTTTTAAACCTAAATGATTCTGTGAACACCAGGAATGCAACCTGTACTGAGAGTTTGTCTTGGAATAGGCCAGGCTTGTTCCTTCTTTCCTCTGTCAATCTCTGGACAGTACCGAGTTAATAGTTAATATTTGTATGCAACACTGGTGAGTTTGGACTCTACTGTGTGCTGGGACTTAGAGAACTCTTGAAAGAAAAGGCTGGAAAACAGAACCTGTGAAGTATTGTTCTCCTTTGTCTTTATGTGAAGTTCTAGCCTTGGGCCTGAAATGTCCTGGATGGAAAAATTGCTTTGAATAACTCATGATGCTGCTGACTTCATGGAAGTGAAATCTCTATGCAACACTGCTCTCCTTTCTCGTTGCCTTTCAAGACAGAGTTTGGTGCAGATTCACGTGGTGCTTCTAGGAAGAGCAAAGGGTTGCAGTAGTCTTCTGGGAGCTGCTGCTGGGCCCACAGACCTCTCTAGCTAGGGATGTAGTCTAGCCTTGGGAGCTTGCACCCAGATTCCCTGTGAGGCCCCTGTCAGATGGCTCCTCAGAGTAGCTGCTCTCCTCCCCAAAACATTAGGTGTGCAGGGACCCACAGAGCTGTTGGGCACTGCTTTGGAGGATGCTGGTGCTCAGTGATGCTGTCAGGCTGCCTGGGATCCAGGATGGAAGCAGGTTCTGGGGAGTGCCACCCCACAGGCTGTGAGGAATAATCCTCTTCTGCTGTCTTGTAGTAGCACAGTTAGGAGAAACCTCAGAGTCTTTCATCCTCTCCTGAAGCAACCAGCCAGCTGGCTTTACAGGTACAAGGGTGGGCTCAGTAGGCAGTTGCTTCTTCTCAGAGGTGATTGTTGCTCTAGTCTGACTGATACATAGCAGGGTGGGGTGGACAGGGAAAGTGGGCTTTACTATCAAATTCCCACATCTTCCCTTTAGTCCTGACAACATTCTTCCATTACAGCTGTTCTTACAGATCTCCCATACATCAACTTTAATTTAACAATGCGCAAGCCAGACATAGTTTGTCAGGTCTTTCCCCTGGAGCAGGGTTTGTTAGCCAGCAGTGCCAGAAGAGATGTGTGTGCCCTGGTGCCTTCCTCCCTTTGCCCCAGTCTCTGTTTTGCAGTGGGACTTGTCTGGACTGATAATACTCATACCATTTACAGAAGCACTTTGCCCAGACTTGTCATTGCCTGGCAGTGAAGATTTTTTTCTAATCATCAGGCCTGGATCAGAGTATGATCTTTGTCTTTCTTGTAAAGCAGCCATAGAGTAGCCCAAACTGTTAAGATACTCCTTTAGGAAAGAAACGGCTCAGAATAATGAACTCTCATGGCATTCGTGACTGCAATCTAGAAGGAATTTCCCCTATGTGCTTTACTCTTTTTTCCCTTGAAAGGAATGACAGTGAATGTGGTGGAAAGGGTGATAGGATATGAATTTTGACCATCTTCCTCACTTCAGAAGAATTACAGGCACCCAGTAAACTTAGCAGGTGGCTGCTAAAATGCAAACATTTCTCATGACCCATAGTTGCAGCACAGAGATTGTTGACCCATGACATATGAAGGTTAAAATACAAATGGGTTTAAAAGGAGTTGTGAAAATTCATTCACAATTTTCCTGCCAAAGTGACTATTTAGCATTTACAAGGCTACATGCAGAAACCTCTAAGCCATGCACTGCTGAAAGCCAGGGAAGGTGTGTCAGAGGAGGTATTGCTGTGGGCTACTCTGCCTTTTCACACTTGTCCCTGAAGTTTCTACTCCTTTTTACTGTCAGACAGTCAGTCCATGGTCGATTAAATGACCCAGGATTGTTCTTCTGGTGTTGTTGAACAGACTGTTTCTTTGCCATGATGTCTGTCCCACCCTGTCATTTTTGGCTTTTGCACAGTCTTGTCTCACTGGCATCCCTTTCAGAGCCTGCTTGTGTGAGGCATCACCCGAATGAGTGCTGGAGCTCACAAGTTCCTCTTTCACACAAGCAGGGCAGCTGTGCCAGTGTGGGTGGGAGAGGAAAAGCAGATGCAAGTATCGTGAGCAGTAACAGTGTTTAAGAACAAAAGGCACAGCCATTGACTTATGCAGACAGGTCAGCTGCTTGGCTTTTTTCACGTGCATGAGTTTCTTTGATGTGGCTGCCATTGTATTTTGCTGCTTGACACCTTCTCATTCCTTCTTCATTTGCTGAGCCCTTGTCTCCAGCACTTTGACCAAAAGAATCTCCAAGTATGTTAAAGAGATAAATGCATGTTTTCTGGCTTCTTAAACAACCCTTACTCATAGCAGTGGAATTTAAAGTATATTATCCACCCCCTTTTCAGACCCTCTTTTTAAGGGGTTTGGATATGGAACTCAAGAGTTCTGCTGACAGGGATGTTTGACCAGTGTCTCAATGGGTGGCTGTACAACACAGATCCCTCTTTCTGAGACAGAGGGATGTGCTCTGTAGCAGACTGTGGAGCACAGTCTTTCTTAAGAATTTTGATCCAAAACACGTAATTCACAAAGCTTGTTTTGCTGGAACAAACATTATGACCAAACGTGAACAGCTCTTAGTTTGTGGGCTTGATTGCTTGTGTGTTTCTCTACCTTCCCCTCCTCCACCCACTATCCTCTCTGCTAATTGCTTTTCATCGGTTTTATCTAATACTTATTAGTAGACAGGAACATTGTCAGCCATTCATTAGATTTCTGTTGAAATGGCTTTTTCCAGGCAGGAGGTTCAGGTTCTGGTGTTCATTCTGTAAAACCTCAGGGTGGAAGTAGACTTCCCACACTGGAAATCTGCTGCAGTGGGATATCTTTTGGCCAGGATTATTAGGCAAAGGTCTCCTGACAGTGTTTAGTGCTGGCTTTTTTTTCCTCCCACCCAACTCTTCACACACGCACCCACACCCACACACACCCACACACAAATGTTGCTGGGTTTCTATTCCAGTTCTATTTCTGATGCCCCAGCCCTCGCTCTGCCCCTGTCGCCTTAGCACCCGCCACGGGGCTTTGAGTGAGACTTTCAAAGACACACTGGGTCAGCTTCTTCACCTCCAACAGCAGGTGACACAGATGGCTGGGTTGATTTTTAAGACCATACATATGTGTTAGGTTGCCTTAGTGTGTTCCTGTGACTGTAGAAGCCTGTCACAAAATACTAGTTTATATGCTACAAAAACTTGCTACTTAAAGCTCTTTAAGAGCTGTTGCATTCTGCTAGGACTGCTTATATATATCATAAATTTATGATGTAATAAATTATATATAATGAGAGTTTTGAGAACTCTCTTCTCAAAACATCATGTTAGCATATGACTGTCCTCAAAAGCTGCATGCATGGCCTTTCTGGCACATGCAGAAGTAGTGCTATTGATTTTACCTTAGCTTTATTCCTTAGATGGCCATGAGTTTATGTATTTATTCCTGTTTATTTATTATTTGCAATGCCCAGCTATGTTACCTCATTACCTACCGCATTCTGTAATTGGCTCTTCCCTTCTAGTAGGATACAAAATAAGCACATGCAGTCTGCATTACAAATCACTGTGTGCTGGTGTATCTCAGCATTGACAGTGGAGCTGTTCTGTACTTCTGCGTCTTGTGAAAGCTCACTGGGTAAATGTTTTATAGGATCCCACCCAGTTCCCACTTAATGGAAAAAAATCTTATTGGTTTCAGTGGTATATGGATCAGTCTTCTAATCCTGTGAAGGAATGTAGCTATATTCTTCTGTGGATTTTAGCATGACTGTATGCTGAATGCCAAAATGACTGCTGCAATATTAGCCTGCATATTTTCCATCGAGGTGTGAAATTATCTTGATGTTTGGAACTGCTCAGATATTTTTCTAACCCACTGCTTATCTCTGCATGGGAGAAGCGTGCTGTAATAGCCTTAGGACTGACTGAATATTGCATGCTACTGGACCATGAGTTTTCCCTTAATCCAGGAGATTCCTGCAGTCTTTTTGAAAACAAGAATAGGGAAAGGGGAGAAGGATGTGAGAAAGATTTTAAAAAGAATTTGTAGTGAAACTTTGCAGGCTAGCAGTTAGGTACTACTGTGGTTTTCTGTATAAACAGTCTGATGTCATACTTTGAAGTCACACTATAAATTTCCATCATGTTTTTAATCTTTGAAACATTATTGAAGCATAGCTAAATGCCACAAAGAAATTTTCACTAACATATAATATGTACCATCTCTGACATTATTTCGATATAGTAGTTAAATATTTTTGGCAGGAGTGCTTCACTTACACAGTGATTTAGAAAAGCATTTAAAAATAATTTTTATGTGCTATTAACACCTCCTGTATCAAGACTCAAAGTAAAATTCTGTCTGGTGGGTTTCCTTTCTTTATGCTGTCAGGTTGAACTTACACTGGATTCACCCTGAAGAATTCATCAGAAACTGGCTACTTTCTCTGCTTCTGCACTGGGCCTGTTGCTTTCATGCAATGCCAAAATAGTGACTCCACATACTAACATCACCTTTTCTGTAAAGAACAACCTTAATAAAAGCAAGACGATGCAACTTCCCCTTCCCTTTTCTCTGGATATAGCTTTCCTTTTTCTGTCTGGGTAATTTTTGACCTTGTTTAGTTTTCCTTGGAACTGACAGCTCCCAATACTGATACACCATTTCACTCAAACAGCTTTGGAAATCATTTCCTTTACATGGCAGAGTGCTTGCATGTCCCTTCAGGGTGGTGGAGAGCACAAGCTACAGTATGCTGGCTGCCTTGTTTCGGTTCCTGTTTCTGAGGGATTTTTTGCTGTAATGTTGCATTTCTGCAGAGCACTTGTCAGTCTTCTGGTATCCTTTTGCATGGCAGTGGGAGAGCTAAATGCCACTGAGTCAGAGGGTTAAACAGATTGTGAGGATCAGCTGCAATGGCTGAATGGGGCAGCTGAAGACCATGGCTAAAAATTTGGTACCCTGAAGTTTTAGTGACTTTGTGTAGCACTACAACAATTGCTTTTCAGATCTGGACATACCTTTGACTTTTTCCTATGGTGACACAGAGTTTCTTTCATGGGCTCATCCCAGAACAGTGATGGCATCAGGACAGCAAGATGAATCAATAATGTCTTCTGAGGTCTGGCTGGTAGGTGAGAGCAGACCTTCCTTAAGCAACTCCTGCTTTTTCTGGGTTTTCTTGCTGTGTGACCCATCTACCCATCTATGGCAATGAGCTACAGAGCCCTGCCATCCATCCCTTGTGTGCATGTGGAAATAGCAGCTTCCAGGCCACCGATGGTGACAGCCTGGGGAGAATTGTCTTGGCACAAGGAGTGCAGAAGTGCTTCACTCACATTTGGTGCCAGATGTCTACTTATTTCTGACTGCTGGAGTAGTGCCAGCTCTGGGGTGGGTGTGGAAAAAGGGATTTGGGCAGTTAAATGCGGGAAGGGGAAGAGAGGTCAGGCCTGGCAGCTCCTCAATGCCTTACAGGATCTTACAGCAGAAGCTTTAAGGGACTGTCTTGCTGCAAGACCCATGGGCAGCCCTATGATATGTCCCCAGACTCATTCCTGACTACTCTCCTTTTTAAATAACTGTGTGAAATATATGGGAGCCTGGCCTCACACGTGCTTGGCATGAACAGAGCTAAAATCATGCCATGGGAATCACGCTCATCCTGGGAAGTCTGGCCAGCAGCACAATTGAAGCAAGTCAGATATGGATCACAGGGTCAGGATAACGATTAGTCCTACCCTTCCCCCTAGTTGTAATTAGCTGTGGTGATGTCACCCTCTGTTCTGACTTCTCACTGGCATTAATTACAGAGCTGCAAATTTCCTGCCTTTCTCTTCTAATTGCTCTTTGGGAAACTCAGAGTTTACACCCTCTGTTCAATGTCTGCCAGCAGCCTTCCACATGACATGCTTCAGGGCCTAACCTCTGGCCTGTAGAGCTCTGGAAATGGGCTTGTTTGGGATGCTTGTTCAGATGCATTTCTGAACGTGAACATTTCTGGTTAGGAATGACCCCCTGCTTCTATTGAGCTTGAGTCCTTTCATTCCATTTCATTTTGGATTCAGTCCTGAAGAGCAAAAGCTGTTCAAACCCTGCAATGAAGCTAACCTTCCCTTTAAGAGAGTTGTCCCTGACTAGATTGCCCTGTTTCTATTAGAGATAAATTCTCTGCTGGTGAGACAGGGTTTGGGAAATCTGAACTGGTGCAGTTCTACATGGCTTGAGTGGCCTGGAATGTGTTCCAGTCCTGTGAGGACTGTACAGCCCTTGGCTTGGACTCCACCTGCTTGAGGGGCTGTGGCTTGAACCCAAGCAGCAGTGGCTTGTAGTCTGTCACCCATGGACTCTCATGAGCTCTTTGCAGCCTCTCATCATTAGGATCAAACGGAAGGAGTGAGTACTGGTAGAGGGATGAGGGAAAGAGATGAGAGTGATTGCACTAAGAGTTATCAGGGGAGAGAAGGACAAGCTGTTGAGGGCAAGTGAGATCCTGGGGGACAGGAATGTGTCAGCATGAACTGGCTGGATCCCCACCAGTTCAGAGTGGGCAGTCCTGGTTAAGTGCTGATGCTCCAGGTTTGCTCTGTCAAGCCTTGAGCCAGGCTGGTGCTGAGAGAAGGAAAGCAGGTGTCTCCTGTGTCAGGGTGCTCCTCTGAGTGTGTGGGTGAGCAGGGCTGCCTGTACCCCTGAGCAGGTTCCCCAGGCAGCTTCTGTGCTCTGTGTAGAACTAAGGTTCTACACTAATATTTACCTGTTTAGAGAGGATTATAAAAATTCAGTCCAGATCCTGCTCTGAGGCAGCTAAATCCAGAGCATCCATGCCCCTGATCATCATACTCGTTTTGCAGTCATTTATTTTCCAGGATGACTTTTCAGCCTTGTGCATTTTGCTGTGTATAGACCTCAACAAGGTGGCCTTGTGGCTTCTTCAGTCAAGCATCTCCCAGTCAATCCTCCTTTTATTTTGGATGCCACTCCCCTTTCAAGTGGGGTGCGTTTATGACAATAAACATCATCATTAACATGAGGGGGAACATATCCCATAATCAGGAACCTTCTGTTTAGAGAGAAGTGTTTATTATACACAACTTGTTAGGGAGTGTCAATCAACCAGGCTCCCTTTGTTACTCCATAATGCATCATTAATGATGGCTGCTGCTGTGCATTTAATTTCATTGCACACAAGGGCCTTGTCTCTGTCTCCTCACCCCCTTCCCCCTCTTTATAATCACCAGCACAGAAGAAATTAATAAATCAATCCAGGATAGGAGAGCTATAGACTTGAATTGGCTATCGTTGGCATCCTTGCTCCCACTGAGTTGTACCTTACTCATGGAGAAATCTTTAGGATGTCAGTGCAGCTGTTTTGGGATTACTGCTTGCTCTGCATCTTGAGAAAGGGGTCTGGTGTCTGCCTACACATATACATGAGCGTGGATAACTGACCACAGAAGTATCTCATGAAAGTGATCTGTTGAGTCCTGGGGATGGATATGTCACATCCTTTTCAACTCTTCATTTCTGCCCCACCCCTCTGGATCTTTGAGCCCTGAGAACATGCTGATGCTTTGCTGAGTGACATCTTGCTCATTCAGCCCAAATTCAATTAACTTCAAAAAAAGAATATTCAGCTGCTCCAGGGCTTGTAAAAGGTGGATGGGAGAAACAAGCTTTCATACTGGAGACTACATATTCACTAAGAAAGTCAGTGTCTACCCTGGAATTTTTTAGGAAACTACCAAGAGTTAAAAAAAACCAAACTGGAAAATCCCCACTTAACAGTGATAAGAGAAAATGCTAGTTGTAGTGTATTTTGTTTGTTAAATAAATCTAACTGTGTGTTTTGGGACCCGCCTGTTGGAAGCCCTCAAGCTGATTTTCTCCTACTGTCAAAGTTTCCAGCCTTCATCTGCAGCTGAAATTCAGCCTGCCAGTAATGGCAAGGATAATTCTGCCTTCTGGCTGGAGTCTGCTAATTGGCTTTGGTTGATCTCCCCATCTCTTTCTGTTTGAGTTTCTCTAGGGCTTTTTTTGAGCAAAGGGGGCCAAGTCCTGGTGTGAACTGTGGATATCAAACTCTCTGGTTTTGTTGTACTTCCCCAGATCAGGAATTCCATGTATTGTCTGTGTCCTTTCCCACTCTGTGGAAAATTCAGTCCAGTTTTGTGATCCCAAACTAGCTGTTTGGTGTCCATCTTGACACCAAATCTTTCCTAAGTCTTAATGTGGTGCTCCTGCTCATATATGTCACTTAGGTGCACAAGACACTGGTATTTTTTCATGTGGAAACAGTGGTTTGTATGGTCATTTGTCATTAGAGCTTGTGTTGAGGGTGAGAAATGCTCACAAATACTTCTATCCATTCTCCTGGGTTTTTCCAAAGGAGCTCCTTATCCTGATGTCTGTTCTGCAGAAAGACCCCATCAGTCCTGAGGACACTGCGCAGCAATTGGAGGACAAGGAAGTTCAGTCAACTTTAGATGGACTTCTTTAATTCACTGTCCTCACATCCTTGGCTCCAGGCCGTAGTCTTTTGGGATTTCCCTCTGGCAAACAGTTTTGGCAGAGTGCTCCAGGCTGGGTTCCAGCTTGTTTGCCTTTGTCCTGTGCGTGTTGGGGCAGCCAGGCCTGGCCGTGGGGTTCTGGCGCTGTCGGGTGGATGCAGCTCCTGTCCCTCTGCGTGGGCACCACCTCCCCTGGGCACACACCTGTCCTCTAGGGTCACCAACAGGAAAAGTTCACCTCTGCTGCTCTTGGCCAAAGGTTCGGCCTCTCAGCCCAGAGCATCCTGCTCTGGAAGGCAAAGGGCGTGAGTGAAGCTGTTTTAAACCTGATAAGCAGAGCTGTAGAAAAAGCTTGGATCATTTTCCATCTGAGTGGGGTAACTCACAAGACTGCATTGCCCTGATTTTCCATACTGAAGGAAAAATAACAAGATTTGATGTTTCTTTTCTGGAACAGAGCATTTGAAGTTTTTTAAATGCTTTGTGTATTTTCTATTTGCTGTTTCTGTACATAAATACCTGAAGTATTTTTAGGTTTTTTTCCTCTTGTGGATAATTTCAGAGGGTTTATGTCTCCTTTGTTTCAATTCCAAAGGAAGTCAAATTTCAGAATGTTTTGGTCTTGGCCATAGTGGATTTCTGTCTTCTGTACTGCTCTGTGGATTTATCTGATATTTAAAAAAACACAGAATTCAGCACAGAGGAGGCCAAATTTTACCTTTTCTTTCTTTTTTTTTTTTTTTCTAAGACCCACTGTTTCACTGGAGACATATTTCTGGAGTTTCTGTTTCCTCTCTAAGGTTACTTTCTCCCTCCACTCAGTGTTAATTCTAGGGGCCTCCAGTGGCCTAATAGGGGACCAAATGGTCTTTTTGGGCTGGGCTGTGAACCTGTTTTCTCAGGATAAAAACATACTACTTAGGTTAAGGGAGTCACCATGCATTCAGCATGGGACTGAGGGCATAGAGGGCCCTCAGTGTGATAATTTTTAGAGTTTATACAAATTGACTGAGATGCTTCATGCATGTTACTGAGAAGAAAGTGTGAAAATCTAGTGACCAGTCTCCTGGGGGGGGGGGGGGGGGAAGGGGAGAAAAGAATTTTGGTGCTTAAAATTTTATTATATTCTTTAGTTTGACCCTGTAGGCTGAATTCAGATTTCAATAAATGTATACAGTAAGAAGAATTTACCTGCTAATGGTTTCTGCTCTTTTAGTGGAAGGTTCATCAGAGAAGACTTTGCCACATGATAAATTGGTGCTGAATTTCATCTCTAGACAAACTGCATAAGAAGCTTAACTGTCTAGGTCTTTTTTATGGTAGGAGACTGTGCAAAAACTTGGTATGGAATGAAACTCTCAACTTCATATTTTGAGTTCTTTGCTAAATTTTGTCCCTTTACATCCAGTGCATTTTCAGGCTTGCTTTATCTTGAAGATGGAATTATAACCATTGATACTTCCCCCCCTCATTCATGCCCAGCATAGAGCTGAATTAATTATGGGGTCTTAAATCACTGCTTGAAGCCATAACAGCAGATCATCATTGCCCTTAAATGTCTCTGGCACAAGCTCACTATCTCTGATTTTCATGTCTCACCAGTTGCTATTTTTACGTGTTTTGTATGGAAGAGGCTGCACCAAATAAAGCTCTGTGTTGTAGTAAGTGATTGAAGACCTTAAAATGGCTCCCACTCTGTTATGCGCCTTATAACCTGAATTCCCAGCTCAGCTTTTTCCCTGTGCCAGGAAATATCTCCTACCTTTGAAACTCCTCTCCAGAGATGTAAGATTAGCTTTATGCTGTCAGGAGCTGTCATTTCAGGCAATTAGAAATAGATCAGCTGACACCTGGTAGTTTTGCAAATGCCTTTTTTTCCTGCAACTGCTTCATTTCTGGCTGGTTTTGAAGATTACGTGCAGGGTAACTCTTCCCAATTACCCACATGCACTCTTTGTTCCTGGCTGCTGTTCTCTTGCTGCCTTTTCAGTGTTGGTGAAGTTATTGGTAGCTGGTAATGTTGCTTTGAGGGAGCTTTATTTGTAGTGTAAGAGGGGTGGAGGTAGCAGATTTCTCCCTCTTAGCTAATCCAGTGTCTGAAGAAGGAAACAGAGAAAATGGCAATTGTTATTGCTGAAGGCAGAGGCAAATAAAAAAGGAGCTTTTATTGCCGTAGAGATCTGTCCTCTACCAGGGCTGGGAGGAAACATGCAGTGGGAGCTAGAGAACTGCATCCATAGAGTGAAACTCTGCATGCCCTTCGGCTACGTCTTTCATTAGGCGCCTGCCAGCCCTCTGCTCAGCACCATCCCAACCCACCTGTCTGGTCTTGTGCTCTCCCTGTACAGCTGCTCCTGCTTTCATTTGTTTCTAGGTTAAATATTGCCATCTGAAATACGTGGTTCCCAGAGGAGACTCAGTCAATGTTAGTGAAAGGCTAGGATCTGTTTCTTTGCGTTTTGGCTTGAATTTGGATTATAAAATCAGTGTAAGAGAGTGAGGGGGAGGCTGAGCCATGACACTAGGAGGAGCACAGCTCTCTTTGGTGACCTTGCATTGCCTTCAGAGAATCCTGTATGTGAAATTATGAACTCTGGGAGTTGGTTATGCTGCCAACTTCATTTTGATCTCTCTCTCTCTGAGGCAGAGCTAGCAGGCAGTTAACCCGAGTGCTCCACAGCAGCGATGTGCTACCCTTGATAATAACATAGTTTCTAGCAAACTTGTTTGAAAGTGGTCTCCTTGACAACTAAGTTTCTTGGCAGGGGTCTGTTATCTCTGGGTAGAAGCTAAACAGAGAGCCTGAAAGGTGTAACCAAATGCCAGGCTCTGGCCTGTCTGCTATGCCAGTCATCTTCAGTAGCCGAGCAGAGGAGGGTCTGCCCACATCCAGAAATAGCGAGGGAGTGAGGCTTTTGGCTCCCTGGGTGTACACAGATGGGGGAAAGATAAAATGAGTGGTCTTAAGGAGCATGGCATTCAAAACTTCATTTTGTCATTATTTGTGAGTCCCTGAGGAGCCCTTTGGGAGGTGTCTGATGGGTGGAAGGCTCTGGGGCTGAGCTGCTGTGGCCCTGAAGCATCAGATGGGTGCTGAAAAAGGCCAGGACTTGGACAGATGGAGTCATGGAGATTGGAAGCAGGGGAGCCTGGCCTTGTGCCAGGCTGTGGAGTGGGATGGACAGATCACAGAGAGGAGCTGCAGGGGGGGTCAGAGGAGGATAATCCTCAGGCAGTGATGAAGGCTGCAGCTGTTGGTGTTAGAGCGTGGCATTGCAGGGGTTTGCTGCTGCTGGGCTCTGGGTATCAGCAGAGCTCTGGCAGGCCTGAGAGCTGGCCGAAGTGAGGTGCCTACAGGCTTCTGTTAGCTGTTCAGGTGTGCCCTTCCTTTGGTCCTAGGGGATGTTCTGGGACATCAGCTGAAGGTGGAGGAGCCTGGAGGTGTGCAGAGCCCTGGACAGAGCCTCACCTCGCCTGGTATGGGGTTGAGAGGGCTTTGACAGTATCCAGAAGGGAAGGCAGGACCTGCCTTTTGGATATGCTGATGTGTGTTGCCTTAGGAGAACTGCTGAACTCAACTTGCTTTTCTGTCCCCCTTTGCACCATGCCACAGCGCTGCCTTGTGTGAAAGCTTCTTCCAGATGCCCCAGTGGGGCAAGCACTGTGCTGTGGTGGGAATAATTAACTCACACTGAGCAGGGAAGCAAGCGAGGAGTCCAGCAGCAAAGCTGGTGGGCAAGTGAGGGCTCCCTAAGCTCCTGGAAACTTCTTGGTCTTTCCCTGGCAGAGGCACCCAAATTGTGCTGCAGGACCTGGCAGGAAGTGGTCCCTGGAATAGAGCCTTTCTTCCCTGCTCACCGTGGTGTTTCTAACACCTCCAGGACAAGTGTACATTGCTGCTCTTCAGCTTTGAGTCTGAGGGGAGTTTGCCTGCGTGGAAGAACTCTGAAGGGATATTAGAAATCCAGCAGAGTTTGTGATGTGAAAGTGGGCGCTTAGGAGATCACAGCAAGACAGGGGCCCCTAGCTGCTGGGAGAAGATGCACTGCACTCCTGCACTCCAAAGGAAGAAGCTCTCTGACCAGAGAAGAATATACCCTGCCCCTGCCATCCCTAGGGCTGCAGGCAGATTCATTTTTTGGAGTGTTTTCCCAGGACATCACTGTCCCAGGGATCCCTCTGGCCCTTTCACCAGTGCCATCTCTCCATCTCCCTATATATATGAGACCCAGTGGGTTTTACTTCGCCATTTTTTTACTCAATAAATTTGTAGAGAGAGCTGATGCCAGCCATCCAAAGGAAAGCTTAGAGGGAGTAGCAGTGAACTGGTTTGCTAAACTTGAGGCATTTAGAAGCTGAGTTGGACTCTAAAATTAAAAGCTCTTGGTGTATTTTTATTTCTGTTCTGTTTTCTTCTACTTTTAAGTAAGACTTATCTCCTTCAGGATATTTTTGGTTATTTGCAGCTGTCGTGGATAGGAATTGCTCATTTCTTTTCATAAATTTAAGCTGAGCCTTTTGCCCTGCCTTAGGACTCCAGAAACTTCCAGATCTTCAGAAAAAAAAACCAGAAGACAAGAATTGGCAATATGACCAAATAACAAATATTGAACATTTGTCAAGCACCTCCAGCACATCTTTGCCAAGTGCCTGAACTTGAATCCAATACAAATACTTGTCTGTGGCTCAGGATTTGGAGACTTAGGGGAGGAACAGCTCTGTAGATACTTGTAAGGTTGGTATATGGAGCTGATGGATGAGAAGGGATCTTCTTGTGTGTCCTAGCCAAAAATAGTTTGTAAGAAAACATAACAGTTATTTCTGTCCAGCTGGCAGGGACTGTTGAGAGCTACTGTCTCAAAAGTGCAGACAGATCTCTATTTTCCTCTCTCTGTTCAGTGGGAAGCCTGAGATGGTGCTCTGGCAGCAATTCTGTGCAAAAGCTGTCGAAGCCCAGCCCTAGCCCCGCTTTTTCTCATGCTGCAACTTCGGATGCGCTGGAGCAGGCACATCAAATAGTTACAAAGGGTGTGATTAAGCCCTGGGAAAGAGCAAGCCGGCAGCTTGTTTTATGTTTCCTCCCCTGTGTTTGCATGAGTCACAGAGCTGGCGGCAGTCCTGCTTTCACCTCACAGAGAGCAGAAAGAAGTGTGTAAGAGCCCCACACTAATTTGCTGAAAATAGCCAAAAGCCAGGCTCTTAACACACCCAGAAGAGATTGCAGCTCTTCCATTTATTGATTCCTTTTTCTCTCTGCTTCAAGTTAACAGCTTTTAAAAGACATAAAATGGGAAGAGCATCCATGCTGCCAGCGGTGTGGTTGTCTGGCCCAGCCCTTGCCTCAGTGGTGCGTGTGTGTGCCCTTGGAGGGAAGACAGTGGGATGGTGTGTGGAGACACGCATCTGAAGCAATAGAGAAGAGGTAAAAAATACCTTCCTCTGTTAGAAAGGAGGCTGCTGGCATGTCATGCCACTGCCAGGACAGCAGAGGGGCTGGCTCTCACAGTCACACACCACCTCTGCCCTGACCAGTCAGGGGCTAAGGGTGTTTACTCCCGAGCTGTTTGTGCAAGTCTCTAGTGATTGGACTTGTCCCTGCGTTCTCCAGTGCAGGGGGAAAAATACCACCTGGGCACCTTGCCAACTCAGAATTATATTTTTTGTTTCTCCTTTTAATCAAGTGTGGTGTTAAATTTTATGCTGTCATTAAATCTCTATCTTCTGGTGCCAGTACAGGATGCTGTGAGAATTCCAGTTCTGTTTCTGAGCAGGGGAAGGAAGTCAGGAAGGCAGTCTGGCAGCTTGTAGCTTGGGGACAAGCAGTGGACCTCGTGTTCCTTCCATGTTTCCATGGGCTAAGTCCATGTTCCAGGTTTTGAACACAAGGGTTGGCAGAGCAGCCTGATTCTAGCTGACGTATTGGGAAGAGCAGGCAAAGTGCTTTAGCTTGCAAGGGATACAAGGCTTGCGTGATGATCACAAATTCAACTCGGCTCAGTTGAGCAGGAGGGGAAATAGGTGAGAGAGGCTTCTCTCACTTCATCCACTGGTGTGGGGAATGCAGCTGTGGTTTGTGGCTCACTGAGCCAGGGCTGTTTGTGTGCTGAGCATCTCAAGGAGGCAGGAGACTCAAGACATCTCCCAGCATTCATCCTCCGTGCAATCAAGCAATTGCTCTTTAGCAATGCAGGCTTGCTTGAAGCCCAATTCCTGCATTTCCTCCCTGCTGTAAGCAGTCTTTGCTTCACTTGTTTCCACATCTGTTTCTTCTGTTACACAAACTCTGGTCTTAGGCCTCTGAGCTGAAATACTCTGGGCTTTCAAAAGCATGACTCTGAAGTGCAGAGTCTTTGGCCCCTCTCTGCTCCATGCCCTGCCCATCCACCCTTGGCACAGTGAGCACCAAAGTCAAGGAGCTCTAGTGAGTGTTGCTGTTCAGTGCTGTAAACCCCTGTGTGTCTTCTGAGCTGCTACAATTTCCCTTTAAACCCAGACCACATCCCACTGGATTTGACAAGTATTCCTCATGGAATCTGCAAGTTTTATTGCCCTATGAAGGCTCTGTTTGCCACTTCATTCACTTTTTCTTCTTCCTCTGCTGTTTTCCAGACATGTTCCTTTTGTTGTCCCTGCTACCCTGACTTCCCCACAGGAGAGAATTTCCTCCTGTGATACTTAAACTGGACCTCCACCCAGCCCCCTTGCAAAAAAAGCCCTGCCCCTCACACTGACTGCTGGGGCTGGGGCCTTTCCTTTTAACTGGTGTGGAATGGAAAATAGGAGTGAAGAACTGTGTTAGAATTATCCACTCACCTCTCTTTTTCCTGACTCCTGACTGAATATGGGGTTGGGGGCAAGGGGGAAAGAACATGACAGGACAGTCTGCATCACTATCCAATACTTGGAAATCAATTCTAGGGCTTGAAATGGGCCTGCTGGTGGCTTGCTTCTGGATATGCATGTCTGGAGGCAGCAAGAGAGGTATCCCAGCAGTGTCTATTCTGAGCAGTGTTCTGGAGTAGAGAAATACATGTTTGTGTCCTCCCTTAGGGGTTTTGCTGGCCTACAGCTACGGTGTGGGTGTGACAATAGCTATTTAACTGCAGCTTCAGAAGTGTCTGCAGGAGACACCCAGCACCCCTGAGAGCTGATGCTGGTAGTTCACGCAGTGGCAGCGCTACCAACGCAGCCCTAGTAGTGTTAGTTTGCTATTTCTGTAAACTAAAGGATGCTTGGGTTTCTTCCTTTGATATTCCCACATCCCAGATGTGTTCTGTGTTGCCAGATGTTCACAGCTATCTGTTAGAGCACACACATTTAAGGCTGCATTAAATGCACCCTCTTCCCACTCTGGATTTTTTCCTTCACTGACACATGGGTGCTTCGATGGATCCTGGTCCTACAGCTGGAATCATTCTGTAACCTCCTACCTTTTCTGCAGCACATCACTCAGAGAGGAGGGTCTGTGTTTTAAATCTCTAGAAGTCACATTGACAGACTAGAAATACAGTTCCCTTGACTAAGAAGCTGGTTTTGGCTTCCTTTTTTTCTCCTATTTAGGTACATTTTAAATTGATTTAGTTCAGAAGTTTTATACACTGGATTAAAACATGCAAACACAACTTTACAACACTGTTTTTGTTGGGTTTTTTTCTTAATGCTTTCTGCTCATCCCCCATTTCTAGATAGACTATTTATTGCCTTGAAACAGTTCCAAAATCCCAGCCCTGCTCTTCATATACACATGGATGTATGTACATTCCTAGATGGTCCCCTTTGCATTTAATTTTGAATGCTCCTAGACTACTTGTTTTGTATTCACTATGTTTGGAAGAGGGAAATAAATAAGGGAAACTGATTAGTTAGATGTTGACTTCACCTTTAATCTGACTCTCTGTCCTTAAACTGAAGTACCTGGTTCCACTGAACACAAGAACAGCTTCTGGTCAGGTCTGTGATTGCTGAGAATTTACTTGGTTTTTGATGAAGAAATAGAAAATATAATTTTTGAACTAAATTTACCTGCAATGATTCATTCTCTTTTCATAACTTATCAAAATGCATTAGCAGTAAATTCTTGTCAGTGCTTATATAAACAGCAGTTGTTCTCCTTTGAAGCTCACTGCCTGCTCAGTTGTGGTGCTGTGCAAAGTGGCATAAATACTCAAAGAGAAACGACACAAAAGGAGCTGTGTACAGATGGCTTAGACAAAATGCTGGCCTTTCCCTTCAGTCGTCACAAGCTGGAAATCTGGCATTAAATAGGATTTGTAGGCAGGTTTGGTGTCTATCTTCTGGCTTATCCCCTCTTAAAGTCGCGTCTCGCTCCCACCCCGTGCATTGTTTGCTGCCAGGGGTCTCCTGGTGTACACGCGGCTGAGAAGGATGGAGGCAGCGCGGTTTGGTAGCCTGGTGCTGGTCTCAAAGCTCCACCAGAGAGCTGTCTTTCTCTCGGCGGTGAGCGCGGTCAGGGTGTGGGGAGGCACGGTGTGTGTGTGTCTGTGTGCGTGTCTGTGTGCGTGTCGGTCGGTGCCGGAGCGCTCCGCGGGGTCCCGCCGGGCGCGGCTGTGGCTCGGCCGGCTCCGCTGGCCGGTGCGCTCCTGCCATCTGCTGCCGGCTCCCAGCACCGCAGCGCTGCTGCCCGAGCCTCCCGGCACCTTCCCGCTGCACCGAGACCGCAGCCGGGCCCAGCGCTTCCTGACTAAGCGTTAACGTTTGAAGTAAGGTTCGTCAGGAAAATTAATCCACAAACACCAGAGGTTTATGTCCAAAAAGGCGACGGAGGAGTAAATTTATTCGAATAAAGGGAGAGGCCGTGAGGCATTCCCCTGGGGTCTCAAAGTTTTGGAGGACGCAGCCTCTTTTTTATCCCGATTTCCCGTCCCTCTCTCTTTCCCCATGGGCCGAGGTACTTGAGAGGCACAGACTTCCCGGAATGCCTAAGACCCCCTTCTAATGTGTACCCCCCCCCCCCCCCCCCCTTTTCTATTCCTTGTGTCAATCAGGACTCCTGTGGAATTTATGGTTCTTGCAATTGTTTCTTTCATCTCTCAGCATCTGACTTGATTTATCAGCAGACCAGGCTTTGTTTGTAAAGACAAGTCCCTCTAACTCCTTTCATCAATTAGTAGAATCCTTCCCATTGTTTCTTTTATCTCTCAGTATCTAGATTTATTTTGCAGGAGACCCACAGTTTTCTTTGTAAAGATAAATCCCTCATTCCTTTCAGATTTAAAGCTCAATATGGTGATCTAAAGAATCAGCAGCAAAGTGGAATGTCCTCAGTTTGGGAAAGCAGAGATGTTTTAGCAGCATTGCGATTTCATGGGCCATCTCTCTGGGAAAGGGTAAAGTGCTGCTTCTTCCTCAACCACAAAGTTCTGTGGAATATTTCTTACCTAATTTCTGAATACTCAGAATATAATTTGGGGCAGGGTGTTGTGTCTTGGTAACAAAAATTTTGCAGGGTCCTCCTAGTGGTGTCCCTGTCTGTCGGCAGAGGATGTCAGTGACTGTTTGGGAACTGACATACTTTTGCCCAGCTCTGGGCTGTGCCTGTGGGTAAGAGCTGTTTGATCCCTGAGCTTAACTAGGAAGCGCCCCAAACCCCATCAGATCAAGAAGTAAATCTGAAAGGTCTTTTTACACTCCTCCCTGTGGGTTGTTTGTGAACCAAGGAGAACAGAGCAGTTCAGGGGCCTCAGATCTTGGCCCAGCCCATCATCCAAGGCAGGTCTCCCTGGACACAAGTAGAACAGTACCAGCCAGAGCAGCAGCACAGCTTGGTGTACGGTTTGTGCTGTGGTGATGAATGGCTTCAGCTACAAACAGGTTTTTTCTGTCTCTGCCTCTGCCAGCCCCTTCCTAAAATGCAATCAGGAACAAACAAGGAGGATTGTGCTCAGATTCCTGCTGGGTATGAGCTGTACATCAGCTCTGTCTGACTTCAGGGACAGGCGTCCTTGTTACAGGACCAGCTCACACCCTCATATTCCTGCTTCTACCTCATGCAATTAATTCTGAAGACTGTGTTAGCAAATTTAGGAGGTCTGTAATCTTCTTTCTTTGTCTGTTAATCACAGTGTGGGGACCAGCTGTCAGTGGGAAACCAGCAAGCCCTATGTTATTCGTTGCTTTCTGTGTAGCAGGACTGTATCCAAACAATATCCATCTCTGTTGTGCTGGGAAGTGTTTTCATGCAAGGGATAGCAAGCAGGAGCTGAATATCCACAGGGAAATTTTACAAAGAATTTTCACAGTAACATCTATAAAATAAAGGAGAGATTTCTAATTACTGAATCCATTTGAAGGGTCTGTATTCTCTGTGTACCTGCCTCTTAGAAGCATAATTTTTTATCTTCTTTCATGAGCAAAGCTTTTTAGCATTTTTCATGATTGTATGTATAAGGGAATTCATAGGAATTCCAGATTATGCACTGTATAAGACAATAAAGAAGGTAGTTTAATTTTTGAAAGAAACTCCAAATGCAGGTAGGAAAATTCTACCAGTATACTGTGGTTTTTCATTAAGGCATCTTGCTGGAGTTATATGAGGTTCTCCGTTAAGTGGTGTGTAAACAAAACATTTCTAGTTCTCACATTTTCAGAGGAAAGCTAAGTGAGCTAACTGAATTTTCTATTTTATTGAATTATATTTCTATTGGATTTTGAGCAGTAGTTGTCCTTCCTCTGTCCTCCTTGCAAAAATGGCTAGGGAAAATGAAACTGGGAAGACTGTTGTGATTTCATGGCCTGTCTTTCTATGTATGTTTGGGCTGGGGACACTGATTGCTTAAACATGGGGGCATTGGTGAATGAGATTCTGCTCACCTGACCTTTCAGCGTCAGGAAAGTGAACCCGCCCTGATAGGAGATGAGACCTGAAGAATGAGCTTTGGTTGTCATCAGCTTTCTGTTACAAAAAGACTTTGAGATTCTACCTTGTGAGGTCTTTTGTGTATGTTTCTGACAGTTTCTGGGCCCAAATCTTGCTCATGCTATTATTCCATTAGATTTTTAGATGAGACATTACTTTGGGACTAGGCTATTGGCAGGGACAGGTTCCTGGAACATAATTCATGAATTTCATATTTGATCAGCAACAATTTTGCTTTCTCCTCCCTTCTTCACCTTGCAATGTAGCTTTCATCCTGATGAGCAAAGAGATCACCAGGCCTTTCTTTAAATAAATGTGTGTATGAGGCTTTATTTCATTCCAGGTAAGCACAAAAAGGCTTTGCAACAGATGTGGTTGTTCTCTTGAGTGAGCGGAGTGGGTAAAACGGGATGGGAGTTCTGTGCAAAGGGCATTTCAAGCCCTGTTCCTGGTAGCAGAGAATTGCTCCAAAAATACAGCCCTCATCTCACTGCAAATGCTTCCAGGGCATCAGTCATTGAGCACTACCAGCTCCACCAGCTCCTCCTTCCCACCAGCCTGTCCACACTTTACGCTGGAAGGAGGGTGGTTGCAATACCTGGATTGTTCAGGGCTGCCTGGCAATGTGACTTCTTACTGTTGCCTTCTTAAGGTGACTGCATTTCACCCTTGCTGTCCTGTGCCAAAATGACAGTGGCATTTTACTGCATATCTTCACACAAGGTGGTCCAGGTTCTACCTGGTTCTACAGCAGGTTCTACCCTGCTGTAACAGTGGTTGCTCTTTCCTTTCTCTTTTACTCTAATTATTCAGTTCCATGCTTCCTGCCTGTGCTGCAGGGATAAGAGATCCTTGACAGCTGCTGGGGCCATGGGCTTGGTGCTTGATGGAGATTGAATCCACACAGTGCTTCCTGCTGTGCTCTTTGACAGATCACAGTGCTCAGCTGCAAAAAAAAAATGGCTGTAAAATCTGAGATTTTGGTTAGAAACTTCTGCTGGCTTTTGTGTGCTGTCAAATATGACCTCTGCAAGATGAAGCTGGAGCAGGATGGTAGGAGCAATGCAACATGGACAGGCAAGCTTGGAGAGGTTAGGTTTTCCTCTGCCTGTCTCCCATGGAAAGCAAGGAGAAATGATCTTGAAATTTCCATTCACCTCAGGAGAGGTGCTCTGTTTTCTGCTAACAACAAATTTGGCTTGTATCAACTTCTCCTGGTAATGTGGATGAAGAGGAATTTTGCAGGTCAAAGCCAATCAGCAGTTTTCATACAGCTGATGCTGTACATGGGGCTTTGGCAAAAGCATCTCCTATAGGTGACTTGATCCAGCTCCACATGGCTTTGACCATATTTTCAATGGTGGGTGGGAAGTTGGTTAATACTGCAGGAAAGCTTGCTCTTAGCTTCATGATCTCAGACACAGCTGCATTGTTTAAGCCTTTTTGATTTCAGCACTCTCTGACAAGGATCTGCATTCCTTGCCTCATCTTGCTAGTCCAATCCATGCCCACATGGAAGAGAAAAAATATATTGTGCTTCTGGCATTAGTTGGCTCAGCCATATTTGGCCTGTCTTGTTTTCTCCCAGTGTTTGGATACCAGATTTCTCAAAGAGGCCAGGTCAGGTCTGTACGGATGGGGTCCAGTGAATTCTGTGGGCTGGAGAAAAGATTCTGTTCATGTAATTTTCTCCACTGCATGCCTCAGAAAGGCTTCTGAAAACACCTGATTTCCTGCTGTACTCAGAGAATTCAGGATTTCCAGCACTTTTTTGGTGTTTGGCTGGCTTCCTGGAATCATCCTTCATTCCCTCTTTTTCTGACCTGTCCTTTTGTATAAACCTAAATAGATTTCATTATTGGTAGATTAAGAGAATGAAAGCAATTGAAAGGGATGCCATTCTGGTCATGTCATTGACCTAGGAGCAAAGTTTGATGTATTTTAAGGGAAAATCAAGGACTTGAATTGAGTTGTGGTTATTCATCAACTCCCTGATGGCTGTTGGTCACCATGTGTACTCCACATGTAAGCTTAGCTTTTCTGGATGATTAAGTGAAGAATTGTTGAGTCAAGGACAAATCTCCTGCCACTCTGCAGCAAGGTAGAGCTGTTATTACAGAAAAGGCAGGCCCTGAGGATGCACAGTGTTAGCTCAGGCCCAGTTCATAAGGAATGGTGCTGTGATTTTTCTTGGCTGTGACTTATCTTTATAGAAAACAGCCACTAAAGGAACAGAAAGCAAGCCAGTAATTTAGCAGCTGGGGAGAGGATTTCTGGTCTGTTGGATAACTGTAAGCAGGAGGCTTGGTAGAACAGCTCAAAGTGCATTTACAGTGGAGGCACTTAGTTTATTTAGAGGATGTGAGAGTGTGGTGGCATTTCTCTGTGTACAGCCCACTGGCACCAGAACATAAAGTGGTGGGGCAACTTAGCCCTCTCAGGATGGGCAGAAGATACCAGACAATAACTGAGAACACAGAACCATCCCAGAGGAGCCCAAAGTGCTTTTGCAACCTTGGAGTCAAGTTTTGCCCGATATGTACTTGTGCCCCTGTGGCTGACTGGAGTGAGAGGAGAATGTGTTCCCAGGGCTGGAAGGGAATGGCTGTACTCATCGTGGAGAGCTGCCACGTGTTTTCTGTGAGAGGCACCTGGCGCTGACTCGTCAGATTGGGATGAGAGCCTGAGGGAGGCTGGGGACTTTGTTCTCCTGTGCAGCCTCCAAAACCTTACTCTGTCCTACTTACACAGTTCTTTTGCCATGTCAGCAACACCCCTTGTAAAGTGATGGGATTTTTGTTGGTTT
The DNA here is from genome assembly GCF_049639895.1 of Pseudopodoces humilis. NCBI lineage: Eukaryota > Metazoa > Chordata > Aves > Passeriformes > Paridae > Pseudopodoces > Pseudopodoces humilis. Next base: position 13,693,240 of record NC_142210.1, read on the forward strand.
TTGCAAGAGGAACATCTTGAAAGTGAAATTAAAATTTTGGAGAGGGGGACTGTGTTACATTGAGCAAACCTGCAGTGGAGTGGGGCTAATTTAGCAAGCAAGGCTGCTGAGGTATTTCCCAGAGGGCTGTGAAGGCGTTCACCCAGAGTTCACCTTTTCATGTGTCATGCAGTGTTGAACATCTAATTTCACTTGGGTGTAGCAATACCAGGGCCCACACAATCACAGATCAGGACAGTCGGCTAAACAAAGTTTAAATAAGATGTCCTTTTCAACGTGGAAGAAAGATGACAGATGAAGCTGTGTAAGATCTTCAGTGATCTATGGAAGGTGCCATGGTTAGGTGATTTTCTTCATTTCCTAGCACGCTAGCAAAAGGAAATCCTTTTGGCACATGTGCTTTGTGAAACGCAGTGCTGCAAGGCACTGACTATAACAAAAATGTAACTGATCTACAAAGCAATGAGAGACATTCCAAGCAGGTAAATCTTTCAGTGCTATTAAAGACAAAGCTGCAAATATTGACTCTGGTTTGGGAAATAGCAAAGCCAGAGAATTCTTGAGATTTCAGAGGGAAAGTTGTTATGCTGTACGTTCCTCACTCTTAATGCTCTTCCCCTGAAAGTCCTCAGCAGCAGTTGCCTGAGCCAGGATGCTACAGTAGATGGACATGCTGTGTACCACAGTGAGGTTGTTGTGCTCTTGTAAAGATCTCTGTAACAGTGAAGGGACTAAGAAAAACAAGGGCAGAACAGCCTCTCCTGCAAGCTGCATGTTTGCACTCAAGATGCTCAACCTGATTTGTGCCCACTGCTGTTACCTTGTAAGCAGAGCCAAGACAGGAATCCTGGTGAGTCTCCCCCAGAGTAACATCTTGCCAAATACTTAGCAGTGCACCACTGTAGGGGTGTGAGTAGAAATGGCCCATCCAGACCCTGCGTAGCCCTTGCCAAATGTGCACTCTCAGTCCCAGAGGGTGGAATTGTTAAAACTATCTGTCCCCTGGCATATTTTTTCTCTGGGATTGCATTTCCAAGATAGATGGCATCTTGTGCCATTTCCAAAGGGAATTTCATGTCTTATGCACATTTGAAAATATGGATACCGTTTGGACACAGTGTGCAGTGTTAACTGGGGTGTTGCAGCAAGTTGTTCTTATAGCTATCCTTTCTGTCCCCTCTTCCTTCTGTTCTGCTTGTCAGCTGCTCTCAGACCTCATCACCCACAGTTTTCAGATCCTAGAGCACCTCTTTGACTTGCACTTCATTTCCATGTAGGCTTTCACCTTTCATCACTCCTATCTTAGTTTGGCTAATATGACTCTGGAGATGAGACTCTTGAATAAGCAGACTGGTGTGATGGAAACCCAGCATCAGTTTGGAACTGACTCTCAAACTCTTCCTGCCCAGAGCAGAGGTGCAGAGCAGCGCAGGGGCTCCCTCTGAAAATGCTGATTCCAGCTCTGCAAGCAATCTGGTGGTCCTGCTGCTGTGGTCTCTGAGCTCTGACTGGTCTAGCCAAGCAGATCACTACAGACACACTGTTGCTGGTTCTGGTGCCAGAGTGGGTTTAGATGTTTGTGACAGCACTGCTCTTCACTGTATAGGCTAACCCTTTGAATCTGGGCTCTTTCTTCCTTTTCTTTTTTTTTCCTGCTTGCACCATGAAGCACCCCTTTCTATTGCCAAACAGGATTTCAGCGAGGTGGGTGGCTTCCACCAGGACACATGAAAACTGGAAAAAAAACTGGGACACTACTTTTAAGACTGTTTTTAAAGAGGACTTTGGAGAAAGAAACTGATTTATTTTACGAGGGGGTGCTGTCTCCCTGCAGTGTGTTCTGTCACCATGTCACAAGATTTCTAAAAGGAGCAGAATCAGTAGGACACTGGTGTATCAGTCTGCAAGGAGCAGCTTCCTTTGCTCGCATCCCATATTTGACTAAACTGGTATCACATGGTTCAGTCTCCCCACTCTTCTCCCACCCCCTGCCTGCTTCCGCCAACAGTCCTCTCAAAATGTGCTTTGTAACTAAAGACTCCCCTAAAGAGCTGACTCTTCCAGTTCTCCTGCGTAACAAAAACTTGTGCTGCTCATAAATAGATTTGCAATTACCAAGGGAAACAGAAGAATCTGCACAGTCCAGATGCATCAGAGTGGCCTCCCATCCTGTCTTAAAGAAGCTTCTGAAATTCAACACTCATTGCTTAGGCATAGCTGGGAGACCTCTGCAGAAATGTTTCTTTTGAGCAGCATTCCTCTACTGCAGGATCTGCTGTTTGCAGCAGAATTGTCAAGGAACCTCAGAGTCTCTGTCCAGTGTCTTTACAAAAAATTACAAAAGCTCTTTGTATTTTCGACTAGCCTAGAGTTTTATGTACTTCTTATAGCAGTCAAGGATGAGAATTGCCTGGCCAGCATGGGACATCCTGAGCTTACAAATTAGTTTTCTGCTAATATCATCTAGTGTGTGGTTAGTGCTGTCTGAGCAATTCCAACCACTCTCTGATCATCCAGGAGGTCAGACTTCCTTAGGTCTTGGGATTTACAGGATGGTAATGATATAGAAGAAGAACGGCATTCTCAAGGTTATGCATCAAACAGGATGAACCTGTGAGGAAAAATCAAGAGCCTTTGCTGGGTCCTGTGGAAGGATTAAGCAGTAGAGAAGAGGGAGGCAGTCACACATGTGAGTGGTCCTTAGCTTTCCCTGTAGAACAGATCATATATATAAAGCAGATACCTTCTATATGTCTTCTCCCTAGGCTGCCAGGGAATTTGGGGGGGGCATACACCAGTTAATGTCTGGGTCTGGCTTGGCTCCCAGAATTCCTGTGATAGGCTTCTTCTGTGTGCAAGGTTCTGCTGATTCTCCTCTTTCTGAGCACCCCATTGCTCCTTTGACCTCTCTCTAGCTCCCATGCAGAAGCCTCCCTGAATTCAGTGACTGCCCTGAACATCATCCCATTCAGTTTGATGAGACCAAACAGCATCTTGTTTTGCCTGTGTGTTTCCTTTTGGTGGCAATGGTTGCACATCTAAAGCATCAGGAAGCAAGACTTCAAGAAGGAACCCAAAATTAGGAAATGCGTATGTTAGAAATAAGTTTTTACATTGTGTTTTTCTTGTGATCAGTTTCTTCAAAGACAAATCTATGTGTTCCTCCTTAGTTTACACAAAGTTAGTAACGAAATAGCAGTGGATCCCAGCACACACTGCAATGGTCATTTCAGTTCATCTGAAATTCTGTAATGGCATGTAAAGAGCATTTTTGTGTTGCCTTTTTTTTGTTTTTAATGTCAAGAATAGTCTCTGTGTCATCTGCATCAGAGTCACAGTTCATTCAAAGATGTGTCCCAAATGTAGGTGTTATATAAAGTATCTTTTCCCTGTTTTTATTCTCTTTGTATCTTAGTGATTGAAGTAGAAATAAATCCTTTTTTCCCCAACACTGAAGAAACAACAGAGGAATGAAGTTCTGTTGGTAGAACTCAGTTGCTCACCTGTGTTTCTCTGAATTCATGTTTAGTAAACCAACCAGCAAGCCTGGCCTACAGGTGGTGCTCCTGATTCTTACAATCCTTGTCTTTCTCATGCTTGCAAGCATACTTACCTGTTAGAATGCCAAATTTAATAGCTTGGGAAGATCTTAAATTAGTTACAAGTCTAGAAAAACAGAACTCCTTTAAGGTGTTTTAGAAAGAAGTGGTAACTGTACACCAGTCTCTCACTTAAGTGCTGCCCAACAACCTTTTCAATGTCACACAAGGTACTACTGCAAATTGTATGTTTTGCCTAGTAGCAGCAAGAGGCTTCTTAAGTATCAGTGAAGCTACTTTGATACCATGAGAGCTGGTCCTTCAGCTAATTTTTTTTTGTGTGTGTGTGTTTAACCCTACAAATTCTGGTTTGGTCTTTACAGACAACTCCAGAGGGCTTCTATAAATTTCATTAGTTTTTCTGTAACCCCTATTGCCTCCTGCTCCCTGGTGGACCTGGGACTGAGATGAAAAGAACAGAGCTCAAATGGCCCACTGGTGCTATTAATTACTTGGGTTGAGTACCAGTCTTGGTGTTTTTCTTTGTATTTGCACTTAGATGCTTGCTGAACTGGAGCACTTACTTCTGATGTTCATGCATGGGCTGTAGAAACTTGGGATGAAAGCTTTGTGACAGGGTAGTGTGTGCCACAGTGTTGGCTCATGGGATTCATTGGAGCCCCTTCACATTTTAAATAGGTTTGTGAGCAAGGGGGGACAGTTCGAAGACACTGCAAACCCCTAAAGCCTTAGGTAATCTTGAATTTGGGCAGCTCAACTATTTATAGAACACTCTATGCCTTTTCTAAATATACTTTCCTCAAGGGGACCTTATCTCAACTCCCTGCTCCACCACTTCAGTTGGATCAGCAATGCTGCTGTGGTCTGTTAGCAAAAATTCCTTCTCTTGTTCTTGTGGCAGAGCTGGTGCAGATGTTGCTGGTTCAGGACTTGAAGGGGAAATTTGGTGCCAAGCAGAGCTCAAAGGTTTGAATTTTGCAGCCAGCCAGGTAGAGAGATATTGATGATATATTAGATCATTTCCTGTAACCATCTCCTTACTAAATTTCAATTTTTCTCTTTTGCTGGTAGGTCTAGGGTTCTGGAGAGGGAAAATCACTCATTGATAGTGTACAGAAGGCAGGGCTTGAGTCCCACCTGCTGTTGGTTGAAGGGGGTTAGACTATTAACTCTATTGCTCCCACGTAAGGACAAAGGATCTCTTCAGGCCAAGGAGGACAGCTCATCCAACAGCATATTTTGTAGTGGAAGATCTCTACCCTTTAGAAAAATCATGATTTTTTTTTTCAGTCAAAGGCTCTGGGATAGAAATTCTGGTGCAAAGGACCCACTGCAGAGCATTTTTTCATCCTTCAAGTTTTAAAATATTTAGAAAAATTCATCCTTTACTGAATCCTATAGGTCTGAACATTTTCTTCTGTTGGATAGTTCCATTCTGTCTGCCTTACTCAGGAACATCTGCAGATCTGCATGGCAGATGCTGTAGATCACCATCCTGAGTGGGAAATTTTGGGTGAGTGTAGAGGTAGGATGGGCCATCAGAACCCTTCCTATCATGAATAGCTCTGCTGCCCCACAGTGAGGGCCAGTAGTACTTTAATCTTAAGGGAAAAAAAGAATTGCTCCCTGTCCCTATGATGTGATTGGTCCAGACTCTACTTGGTAGGTATTGGACTGAACTTATAACAGAGGTGTAAAGCACTAAGGCTGCTTGCACTGGTTCAAGCACAGGATTCAGAGGCAGTGTGTCAGTAGTGTCTGCAGAAGTCACGTCAATTTAGGTACCCATCAGAAAACCCCTTCTGGGTGCAGCAGAAGACTGACTGCTACTTATTTGGCCTCTGGGATAGAGAAGCCTGTGCGAGATTTTGCCGCTCCACAGATCAGGGTAACACAGCTCACTGTGTGTATAAGCCTCAGAAAATGTTTTAGAGGTTGACAGAAGCTTTTCTTAGTTATTACCCTTTGAGGATGAACAGGGCAGCGTGTGGCAAGATTGCAGAATGGGATTAGCTCAGGATTTAGCAGGAAGAGTTTCTTAGCACTCCTTTAGAGCTGTTTCCTTCTATTGCAGCCCCTGGAGCTGCATGAAATGGAAGGGGTTTATGTTCTTGCTTGCCTGGCAGGAAAGTCATCCCAGCTCAGTGCAGCAAAATGGACACTGGGGTCCAGTGCTCTTGGAAGGAATGGAACAGGTAAAGTGTATTTAAAAAGGAATTTCACATTGGGTGGGGATGGGTTTCAGGTACACTGAATATTACCCCAAGAAGCATTCTGCTTCACACAGAGGCCCCTTCCTATGGTCTCCTTGGCTTTTCCAAGGAATCAGTGTCAACAGAGCTTTAGATTTTGCTCTGGTCATGGCTTACCTATATGCATGCAGATAACATTTTCTTGTTGCTGTCCTAGCATGCAGGAAAGGGCAGGTGAGTCTCTCTGAAAGCACTGCAGTGCCACTCAGCCTAGTGCAGCCCTCAGTGCCTTGGGGTGCTGCTGCTGCTCTCTGCTAGGGTGACCCACTCAGTACAGGCAGCGTCTGTGATCCTGCAGGGATGCATTACCTCAGGAAGGGCTCTGCAGTTGCTGAACTATGACAGGATTGGTGCTCAGACTGTAGTGCTGATCAATTGTGTTTCACTAAAGAACATTCCTAATGTGTCTGCCTGTGATCTCTGGGCTGACAGAGTGACTGGCAGCTTTCTGGCTCACTCTGTTATGCCTCTGGATAGTTATTCCCACTGCTGTCTTTCTAAGACTGGCTTCCTTTTAATGGAAGTTGTCCATTTGACCATTCTTGATGTAAGCAAACCATATTGCCTTTTAGAAGCTGGAGTCAGTAATACATGCCAGCAGAAATTAGTACGTTTGTACTTGTAAGGAGTAAGGATCTATCCCTTTTGCAGTGCTTATAATAGCTTCAGCATCTCCATTCAGACTTTGTTCCCTCATGGCTGAGGTGTGGTAGCTGAACTGAGGCTGGGAAGTAACCAAAAGTGTTTAACCACAAGAGGAACACCAGCAGTGAAACAGCCCAGAAAGCAGGAGCAGACTGCAGAGCAATTGAAGTGCAGAGCTCAATTTTAAGCCTAATTTGAACACTGAATGAGGTGCTAATATCTCAGCTTCTGTGTAGAGTCTCTTCTCAGTCTGCTGTTCATGTTCTATGGACACAGTATAGTGGGGTGTATATATAGAATTCCCGGTGAAAAGCTGGCTTTGTACAACTGGTACAGGCACTGCAGGGTGAATGTCGTGTCTGGTTTTGGTGCTGAAAATAAAAATCTGTCTTCATGTCTGTGTTCTGAGGAGCTGATCAGATATTTTATGTCACTGCAGCCTGAAGAGCTGATTTCAGAGCTGGCTTCTCTAATTGCCTGATCATTTAACTGCTCCATTCACCCATAAGGATGCATTTCTTTTGTTCATGTTGCCTTGTTCATCAGTAAATGTAATGCAGATTGTGAAATCAGACCTGCTTGAACTAACATTTGTAGCCATTCATTCACTCATGAACAAACCAACTCCCTGATGCTGGTCCAGGTTTTTTCTACATCAGAGAGAAAATAAGAACAACAAGTCAATTAATATTCTCTTTTCTCTCTGGAGTGTTGGTGAAACATTTGGATACCATGGAAATGAATGTCAATAGGATGAAAAACTGGTCTAGAAGGTGTTAAAAAAGTTAAATTTAGTCCTGGAAGCAGCTTTGCTGTGTTTCCCCAGAGGCTTCTGCTTTTTCCGATTGCTCGCAGTGTGATGTTCAGGATGGACTTCACACATTCTGAGGAATGCAGGGAAGGCTCTGCTTTGAGTCAGGTGAGACCAAAGATGTCTGAGTGCTGGGCCTGATGTATATTTTTGCCACACCAAAAGAGATAGATACCTCTTGTTACTTTTCTTTCCTGCTGGGCATGGAATGGGTTTTAATCCTGGATCTGTCTGCCTTTTTTGAAAGGACTTCTCTTTCTGTCTTTTTCAGGCATGGTTCAGAAACTCGACCAGAAGCTGCCTGTAGCCAACGAGTATCTGCTGCTGTCAGGCGGCGTGCGGGAAGGTGTGGTGGACATCGACCTCGATGAGCTGAATGTTTATGCCCGGGGCACAGACTATGACATGGACTTCACGCTGCTGGTGCCCGCGCTGAAGCTGCACGACCGCAACCAGCCGGTCACGCTGGACATGCGCCACTCGGCCCTGTGCCACTCCTGGCTGAGCCTGCGCCTGTTCGACGAAGGAACCATCAGCAAATGGAAGGACTGCTGCACCATCGTGGACCATATCAATGGAGCTACCAATTACTTCTTCTCCCCAACAAAAGTCGCAGACTGGTTCTATGAATCCATTAGCATTGTCCTCTCTGAGATCCAGAAAAAGCCCCAACGAGGGATGCCAAAGGTGGAGAAGGTAGAAAAGAATGGGACTATCATATCCATTATTTTGGGAGTGGGCAGCAGCCGAATGCTGTATGACATTGTCCCCGTGGTGTCCTTCAAAGGCTGGCCAGCCGTGGCACAGAGCTGGCTGATGGAGAACCACTTCTGGGATGGGAAGATCACAGAGGAGGAGGTCATAAGTGGGTTTTATTTAGTGCCTGCATGTTCCTACAAGGGGAAGAAGGACAATGAATGGAGGCTGTCGTTTGCCAGGAGTGAAGTGCAGCTGAAAAAGTGTATCTCCAGCAGCCTCATGCAAGCCTACCAGGCCTGCAAAGCCATCATCATCAAACTGCTGTCCCGCCCCAAAGCCATTAGTCCATATCACCTGCGGAGCATGATGCTGTGGGCTTGTGACAGGCTGCCAGCCAGCTACCTGGCCCAGGAGGATTACGCAGCCCATTTCCTCCTGGGTCTCATTGATGACCTCCAGCACTGCTTGGTCAACAAGATGTGCCCTAACTACTTCATCCCACAGTGCAACATGCTGGAGCACCTCTCCGAAGACACCGTCATGCTCCATGCGCGGAAGCTGTCCTCGGTGCGCTCCGACCCTGCCGAGCACCTCCGAACTGCCATCGAACACGTCAAAGCAGCCAACAGGCTCACCCTGGAGCTCCAGCGGCGGGGCAGCACCACCAGCATCCCCTCCCCACAGTCGGATGGCGGGGACCCCAACCAGCCTGATGACCGATTAGCCAAAAAGTTGCAACAGCTAGTAACTGAGAACCCTGGGAAGTCCATCTCTGTCTTCATTAATCCAGATGATGTCACAAGGCCCCACTTCAGAATTGATGATAAATTTTTCTGAGCTTTCGTCAGTGTTTCTTGGGATTTTTATTTGTTTTGTTTTTTAAAACTCTTGCAGTGTGCAGGTTTTTTCATTTGTTTTTCCTGGATGACTTAGTCTCTTGATTTTTACATATCCAGCATAGATTGGATCTGTTGAGAACAATCTCAATAAATTATAAATCCTGGTTCTGCAGGACGGTGCAGATTTTGGAACAGTATATTACTATTTCATATGCTGCTTTGGATTTTTTCACCCACCCTGCCCCATTGTCTGTGAGTAGTTTCTAAAGGAGGACACGCATTGTAAACACAAGCCACAGTGTAATGTAGGGTTTTTTTCCAAGCTTCCATAATTTATGTACATTGTTGGGCTGGGAGAAAGACAATTCACCTTCCGTTGCTTCAGAAATTCACTTCTTTTTCCATGAGCTTCCATCACCCTAAAGAAATGAGGAGAGACTGGGTTGGAAAGCACTACTGGTAATTTGACAAGGCCAAATCTACTGGGTTGAAGCCCAGTTCATCTGTTCTTCACATTTCTGATACTAGGGGAGAAAGCTGACTTTAAAGATGATGATGTAGCTTTTTGGGGAAAGAGTTTCTGTTTTGATCTACTTTTTGAATGTAATTGTTCATTAATTGGACCTTGTACAGTCCAGAGGGTTGTTTCTGCTGCTTTTCCATGCGGAATAAGGTTATGGAATGTTAGTTTTAGTGTGTGTAATTATTCAAAGCCTTATTTAAATTCTATTAAAGAACATACCATTTTAAATGTAATTGCACTAATGAAATCTCTGCCATTACCTCAGTCCCACTGTTTGTGTTTCTTTCATGAATTAGCATCTGTTATTAGGTCTCGATATTGCTGATTGCTTGAGGCCCCTCAGGTCTCACGGTTTCAGGTGATTTCTTGATTGTCTTTTGTAAAAGACTTCCTTGTTAGCCCGGCTATGTGTGAGCAGTCAGAGTTTTGCATTGGCATATTTCTTTGGATGCATATTGTGTGTTGCAGTGCATATTGCATTAATATGTATTGCATGTTGTTGAAACAGGTTTACCATTAGATAAGGATGTAATGCTAAAGCAGTGGTATGTGCAAAGTGAATCAGCCAGACCTTGAGCAAAGGAGCTACCTTGCTTCTCTAATGCATGTAATTAGGCCTGATCCTTTCTGGCAGTTACCATTCCCTGGACTCCTGAGAACTTTCTGACTCACCCTGGGATATGGGAGATCTTACTCTGGTCTCATGTTTGCAAAAGTTGTGTTTGTATGTAAACTTGTGGTGCAACAGTAGCCTTGAAAAACACATACACTTTTCTTCTGTGTGTAGGGTAAGATGTTTGGTAACAAGGGTTAGTCTGAGCCAAAAATAATTCCAAGAGTTCATGGATAGAGTGACTTATTGTGGCTGGCTGGCCAGTGACTGATATTTAGGCCTTAAATCAGCAACTTGGGCTTACTGATTGTCCCAGAGATGCTGTTCTGATCCAAACTTGATGCATGTGTTAAAATGTGATTATTAGAGCAGGTTGAAGTATTTTTCAAATATTTGACAGACAAATGAGGTGCATATCTAGTAAATTCTAACATAAAAATTGTGTATGAAAAATGTGTCACTTTTTCAGCCCAGCCTTTGTGGTAAAGAAACCAGGCTGGTGGAGCAGCACACCAACAGCTTTGGCAACTGCTTTATTAGATGGCAAGGAGGTTTCAATACCTGATCTAGTGCCCAAGTCTTAAAACAAAACTTTAGCTCCTCCATCTCTTGGGCATAATTGAAAATTTCACCCCATTGCTATAGCCAAGATGTTCACATTTACCTGAACTTACTGGTACACACTTACAAGAAGCTCTCAGAAGTTGCTGGCCTGATGGAGTGGATGAGGATTTAACCTTAAAGCACAATTGGCTCTTGATCATGAGCCCTGGTGCAGCTGCAGTTTGTTCTGGGGAAGGACATGGATTGACTTCAGCAGAAGCAGAACCGGGTCCTACCTGTGTGGCTATTGCCAAAGATGAGTCTCCATATAAACCTGTGTAACCTGCCTGGGGATGCAGGAGAAACATTGGAGAATCCTCTCCAGAAGTGCTTGGAACATGCAGATTTGTTGTAATGGTTTCTTCCCCAGTCTCTGGGACTTCTGTTTGTTGAAAGAAGAATCTGGGCTGCAGGATGAAGTTTCCCATCACCACATGAGAAATCTGCTCAGCACAAAGCAGCAGTAGCCTGGCAGGCAGAGTACTCTCCCAGGAGTCCCATTGTCTGTGCCAGTGCTCCTGAGATATGCAGAAACACAGCCTTCCTCATGCCAGTTCAATGTCCTGGTGACCAGCAGTTTGACTAGCCCATGTCAAGCTCTGGTGTGTGCTCCGTTTTTTGGTTTTAATTAAAAAACATTTTGAAAAGTATCCACCTTGTTCTTCCTGCATTCTGTGTGTTGGGGTCTTTTTTTTTGTTTTGTTTTGTTCTGTTTTGTTTTTTGTGGGGGAATGGAGGCTTGACTTCTTACTGGACTGAAAAGCAGTTTTCCAGGTAGGTTTGTGAGAATGTTATATCCTCTATCTGGATAATCTGTCTTCCATGGAGACAGAATCCTAATCTGCAGTAGGTTTGTATCTGTCTAGTATTTGCTCCTCTCCACATGCTATAGTTAATTTAATGAAGCAGGCTGCCAGCCCAGAGAGGTGACTAGTGTTTTGTGTATCAGAGAACACAAAAGACTATTTTCTTCCTTTTCTGTTTTCCCCTCTCGCCTTTGAGTATATGCTGGCACAGACTTGTGAAGTGCAGAGGTCTCTTTGTGGGATTTCAAAGTAGTCAGTGGGTTTAGATACCAATGACCTTTTACTCTTTACTTCTCTCTGCAAGTCTCAATGAAACCGTGGTGCTTTGCCTATTAGGGAGTTCTTGAAAGTCATTCACACAAGCATTTTAGAGCACTCAGCCCCATGGGGTTAGAGACTTGGCCAATCTGACAAACACTGGAATAAGAGGGAATTTGCTTTAAATTAGCAATGTAGGCATCTTCCCTGCTGATGTTAAGAAGAGACAAGTCAGTGCTGTGAGCCAGTGTCTCCATGGGAGGTTCAGTTCTGCACCCACTGCTATGGCAGATAAGATTTCTTTTTCCTTTTCCTTTTGCCCATTAGCCACCTCTCTGCTGACTTCTCCCTGTCCTGAGTGATGTTGCAAAAGGACTGGGACAGTTTGTGAGGGGCTGGTGGCAGGTAGGAGGTGTCCTTTGTGAGTTACTGACTCCTACAGGGTTAAAAGGGAGGGAGTCCCAGCCAAGAGGGTCTGGCTTTGAGGCATCAGGAAGGTGGAGGGGAAGGAAAAGTGCCCTTCAAGAGGCTCCACTTCCCAGTGTGATCCTCCTTGGGCATCCTGGCTCTGTCCTACTCTTGGAAAATGCTTTTGCCTTTGCTCTTCCCACAGGGTTTCTCGCCAGTAAGAGAGATGGGAGAAGTAATTGTGGTCAGACCAAAAGTAAGCAGACATTTATCATGTTTTATTAACCCATGCATAATACAAGTGACCATGCACAATGCAAGTGACTGTGGCAGATGGAAGATAGACTTTGCTAATGATTATTTCTCTTTTCTTTTTTTTAAAAGTGTGCATAGTCAGTGCCTAGAATTGCTTAAAAACACCCATCTGTCCCTTTTTCTGGGTTCAGTGCTGGATGCATTTTGCCACTTTGTCTTGTATTAAAGTGAGCGTGTTTGGAAGGTTGCTGGGCAGCTGAGTGTAATAATGTTCACATTCTCCTGGCATTGCTCAGTGATTAGAGGTATTCAGCATGCAAATAGCTTGTTCAACTTCAGCAAGTACATCATCTCCCTCCTGCCAGCCTTGCTTGGGGTGAGCTAATGGACTTTTAACATTATACAGCTTAGAGAGCACTGTCTCTAATAGCTCCTGATTAAGCTCTTCAGAAAGGCAAATAACCATCATGGGGCAAAGGCTAAACCAGGGGAGGGGGGAAAAAGAACACCCTGGCTAAGGGACTCTTGCTGACATGTTTTGGGTTTAGGGACATTCAGCATTATATTTAGCATGTTTTGGATTTCAAGAACTGTCAAGTGAATCCAAATTTATTTCCTCTGAATGCTTTTAGAATAGTGATAAAATAGCCCTCACTCCTTTCTCCTCCCCTTTTGCCATTTATAATCTATTATGTTAGGACTGCTCTGAGGAACTATTGTGTTTTCCTATTATCATTGTCCCTGGCTCAGCACTGTGTTTCCAAGCTGAATGTAGGCTTTTGGGGGATATTTTTATCTTACTGGCCTTCTGTGGTAGAGGAACACACTCTCATTCAGTCTCCAGACAGCCTGATTCACCAAGCGGAGATGTGGGTGCATACTGGGGGCATCAGGCTCTCTTCAAACTGACTCAGCCCTGTCTTTGCCTCACTTTTTGTGTGTTAGGAATATCAGTATGAAAGACACGACTGAGGTCTTGCTAAGCACACAGAAGACATGGTATGTGATTCTGAAATCGGGCAAGCTCCAGTGCAAAGTGAAAATTGAACCCAAAAATCCACTTTTCTCCCTGATTCTCAACCCCTCTGACTCCTTTGTTTTAGCTTTATTTTGGGGAGGTGGAGAGAGATGAGCTGCTTTTGTCCACTTCAGTGCTTACAAATCACAGCCTTGGCCTAGGACGTTAGGCACTTCACTCATTAATGGCTTTGTCTCCAGGGCTCCTATTGCTTACGCCCTACCATGACATTGACAGCATGGGAGAGGGTTTTATGATTTGTTCAGCACTGTGCAAAGAAAGGAATGGGCATTTTTCGTGAAGGGCTGGTGACCTATTGTGTCCTTCTCCTGCCTCCTGCGTGCCAAGGCTTACACACACAGTATATTAATTGCCACTTTTGTGGGCTGCAGCTCATCACAAAATAAACGCCAAGGTGCTTCTGTGCAAACCAGTCTTCAACCTTCAGCATCCTTTGCAGGGTTAGTCTGCTCCTGACTGAAGCCCGTGCTCTCAGAACAAACTTTGGTTGTGTTTGAAGGGTACAGGCTGGGTCTGTGTACACCAATGATGGCAGGCCATGCTCCCTACAGCTGACACACAAAGAGTTAATGCCACTTGTCTGATCTGAAAGACCATAGAGAAAATAATCCTTCCTTCAGGGAGGCCATTGCAAAGTCCAACCTTTCCAGCACCGTGACTTATGCAGTGACCAGGAGCAGTCTCCATGACTTGTGCCACCATAGAGGCACCCTGGTGTCTCAGAGCTTATGTGTGTTGTGTAGCACAGCTGCTGTGGCTCTAATGCCTTCTGCCACCAGGAGGGGTGGAGACCAGAGCTGTCTCTGGTGGTTTTGATGTTGAGGCTCCAGAGGTCATCTGGTCCACCTCCAGACCCACACTTCTTAACACCCTGTAACAGGCAAAAGAGCTACAATGAAAAAATCAAAGCTTCAGCCTTCATTTAGTTTCTCCAAGAGGTTTCCTCTAATTGCTAATGGTTGTGGCTGAGCTTCCTTGAGGTGCACAGTGCTATATTCATTAGATCATTTTGTTAATCAGTGGTGGCAAAACTGGGATTGGCAAGTGTCGTACTTAACCCCTGGACTGCTGTGGGCACATACAGATGTTAGCTTGTGAAATACTTGAGCTGGTTGCACTGACATCATCTCTGCTACTGATTAAATGGTGGGAAGTAATTTCAGAAGGTTTCTAGGAAAGAGCACAAATCCACCAGTTAAAGGAGATTCTAGAAATGGAACTCTGCTGTTCTGGGTCCCACCAGCCCATTGTGACTAAGTCCACCAAGACCTAAGTTACCATGTCAGGAGCCCAAAACCAGTTCCTCAGTTGTTCTTTCATGGCTCTTTTCACATCAAAACCCACTGAAGGCACAATGTGAAACCTGGTGCAGCAGGAGAAATTATTAAGACATATTAAGAAATATGTCTTAATTGTTTCCTCTGGTCTTTTTTGCCACTGCACCCAGCCTGCCCCATTCCCCGCTCCATCTTTAAATAAACTCTTCAGAGGTGTTCTGCTATGCAGTAATGAACTCTAATGAAATGAAATGCTGCTGAATGGAGCTGCATAAATGCCTTGTCATATTTTGTTATAATCACCTAGTGCGACTTCATCGTCTGTGTCATCTGTCTCTCCAGCTTACTCATGGAGCAGCACACACCATGGTGACTGGGCAGAAAAGGAAGAGAAATGCAAGTTCATGTGAGTTGGAGTAAATAATTCAGAGGCACTGGTTGTTGTTCTGATACACAGAGCTGCCCAAACTGCCAGGGCATGCTGGTCCAGCATGCACCAAGATCACGCTCTCCCAAGGAAAAGCCAGATATGGAGGAAACTGAGCAAACCCTCCAGCCTGTTACCTTCCAGCTCATTGAGCAGGTGGGAACTTGGCAGTGTGGAGGGGTGGAGTGAGGCTGCAGGGTGTGGGAGCAGTACCTGTGTACTGGCATCCGTGATTGCAGTACTGTGCTTCATGGTCAAACTGAGTACAGTCAGTGCTTCAGTTTGAAAGCCATTTCTGAATAATAGCTCAAGAGAACATAGGTGGGAAAAAAACCTCAAAACACCTAAGAAGCAGTACATTGTGCACAGCCCTTCCACAGAACAGAGGCAAGAGTGAAAAGGAGCTTCACATGATCAGTTTTAGTGTTGCAGTAGGCTTGGATTTCCTGCCCAGCTGCCACCTCACAAGGAACTTTGTCGTGCTCTGCTTGGAAGGGTTTTGCTCTGGCAACACAGCTGTGATAACTGTGGAAAGATGCAGTTTTAGAGACAAATACAAACCCACATGTGACTGCTCCACTGAGCACCAAGCCCAGCTGTGGTTTGTGTGTGGCTGCATATTGAACTCTCACTCTTCCAATTTCTTGCTGTATCAATGTCCGAAAAATTCTCCTGAACAGTGAAGTGTTTTTTACCTTGATAATTTTGTCTCAAATCTTTCTTAAAAAGAAGTCAGTGCAGTGCAACAGTGTGAGGATGAGGCATGTTCAGTAACTCCCATACAATGTTTGCAGCCCAGGTCCTGCCTGGCTTGCTGGGGACAGCTGCAGCCACCCCTCCCTGTGGTGGGCTCTGGGTTCAACCCAGCAGAGCAGGCAGTAGGCTGGGGGTGTTGTGTCTCTGTGGCTCACAGCTGTCTCAAATCCTGCTGACTGCTCACCTTTCCTTTCAGGCATGAGTAACTGCAGCTGTGCAGCTGCACCTGCCTTGAAGAATGGAATGTATCTTGGCAAAAAGCTGAGGGGTTATGAATTGTTGTAGTTTATGACTGGGGTGAGATTTATTTATCACAAAGATCTGAATTAATGCAAAAATTTGTATAAACAGACCTGAGGTCTAAGGGACCTGTGAGGTATTCAGGCATCTGAGTCACACTCCTCCAGCACTGCTGGTGCTTGTGGGCACAGACTTGGTCCCTCAAACACTTGTTTAATGCCACTGTCATATAATAACTCATCCTAGGGGTTGCCTGGGCCGTGTAACCACATGTACTCCTCTGGCCTGACTGCTGAAAGGGCTTTAAGATCCAAATGCCATTTCTCCTTCAATAGTTACCACTCTCTCGCTGAGCACTTCCCTCAGCAAGGCACCCAGTGAGCCCAAGGAGCTCTGTCTGGGAGCCAAGGGCCACTGACAGCCAGGAGGAGATGGGCTGTGTCCTCCTCCCCTCCCAGTGCTCTGCGCTTGGCTTGCAGACAACACCTGGGCTTTTTCCTTGGGGACACTGAACACCTGAACAGCACAGCCCCACATGGGACCAGCCCAGCTCTCCCAAGCAAAGCAGCCCTGTACTGACCTGCCCTCTCCTTCCATGGCATTAATGAGACCAGAAGCAGCTCCCATTTTTGGGAAGAATCCTTTTAGAGGCAGCCTGGCTATCTCTCAACTGCATGGCATTTGCCAGATGGGAAACATCCACTCTGCTAGCAAAGCTAGGTGATGCTCACGGCAGAGTTGCAGCCTCACAGTTCTTACTGGAAATAACCTTCTCATCTCATCTGCTCATAGTCTCATCCCTTCGCACATCTGGCAGAAACAGGCATTATTTGGAGGTCAGGGGGATGTGGGGAAGGTATCTGCTGTTGTCAATTTTACACACAGTGCTTCAGCAAATGTCCACATTTGCCAGCCTGAATTCAAAAGATGAAGAGAAGGGCATGAGAACAGAATAGCAACACAAATTAATGAAAGTGTTTGTAAAATAATCTCCTGTATGCATAACTCACTTTTATTACCTGATTTTCAGTCAAGTCACACAGAGGCTATGTTGGTTTGCACTTCTGCAATCCCTGAAATGCCTTTGCAGTCAGTTAGAGACAGGACTTTCTGTTAAATATATATAGTACTTCTCCAGGTTCATTTAAAGAGGGTGATAATATATCATTGCTCCCAGTAGGGACATAGCTGCCTCATAGCTTATGTCTGCTGTCAGGCATTACAGCTGGGTTTGAATGGTGCCAATCGATAGTGGAAATGCAGCAGCTGAAACTCTTAGGTGCAGCTTTAATGTTCCTTATGCAAACCCTACCTCTCACCAGAGAGCACACCTGCTCAAACAAGCAGAGAAACAAGACTGACTCCTCTATTTCCTAAATAATTTCCAATATTTCCCCTATTTTTTGTGGTTTGTGTATCTTATGGAGGGAAAAAAGGGAGTTTCTGAATCTGCAGAAAGTAGTAGCAGCCAAAATTAAGAAAAGAGCACCTCTCTTTTTTTGGGACAAATGTCTGTTGCTCACACACTCGAGGACAGATGAGCTATCCTGGGCTATCTCCAAGCCTATCAGGACACAGTTCATGGCGTTCTGCCCCCTCATCTGCTTAGTGCCTTCCAGTTGCATCTTGATTCCAACCAAAGCAGGTGCATGTCCCCGACTCAGCTCCAGGCAGAACTAGTGCCCAGCTGTTACATCCTCCTGTGTAAACCCTCAGCCCCCCACACTGCACCCAGCATTGCCAGCCACTAACAGCCCCTCAGCCTGGAGCTGGACCCGACTGCCTGTGGAGCAAGAACCTGCTGCTCACATCAGCTCAACTGGAGCTGCACGTCCTCATGAGTGCCTGTGGCTGGACCTGCAATGTGCTCATGCTGAAAACCAACTCATCTGTTCTGAACACACAGGGGACATGTGGAGGGAGACCACTGTTATGACAGGCAGGCCCTGAGGGTCTGGGATCACCATCTTACTCCATCTGTAAGCTGGAGGAATTGCAGTAGTGACCTCCTTCTCCCTCTGTCACACACAGAAAAGTGGATTAGGAGAAAAAAACCTTATTTTTCTTCTTTCTTTCTGCAGGGCAGCCCTGACCTTCGTGGCACACCTGGCCGTGGCTGTGCCTGAGAAGGCTCACCCTTCCCAGCTGGAGCTGGTCCCAGCATGGGGAACTGATTGCTCAGCAAGGCTGGGCACAGCAACAGCCCAGCTGAGGGGCAGTAGCAGCCTTTAACAAGGTTATAAAGAAGGAAAGAGGGGCCTCAGGAAGGTCCTGGAAGGGGAACTCTCTGCGCTCTGAAGGTGGCTGGCTGGGACAGGACTGCAGTCAGAGGAACAGGATGTAAGTGATGGAGGGGGAAATAAGTGAGCTTTTATGTAGTACTGGTGTAAATCTGTCACGGTGTAAAAAGCAGCAGTGTGTCCTGAGTCTGACCCCTGAGCTTTAGGCAGACCCTGTGTTATAAAGGGGTTAGATCTTGAGCTGTGAAATGGTGGAAAAGGTGAACTCTCATTTTGGTGGAAGTGTGCGCTTGCCTTTCTTACTTCTCCATTTCCTCTTATCTAGAGATTACAGCAAAGCTGTGAGCAATCTTGTGAGCTGAGAGATGAAAGGCCAGGGTTTGCTTGTGTATGCCAGGAGCTGAGGTGCCTAGAGAGCCTGAGGCAATGTTCTGGGAGTTTGAAGCAGCAACTGTCCTGCTGCCTGCTCTTCCCCTAGGAAAGGCTCAAGAAAACAAAACAAGAAGTTAGTGTGACTGCTTGCCAGGTGTGCTCCCTGGAGGGGTCTGGTTTGGGGAGAGCTGAACGGGAGTGAGTTGTTTGATCTTGAAGGCAAGAAGCCTTGTTAAGCCTGCTGGGTTTGAGTTGTCTGAAGCTGTTGGTTCCCTGTGTGGTAGCACTGCTCAGCCTGCAGACTTCCCTGTGTGGGGAATTGTGTGGTCACACTGGAAAGAAAGGTCCCATCCTGGCACAAAGTCAGCTTGGTTTGCAGCTATCACTACTAAGCTGGACATTGGCAGGTGCTTATTAATGGTTGTAAATCCTTGTGAGGTGTCAGGGAGAGAAGGTGGAGTGTTCCCTTGGGTTATGTTTCAAATTGCTGTGAAGATGCATTCTTTGACAGTGTGAGTAGAGGGAGCCTACAAAGTGTTGTGGTCCCTGTGCTTTGCTTTGTGCTTCAGGGGCTCACTCAGTGCAGTTTGGGTGCAGGTGTGTCTGTGAGCCCTGTTCTGCTCTGGATGGGTGCTTGGGGTCAGGGGTTGTTTGCCTTGCAGGGTCCCTGCTGTGAAGCCCAGAGTTTGTTCTTGATCAAGTAAATTCAGTAGCTTGGTTATTTCCTTACTTGAAGAGTGTGCTGTCTGCAGGTTGACTTTGGATCACCCCTGCCTGAAATGCTTGCAGGAATGACTTCACTGACCCAAGCAATGTGAGAGTCCTCAGCAGAGCACAGCTGTACTTTTTAATGGTAATGCACAAGTGTCCCAGGCTGTATTATCAGAGCCCTTATTTACTCCTTAAAGCTTTCAGGTTTTTAAAAGCAGAAATTGTGCAATGCAGCCTGATTTTGGCTTGTTCTTTAAAGGCTGTAATTCTTCACTGTGCTAAACTACTTCATTTCTCTACCTTTCTTAAAGAAAAGAATGGCCTGGGAAAGCAAAGTCCTGCTCTGGGGAAGTGTTGTTTAGACCACAATTCCTATCCCGTTGTTTTGGATCCCCTTGCCTGTGAGCATAGCTAAGAGGTCTGGTTATACTGTCTATCTCAGCTGATTCTGGACATGGAGATGAGAGCAGCTGCTGTTTAATTTCTTAGTGAAACCCTCATGTGACTTACCTTGAGAGGGTGGCACTAAGGGGAAGCTTCCCTATGGGTGACTTGTTAAGAATGCAAACAAAACTCCAAAGAGGCAAATCCACCAAGTGCTGGAGAGGCTCATTCTGTCAGCCCTGAAGTAAGAATTTCAGGCAGGTCTCTCAGCCAGGTGGTAGATTCATTGTCATTGCTCTCTGTGTAGTCTGACTAGTACCTTAGTGGAAATAGGCAGAAGTAAGTCCTTTCAGAATTTTAATCGTAGAGTATGACAAGAAAAGCCACCACCTTCTTTTGCCTCTGCTCTAACAACTGTCTTTGCCTACCATTTTCCATTACAGGTGGTAGAAAGGAAGTTTTTCTTTTCTGTATTCCAGCCTCTGGTTTAATGTGAAAACTGAATGGGAAAAGTGTTTTTTTTATCTACTTTAGTTTTACCTGGGGGGTATAAGTGCATGATGAACATTCTCACTATAAATGTACTCCCTTCTTGGTGTCTGACTCAGCCAGTTGCTGTTCCTGTTTCCTATCCCTGATGCTTAGTGAATGAGGGCTGTTGATTTCTGTGTGGAGATGAGCTAAATCAGCAGTGATGCTCTAGATCTTGTGCATTTTTGTAATTGCTGGAGGTGTGATTATCCTGCGTAAAAAGTCATCATCCCTCATGGGAGATAAGGCCATTTTTATTCTTGAAATGATAGTACCCTTTTACCTTTGAGATTTTTAACAATGCAGGGAGATAGTATTGCATGACCTTGCTTTTGGCAGAGAGTATGAACTGAAGGCAGCCAGCAATGTTTCCATTTGTTCTCAGCTCAACTTCTTCCTTCCCAGTCCTCTTTTTCCTATTTGCCCTTGTAATTGGAGACAAGATGGACGCACACAGTTATGCAGTATCAGAAATGTACTCTAGACATCTCTTCTATGAAGCACGTTTCTAATGTGCCCTTCAAACACAAGTCAGGTGCCTACAATCTGTTTTCTGTGAGCTGCTTGGAAAAAATCTGAGCTGTAACTATTGAGGGATACATGTTTGAGGGACACCTGGAGGTGTCTGATGTTCTCACAAAAACAGCACAATACTTCACTGAAAAGCAGCTTTGCTCAAGGACAGCTTTATCCTCTTCCTAAACGGAGATCAAACTCTTCATAGGAGGGCAGCCAGGGGCCACTAGGGACTTTGATAAGGTGATGAAAGCCTCCAAGTGTTTCATTTTTTGAGCAGAACAGGAGTTCAGGCTGTGCAGATCATCAGAAGAGATTTTTAAAATACCCTCTCATGCTGTCTGTGAACAATGGAGGACTAGGTGAAAGATCAGGTTCACTTTCTGTCTTTGTGCCCTGTCCAGGCCATTTTGTTACTGAACAAAACCTGGCTTGCTGTGTGATGAGAGATAAGCAAGTTCAGATTCCCAAAGCTGGGTCTGTTTTTCAGAACATCACTGAGGTCCTACCTTCTGTTCCAGAATGAGAAACTTTTAGAACCATGAGGAGGAAGGTCTTGGCTGAGTGGAAGCCAGGCTGGGGTTGAACAATTACATGCAGGTGATAAGCAAGAAATTTTGGCAGTTGTGATATTGAAATCCTCCATGTTTAAGACAATTCTTATTTCTAGAAGTTGCCCCTATCCTTGGGATCTCCCTCTTGAGAGGTTTCATGGCTGCCTACAAGCACATATGTTATTTGGCAAGGTTAAGGCCAAGGAAATGGAAAGCCTGGAGGAGGTTTGAGGGATGTTTCCAGACCAAAAAAAGATATTTGGACGGTGCCATTGCTTTGAGACAGGGGAAGCTGCATGTAGCTCCTCCTAACAGATGGGTTGGGAACTTGAGGCTTTATTAAAAACCCAAAGGTGTAGATTCTGAAGCCTGTAAATACACAGTGAGGTGTTCAGATAAGTGATTGCTCTGAAATCCTGGTTGTGCTAGTTCTGGGAGTTCTTGGAAACGCAGCAGTTATGCAAACACTGCTGCATTTGACTGAAATTGTGATTCTGTTCCTTAGCTTTCCCCTTTGCACAAGTGTCCAGGGTGTTTGAATCCTTTAAGTGGTGAAAATTAGATGTAATGCTCTGGAATGCCCTGGCTGAGTGGTCAGTGAAATCCTGTGTCGTGAGGCCCAGTAATGCTGGGTTATCCAGATTAGACACTGCATCTGATTATCCTACTGATAATCCTACCCTTAGTAATTTAATCAGGATGGGGATTGCAAGGCCAGGATCAGGCAGAAATAATGGGTGATTGCCCCCTTGTGTATCTGTAGCACTTGCAACTCCTTGTTTGTGGCAATATCTGTAATGCATTTAAATAAATAAATGTGTGTGGTTGTGCTCTGTTGGCACTGGCATTGCAATGGCAGTCTTCCGGTGTTTCTCACAGTTTGTAAGTGAGAAGCTGGTTATCAAGTAGTTTGGGGTCTACAGAGATTCCTGCATTTGCATTCTTTGAATTCTCACAAAGTGCATGTGTGAGGAAGCTGTTATATGATGCCAACTTAAATGAATTGGGATGGTAAAGAGAATGATCCAGTCCAGTAACAGGAGCAGATGGTTTCACCTGAGGCAGGACTCCTTGCCTAATGCTACACGAGAGCTGGGTGAAGTGATCCATGTCCTGATCCCATCTCTGGCAAAGGCTCTCCCATGGAAGCTGCCTGGGCACGTGTTGTTAGTTGTGTCTAAAAGGGGTACTGTGTACTTGTTACTGAATTTGGGCCAAAAGACAGGGATTTAGGTTCCTGACACCTGGAGCACCAGGTCCTACAGAGGAACTGGAACACAGTTTATTTAGGTCCCCCAACCAGAAATTAATTATTTTGAGAGCCACCTAAATGTGTGCACATGGGAATAAGAACTGGAAAAGGGAGAATAAACAGGCAACTTTCTCCAAGTGCTGAATGAACCTGGCTCTAGTAGCTAAGCAGAGTCTTTCTCAGGGATAATTGTACCGTAGGATTTGGGATAACGGGCGTGCCTGGAGCAGCTCCATGCGCAGCTGAGCGTCACAATCTGCACTGGGCTTTTACCACGGTGTCTGTATGTGATTTATCGGAAAGGCATTTGAGAAATGCCAATATGCATTTACAGCTCTCGGAAAGCTATCAGCCCTGCGTCCTGTGCAGCCCCGCGGCCGCTCGAGGGCTGGTGAGGCGAGCCTGATGCTCTCAGGTGCGGAATCCGGGAATTCCCGATCCCGCCGGGAGAGGGCGGCACCGCGCGCAGCCTGGGGACCCCCCGGGATATCCCCCCCGGGATCGGGGTGCTGCGGGATCCCCCCCGGGATATCCCCCCCGGGATATCCCCCCCGGGATATCCCCCCCGGGATCGGGGTGCTGCGGGATCCCCCCCGGGATATCCCCCTCGGGATCGGGGTGCTGCGGGATCCCCCCCGGGATATCCCCCCCGGGATCGGGGTGCTGCGGGATCCCCCCCGGGATATCCCCCCCGGGATCCGGGGTGCTGCGGGATCCCCCCCGGGATATCCCCCCCGGGATCGGGGTGCTGCGGGATCCCCCCCGGGATATCCCCCCCGGGATATCCCCCCCGGGATATCCCCCCCGGGATATCCCCCCCGGGATCCGGGGTGCTGCGGGATCCCCCCCGGGATATCCCCCCCGGGATCCGGGGTGCTGCGGGATCCCCCCGGGCCGCTCTGCTGTGTCTCGGGGCTGTGCAGCGGTGGAAAGTGCAGGGGGAGGAGGAGTGGGGAATAAAACCAAGCAGGAGAGCATGGGTGCCGCGGGAAGGAGGGAATAGCAGGTGGCAGCGGGCAGGGAGATGAGCTTTCCCTTCATGTGGCAAACGTGGCTCGTGTCTTTGTGCAGATGCCAGAATTGCAGCGCTTCGTGCACGTAGGAGGGCTGCAGCCGGGGAACGGGGGAGACTGCTTGGCTGGAGCTCGCAGCTCGGGAAGGAGCCTGCACACACTGGCCCGGGGAGTTTCAGTTCAGCCTCACTCCTACCCGGGGCTGGCACCTTAGAGTGGAGCTCTGACCCCTGCACTGAGGGTGTTATTTTGTTGTTGACATAATGATGTGAGAAATCTTCAGGATCAAGCATTGTTTCCAGCAAATGCTTTTAAGTGCTTTCTTGATCCTGACAGGCTCTTCCCCAGGAAAGCAATTCTATTGTTTTACTGCTTTTCCCACTCATTGACTTTTTTTTTTTCTTTTTCCCCTGCCCCCCACTTGGCTGCACATCCCATCATTTGGTGTTTCCAGTGCTCTCAGCCTTGACATTGCATCTTCTCGTTTCCTTGCTGTTGGCTCTCTTGTTTGCTGATCTCCACTCATCCTGAACCTCTTGTCTTCTCCACATCACAAGTGTGGCACTTGTTGATTCCCAGTCCTTGTGCACTCTAACCTGGGCTTCTACTCTTGTTACTTGGAGGGTCTCAAACCATTTTGCCATGCTGAATGTGCTAAACTTTTTCAGTTTTGCCATCTTGCTGACTAAATAGCTTTCCTTCTCTAGCCTTCTTGTTGGTGTGGGATTTAGCCACAGCTGGCTTCCTGCCACTTCGAGTCAGTCCAAACCTTCCTCCTCTGCCTTCATTTATTTTTCTGACCAAAATATTTTCTACTTCTACATTTAAAAAGAAATGCAAGATGATATGCTCTTCTTTCCTGTCCTTGTCTCTTGGATGTGAGCACCAGCACCTTCTTCGATCTTCCAGACTCCTCATATCTATTCCTATCCATGCTGTTATTCTTTCCCTTCAGCCCACCCTCTCTTCTGGCAGCTTTTCCTTAAAAAACAAACTTGCTATTCAAGCCCCCACATGTTTCTCTAAATACTGCACCTTGACTTGCAAAGTGCCTTCATCAGGCAGCCCTTCTTTCCTCTCATGTCCTTACTCTTATCACTTGGGATGTTACTCCTCTGTTCTTCCCTTCTCTCCCTAGACTGTTATTCACAAAGTTCCTTGGAGGATGCTGTTTTTCCCTTTGGCCTTTTCCAATCTAAATTTGTTCAAGTGTCCTATATCACTCCGTCCTTGGGCTCTTTCTCTCCTCCCTTTACATCTTATTTGACTGATCTAATCCAAGCAGTAAATTGCCTTTGGGGTTGCCTTGCCCCCTCTCCTCAGTATGAGAACAGGAGGAGAGAGGAAGATCTGGAAGATCTCTGTGCAGATCCAGGTGTTTGCTTCAATCAGAGCTTTTCAGTGTCCCCTCACCTTCAGTCAATCCCTGCTTTTCCAGTTACAACTGGCATTGCTGTAAGGCCCTCAATGTGCATGTCACTTAGCTTGAATATGGCACTGGATTCTCAGGTCACAGCTATTTTAATGCATACTTCTCCCACACCACATAAACCTTTGCTGGCACCTTTTTCTCTTACTGACACAGTTTTTCCTTCTTGGTGAGAGTCATCCCAGGCTTCTTCTGTTTATGCTGAATGTTGATTTCAAGGTGATCCCTTCCCTAGCACAGAAGAAATATCTCTTGGAGTTGGTGTTCTACAAACCTGACCTCTAATGCAGCAAATACTGTAAACGTGCCCAAGGGATTGCTGTTTTCTTTTTCTCACCATTCAGTATCTGTGCAGCTGGTCCTCTGACAAGAGAGGAATGTCCTCTTAGCACTGCTTGTTGAAGCTGCTGCTTGGTTCTGATATTTAAGTTTTAAAGGGTAACCACTTTGACTAAGAAATAGAAATACACTTTTTCCTCATCAGTAAACTAAGAAACGCTGGGCAGAAAAGGCTAGGTTTTTGTGCATTAGAAAATGAGATTCTGGGAAAGGACAATATTGAGTCCATTCAGACCCTCCTGGAGCCAAAGGAGATCAGCTTTGGGCATGGCTGGGATGGGCAGCAGCAGGACTGTGCTCCTGGACAGCCTCTTAGCTGGCTTAGCTGTTATGGCCAGCTCTGGTCTGCATGGCAGGTGTGTGTAGCACTGACAGCTGAAAAACACTGCTATTCCAGGGCTTCTGGGCCACAGCAGGCTCTTCAGAGGCGAGGGTGGAAGATGGGCAGAGAAACAGGAGCCTTTCTGATTTCACTTAGGTGTTGAGTGCTTTCAGGACTTGGTTCTTGAAAATGCCTCTCAAACACAGCTTGGACATCTCTCCTTGATGGGAAAACCAGCCCCTCATACTTGACATGTGTAGAATAAAGGAAGACTCTTCCCAGGAGCATGTGGCTCTTCTGACTCATGGCTGCACTTGCTGCAGTCTGTTTGAACATCTAACAGGCAGCAGGTTACAAATGCTGCCCATGATCTCAGTCTTGCTTCATCCTTTGCTGAAAAGTCTGCAACAGAGCAGAGATGGGGAACTGCTGCAGAATGAATGGGATTGAAGTAACTTGCTGGCTACACTGAGAGCAATTCCAGATAATTTCTTGAGTCTCCACTATATTCTACATTTATATTTAACTGTTACTATGAAAGTGCTGCTGCAATGTTCAGAAAGGAGAGTTGTACTCTTCTAAGCAGTCATGCTTTGCAAGGCTTGGGTTAAAGGCATGAGGTTTGGTTGTACAGATGGGGGAGGCAGCTGAACTCCCCAGTGAAGGGCTTCACTCCTGAGGACTCTTCTTGTTTAGGTGAGAGTTTGTTCATTTAGGATTGCCCTCTGCTTTTGTCATTTTCCCTTCTTCACTCCTCTTTGCCTTTTCTATTGTACATCTCACTTTTGTTTGAATTTAATTTCTCACTATTTTTCATGACACAGGCCAAGAGGAGTTTAAGCTCTGAACTGGTCCAGTCAAAAGGCTGCCAGTGGTGCTGGTATCAAGCAGTGCTCATCTGTCTCTTGTATTTGAACAAACTGAGTTTCAGCCTGAAATATCACAGACATCCAAGTCCCTGAGGCATGGAAAAGCTGCACTATGAATACACTGATGATAATAGTCCTGGCTCTGCATGTTTTATTGCATTTGTTATTTTCTAACATTCTGGAAAACATAGCATTAAAATGAACAGGGTAAACACAGACAAATGGAAAAAGATGCTGGAGCTGGATAGGAGATGACTCTTTATGCTCAAGGCTCTGCTGTCCCTTACATCAGGCTCACTGGAGCAGTCTGACACATGCTTAGGATTCTGGGGGTTGTTAGGTGGCATTGAATAGCCACCTTAGGGGGTATCTCAGGACTGTGGTGGCTGAGGCCAGAGACCCGTGCTCTAGAAATGGCTCTTATAAATAAGGCAAAGAAATTGCTTTCTGGGCCTTGGCAGAGGTCAGCTTGCCATGATTTCTTGAAATAGCAAATGAAGAATGTGCATGCTACTCAGTGCTGATGGCTGTAGATTAGCGATGAGCTAATAGATCTTTATTTTTTTGTATTGTAGGGAATAGACATAGGCAAATAGGATTTTAAGGTGAATAGTGCAGGCATTCAAGCACCTGGCTCTTAGGAGGGCTGAGCTGTCAGCAGGAAGATCTTTCCTGCCTCTGCCCTGTAAAGGTTTTTTTCCCTTGTGTAAATACATGCAGTTACCTTTTCTAATCAAGTCAAAATGGGACTAGAACTTAAGGAGCTTATTCAGCAGCTAATTTTCATGTTTTATCTAGTAACATGAAATTCTTTAACTTTTACAATGGTGGAACAACCTGACTTCAGACACCTTCCTCCCTGTCCCCATCTGGTCAAGGAGCTGACAAAGTTATTTACTACTCTGAGTTACCAGAAGCCTGGGCTGGGGCTCACAGGGTCTGAGAGTTAGCCCTGAAAACACAAAGCATTTTTCTGCAAGGACTGAGAACAACTTTGACCTTCCATAGATTTTGGTGAGCTTGGGGCGCTCAGAATTTCACAGAAAACTAAAATTGGGAGTTGAACTTTGTGTCAGATCTAACTACCATTAAAATCAACATCAATACTCTTATTAGTGTAAATGGGTATATGTGGATGTTTGTGACGAATAGCAGCAGAAGAAAGCTGGTGCTCAGACGGAACTTCCTCTGTGTCAGTGACAGGATGGTTCCCCCATCCATGATTATCTTCCATAGTAGTTTTTGACATAGCAAGTAATTGCAAAATCTCTCCCTTATTTTTTTGGTACTTTTGTGGCATTAGTATTTTGTTCTTTATTACTATAATACTGACTGATTAATCTCAACAACATTTAATCAATAATTTTATGTAATTAAACTGAGCTAACTCAAAGGTTGTGGCTTTACTTTGGTCTTTATTTCACACATCAGCTCCTAATGCACTTCCTCTGCTTCTAGCAACTATTTGGGTGATGTAAGGAGGTGACAGCAGCTGATGATGTAGTAATAATTTGTGTTTTGCTCGTATTCAGAAGCTATGTGCATCGTTCTCAGGGTGATGGATTACAGCTTGTAGAAATGTTTTTTGTATTTTACTCTACCTATATTATTAAAAACTTCTGGTCTCTGTTTACTCCTCTTTGCCCCCCCCCCCCACTGTGTTCTTTGCTTTCTCAGTAGTGCTAGAGGTCCTTCCTGATGCTGCTGTGTCATGGCCTACTTTCTTGGAACCTGCTGCTCTGGCTTGTCCTTATCTGAGCACAGCTCATGGCATGTGGACATCTTCTGAGCATGGTGTGGTACAGAGCTGTTTTCTTTCTCTGTCCTTAAGGAATCTGCTCTGTTGGCTAATGATGGCAGCTAGCTAACAGTGCCCATTGGTGGTTTTGGACAGATTCTTCAGAGGTCAAAAAAGGACTTTCAGAAGCACTTAGCTGAGTCTTGCTCCCCATTGCAGCTGGCTTTGAGGTTAGACCCACACTGAACCTCAAAGTTAGTAGTTACTTCTCCTTGGCCAGAACTCAGTGTAGTTCCTTTTTGATTGAGCTGTTCACCGTCTTCAAGAAACATTGTCTTTAAACTTTGTGTAGGACAAATGTTATTCTGTTGCTTGAAGTGAGAGTGACTCTCTCTCTGGCTGGGAACTCTTACCTGGGTGCTGAAGTTTGCTTCTGGGCAGTTTGGGAACAGGCATTGGGAACCTTGGCATCTCAATCTGCACTCTCTTGAAATGAAAGTGAAGTTGCCTTGTGGCTTTTGTGCACAGCTTGGTATAGAAGCCAGTAGGTTTCCTGGTCCTTGAGATTGTGCCTCTTTGCCTGACTTTGTTTCTATTTTGGATGGTTATCACCAGAAACTGTCACTGGGCAGATGATACCCCACCACTGGCAATCTGCTCCCTCCTGGCTCGTCCAGCCTCATGCAGAAGTGCCCCATGTAGGCATGGCAGCATGTGTGGCTATGTGCACAACCTTGCAGGCTGGCTGGTGTCTCTGCCCTCGTGAATGGAGGTTTCCTCTTAGAGAAGGAGGCTCTGTGCCAGGTAGCAGATGGGCAGGAGCGGCAGCAGCTGGGAGACCATGTATGATCACCATGTGGGCTTACAGTCTGCAGCAGTGCCAAAACGGCCACTTGGCTTTATCCTGTCTGTGGTCAGGGCTGTTTCAAAGCCAGCAGCTTATGGAAAGGTACAGGGGAAGGCAGTAGGCTCTGCCCAGCATCCACCATCAAGGTAGGAAGCAACAGGTTCCTTGACAGCTGAAGGCCCAGGAAACATTTCTGTTTCTGTCTGGAGCACTCTGTAAGAGCAGCCAAGCTGAGCCCTTGCTGTTCCCTCTCACCTGTACAGGCTGAGCTCTGTCAAGGAGATGCTTGCCTCCACCAGTAGGACCTTACATGTTGTCCTGCCACCCCTGGGAAGAGGGGGCAGCTCTCTGCTGCTCAGGGTGAGTCAGTCTGATGGAGTGAGCAGTTCTTCAGCAGGGCTGAGCAAAAGCCCTGCTGGTCAAACAACAGTGCAGGTGGCCATGAAGAAGCCCAGTGTTTGCAGCTCTGTAAAAAACCACTCGGGACTAACATCAAGAGGGAATAACTCTGCCTTTCCCAAATAGCCGTCTCCTTGCCGTGATAGGGGCCAAGGATATGCTGAGGGATTTTGGGAGAGCACGGTCTGTACAGGGTGGTTTGTGCTTGGATTGAGACACTTTCTTAATTGTATTGTGATTCCAGCTTACTCCCAAAGCTTGGAGGAGCAAAACATGGAGGAAGCAACCCTGGCAACCCTGTGGACTTTAATACAGCAGAGAGGTGCTTCAAAGGCTCTTCTTTCATCTTGGCTAAAGGGTGTGAGTAGGAAGGATTCCAGGCTCAGCACATCTGCACCTCCTGAGTGCTGCAATGCTTTCTCTTGCTGTGCTTTGGGGAAGAACCTGATGCACTACTGAGATGCCATTAGTGTGTGTGGTGTTATTTGATGCTGGATACTTGCAAATCCAGAGTAGGCTCAGACTCTCCTGAGGGACTAAAGGCGAAACAGTGGGCTAACTTGAGCTGGTCCAGCTTGCCTGGTACTTTAATGCAGGATGTACTTTAATGTAAAATAGAGCACAGACAATATTATATTTCTACTGATAAGTAATTTGAAAGATGACCTGTAAATGGCAAGGGAGGGGAAATATTCACTGGATTTATTCCCTTCTATTTGCTTCTTTGCATTGAGGAGAGAAGCCTTGGAGGAGCAAAGGGAGGGACTTCTCAAGCTGGCTTTTTAAGAACATGAATCTTAAGGCCTTGTGATGGTTGTGTGATTTTGAAGAGAAATTGTGATGCCCCAGATGTGACCCAGAAAGCTCTGATAAACTGTAAGTGAAAACTGAATGTGTGGATTAGTGGGTTTGGGTATTTGATCTATGTATCTACCCTCTGTTACCTCAAAGGAAGAAATGCTTCACATCTCAAAAGCAAAACAACAACAAGAAGTTAATTTTGCCTTGCTTTCCAAGAGTGAGACCTTTGAACTTTGACTCCCCCTTCCTTTGGACCTCCACAAAAACGCCAAACTTCAACCTACCTTTGCCAGTGGAGAGCATATTATGGCTGATCCTGTCATGACACTGGAAAAATACATTTCCTATAATTGGTCTTCATAAAGTCTCATGGCTATGGGGCTCAGCTTGATGCCCTCAGCTAGGAACTGTTTCCCAGCTTTTTCTGTGAAGTTGAGTTATTGATGGCTGTTAGCTTTCCAGGGAGTGCACAGCTTTGAAATGAGGCTCTTAGTTCATTGGTCCAGTGCCTGCTATTACAAATGATGCCTCAGATTGTGTTCTTGGTAAACAGCCTGGCTGTAAAAAGTTTGGGTGTTTCTTTGCCTTCTTTCTGTTAAAAGCTGTTCTTGAACTTGGATGCCAGGAACTTTAATGTCCTTTGAGATTTTGCCTGATTTTAATCTGTGGGAGTTGATAACTTGAGTCCAAGAGTTATAAAAAACTGGCTGAGGAGTTGTGGAGCACTCTTGTGTATAATGTGATTGTGTTTTGTAACGTTAGTGAGGACTAATAGACCTTGAATGAGTCATTGTTTCATTGCTTTTCAGAAAAAGCACACAGATTGACCCTGGAAGTGTAGTCGAGTCAGTTTGGCACTGATGGTGGGCAAAGATATAGCAACAGGGAAATAGGATACCTCATCAGTCAAAGAAAGAATTGATGATTTGACTAGAAGGTCAAAGTAAATGTCTGTTGCTTCTTCAGTTTCAGTCTGCTTCATCAGTTCTCTATAGCACAGTTTGACTCACAGCTTGCCTACAGTACCTGACTATTCAGTCCTGAAACTAAAAAAAAATCCTAATGTCATTCTTTACAATAGTGTGGGACCTAATAAATGGATAGGAGCCAGCTAATTTGTGGATTTCATGTGCTGGGTCTTCATCCTGAGCTGTTTCCCGTTGATTTTTTTGCACTAATAGACCATCTCTAACTTAAGTTCCCTGGCACCTTGTGGGGTGGCAGCAGGTGTTGTTCTGAGCTGCCTGGACCATGTGCTAAAGTGGAATGATGTGTGCAGTGTTCACCTCCATAACCAAGTGCAGGGTTTGGCTTTGGGATGTGAATGCCCATAGGTAGTGTTTGCAGGATGGCTTGCAGTAGCTTAGAATGAAAAGATTGAGAGATCATTTAATTAGTGAGTGTTTTGCCAGTCCTAGGTAAGAAGGGAAGATATGAACACTAGGATGCATAAAGCAACAGTAAAAGAGAGGAGTTAGTGTTCCTGTATTTAGAAACTTATATCATTCTGGAGCCATCTATCCTCTATTTGTGCAGCTCCCAGCACAGTGGATGCCCTGAGCTGCTTTTTCAGTAGCACAAATCGTAAAAATAAACACAGAACTGGGTTTTACCATCCGCACTGCACCAGAATTAAAAATATGAAAAAAACTCAAGAGGTAATTCCAGTGTGGAGAAACTTTCTAACCGGGATGAAGTCTTTGTGCTCCAAAAAAAAGTGACTTGATCCTGGTATGAATGTTTTATCAACTTCTTGACTGCTTATTTTATTAATGAGTTAGAGGATGAGTGAAATCCAGGAGTGAAATCCAGTGTCTGGATGCAAATGTGGAAAAGCATAAACTAGCCATGAGGTGGATGTTTTATGAATCAGCATAATTAATCTTGAAACAACGTATCCAGGGAAGGCCTGAACCTGAGACAGGGCATCTCCTGAGAGCTCCTCTCCGACTCTGCAGGTGCGCGGGCTCAGCCTGGCGCGCAGGATGATCCGGGGAGGCTGGGGGCGAGCGGAGCGATCTCCCCGACCCGCCCGGCGTGGGAGTTGTGCTCCGGGGCTTTGCGGGGCACCTGCGGGACCGGCCGCGCTCTCGCAGCAGCGGGGCCGTGCGGCGCACGGCTGCGGGGTCCCGGCCCGGCTCGGGGGGCTCCGTCCGGCGCCGTCCGTGCCCGCGGCGAGCCCCGGGGCGCTGCCGCCGTCCGGAGCCGCGGTCCGTGTGCGGCGCTCGCTGCGCGGATCCCGCAGCCGGGCCCGGCGCTGCCGCGGTGCGGGGGCGGGGCGCGGGCGGGGCGCGCATGCGGGCGGTGCCGGAGCGCGGGGCCGCGGAGCCACTCGCCCCCGCAGCACCGCTCGGCCAGGGACAGCTCCCGCCGGCGCCAGGTAACGCGCTCCCCCCGCCCCGCTCCGCGCCCCGCGCCGCGGGGGCTGCGGGGGGCCCGGCCGCTCACGCCGTCCCCCCCGCCGCTTGCTTGCTTGCAGCTCCGGGGCTGTGACAGCGCCGTCCCCACCGCGGAGCGAGGCAGCGGCGGCCGGCTCTGCCCGCCGGGCTCTCGGCTGAGGAGGGTGCGCGTCTTCCCGCAACTTGCCGGCGCTCGCAAGGCTCCGCGATGGAAGGGAAAGGTGGGTCGGGCGCGGGGGGGCGGCGGCGAAAGGACCGCAGTGGCCGGGCTGGTGCGGGGCCGGGCGGCCGAGGCTGCCGCTGTGCTGGGGACATTGCAGCACCGGCGGGCAGCGGGCGGGAGGCGCGTCCCTGCCGATCCCGCGGGGTGCTCGGCCCGCTGCGCAGGGAGCCAGGGGAAGGGTGGCTGGTTTTTTTTTTTTTTAATTTATTTTCCTTTAGGGCGAGACAGATGTTAGTTGGTGATTTGTTTTCTTAATGCTAAGGATTTGCATAATAAATACGAGGTCTGTCCCATGTTTTTTTAGCC
Organism: Pseudopodoces humilis; assembly: GCF_049639895.1. NCBI lineage: Eukaryota > Metazoa > Chordata > Aves > Passeriformes > Paridae > Pseudopodoces > Pseudopodoces humilis. Next base: position 13,726,496 of record NC_142210.1, read on the forward strand.
GGTCAGCAGTGGGGAGTTTTTTAACAGATGAAAAGCATTTTATGATTAGAATGGGTTTTAAAAAAAATAAATCTAATTTTTCTTTTTTTCTGAAACGAGATCAGGGCTATAGAGCTCTGCCCTCGTTACATCGCATATTTAATACATCAGAACATCCTGATAAATTGGAAGAAATGCAATGAGTATTGTGCTATTGAACTGTCCACCCTAGAAAGAGGAGATAATTAAATCTTGCCTGGATAGCTTGTGTGTTTGCATACAGACATATCTCATCCACGTATATCCCTTCAGGTTAAGCGTATGCATTTTGTTTCCATACATAGCTGTGTGATCCTGCACGCTTATTTACCTATCCACCTCTACAATTGCATTGGAAATCACACATTCAACTGGTACGTGAACTCAAAACCCGTACGCGTTAATTGCCAGTGAAATACTGATGGTGAGTCCATGCAGAGGGAAGGCGAGTTGCCATTCCCACCCAACGTAGCTGCCAGCTCTCCTGTACAGCACAAATCTGCGAGCAGTTTAATTGATAGCGACCAAGGCAGTGGGGCAATATGGACTATATTAATTCAAGGAAAATTATGGTAGACTTGTATAACACAATACTACATACCTTCCAGGGAGACGAGCAAGCTATATTTAAACCCCAGGTTTATTTTTGTAACTATCTTGTCAATCAGGGCTATAGTTCTCCTGTGTGGGAATACCTGATTATATGCTGATTAAGGAAGGAAGCTATTTCAATCATAAGGAGGCAGTATGTCCTATAAAGTGCAGTTTCTTGTGGGCAGTGATCAATAGATATACCAGGGCTTGGTGACAGGTAAGTATCTCTTAGGAAAGCGTATCTGTGAAGACTTGATTTAAATTAAAAAGCTCACAGCAGTCATGTTAGCCTTAAAGATAATTTTTTTACTATCCATGCTGTTTTCACAGTTAAGCTGAGATGGGCCACCTTTGCCTTTTAAATGTCCTGCTGGTACTTGTCTTGATGCAAAACAAATGGACTGTGACTTCAGTATAACACACTGTGTGCCTTGCTGTGCACTACACGGGCAGGCAAAAGGTCTCTCCATGGAACTTCAGATGGAGCTCGTGTAGCTGGAGGAGTTTTGCAGGGAGCAGGAAGGGAACATCTGCAATAAAACAAGGGTCCAGGTAGCCGGTGGTAAAAGCACCTCCAGAAGGTGGGTTTCCCAGGTCATATCCTTTGCAAGCAGTGACTGTTAAGCTGTAGTTGCTGCCTGAATTGGCAGTGAGTATCTGATGAGGCAGATTTTGGGGCTGCTGGTACTTGTGTTTATTAGTTGCGAGATGGGCTCCACAGCAGCCCATGTTTCCAGGTGCTTGACTTTGGTGGGAAGTGATGGTAGGAATGAGGCAAGCCCAAGAGTTGCTGCTTGTTTTTATGCAAGAAAATACTGAGCAGTTTGCTGTTACTAGAGATTTTCCTTCATGGGGTAGAGGAAGGGGACAAATATTCTCTGTGTTTCCTCTATCTATGTAAAAAAAAACAGCTGTGGAGAGCAAAACCAGCAAAAAATCAAGGTACCAAAATGGGACAGGTCCAAAGCAGGGATGACCTTAAAGGAAATACACAAGGAACTTTGGCATCTCAATGAAGAAATGAGAAGGCAAAAGAAGTCTTCTCACAGCAGAGATCCAGTTGTGTCGGCACTGAAGTAATTTTTGTAACTTGGATCATGTTGGAGTGGCGTGAGAAGGCCTGTGGTGCACGGGTCTCACGGAGCAGTTTCGTGTAGGTGTACGGTGAGGCACAATGCAGGACATCTCCCCAGAGGAAAGGTGTGAGCCAGACTAAACTCTTCACATCTTCAGCTTTTGAGACTAATCCTGGATGGATTTGCAACTGCATTTCCTGACTAGGCACTGGTTTATATTTTGTTTTCATTACTAATCAGGCCTCTGCTTTGGGAGTCCTCTGTTAGGAGATTGTTGCTTGCAGATGATGTTTCTCCAAAGTCATCTCTTGCTTTTTAAATGCTTCCTCCTGCAGCCTTTCTCCCACCCCTTAGTCTTCCTCAGTGCAAATCTCAGAACATCTCCAGCTCAGTGTTGTGCAGATACTGGGGAAGAGTGTGTGCTATATTAAGCAACATGAAGTCTGTTTAAGAAAACCTGCCGTCTGGTCCCTGAATTCAGCTATCCCTGATGAATGCTGTGGACATTTCTGCATAAGATTTGCCATCAGTAGAACTTGGTTGTCTGAATATGGCTGGAGCTGGTGCTTTGCAAAGCCTGCAGTCTGCTGTAAAAAATGAGCTAAAGAACCATCTCTGGCACTGCTCAGAGCAGCCATAACTGATTTCACTGGTTGGACTTATTCATGAGAATGAGGGGAGAAAGACATATCCTAGTTTTTGTGCAGTGGGATGTGGGACTAAGGACTTTACTGTTAGGGCTGTAGCTGTAGCCAAGATGGTTCTGTTGAGGGTTGAGGAGGTGGTGCAGCCTGTGCCATCTTCCAGCAGACAAAACTGGCTCGAGCCAAACATCTCTATCTCCTCAGCATGCCTAGAAGATAAATAACACATTGTGGAGCTGCAATGTTACCAACCCATCTTGGTGATCTAAAAGTAGCATTTGGCCTCGTCTAACTTACAGCTTCTCTGACTTAACTCTGTTCTGTACATTCACTGTCTCCAAACCTTTTGCAGAAGTACGGAGCTTAAAAGTTGTAGTTGTTCCCAAAGCTCATTAGGCAGTGAGGGGATGGAGGGCACTGTGGGTGAGAGCTCTGTTTTGCATCTGCTACCTGATCCCTGTTCTCTGAATCTCGCCACTACAGCAGTTCCTGTAGGCTGCAGCAGTAAGCGATACCACACCAGGCATCCCGGGAGCTGGGCTTTGCCAAAGCTAACAATAGTTAATGTGGAGGTTAAAGAATACTTGGTCATTTGCCAGATTCTTCAGTCACAGTTAGAAAGATGCTTAGCAGAGGAAGGAACGTCATGCAGTGATGTTCAGACTCAGAGGCTGGAAAAGAAATCAACTGAACAAGAGTTAAGCTGCACAGTGTGGAATGGATCCCTGGGCTTCTGGATGGAGTAGAGAGGGACTGCAGGCTAGCCTTGCTGCAGGGAGAACTCCCTTCCTCTGAAGGTGTGATATCCTTTTCTGTACTCCTGAAAACCACAGAAATCACTTTCTCCCTCACTGCTAGAAAAGACAGATTACTACTTTTATCTTGCTGGAGGTGGGGATTGGGGTCTTGGTGTGTCAATGTTGTATGGGGGCAGGCTGCCTGACTGAACCTTCCTCAGGGCCCAGCCAGTTTTTGGTGCTCTCTGCTATCCCTGCAGGTCAGTGCTGGGTGCTGGTGGCTCTGGGATGGTGTCACTGCCTGGGTGTAGGACAGGCTGCTTTCAGCAGAGGATGCATGCTGTTAGCTGGGAAATACAGCAGGACTTGTCAGCTGGTCTGTGGGGATGGCAAAGCTAAGGCATGGTAGCTGAGATATGGAGATGCTCTTGGCAGTCCCCTGAGCCATGGTCTGCCCTTTTGGAGAGACAGTTTCCATGCAGTAGGTCTTCCTACAGGATCCTAATCCTCATGCTCAGAAGGCTGTGTAGGAGAAACCAGGGAACCTGGCCTTACAGCTCTCTTCTGCTCAGGGTCCCAAAGCAGCAGGGCTCTGAGGAGGTGTCTGCAGAGGACGTCTCTGCAGTGTGACTGTCCTAGGCAGATGCTGCCACAGTAGTGCTACCTGAGTCATGTTCTCTTCCCAGTCACAAAGCTGGGAGCAGGATTTTTACTTTGTAGAAAAGCCACAATGCTGCTGTTCATAGACATGGGATGTTCAGGCCCTTAAGTGGAAAGCCTTAATCAGTAAGATCCCATTTACTCAGGGCATGGAGTTCCACTTCCTGGGACTGGCAAACAGGAATGGGCAGAGTGTCTTGTCTCACCAGAGGTGCTCCGAAGCCTCCTTGGCCAGCCCCAGCATTGTGGACCTGCTTCCTTTGTGCAGCTGCCTGCATGCTATGCCTGTAAAGGACAGAATCTTCACCTTGAAGAACTTGTGATCATAACCCAACAAGAGCCAGTGAATGTTAGGATTGAAGACAGACTTTGTGGACAAGGTGAGAGAGGGTGGCAAGTGAGAACATGCAGTTCTTGAGGTTACTGTGCGCTGTTCCCACCTCTGTGGCTTCTTCAACAATCAAAGGAAAGATCTTAAAGATCCAAGAAATAGTTCATGTCCTGAAGCTGTCTGAGAGGCTCACGTCAAACTGTACACCATAATACACCTTCCTGACATGTCCTGTGTTTGTTAGAGTGACTCTGCAGCACGTACTGTCACATGTGTGTTGGAGTAGTGCAGATTGCTTTGGGAAAGTCTGGGTCACACAAGCCATCTTAGGTGCTTGCTTGTACTGAAAACAAAATAGTGGCATGGTTACTTTTGTTCCAAAATGGTTTTCTTCATCGGGGAACACTCAAAGGCGTCTTTGAGCAGTGCATTTCCACAGAGGAGGCAGCTCCATGTTCTCAGCCTTTCACAGAGATGTGCTGTGTGAGATCCAAGGTATGTTACTGAGGCCAGCAGTTCTCAAACTGGCTGCTTGAAGTTTGCAGGGGAGAAGCATGTTTGGGGAGGTAAATAAATAGTCTGATGTGTTTTTTGTTGTGTTTTTTTTTTTTTTTTTTTTGCTATCTTTCCCACGTAGTTGTGCATTTCAATGTAGTTATCAGCTTTCTGTATAGCAGGGGAACACTTTGATTGCCTGACCTTAGCACCTTATCTCTAAGGCTGGAGTGGGGTGCTGTGAAAGATTACTTTGCTGCTGTGCTTCAGACTCAGTCTCCACTAAAAGAGGAGGGGAATGTCAGGCACTGAGTTAGCTCTGCAGTCTTGCTTTTCTTTAATGCATTTCAGAAAGGGAGAGAAATGTCTGTTCCTGTTGCTTTAGAAATCACATTAAACTCAATGCAAATATGACTGTCCTGGGAGGGCTCAAAGGTAAGAGCTTGGGTTGCTGTGTGGTTCTTGCCAAATGAGCCAACCTTGGCTATTTGCTGCCACCTAGAAGAGCTGGTAGCAGTCCAGTACCTTTATTAACCATCATTTGGTAGCTGCTGAAATACTGTGGGTGGGTATCTACAACTTCTGGATGAGAAGGGTGACCCAAGCCTATCTGATGCTGAGGGAAGTAGATATGGTCCCCCAGAAAGTATCTGTGCTCTAATAGGCTTCTTACATGCTCAAACTGGTAATTAAGGGGGAAAAGTAAGTGGCTGTGCTCACCATCCTCCATACCAACAAACCAACTGTGTTACTGAACAAAGGTGGGAAGAGGACCCTAATAATGGTCTTAAATCTTATAAAAATTGATGCAGGACTTGGTCATCAGGCTCTTATGGAAATGCCCAAATCCTTTGACCCATTTCCAAAAGTTACACGGGAGCAATGGATGTTGCATTTAGACTGAATGAAATGTGAGAGTAATTGAAAGTGGTTTTTTTAATGCATTCAGTTGTTCTGATGTACCATTTATACACAGTGGCTGAAGGCATAATCTGTGGATACTTTGAGTAATCACCTGCATACAGCTGTTTCATCCCTAGGTCACACATGGTCCAGAAATTTTTAAAAGTAATTTATTTGGTAAGCTTTTTTTTTTTTTTTAAGGCTCAGCTTTACCACAAGATTTTTCTTATTTGCTCTTATCCTTCCCTCTCTATCTACTCAGCTATTCAAATCTTGTCTGAATTGCACTCATTTCTAATGTGCCATAAAACTTGATATGCAAGAGCTAGTTATTTAGGGAGAATTGCAGAAACTATTTTAGTCTCTGTGTTTTGACCTATAAATGAGGTAACATTATTAATTTTTACATGCAAATCATGATGTTTATTAGCATGGTAAAAGGCAATTTGACAACGAAAAATATTCCTGATGGGTATAGTAATTAATGCTTTCACTCAAAGTATAAAGATTTTAGTAATGCTGTTATGCTTAAAATGATTGAAGAAAAAGTTGACTGTTTTCCTGTCAGTGATACAAGGATGTTTCCTTTTAATATAACTCCTATATCCCTGCTTTTTTAAAGTGTTCTTTATAGTCAATAAGACTACATATTATCAGGCTAATTCATTGAGTTTCTTCTCCCAGGTCTCGGGTTTGGATGAACCTTATGATTTGATACTTATGTGGGGATGCACATTGAAAGCTATGGCTTTTTTCTTCAGATTGAATTAAACCATTTATGGTGTCGTCATGTTTCAGTAGAGCTCTTGTGGCTGGAGATGATGGCTGCTCCGTCGAGCGCCGGAGCGGTCCTGCGGCGTGCCGCGTGGCCGAGGGAGGCTGTGTGTGCATCAGGATGTGCACTTGGAGAAGTAAGGCGTTTCTGCTTGCTATTTTTAATAGCATGTGCAAAGCAAGAAATCAGGGAAGCATGGAACAGCATTTCTAATTTGGAAAACTGTCTTTTTTTTTTTTTTCCCTTGAGCTGTGTTTCTTCCTTCTGTGTTTCATCCCCCCCCACTGGAGGCTGGCTTAAGGCTGGCTTTATCTGCCATCAGCCTTCAGTAGGTAAGGTTAATTTGCTGAATTGAGCTACTTGGATTTTCTTCATAAATCCTTCAGAAGTGCTGAATGTCTTACTGGTATAATGAGGGAAAGTTTCCTTCCTCCTCAGTCACTGAGCATGTGTTATTAATGCAAAAAGACTTTCCTAGCATTTAATGCTATTTCCAAAAGAGGCCAACAAGCAAGAAGGCCTCTTCAGGAAGACTGAGGCCCATCTGGTCACTGAGAGTTGTATGCAGTGCTTACTCCAATACAAAGTGCTATCATTGTTTATTTTTCTCTCCAAGTCCAGGCAGACAAGTTTATTGGTAGGATGGGTGTGCTTAAGTGTTGTGATAGTCACTACGCAAGCAAATGTGGAACTAGAGACCCTGAGGGATCTTCCAGTTGATGTTGGTATCTGACATGAGCCTACTGAGGAGCTTGAACTCTCTGGTTCCAGATTCTGGACCTTGCCTCTTCCTCCTCTCATTGGCACACAGGTCTCTACTTCCTTCTCATTTCTAACAGTTTATCATTACTTGGGGCATTGGAGAGCAGGATCCAGAGATGGTTGTGGTGGTTTGGCTGTGATTTGTTTGGGGTGGAGTGGAATTACAGGCGTCTGTGCAGTTTGAAAGATCAAACCTGTATGAAATTGATTGAATTAAGTTCTTCTTTGAAGGACAGTCCTCAGAGCTTCATCCTTTATTGATGTGTAGCCCTGAATATATATTTTGGGGGGCACTTCAGTGAGTATGAAAATTTTAAGAATATTTTGCAGCAGTGGCTTTATTTAGATAAGAAACAAACACCAAAATATTCCATGCATCCAGAATCATTGTTCCACCATAGATATTATTTTGAGATTCAGTTTAGTTTTCTGAATTTTTTCAAGGAGAAGAAATACAGTATGAATTCATTCTCTGCTTGAGAATCTTTGCACACACTATGCTTGCTGTGATGCAGAAATGTCCATTTCCCTGCCCCTTTAGAACAGCCCTCAATTCAGTCTTACACATGCTAGTGGCTCTACCATACTGTAAGTGACAGGGGAGCAGCAGTAATGCCAACAAAATGAGGAAAAATGTAGAATCCAGCACCTTCTAGTAAATGGAGGGGAAAAAAAGTTAATTATACATGAAGGGAGACTTGGATTTCCTAATTTGATACTAACAAGCCATTGCAGCATAACTGGATTGACAGTAGAATAAGCTTCTTCAGCAAGACCTGCTTTTTATAATATTTCCAGTTTTTGATCTCTTTGAAGGCTGAATCTGAGCTTTTGAGATATTTTCTGGCCTTGAATTCATATTCTCTTTTAGTATTGAGCTGTGCTCCTGGTATTCTGAGACTGCCCTTTAACCGGTGCCATAATTATCAAATAATTGCATTGACAAAGTCATCTGTTAATTTTTAAACTTTTTATTCCTATCAGTGTGCCCCAGTGGAGAAATATCATACTGCAAATTATAACCATTTTGTTGCAATATGAGAAGTGCTGGGGGAATCGGCAGAGAAGTTTAAAAATTACTGTCTTGAGTCTCCTCTTCCAGTCAAGATTTTAAATGAAGCGTGGAGCTGTTCTTGATTTGCACTGCTGTAGGTAAATGCCTCATTTGGTCAGCAGGCAAAGGCCAGGTCTTGAATGCCTTACTGAACTGAAAACAAAGGAAATAATACTTTATGTAATAATACTTACATGTTGTAAGACCTATTTAACTGCCTTTAGACCTTGAATATTAACTATTGAAGAAGTAGTGAAGGTTTAAAGAAGTAATTTGGTATTGGTTCAAGGGGATGCTAAAATAACAAACATTTATGGCTTATTTACCTTTTACTTTCTTTCTGCCACTTAGAAGGCAATTTACTTTATTGGAACAAATTATATAGCCTTGAGGCACTTGTGTTAGTAGCTGCTATTAAAATTGCTATATTGTATCTTCAAAAGTCAGATTATCCACCCCATCTCAAAAGTGACTGTGAGTTTTACTTAAAACAAGTGGCTCTGTGCTGAGACATGTCTCTTCCATTGCTACTAAACATAGTGCCAGATATCTAGATTTACCTGTCAGTTTTATTTGTGTGATTCATCTCTCAGTAACATGCTTTCCAGGCTCTCAGACCTAAATGGTGCTTTTAGTGCATTCCCCTCTCAAAAAATATCAACATCCAGGAACAGCAAGACTTTGTGGGGTTTTTTGTTTCTTTAAAAAAGGGAAAATAAAGGCACTTGGGATGAATTTCCCACCTCCTTTGATTAGAAGGTTCCCAGAAATAGTGAGGACAAGCCTGACATACTAAAGCATACAGCCGTGGGCAGTATACAGAGACAAAGAACAGAGTGTGTTTAAAATCTTAATTATTTATAGTAAGAAAATACTGGTTTTTGTTAAATTGTCCCTTCTGTGGCACCACCCTAAGGTTGATGACAGCAGATTTGAATGCAGAATTTAGCCTCATGCTCTGCTGTCTGTGAAATTGAGACCAGGGCATTGAGGCTGATGCTGAGCTTTGCATGCAAGGGGATCTTCTCGTGCAAGCAGTGCTCTGTGCGAGTCAGCCAAAGAGTGGGAATTTTTGGATGGATGGCCTGTTACAGACATGCTGTATATATGAAAACACAGGCAGGTTCTTTTTTATTTAAAGGTTTTCAGGAGCAGTGAATCCAGAAGAGTCTCGCTGAATGTCAGCACTGTTGAAGCTGGCATCACCACCACTGAAATACATTTATGCTCATGTCAAGCATGAATATATGCTCAGTAATCTCAAAGGTAGGGCTGGTGTGCAGCTGCCTTGCTGCTCTTGTATTCCTGAAGTCAGCTTTATTACCCAGAAGCTGCATGGTGATTTGGTAATCCAAACCAAACGGAGCATGTCCTTGCTGCAGCCCCAGCTGATCTTGGAAGCAGCTGTGGTGGGGAATTGTAGAGGGAATTAGGACCATGTATGTGGATATCTCCCACTTCAGTCCCTCCCTGGTACCTACACATCAGTTCTGTAAGTTGGGCTTCGGCTTGGAGCCTGCCCATGGCACCCAGCAGATGTGCTTGCTCTTTGGGTCTCCATCCTGTCTCCTCACATGTGTGAGGACTTTATCTTCTGAGACTTCCCTGCCTATGGACAGCCCCTCTCCTTAGTGTCTGGGGAGTCAGTGTTCTAGCACAGCTTAAGGCAGGACATTTTGGGCTGCTGTCTGTCAGCCAGGAACGTTGAAGGTGAGCATCCACCTCTTCTCCCTTCTGTTTGCAGTGGAGATGCCTAAAAATCAGATCTATTTTGCAGGAAATCCAATTTTCTGAAATTGCTGTGCTGAACTGGAATGGACCAAATATTTCCCTTACCATCCAGGCATGTCAAGGGCTTCCTGGACTCTGCACTTCCTGATGGATTTTGCCTTAGAGTCAGAAGAGTTTGTCAATACCTGTGGCAGAATAAACAGCAGAACTGACAGTAAACTCATGTTTGTAAGCTAAACAATTTTATGTGCTGTTTTTGGAAGGAGGTATCACAACAGCCAACTCTTACAGATTTCTGAAGGATTAGGGATTTCATGGGATGCTTTTAAGGCCTTTCCAGGTGGAGGTACATATGGACCATAAAGCTTTATCACTGTTTTTAGTTTTTGTACTATTTCCCTAATCAGCTTTACACATCTTCTATCTGTTGAAGTATGGAGCTTAAGTTGTTGGGAAAAATGGTTGCTTCCAGGTTACCATTTCAACTTCCTTTGTAAAAGAGACACAGAAAGGAGAGATACAGCATCAGAAAAACCTGTCTATTCTCTTCAAAAATACTGAATTTCAGTTCTAAATAACATCTTAGTTTGAAGTTGTTTTGAAATTATTTCCTTTGGGAGAAAATATTAATTGCTGTTATGTTATTGTTATTAATAATGTTAACAAACAGTAATTAATTATTGAAAGCTTTAAAACTTTTTCCCTAGGATTTCCCAGGACAATTCAAAAGAACAGATCACTAAATTGAAAGTGTTAAAATTGACTATATCACATATTTCTGTGCAGAAGATAGCAGCTGCAGTTGTTCTGCCCATTCTTTGCTATTGGTTATTGGCTCAAATGTCATGCAAGGCCATGTGAAACTGTAGTTCCATGAAGATGTGACCTCAGCTGGATATATTATCTTGCAGCTTTACCAAAAAAGCACCATTGAAAGCACATTGTGCTCTCTTGCTTTATGAACTACGTGGCTTTCACCCCATGTCCCAGAACAGCCCCAGTGGCACTTATGGCTATGAACTCCATATAATTATAGTGGTGCTGCTTGGTCCCAGAAATAGTAACCAAGGTGGCTATCAGCTAGTGGCTGCTGAATGCCCTGAGTATAATGAATTGAAAAGCTCATGTACCTCCTTGAGGTGAAAATACAATCAGCTTGTCTCTAATTATGACCCCAGAGCAATCCAGAAATATCACAGCATGGACAGTGAACTTCCTTGATATAAGACAAACCTGGATGGGTCTGATATTGGATCCTTCTTTTTTGCTGAAAGACATATTGGGCTGTCAGTTCTGTTCTTGGAGGGGCTAATTACAGCTACATGAGGCAATAAATCAGCTCCTGCTCCTCTGGAAGAGAGGAGCCCTTGGCTCTCAGCTCAACCCATGCTGGCAAAAAAGTGTGGGGATGGAGAGCCAGAGTTTTACACGGCTGTGCCAAGTTCAAGACACCAGTTTCTTAATCACCTGGGTTTAGCCCCTTATGTCTGTACTCCATAAAGAAAGAATGGCTACAGAATTCTCAGGTTAATGGAATTGCTGTGCATCGGGACTCTGACTTTGGCTCTGGACTTCAGTGTGAGGCTGTCTGGACAGTACATGTTCATGTGTGCTCTGGAGTTGAAGTCTTCATTACCTTAGGTAGGAGTAGTGTTAGGAATCCAGTGTGGCTTTAGTGTCAGATCAGTGCTCATCTGAGACCTTGCCTAGGTAGAATTTTCAGTTTGGAAGTGGTTGGATCCAGCTCTTGATGTTATGTTGTTGGCCAGAGAGCTCAAGGAGCTTTGGCAGAATCACCTTGGTGATAAGGAAGAGGACAGTACAGAGCAGCAGGAGTCCTGGGTTAAATCCTACCTCTGAATTTCAAGTGTTGAAATTGCTTTTACATCTTCTGTGCTGCTCAGTGGAACGAAGATTGGTGGGTAATGCAGCCCTGAAACCAGGGCACCGATGTTTTGTTTTCTCCTGTTAATCCAAAAGGTGTTGAGCCCTTATACTACCAAAGTACATGTTCACCCCCAGCCTAGTGGGGTGATGTTAGCTTCCCTCTGTAACTTTTTCTGAAGTTCAGAGCTCACAACTGTCCTCTGAACATCTAAACTCATCTCAGATGAGTTTAAACTGGAGAGATCCATCCCATGCCATCTGCCACCACGACTAGCAAAGTTGAAGTTTACTAGCTATTTTTTTGATGAATCCCAATAGATTTTCACCACTTCAGCAACAAACAGAGCAGCTGTGTCTAGTAACAGTGGGTAAGATCATAGTGCTGGGCCTGGAGGCATTGCCTTAGTGCTGCAGTCGCCTAAATCATGGTTGAAGATTGTGGAAGGATCTGAGTGCATCTGATGTGTTTGGCAGGATAGACAAGGACACAAGGAAACCTCTGTTCTGTTTTTTTCCCTTCCAGGTGATCACTGTTGTGACACCTTGTATTCTGTGGGGTTTTTTTCTTAGCTGTTGTCAGGCCTGTATGTTTAGGCACTTGTCTGATGTGGGTCTCGTAAGAGTGGTAATGTCCCTGCTGTGCCTCTTGTCCCTAGCAATGATGCAGAGGCACTAGGTAAATACGGGGTTAAGAAGTGTTCCTGTAAGTTTGCTGTGTTCTCTAGGCTGATCTGGGCTCTCACAGAAGGACACCCTTACAGAAACCCAGATGGAGGCACAGAAGTAGCAGTCTACATAGTTGTCCCATTTCTGTTACAATTGCTAATCACCTGGCGTTTCATAACATCTTTTTCTCCTCCTGTGCTGTCGGCTCCAATACCTCCTGTACACTCCTGCAATGATTGGGATGGCAGAAGATTGCAATCCCATAATTGCTTTCTGGCTGGTTTGCTGCGAGCCCGGCGGACAATAATTCCCTGGAATGGTAAATGAAGTTATGAGTGCCCGTGACCAAACGCCTGTGTGCGTCACTGCCCTCTCCACGTTTTGTCCTGCATGTGTAATGTTTCCATTAAGCAGGACTGAAGGACTTGTTCATTTGTTTGCACCACTTTGCAGGCTACACTAGACTCCTGTGTACAATATATTGCTAATATTTTTCTTACTAAAGAGCCGATTGATAGGCCCTTCCTGGTGGGACTGAAATCCTTCAGTCAGGATAAGAGAGTTTTCTCACATAAGACATTTAATACTTTTAAATATCATAGAGTTTTTATGGAGCTATGAAAATGTTATGGATGTGTATATAATCACTCTTAATTTTAAAGTCTACACATGTTTTATGAAGTTAAATTGACCATATTTTAAGTTTAAAATGGTGTAGTCCGTTTGGCTTAATAATCTGTAAAGGTTCCATGCACTGTAAATCTAATTTTTCATGCGGAAAAAGATCTTCAAAGACAAATATTTGCAGTAATAGAAAAGGTAACATAGAAAAATGATCTGGAAGAACATTATTATTTGAGTAGTTGTTTCCTTTTTCTTATGGCTCTTTGCTGGAGGTAAATACTTGGGGCTCTGTGTGGATGGCTGTGCTTCTAGCAGATGGCTATTTTTAATCACTTTTCTATGAAAGAAAGGGAAGGAGAGTTGTGCTGCTTTACTTTTGAAGTGTCTTGGGTACTAGTTGGCTGTTTCTGTGGGTGGTGGGTGTATTTGGAACTGTTCAGAGAGGTCGGTGAGTCCATCTCACCAAACCCTGACAGGGGCACACCACTAATAGTTGCACAGGAGTGTATATTTGCCATTGAGAGGCCCAAATCAATAAACACCTGTATCAGTGGGTGCTTTTCCTGTATTTGTCTTGTCATGTTCCCTTTGGCTTTTGCGGTCATGCCTGTCCTGGCCCTCCTGCCTGTGCCAGCAATAGAGCTGGCACATCACAAATCAACATCTCAGGCTCTTATGCATCTTATGCTGCTGGTGCTTAATCAGAGGTACTGTAATGCTCCCTGCCTGATACTATCTGTTTGAATAATGTTACTATTTCACCAGTACAGGGTAGAACCCAAAGAACCCAAAATATTTTTTCTGAAAATGGTCCATTTTGTTGCAAAGCTGGGTCAGGAAGAAGCAATTGACAGCTCCTCATGATGGTAGTGCAGCTCCCCTTATATACCTACCAACTGTCCTGGGAGTTAAATAGAAATATTGGCGAAGACAAAGCCTTTCAGCTCTCGTATAGACTTGATTAACTTTTGAAATACCTGTTTCCAAAAAAGTTAAAATGTTAAAATGCAACTGGAGTTTGGACTAAGAAGAGATGGAATGGGGAATTTGTGGGACTTGAAGTAATTTCATCAGTATTGAATTACTTTGTTTTGATTCTTGTATTTAGACCTAGATCAGCATCTCAAGGATGTTCAGGTGACATGTGTTCATGTGATGTTTCATATTTTGTCAAATGAGCCCAAAATCTTCATTCTCATCAGTTTCAATATTTTTCCTAATGCCACATGGCTTCTGGAGCTGAGTCTGGCAGCTGGACTCCATTCTTTCCTCCCCTCAAATCAGTCTGCTTGGTGAAATGCCAGCCTTTGTGACATACAACACTAAATTGTTGCATAGCTCTTTGCATTTGTATTAGTGCTACAAGAAGGAAGCCAATAGCTTTATCAGGGTTACAAAGGAAAATGAGGCACAGAGTAGAGCCACTTACTCAAGGTCACCCTTGAAAGTGCTAGGAAAACTCTCATTCTAGCAGAGCTAGGAGTAAAACATCTTTTCCATGATACTCTGAGCTAGAGCATCAGAAAATTCCTATCTCTAATGAACGACAGGGAGGCTTCTTATTGCAGTGTGAAAGATGTAGTTCTCCAGGGACTTTCCCTTAATAAGAGAATGGGGATGTGAACCAAAGTCTGAAGCAGTGTGTTAGTAGGGAAAGGCAGCTGAACTTATTAAAAATATTCTTCAACTATTTTTGGGTTAGTTGAACATGGCAGAACATTTTTATTTGGCCCTGTATGATGCTTCAGTGCAGTCACCCTGATGAGAATGTCTCATTGTTGGAAAATGCAGAGTTGCATAATTGGAGGGGTGAGGTGGGAGTAGAAATCCAAAAGACAACTCTCAATGGTGGTAATAAAGAAAGTTAGGGGGGCTTGTTGAGGAAGCATCTGTGGCCCTGGTTGATATGCAGATGACCTGTCTGAGTGAGGAGGATATTATTGTCCTCCTTTGGCATAAAGAAATGGAGCAGCAGTAAGTCAGCACAGTAATTGCGCTTGCTTTTAGCACGTGTGATTCCTGGGTCTAGGGGTTTTAAGGAAATGTGATGTTTTCTGCTATTGACCCATATGTAAATATCTCAGTGGATATATAGAGATTAAAGGATGAAGTTTTTAGTCTTAAAAGAAGGTATTTGTGGAGTTCAGAGAAAGCTCGATCTCTAAGGTGTTCACTTTCTTCCTCCACCTGCCAGCATCCTGAGCATTCCCACAGGAGTACTGTGGTCCTTATAAACTGGAGTTCAGTACCTGCAAAGGTTTGACTGCCTCCAAGCATCAGGCTCCCTGAAGGAGTGACAGCAACTCAGAAGAGGGCTGCTGTGAGGACAGAGCAATGCCTTTGCTCGGGGTGGCAAGCAGGGAGGTTGTGCTTTTGAAGGCATAGTCCATCCTTCAGATACCCTTTGAATTACAACTTCAAAAACAAGTTACCTGCTGGAAAATCAGGGAGTACAGGGAAATGGTTACATAATGCAGATTTAAAGGTGTGTTTTTACCAGAGATGGGTGTGAACAGAGATTGAGAAGTGAATACATATTCATCAAGATGTGCCTTTCAGTAAGTAGGACCTTGGATCCTGAGAAATTAGTAGAAATTGATGTATGCAGAAGTATCTGTAGGTGATACTCCTGCCTGTTATGGAAGAGGAGATATCAAATCATAGTATTTATTTCTGTAGCCTAGACATAAGGATACTTTGTGGAAAGATAATACTGGCCAGCTCCCCCAGCTTTTATGAAGTGTAATTTATTAGAAAGCCTACTCTTAATTTAGAAAATAACAGATACATCTGGGCAGATTTAGATTTTGCTTTTACTCTAAATTGAAACTGTTCACTCTCAGTGGTTCTCATGGTTGATTGCTCTGTATGGAAGATGGATTTCTCAAAGATCTATGCACAGTGTTCACGACATCAGCTGCTGTCTAATCTCTGCTCAGATAGTATTGAAAAGCAGCAAACAAATACCAAGACACTTCTGAAAACTTGAAAAGGCTCAAGATAAGAACTGTTTTATAGTATGTGCTTTCTTCAAAAAGCAATGTATGCCTTAAGAAATGGTTTCTTAGATTTGTGTAGATCTGTGCTGCTGGCTAGTTATCTTCAGGGGTTTTACCTGGGTGACAGGCTGCTTCTTGTATAAGCCAAAAAAACCCTGGTTTTGTTAAATTCCACCTAGAAACCAATCAGAAGCTCAGGGTAGACATGAGAATGTTATTGTAGGACATTCCTGCATTGACTGCATGAGGTTGCCAGAACCATGGAGTATTAGTTTAAACTCTAGAAGTTTTCTTCATGATAGTGCCTTAAAGGCAAAGGGTTGGGCTCCAGTCTGAGCGTGGGTAGTGGTCCTTGCTCTGTGGGGACAGCTGAAAGGCAAGTTTATTCTGGGCCACAAACTGAACTACCAGAGTTCCTGGCAGCTCCTGCTGCAGCTGCAGAACCAAACTGTATGCTGGTGCAATCTCACTTTTTTTCTAGGCCTTTCCTAGCCTCATGGAGCAGTGGTGTGTACTGAGCTGCCCCGGAGGTGTATTGCTCTGTGGCAGCTCCCATTGCTTGTGGGAGTACCTGGTTGGGAGCCCCTGCAGCAAAGATTGGTGTGCAGGTGGGGATGGGATGCTGGCCTGGCTCTGGAGCTGTTTGTCTCCTCCCAGATCTGCAGTCCTGGTGGGACAAACCCTGGCTGCTGCACGGAGCTGTGAGAGAAAAGCTGTCAGAAGTGTCAGCTCTGTGATATGTGCAGTGGGACAGCAGAGTCCTGCTTCCACTGCTGCCTTGCCCCATGCCAGCACTACTTCTGGAAAGCTGTTTAACCATGTAGACACTGACTTAATATCTGGCCCTGTGTGAATGACAGAAAAGTGTGCCAGCACTCCAAGTCACTGGGCACCAGCTTTACAGATTAGTTTGCCTTTGTACTTTGTTCTTGTTTCTGGATAGGAAACACCATGTGTAGCTACTTAAAGATTTGCCAAGCCTTTTCTGAAACTCAACAAAAGGGCCATTAATGGATGTTTTTGTCATCAAGAAATTCCTTTCAGTCAGTTACCTAGGTTTGATTTATTTTGAGTGATACTTACTAGCATATTACACAGAAGGATTATATTGAAAAGTATCTGGTAGATCTAGAGTTTCTTTCCTTTCAGTCTCTGCATAGTTATTTGAGAAAATAGGTGTGACATCCCAAACTTTCACTCATTTGTAGGCCACCCTGCTTGCCAGACAGTAACAGGGATGCCTACTGGGATGTGGACACAGACATTTGGTATCCTTATCTGTCCAGTGCAGGACATTTTCTTCCCAGTTCTATCTTTATCAAAGTATGGGGACAGCCAGAGCCTTTGGGATGGATGTTTGACTTTGCAAGTCACAGACCAAAGGCAAGCTGAGTTGAAGGCTGTAAGAAGTAGGAGAAGGCACATTTCCTTTTGCTGAGACTCTGCAGCAGTCTCAGAGCAGCGGTGTTTTTGTGTGTTTTTGTGTGTTTTTAGGCTTTTCCTATCTCTGCCTAAGAGAGGAGAAGGAACCACAGCAGATGCACCCAAGCGTCCCAAGGCATTCTCAGCAGGCTGCTGTTAAAATGCACTTGGTTTGAATGCAGAGAGGAGGGATCAAGGATGTTTGCAAGGTGCACAAATTACTGCAATTTTATTGCAGGGATTTAGGGTGAGAAGGTCAAGCAGATGAGACTTAATGGCATACAAGTCATTGCAGTTAATGGCAGACTGGACAAATTAAAAACCTCCATACATTTGATGCTGTGGAGCTTGAGCAGCTCACGAGCCAGTCTCGGGTGCTTTTGGCCAGCAGAGTTTTACTGGAGAGCAAACAGCATCAGATCCCTGCCCTGAGTTTGAATTGCCCATAAGATTTGTACATCTTGGATCCTTCTTAGCTGCCTCAGAGGAGCTAACTGAGTAATGTACAGCCTTGAGGAGAGTGGCACTAATTGTTTAGGAATAACCCTTGCTGAGGCAAATATATTTTAAGTAGAGTCTCAAATGTCTGCCTCAGCAAGCAGTTTGCCTAAGACACCGTGATGGGCAGGTGCTGAGCTCCAGCAATTCTTTTGTGTGGTTATGATAAGACTGCTTAGGTCTGCTACAATATGCAGTATGATGTGGTCAAAGAAATTACAAGATCATTGTTTGTCCTACACAATATGGATCTGTGAAAGTCTATTTTCCAGCTAGGCACTTTGGAGAAGTTTTAATGTGGATCTAAACATTGCCTTGGCATTGTATGTGTGTTTGTGTTTTTGCACCCCACAGAGTCTCATTTGTCGAACAAATTAGTGTCCCACAGATGACTCTTTAGAAGGTGAAGTCACACTTGAGTGGTCAATACCAGCCAAATCTGCCCAGAAATAGGAAAAAAATGCCCTCCTTCTTGGATGCTTCTGAGTTTCTTCTCCTCAAGCCTTTTGTGCTCTTCCGGAAAGTCTCAGAGACTAGGATACAGCATTATTGATGGTGACAGCTTGTTTCTCGTCAGAAGGGAAAATAATTTTTCAATTGATTTGTTAATTGCAGATCAAGGTCAAAAACTGTGGAAATAATAACTGGCTTATGTTGATCTGATTCCATACTGGATAAGTGTCTCTGTTCTAGCATTCATTAGCTCTGGTTACCCCTGTGCTATGCAATGGAGCAGTGGGCTGGGGGAACGAAACAAGCTGGGAGTGTGTGGGCAGTGCCCATTGCTGGTGGAGCACATGGTTCCTGCACTGGCAGAAGGTCATGAGCTTCAGTTTTGGGTGGCTGCTGCTCAGACAGGCTTTGGCAGCTCAGGATTCACAGGTTTCCAAGGTATTGGTGGAGTTTGATTATTAGGCATAGGTGTTGCTGAGCCTGGGCTGCTCTGATGTCAGGACAGGCAGTAGCTGTAGAGAGAAATATCAGGGGGATGGGGAAAGGTGATCAACTGATTCCCTGGTCTGAACTCCCAAAATAACCCTGAAATCTATTTTATTCCACTCTGAAAGAATAATTTCCTTGCCTGGGAATTAACATAGCTGTGATGCTATTCTAGCACCATAAATGGGATTGAGAATGTGATGTTCCCTGCCCTGGAGAGTCACTGCCTCAGAAATTTGCTGTGGCTCTGCAGTTGTCACTTCCACATTGTATCAGCATCCTCAGTCTCATCAGCGTTTCAGTTTGAAGCAGCATGGGCTTTTGATCGTAAACCATTTTTCTTTTGGGACAGCATGAAGGAAAGTGTGTTATGCTTTGCTCAGAGAAGGGGAGGGAGAGGTCTGCAGCTTTCTGTGTGTATTTTTGCAGCACACTGAGCCAAAACCTTCCAATTTAATGGGACAGATTTGCAAATTCACACCTGCAGAGTTTGCCTTCACAGGGTTTTCATGCACAAGCTTTTTATTCGTGCCCCAGAGAGCAGCCTGCACCTGCTTCATCTCGCCTGTGAGACCAGCAGCTCAGATCTATTGACAGTTTACTCTCTCTGGTAATAAATAAATGCCTCATCCTGCAGCATGGATCCCCTTTAGAGGGTAGTAAGGCTCTCTCAGGTGAGCAAGGGCCAGAAACACAGCCCTGCCCATCTGTACTGCAGATACTGTGACAGCACAAGTGCAGTGGAACATGTATGACACTGTTGCTGTCTGAGCCTGCAGATCTCCAGGCTGTCAAGAAAGTTGTTTGGTTTGCTTTTTGTGCTAGTGCCTGCATGTAAAACATCAAGGAGCTGTTCTACACAGCTGCCCAGAAGTCTGGCCTTGTTTCTGCTGCTTCCTAACAGTGGTTCGTGCATTGCATTTTTGCCTGAGATGAGTAGCTCAGGCTCCCATAACCATGGAAACCTGGTTTGTCTTCCCTAATAGCTTCAGCTGAACTCAACATCTGTCTGCCTGGGAGAAGGAAGGCTGCAAGCTACAGGTTAGTTGTGCATACCTCCAGGGATGCTAAAACTCCTGAGCATCTCCAGCAGCATCCTGGTGCACCAGGATGAAGCAACAATGCTGAGATAATGCTTGAGGGGCTTATAACAGATATGCCAGGCAGGAGAGGAAAACAGGGAGTGAAAGAAGGCTCTTCTGAGGCTGGAAGGTGTTATGAAGCTGCCTAAGAAGATACTGCATTATGGTTGTCTTGCTCTGTGTGTGTTGGCTTGACATGCTGGGCATGTGGAGCATTCTGTTGTGACTTTTAAGCTTTAAAAAAACCATTTTCCATTTTAAGTTAGAAACCCTTTAAACAGCTTGCTTGTAGCAGAGAAGGAAATCTGGGTATAAGCTCATGAGCATAAAATAAGCTTTGAGATGGGGTAAGTGCCTCTCTGTGGTAACAGCAGGGTTCCATACAGATTTTCACTTAGTTATGGGAAATATAGTTGTTGATAAGTGTCTAACAGCTCTAACTTGGTGCTGGCAGTGTTGCTGGGCTAGTTAACATGGGGAAAAGTGGGGAGGAGTGTTTTAAGAAAAGATAAAAAACTAATTCAAGAGGGTTCGTTCTGCTGCATTTCTATATAGATACCCATGCATTTCCTATGGGCTTCAATTTAAACTTTCCTCTTTAAGGAGTTGCAGCCCTGAACTTCAGGCTTCCAGGAGAAATCCTGAAGGTTTCCAGCCTCTCAGAAAAGTCATTGTGGGAACTGCCAAAGCTGTGCTCCTTTCCCAGTGTGCCGATCCTGTGTCTTTGTTAAATTAGGAGCAGGCCTGGTGGAAGCTTTTGGAAGCGTGGGGAAAAGTTCTTCCCACACCAGGGAGGTGCTTGGTGCAGGGACCTGGGCCAGGATGCTCTGTAAGCTGGAGCCAGAAGCAGAAATAGAAATAACATTGTACACTGGCAAGTTGCAACCTCAGTGTGTCCATCTGTGAAAGGGAGGTCACAATATCTCACTGTGGATTCCTTAAGGCTTAGTTAGTGCTTATGAAATGTTCTGAACTTTGGGATGGTGCTTGCTGCAGAGGGCGCTTATAATGGTCCCCAGATGTCTTTGTTGACACCGCAGGCACATAAAAACACTGGCATCTTCCTAGTGCATAGAACAAAGAGGTGCTGGAATTACTCTCAAGTAAAAATCAGACACTTCTAAAGCAAACATTTAATATTAATCTGACAGTTATCTCCTGCAGTTGTGAGAATGAAAAAGAAAATAGCAGGTAATACCTAGTAAAATTCTGGGTTGAGATTAGTGCCTGAACAATAAAAGCTGTTTGGGAAATTCTTCATAATTCTCAATATAGCTTAATATATATTATTGATATTGATATTCTTGATATTCAACATCTAAGCACAGAGCCATCACACTTTCTTTGTGGACAAGACAAGCATAAATCTGTTTTCTCCATAGCAGCCTGGGAGGAGGGTTTTCATGCCAGTTGCTGCAGTGTTGGAAGACTGGGCCAGATCAGGGAGCCAGTTCTCCAAAGTCGCCCTCTCGGTGGGGACTCTGGCCAGCACAGCCGTGCAAGATGCAGCCTCACAGTGACAATATGCTTCACAGAAACAGCTCTCAGTTTGCTGGCTCCTTGAGTGTTTGGTGAGCAGGGAATCAAATGCTGGTCTCTTGTCTGCTAAATCCAAGTCAAGATCTTGGGAATGATCTTGTCTTTGTGCAACCACATATACAGCAACTGCTGCAGGTTATGTTACTGGCAGTTTAAACTGAGTGTTTTTTTCCCTGCTGCTTTTTCTTGATAGTAGATGCTTTCCCACTCCTTATTTACATAGAGTGAAATGGTCTGGGTACCTGGATAGCCCATCTATTCAGAGTACTATTCTCTATTTCTAACCTGGGCCTGAGAAACCTTTTCCTCAAGTAAATTCAATCAAGATTGCTTCTTTTAATTAAGCTTTGATTAAAATGCATTTATGACCAAAAAAACTTCTGTTAGAGCCAGCTGGGAGCACTTTTTTTGCCCTAGGAGCTCCTGGGAGGCAGCAGTTACAGATGTTGTCTGTGTCAAATACCTGAAGTGCACAAGAAGTACACTGAGCTGCTTCAGTACTATTGAATGGTACCCTGAGTTAGTCCAGGTCTGCAGTTTTGTCCTCTTGTATTAGGGTTTTCTGTCATTGTACCAGACAGCAACTCTATTTGGCCAGTGTCTATGGACTAGAACATACACACTCTGCATTTTTATGTTTGTGTCTACACACAAGTACAAAAAATACCCGTGCTTATTAACTACAACAGCAGCTGTTTATGCTACACACTGTCTATGCGAATGATAGGAAGTAGTGATGGCAAATGTTACCTGAATTCTGATAGGAAATTAGGTTATTTAGAGCAATGTTGCAAAAATAGGCTTTTGGCTTTTTTCTAAGTCGCCTCTAGCATTTAAAGTTACCCAAGTAAATTTGAAGTTAATCTCTCTATCAGCACTTGAGAACTGAGAAGCTCTGAAGCTCCGACAGCATTCAGTTAATTTAGCATAGACAGTGTGGGGGTGTGAGAAATAAGCTGACCTGGAAGCAGAAACAAAGTTGGACCTTCTGAGTAGTTCCAGAAAATGTCTGTTCCATCTGTACTTGAGATCTGGACAATAACTTTGAGTTGGGTCTCACCAATGGAGATGGGAAAATGAATGGGAGTGTATTCATGATGAACAAGTTGGCATCAGGAACTGGGCTGGTTATTCTTGTGCAGTCAATGATTTGAAGTTGCCAGGGGTGACTTTGGTTTGCTGGGGGTAGTGATAGCCGCTGATTCTGTCTGCTGAATTCCATTTTCCTGGTGACCTGTTTCTTGCCAACCCAAGTCTATTTTTGGATCAAATGGTGAATGAATGACTACTGTTTGGACTGTTTGTGGAGCTGAGCACCCAAAATGAATGTTGATGCAGAAGTGACAAATCATCCTGTGGCTGCTGAGAAGAATATCTGATGATGACTGCAGCTGTGGTGCAGCTCCACTTACTGTTAACATTTCTGCATCAATAAGACAGGTTTACAAGGCAGTTACAGCCATGGGTCAAGTTCAGCAGGTTGGCACCTGGGCAGGGAAGGAGAAAAAGCTGCTGGAAGGGTTTCAGGACATGCTGGTAATAGTCCTGCCGGTCCAGTTATTTGCTCTGACACCTTGATTGAATTTTGTCTCTTTACCATGCTTTTGATATGCAGTCAGGTTTTTTTATTTACCCATTAAACTGCAAATGCTTGACCGGTCCATTTTGTGTGTCTGTGTCTGATACCTGGTGCTTTCAGTCCAGGTTCCAGTCATTCCTGCTGAAAAGGATCAAGTAGCAGTTATAGTCCATAAAGGAACTGAATGTGACCATTTTGGGAAATTTTCCCCCTTCAGGGAATATGTCTTTAGAGAGTTCAAAAATGGTTTATGTGTTTCTGCAGTGTCTAATAACAAGCTGTCTAAAGCTGAGGGAAATCTGGATGTGGTGGTTTGATCTTATTAATGCATGAAATAGGGGAGCATGGAAAACAATGGGAAAAATGTTGACACCTTTAACTTCCTGAACTGCTGCAGGCTCAGGCCTCTTCATCCCTGCAGCCTGAGGCCAGGTAGAGGTGGCTGTGGCTCATTCAAGGCATCTTGAAGCAGAAGTGGTTTGTAAAGCTCTGTAGGTGGCTCAGGAACTCCTTGCAGATGTGCTGCCTCCCTTCGGTGTCCTTAGAGCTGCAGCACACGAATCCACTGTGGCAGCCTTACAGCCTGGACTCACTGGTAAAGTGTTTCTGGCTGTCTGGAATTACTGCCCCTGACAGCTCACTGAGAAGTTACGGTGTAGTTACAGGTGCTAAAGCAGATGTGTCACACCTGAGCCACGTGTAGAGGGAGGTAAACTTGGTGCTGTCCACATTAGAGGGGGAGGACTGCAGAGAGCTAAGCAGGCATTAACTTTGCTTGGGGAGAAGGTAGTGCTGATCTCAGGCTAATGAGATAAAAACACAGCTTTGCTTTGATATGTCCAACCCTGACATGCAGTGCTATGCCTTATAGTGCAGGTTAAACCAAATCACTGCAGCAGCTTCTCCTGTGCTCTCAGGCTAAGAAGGGACTATGGCTTGGCTTCCAGTGTGTCACAGTATGCCCTGTTAGAGCAGCATGTGTGCAGGAACTTACTGTGTCAGCATGCTGTGTCAGAGGAGCATCTTTGATTCACCAGGAGAGCTTTAGCTGGATTCAGGATCTAGGTTTTCATATGATGATGTAGTCTAGATTCCAAAAGATCCAGGGACAGACATCTTAGCTGGTACACATGGAGAGAAGGCAAGGAGACTCTATTCTTGCTGTTGGCTGTCTGTTCCCCCATGGTTTGGAGCTCAGCTGGGCCTGAAGCTGTGCCTTTCCCAGGAGTGAGATGGCACTGATGGGCTGCTTGCCACTGGCAGGGGCGTGTGGCTCCTGGCCCTGGCAGCATGGCGAGGCTGCATGTGCTGAGCAGATGCAAAAAAATGCTTTTCTGAGCAGAGGGAGTCAGGGAGGGAACCAAATGGATCTGAGCTGTAATGCCAAACTTTTGGCTGTTCTCAGGTTTGCATTTTGCATAGGTTCCAAATGTAGAGAGCCTTTTTTTTTGAGGAGCAAGTCTGATGTGCCCTGTTTTAAAAAGTATTAAGGATGTCCCCATGGGGTTACTTTTGGGTATTGCTGCCCTGTGTGTGAAAACGTACATTGAAAAGGTGGCAAGCTAGGGACACAAAATTTTTGGTGGTTGGGAGCTGTAGTGCTTCTTTGAAGAATGAAAGTTGATGATGCTTTGAAAGGTAACAGATTTGATAAATGATTACAAACTCTTTTAAATGCAATTAAAAGCCATATGAAGAGTCTCAAAATCTCAATTTAAGGAATCCTCAATCGCCAATCATTTCTGGAGAGTAAGTAATGTTTAATTTCTTTAGAAGTGCATATAGAGCTAGAGCTGTGTAACTGAATCTGGAAAAGAATCTGATAAAAATCTATCACTCCCTCTCCCAATTCAAAAAAGATAGATAAACATATCTAATTAAAAAAAATTAAAAGGGTCCTTGGATGGTTGGCTGCTTGTGTTTTCTTTAAAATAATACATTATTTCCATCTTCTTTCCTGACAGATGTCTCGCTACATGCTGAGTACCTCCCTTGCTTTACTCTCCAAGATTCTTAATGTAGGAGAACCAAACCCTCATTTTCTTTTTTGAGAGGGCTTCTATAGCAGCTGAAGTTAATATAAGTGAAGATGATGTAAACCTAAGCCCATACAGCTTCCACAGCTGGATAAAAAGCTTTGAGTCTGTGAATTTTGAAGTCTGCTTTGACCATGTGTTTTCAGCTTCTAGCAGTTAAAGTGCACAAGGCAAAACAGCTGCTGCAAGCCCTTGGTGTCCATGGTTAGTGTGGAGGGTTCTGCTCAGAGCAGCACCCACAGGTGCCAAGCATCCCTTGCAGGAGGAAGATCTCTCTCACGTTCTCTCCAGCTCTGTGGGATGAGATGAGCTGTTGCTGACCTGCATGGAGGTCAGTAGCAGGTGGGGTGGGCTCCACACTACAGCTCTGCTCATCAGAAACTCATTTAATTGGAGTAATTTCTTCAGGTCAGGCTGGGACTAGGAGTTGGTTTTTACTCCAATGTAGATGTGGGAAAAAATCGACTCCAGCTGATCCAGCACAGCTTTCCTTGTCCATGAAGAGCTGAGGGTTGTGCTGTTTCAGATGACTAAAGGCTCACATGGACTGACTGCAGAAGCCAGGGCTCATGTGAGCATCCAGTGATGATGCTCCAGTTTTGTTTCTAGTTATTTATGTCTGCTTGTGCTTTGGAAACTTCTTTGTGGGTCTCAGCTACTATGGAGCCTTATCAAGGAGACAGATTTAAGTCTAAAAATTCAAGGGCTCTAGAGACTGAAGTCAACCTCTAAGGGGAAATGCAGTTTTCCTCAGCTTAAAATAACTTTATAATGTCCTTTACTCTCCAAGGTCTCTTTCAAGGCTCTGCCTGGGTTTGGTTTTGACTTGTGCGGAGTCAGGCTTCTGTGAGAAAGGAGGGCCAGGAAATTCAGAAAAGGCAGCTGGGGAGGAGAAGGGAAGGGGGAAATGCTGATAAGGGTGACGAACAGTTTCACCTTCAGGAGTGATGAACTGTGGGAGAGTTGGCTGCATTGAGGGTCTGGCACAGCTTCAGCACACGCACGTGGGGAGGGATCAGCTGAGAGAAATGACTGCATTTATTCAATGAATTTACATGAGGTGCCTGCATTGCCAGAAAGGGATGGGCTCCCGCCCCCTCCAAAACATCAGTGGCTCCATGCAGGAGCGAGGAGTGGAGCAGCAGGCTCAGCAGAGGGACAGGGCTGAGAATTTTTCAGCAGAGCCTTTGCTGTGAAGGCTGCTGTGTGGTGCACCTACGTGCAGACAGGAGTTCAGCTCTGCCCTGGGCTGTGGCTCTTTTAATCTGAATTAATAAATGGTTACAACCAGCCTGCTGCTGGTTGTTCTATAGGTTGTTTTTGCCTCTAGCAAAACTCTCTCCCCTCCTCCCCCAGGCCCTCATTCCTAGAAATCCACCAGCAGCTTTTTGTGCTTCTGATTTGAGGTATTAGGTTCTGTTCTGCAGTTGTTTCCCTTAAAAACAGTGCCTGAATGCCACGTGTAGGGCAGGAAACATTGATTTGTACTTTAATATAATGGACAGAAGAGGAGGAAAAGGTTTGTACCAAAAGGTTGGAGCTGCAAATGCTTTCATAGCATGTGGTGAGGGAGCTGAGGCTTGAGGTGGGGAGTCCAAAGCGCCTCATGCATCCTTAGGGCTCCCTTAGTGTGCAACACTGCAGTTTTTCCCTGAGGAAACAAACCTCTGGCACCCAGGAGTCAAACAGCTTGTTAAGAAAACATGCTGAAGAGCTTAAATTACCAAGAAAACATGCTGAAGAGCTTAAATTACCAGAGAAGTGGTGGACTGCCCACCCATGGATGTGTTCAAGATCAGGCTCAGTAGGGTTCTAAGTAACCTGGCCTAGAAGAAGGTGTCGCTTGGAACATGAACTAGATGATCTTTAAGGTCCCTTACAACCCAAGCCACTCTGTAATTCTACTTATTCCTTAGCCCTGATGGGTTATTAACAAGGTGACTGTTAAACAGGCTGCCCAGGCCTGTGGCTGGGGTGTTTTTACACTCAAGGCTCTTCTCAGTAAAACCTCTTGAAGCAGCAGCAGCTGGGGTCCTGCAGCTGATGCTCTGCTCCCTCAGCTTCCAGAGCCAAAGAACATTTGAAAGAACAGCACATCCCCCAATCCTTCTAAAAACAACCCACAGTAAGCAATGAATATTTAATTTTAAAATGGGATTAAATAAGGATTGGATTCTTCACTTTATGCCTGTTATAGCTGTTGCCTTTCTGCATGGCTCAGGGTGCTGCAGGATATGACCTGAGCTGAAGGTCCATGGAGCTCAGGCTCCCTCTGAATGTGCATGTTCTATCCCAAACAGTCACGTTTTGTAGGAGATGCTGAGGGATTACCGTGATAAATACCAGCTTGGCGTGGGAATGTTGGCCAGCTTATGGTATAGCAGAGAAGCTTCAGTCTTAAAACTTGAATTTTTGCTAGATGACAGAATGACAGAGCCTGTCCCTGGTGCCCATCACAGTCCCTATTTTGGAGTGATCCTCCTGCTCTAGGGTCTCATGGGACACACAGGGCTGCTTGTGTAAAGTTTGTGCTGTAAAATTCCCTGGCTGCTCTAAATTCATTCTTCTTTAGCAAGAAAGTTGCCTCTGAGTAGGGGGGGGAAAAAAATCATGTGCCATCATGTTTTTAATGTGTGACTGAAAATCCATGACAGCTTTTACTGTCCTGCATTCAGTCTTACTGACAGGTATCCATACTGGTATTACTGTTAAACCAGCTTTAACTGGTTAACTATCATAAACATATTGTTGTTTGGGCCTGAGTTTGTCTGAATTTTGTATTACCTCTTGTTAGACCAGATTTGCTACAGGACAGAGCCCTTTGATCGAATTTCTGTTTCTTACGTAGGTACTTGCAAACTGTGATCAGATTGTCCTATTAACCTTCTCCCTTCATTAAGGAGAACAGATGGTGCTCCTGGAGCCTTTCTCTAAGCTGAGCTCTTGGTCCTTTAATCATCCTCTTGGAGGTTCTTTGCACTGGATTCAGCTTTTCAATATTCTTCTTGAATTGCAAGCATTAAAACTTATTATAATTTTGACAGTGCTAATCCCACATGCTGATTTATTTTTTATTTTGAGCATCCCACATCTAAAGTTCTCTGAGCTTCCCTTAAGCACAGGACCATTCCAGCACAGTGTGCTCAGCTTCTCTAATTGAATGTTGACCATGAAGTTCCTGCCAAAATCGATGGCTTCACGGGATGCTGCCCTGTTGTTTGTGTTGCTCTGTGTGTGTGGCAGTACTGAAGTTCATGCTGTGTTCTTTGGTGGAGGTTATTTAGCCATGTGGAGCTGTTGTTCCCTTCTCAGTTATTTAGCAGTCCTACAATGTTTGCCATCCTCAGGCTTTTGATAAGTAATGATTTTAGGTTCTCTTTCACTCATTTACACCATGGAGCCAAGGAGCAGCCACTGCCGAGTCCTCAATAGGAACATGCATGTGTACACGTGACTGTTCAGTCACTACTGCATGAAATGATTTTCATCCATTAATACATGTCATATTATTTCCTTGTCTCAATCAAATCATTGTGTAGCATGAAGCTAAATTCTGTATGGGAAGTCTACAGTGTCATTTAATTGACTAAAAACATGTTAAAGTGTATTATTTTATACTTTAAAAAAAAATCTATAATACTAGGTACTGTGCATTCTGGAGAATTTCCAATTTATACAGATTAATTTTATCACACTCATTTATTGGAAATCATTCTTAGGATTTTCTATTTAATTCTTAAAATACTTGGCACATCAGCAGGTTTTTTTCCAGCTACTGTGACTTCAATGTACCCAACATATTTAAAATTGATATCAATAATAGAGTGTTTCAGGATGTTCTTTTAAAACTGTGGTGCAAGTCATTCAAACCTGCTGAATTTAGGTTCTGTTTAATTAGCTGCACTTTCAGATTCTGCTTAGTTGGTAGTAGAATAAGGAGTATGAAACCGATGATGTAACACATGCAGACGCCACTTAACTGCTGCCACTCTGCAATGAAAAGTGTTAAAATATCTTATCATTTTTTTGACCCCTACCATGTAGAACTGATTGAAATAGCAGTGGAATAATCTTCAATTGCCTTAAACCCCACCCATATGGTTCTTAATTTTACTAGCTAAATTTACCTCTGAGCCTTCCTTTATTAAACTTACAGTTGCTAGTTTTTGGTCCCTTGTCATCACCTTTCCCTTTCTCCAGGGTGATGTGTGTTTAATCCTGTGCTTCCCAGTGGCTGATTGTTGGGCACAGCATTTTTGAATTAGTGCGTTGTCATCTGGGTGGTGGTGATAATGTTTGGAGGGCATTTCGGTGGCAGCCATGTGGGACCGCCAGGTTTTCTGTACTGAAATCCCCTGCAGTAGCTTGGGTTTTACTGTCTACCCTTTCTTGATGATTGTTAAAGAACAAGAGTAAAATCTCAGCTTTATCTTTTATCTGAGCTATCACTGACTCAAGGAAATGCTGAGAGTTGTTCAGTTTCTTCTCTATTTGACATTCACAAATACATGAAAACCAATTATTTCTCCATGTTCCATGTTTGCCAGCATGCAGTACCTTTGAGGAGTGGAGTTTCAGAAATGAGAATTCTGGCTTCTCTGATGTGTTGTAGTCTTATTCTGCCTAGACAAATAAAACAAATTAACCATATGAGAGACAGGAAACAAATCTGAGTGTTTTTTGTTTCAAGTTTTTTCCTTGGGTATCCATGCTTTGCTGTTGGTTTCCAGTGAGAAACCCCAAAGAAAACCTTCCATGTGCTAAAGGGTACATCTGGCTCTAACAGTTGGTGGAGCATCATTGCACAAAGTGGATGTTCTTTGTGCCCCAGAGGGTTCCCTGGTGGAGCACTTGTTAGCTGAGAAAGATAGATATGTTTGAAGAAGAGAGCTGTTGCCTTCCAGTCAATTGCTCAGGTGTGGCTGTATGCAGTGAAGCACTATTAGGCCCTTGGGATATTTGCTAGCAAGCTTCAGAAGCTCTGAATTTTTCCTCTTGTCCTGGATCTGGTAGGACAGCAGGCTGTTCTGTTGCTGTCTTGCCATCCTGAAGAACACTCCATGCGAGGCTTGAAAGCTGTTGGTGCAGAGGGCTTGTGGGGATGAAAATTCCTCCCAAGTACATGCATTATGGAAGCACCATGCATAGTTAATAGTGAAGACAGATTTCACAAGGATAGAATAGTGCATTATTCCCAGAATATGTAGCTTGAGCTCACCTGTATGCACAAGTCAGTGCAGTGTGTAGTGAAAAAATCAGCTAATCCATAGCATCTACTGGGTGCAGAACCTTGGGGCAGAGGAGCAAATGCAAAACATCTCAGGCATGTTCAGCTTGCTTCCACTGAAAGCTGAAACTATTCAAGTTGTTTTGCATTGGGCTTGAGCTTAGGGTTTCCTCAGCTTGGTGTAAAGAAGGTTCCTTATTTGTCTTGTGCCTCATTTGTCTTATTCTTTGAACAGTGAGGAAATTCTCTGATGATTTGTGTGGCACTCAGTTAATGGGATTTTTATAACTAGAATCAGCTGATTTGTAGAAACAAATAAAGAAAATATTTTTAAAAGGCTTCCTTTGTGAAAACCATGTCTAAGCATTATTAATGACCTTCATATCGAAACAACAGACACATCACACAGCTTCTAAGTTAGCCTTTCTGAAATCTCATCCATATAGTACCTTTGAAGCAGTTCTTATAGGGATTATCTCCTCTACCCTCAGCCTCTATCCTCCATAATTGAAAGTTTATACAGCAGCCATGTGATTTCAATATGGGCTGCTGGAAAATGTGACTTCTTTAATTCTCTCCCTGTGCCACGGTGTGATGGGAATGATGATGGGAGTTGTTACACTTGATAACTGCAAATACTGTTAATGTTGTTGCCAGACAAAACAAGTGTTCAGAATTGCATGAATTTTTCCCCCCCCCTTTAATTTTGACCCTCCCATCTCAATTGGGCAGAATTGAGATGTGATGAACTCAGACCTACCTGCTTGATGCTGCAGGAGATTCTTTGTAAGTCAGAATGTCCCACAATGGGCAGGTATGTTAGTTCTATATTATTGTTATATTCTGTATTATTGGATATTCTGTATTATAGGTATGTCTGCTGTCTGCACTCTGCTGTAATGTAGCTGTTAATCAGTAAAAACACACAGAATGAAATATGGCCCTTGTCAATGCTACTACTGAGGTGCACTTGCAAGTCAGAGCCCTTGAGAGTAACTGCAGGTGTTGCCAAGCACACACTGTACCTTCAAAAGGGAAGATGTCTTTTGGGAAACACAGTCTCAGGTTGTGGGTGGTTAGGAACTGATGCTTTAAATTGTAGTTTTGTGGAGATGGCAATCACAAACAGCATTTTTTTCCCTTTTTCTTTATAGTGGTTTTTTTCAGTGCTGTAAGCCTGCTTTGCCTGAATGTGCCTTAAACTACCAAAGCAGTAGCTGGAGAGGGCAGCCTCAATTGTCCAGCTGGCCATGGGCTGGAGATACTGAGTCACTATTAATTAGAGCAGTGTGGCAGGATCTCTTCATTCCCTGAATAGTGGCATGCACAGTAGTATGCTGCTGGAAATTTTTCTTCTGCCAAAGACACATTTACATGCTTTAAACTGAATGCAGCAAACCCAAGACTTTAAAGATGCCTCAGAGGTCTCATTTGATATTGCTGATGGTGCCTCTGGTGTATGATGATTTATGAGAGATGGCTCCTGTCTGCTTTGGAGAAAGTATTCTGTGCCCATAAGCAAGTCTCTCTGACACCCTGTTGGCAGTGGGGTGTGAATTCATTGCAGGAGAGATGTTATTTGAGTCACCTCAGAAGTGACTTACAGTAAATAATCCAGGTTGCCTTCAAGAGCTGTATTTTTGCTATGCTTAATGTTCAAGGCTTGAGATCAGATTTTTAGGATGTTTCCTGCTGGAGCAGGATGGAGGCTGAGTGTTGCATGCAAGACACACTCAGGGGCTGGTCAGACACAGCTGACACTGGGATTCTGCCTATCTTCAGCAGGAAGCTGGAGCGTTTGTTCCTGTGGTTTGGTCTCAAAGCTACTGTGTGCTTGATGTCACAAAGCCACCCAGTACTGAGGTTCAAGGAACTCTTGTTGCTGGAACAGCTCTTGGCTCCAAGGATGTGTGTTTTGTCAACAGAGCAGGTGGCTTGGGGTGCTGCAGGTTTGTAGTCCCCTAGTCAGAGTGGGTCTCTGAGCATCACCAGGCTCTTGCTGCAGACCTGTGCTGGCTGTGGCCAGAACCTTCACTCCTGCATCCCACATCTCTGCTGTGCTTCTAAATCCTTGAGACTACAGGTGATTTTGGAGATGAGATCCTGGCCTGAGATTGTTCTGGGAAATGGCTCAGGAAGGAAATTCCCCTGAGCTACCCTGCAAAGGGGTGTGGGCTCCCCTGTGGGAGGTTGATGTGGTGGTGGCTGCATCCATCCCAGAGCAGCTGCACTTGTCAAAGGAGGGGTGAATGGGATTAGTGAACACTGAGTTCTCTGAGTGTTATCAAATCACAGAATCATTGGTTCAGGAAACTGAAACGTGTAAAATCATCAGTGAATATAAGAATATGGGGCAGTAGCTAATAAGTGGTGTGTACCTACATACCTCTCCCTCTCTCTGCTAATACCCTGTAGAAACAGGATACTGATCTATACAGCCCATCTTTATGCTGAGAATGGAGAAATCTAAACAAACTGGAGTTGTGACAGTTCACATTTCATGTTAAACTTCATGTTCCTCATATGCTAAACATTAAATCAAATACTATGATACCAACTATGTATTTTTCTTTTAAGCATATTAATATCTCAGCTGTTTCTTCACCGTTCTCTCTTGTTGGGAAAGACAGTTCTTGGTGTAGGAGATAAAATGTATTTGTTTTCACCATTAATAAACATCCAGTTGCATTCATTGACAGGACAATGAATAAGTGCAGCAATATACCAAGTCTGCTGAGGCCACTTCAGGAATATGGTGCTGCAGTTCCCTGCAGACCAAGCACGAGGTTCTCATGGGTCTGTTGTTTGCTGCTGTCCACCTCAGAGAAAATTAATTGCAGAACATGGGAACTTTTTTCACATGCTGCATATACTGTGAGCAGAGATGAATGGAAAAGGATTTTGAAAATACCCGAGTCCTTGGTTTGGAAAAGGTGTAAAAATTATCTATTTTAATTCATTCCTGGTGGGATTCTGCCAGTGTGGAGTAAATCAGAAGACAGATTTGTTATGTCCTTATGGTGTTATCTTTCTGTAACAGCACAAACTTGCTTATTTGGTGGCTAGAAAAAGTTTTACAGCTTAGTTATTAAAGAAGTGAGAACCAATCTGGCTGCATTATGAAAGAGATGTGCTAATGTGATTTCAGTGCAAAATGGTCCCAGACACCATCCTCCTTGAAAAGCTTTTAATGTCTGGAAATAGTTTCTAGTTTTAGGATTTGGGAGGAAAAGGTAATTTGATTTTTTTTTTAGTTTCTCTTCCTTTTTTTTTTCACTTTACATTTGAACTGGAATATAGGAGAAATTAAACAGTTTTGCTTTAGTTGACAAAGACACAAAATTCCCTTCCATTTTCTAATAGATTTTTTGTTGTTGTTTGGAGTAATTATATTAATTTATTTTTTTTTCTCTGGGCTAGGGATATTTTCCTGTCCTCATTATAGTAGTTGAACTTCAACATCTTGAAGTCTGTCTCTTGTGTTTTTCAGCTTTTTCCCTGTAGGCAGCCTTTAGCATCAATAGGGCTTTTTTCTGCCAAGCTACTTTGATCTACAACACAGGTAATGATAACCAGGGCTCACCTCCCTTCTGAACTGGAGCATCTCTCTTCACAGGAAAGAATCTAAAGAATTACTTGTTGCAAGGAAATAAATTCAGCGTGGAGTTTCATATCTGATTTCAGCTACGCAAACTGTTGTCTTGGCTAAAGGGAATATACTTTGTACTTAAAAACAATTACTTCAATTATTTTTTGCTACGCTGTTCTCTGCTGAGAGCATGTGTGGCCAGTGGGACTTAAAGTATGTATGTTCTTAATATCAGCTCAGAAAGAAAGCCATCTCAGCTGGAAAAAAAAATAATGTAATGTAAAAATTAGATTATTTTTTCCATCTGACCTTGCCTCTATTTAGTTATCTCAGCTTTTGATGTTGAATTTACAGATTAATAATTGTAGCTGCTTGAGCAAAGTAAGGGCAGAGAACAATTGAAGCTGTAAACAAATCCCTCTTCAACTCTGCCTTTCCCTCATTCGGAGTGCAGTGTCTACAGCAGTGCTGTAACTGTGCATACAATTACTCACTTTCCTAACAACTCTGGGAAAACTAATTACTTTTTCAGAGCCATTTGTAGCCAAAGGAGGGAGAGTTTTCTGCTGCTGATGAAGCTGAGGGTCTGGGTTTACCCTGCATCATCGTGATGCCGCAGCTGAGTTAATTCCATCACAGCCTGTGGCCGCAGCAGCCCAGCAGCAGAGGCCTGGTTAGGGCCACAAAGGGTTTTTCAGGCTGGTTTTGTTAAGTCTGTGCCGAGTTTTACCCAGTCCTTGCTTAACCCGCTGCGTCCCTAGTTCAGTGCTTTGAGGCTCGCTTGCCTGGCTCTGATCCATCCCCAGGCAGGCTTTGGGTGCTGTGTGAGGGCACGTCCTGCTGTGGCTGGGATGGTCCAGCTGTGTGACTCAGTCACTGTTGCAGGTGCTGAGCTTTGCTTTGGCTACTTGACAGGTAATGTTTAGAGGTTGGAGCCAGAGCTGCTGCAGTGTGAGAGCTGTAAAGGTCAGGTCCCTCAGCCCCACAGCAGCTGATGGCATGTGACTGCAGGTGTGGCTTCCTGAAGGTGCTGTGGCAGGCACACCTGCAGCGTGTCTTCAGAGAACACGCTGTTCTTGGAAGCTAGACCTGAAACTGGCTTTGCCTTCAGGGGTTTGTAGTGGAACAGCCTGTTATAGCCTAACTACCTGAATTTTGGACTTGGAAAGCCTCTTAATCATCTCATAAATCTAATCAGTGCTGCAATTTTTGGAAAACTCGGGATTCAGCTTGGAGTTGAAGCCAAGTGTTCTTGGAGAAGATCTAAATCTGTTGGAGAAGGTGGATTCTTGAGCTAGGAGCGTGATGTAGAACAGACACCTGTCCTCACTGTTGCTGACAGAATTGATGAGCTCATGTCTATCCTAAGCAAGTTTTATTTTGCATCTCTAGGTTTGAGGGTGCTTTTTTAATGCAGAGCACTGCTCACCAGATCAGAAACACGATTAGGAAATTAGATGTTTAATTATACGGACCTGCTGTACAGAGCCTCCCTGTCCTGCCTCCAAAGTTGTTTCTGAAGCTTAAACCTTTAAATATAAGGGTTTTCTGTCCACTCTAAGGCATTTTTTAGAATTAAAGACCAACTGATTTGCCTGTCATTTGTAGGCCATCTCTCTGTTTGATGGCAATGGATTTGAGAGCTGAGTTAGTGCTCTGTCCAAGCAGGAATGAGCCCCTCTCTGGGAAAGGGGGGCTCTCCTGAGTCTTTCATGCCTGCCTTATTTCATCTCTGCCTGGATTTCCATGACTGTGAAATGACTGATAAATTGTGGAGCTGTGGAGGTGCAAATAACTGCAGTGCTCTGGGAACCTTTCCTGTGAAGTGGTAGTGAAAAGCAGTTTTATGGCTACTGCTCCTTTTGTGCTTTGTGCACACCAGCCACAATTACCACGACACCACAGGTAGCTGCAGTGCTTCTATATTTAGCTGATGACATGGGGAGCACTGGTGAAGTAAACTTTCCTTGGGAATACACCAGCTACTTACCCAATCAAATATTGGAAGGGGCCTTTTGAGTCACAACCAGCATGATTTCACATGTTCTGTATGTGAAAGGAATTAAGTTTTCTAATCTAGTGCTATAGCCAACTAACTGCCTCACTAGGAGAGCAGAAGGGCATTAAAGTGCTAAATTTAAAGCAACCTTTAAAATTATTTTTGTCTAATAAATGATTCCAGGAGCTGGATTTTTCCATATGCTCATGTTCCTGTTCCCACTAGCAGCCTGTTTGATCTCACATGTGGTTTTGCACCATGTCACATCCTGTCACAAAGTTCCCCCTTCTCCCTACCCAGTCTTAGCACTGACTTCCATTTTGCTTCATTTAAGTGTGAATGACTCAAAGTGGAGGAAGTCTTGGAGGTGGGAACAAAGCCTGAGCAGAAGGATCCTCCCTCTCTTCTCCCTACTGCCAGCCAAGCCATTAGAGGAGATAAATCCATTTTTCTTTCCCTCTGTTTGCTCTGAGTTTGCCTGCAGTGTTTCATATGCTGAGCAATGCCTGCATCTCACCGTGTGCTGTTGGCTGTGTGGGGTTTTGGGGCAGGAGAAATAGCCAAGCTTGAATGCTGGAGGGAGGCTGGTGGTTCAGGAGGCTACAAAGGTGTAATGTCAGCCCTGAGCATCCCAGCACTCTGCTCCTTGGGGCCTGGGATGTTTCCCCACAGCCCTGCCCTGTTGGCCAAGATGGGCTCTAGGCAGGGCAGCAGGAGCTGTGCCAGCCCCTTGACTGGGTCTGAGGGCAGAAGTTAAGTGTGAGATTTTGGTGGGAAATCCCAGAAGTGCTCACAGGGCAGTTAGTGTGACAACTTGCACCCCAAAAAAACCTTAATGTTTGTTTTGGTCTGCTTCAAAGGCTGTATCAGGCTATCTTCTGACATGAAATGTGGGGATTGAGTTCCATCTCTGTCAGGAGCTGCTCACTTTCGAGGTACCTGTTGCTGTAGCTTCCACAAGGCCCAGCAAAGGCAGGAGTGTGGGATGTAGGACAGGTCCTTGTGTTGACAAGCTGGTGAAACACTTGAGTAAACACTTGTTCCTTTGTATGGTCCAGGGGAATCTCTAATTTAAATGCTGGTGGCTGCAGAAAAGATGCTAATGAACCAAACCTAGCAGCCTCATTTACCCACATGAAATCACTCTGTGGATAACTCATTCTCCTGGAAAACACAATAATAGTAATGTAGTATACAGAACACAATGCTGCCCTCTAATAAGTCTGACAGACAGATTGCAGTGTATATTTAGACTGTATTAGCCAGCCAGAGATTTCAAATGCTTTTATGTTCAGACCCTTGTTGCTCAACTCCTGCTCTTTGCTGGTTGAGCTAAACTAATTAAAGAAAAATATACTATAGCTGAGAAGTCTGGAAAGATAAAAGCAGGCTTTCTAAACAAAATAGGCTTCCTAAATGAACAGCTTTCAGTACTTTTTGCAGAAATGAAAGTCTTGGTTTTTCTTTGGGAATGGACATGGCTATTATGCTG
Source organism: Pseudopodoces humilis (assembly GCF_049639895.1). Taxonomy (NCBI): domain Eukaryota; kingdom Metazoa; phylum Chordata; class Aves; order Passeriformes; family Paridae; genus Pseudopodoces; species Pseudopodoces humilis. The sequence continues at coordinate 13,763,854 of NC_142210.1, forward strand.
TGTTTTGTTCAGTATCTTGGGTTCATCAATATGGACCTTTATTGCAGACTATAAGCACTCAAAAAGACCTGCATTACCTGGCTCCTTTGCTCTTACAACGTGCAGGAACAGTTCTGTTGAGACAAAAAGGCAACTAAGTCATTTAGTGCATGATATATGGCCTGCACCCTCCGAACAGCAGCACTTCTGGTGTGTGTTTAAGGGTTTAAAGCTCATTGTGGCTGAAGTGTGCCGTGCCTGAGGGCTGCCTGCATAGACTTCTTAGAGCTTGTAACCTGTGGAGGACTCTCCTGCTTCTCTTTCGGTGTGCCTGCAGAATGCTGCCCCTCTGCTTCGGCTGCTGCGGGCTGCCAGGCACAGGACATCTGTGTCCTTGATGGCTGCAGTGGGAATAACTCCTGGCTCAGGCGCTGGAGTGCTGCTGAGGATCTGCTTTGCTCCAGGCCAGTAAATGTGTCAGGGCTTTTGGGAGGAGGGTGTTACCAGTAAAACAGTTGCCAGGTGTTGCAGAGCTGTTATTTGAGGGGTGCTGGTCGGTTTGAAGGCCTTACAGCTGTGGGAGATGTTCCATGGGATGTCCTCACTTGCACAGTGCCATAGGGACCAGATATAGGTGGGTTTGGGGTCTGTGCATTGAATTGCTCAGCAAAAGCACCATCTGGATCAGTCTATTGTTGAAAGATGATCACGGCCTCACTGGTGTTCCCACGTACCTGGAGGAGTCCTTTCCATGTCCTGTGCTATCCCATGGGTTGGAACAGGATCCAAAACCACCAATTTAATCTGTTTTTATGAAGATTGCTTGTTTCTTTTTGGGATTTTTTTTTTCTGAAGAGCAGATTGGCTTTCTGAAGCAGTTAGCTTGTGCTTTTGTCTCTCCAGACTGCAAACACTGCATGTAGCTGGGGCTGGCCTGATGTGTGTTCATCTGGCTTAAACCATTACAGAGAGACTTGGGCAGGCTCAGGCTCCCTCTTGGTCTGTCTGAATTTGACTTGAGTAGCCTGTTCTTATCTTCTTGATGGTGAAAATTGGCCCAGAGTAGGAAAACTTTATCTGTGCACGTAATGTAGAGGCAATATCTGCCGTGAAGTTGAAATGTAGAAGCTGTGGTGTTCAGCCTGTTCCCTCTGCAGCCGGAGTTTGGAGGATGGATTTGGCGTTCGAAGAAATACTGGCACACTGTGCTGTTGAACGCTGGCCCACTTCAACTGCTGATGGAAAGATAAAATACATTTTGCTCTTGGCTGGCTTCCTTGCTTGCTGATGCTAATAACATCACGAGCTAAGCATTTCAGGGGTCATCTTGAGAGAAGCAGAGACCTGAATCCCCCTGATCGCACCTTCCTGATGGCGTTGCCATTTCAGGGAAACATTGTCGGGTCAGAGATCAGTGTCTGCACGTCAGCAGAGCGGGTGCCAGGTGACTCCAAGGGCTGCTGTGCAATGGGAGTCATGAGCCAAAGCAGGATGATGGTGGTTCTCCTGACTGGCAGGTTTCTCCATGCCCATCTCTTAATTTTTGTGCTTGTACAAAGGTCAGACTGAAAACCCACAGGACTGCAGCTTTCACAACCACCTTTATAGCATACAAGGCTAAGAAATACCTGGTCATGTATGTACATATTTATTGTCCTCTAGGAAGTTTTGTAGTCTCTTCATCGTTTTGTAGCACCCCAGGGAGCTTTTCTGTCTCTGCCAATTAATTTGCTGTGGTTATTTCAATTTTATTCACAACCTGCTTGACAAAAACTCCTTAAAGCTAGACTCTTCACATCGAGAGAGGAAAAACACGAAGCTGGTCTGGATCACAAGTAACAGTAGGAGACATAATGCTTAGCCGTAAAAATTGCATACATGCTTATAAGCTGATGCATTGAAAACACAAGTGCTTCCTCAGCTGCCTGCCACTATGAATGTTAAAGATGATAGAAATAAACTTTAATTTGTTCATTAGTGTGAAAATCAAATAACTGAAAAGCCAGCTTTTATTATACCTCTCTCAGAGGGGTTTTGTGACAACTACTTAAAGCCAGTTATTTCTTGATCTGTCATTGTCCCACATAGCCATCACTTTTCTTTCTTCTAGACCCATAGTGGGAATTTATGCTTTTAGTACCTGATTGTGGAGACTTTGGTTTTGCCTGGACATCCAAGAAAGATGGAAGAGAAGAGGGAACACATGGTGTCACCAGTCACTAGTTCTAAAAACATTTAATTGTGAAACGACAGTGCAAGGTACTGTTTAAATGTTCCAGTAGATATGTGCGCTCTTTCCCTTTTCTCCACAAAAGGAGAAAAGGATTTCTGGGATTTTCCAGGATTGCTTAGGATTTCCATGTGTATGCTGCTTCAGTGCAGGACTTGGCAGGTAGTGGAGGGCTGCTGTGAAGTGCTCTGGCTTAACTCGGGAGGCTGGGCCATCTCCCCTGCTCATGCTGTCAGGGAGGCTTTGACTCATGGATGTTAATTAACCCCAAATCGTTTTCCAGCCTCTACTGTGGAATTTTTCTTTCTCAGCACTTAGGCTTCTGCATGAAATTGGCTTATTTATCCCACATTCCCCCAGAGTGGAGAATATTAATTCTGTAAGCACCAAATGTCTCTTTTTCCTCCTTTACACAAGGCTTTTTATTGGCCTGCTGCTGCAGATCAGTAATTAGCTACGGAAGGGATGTTTGCAATTGTATTTTGTACCTGGGGAGATTGCAGGAGGTGCAGGGTGGCAGCAGCTTAGCCAGTCCACGTGCAGACACCCTACTGCCAGCTCTCCTGCTTGTGCTCCGTCTCCTGGCAGCTTTCTCTAAGGGTGCTGCATAATTGCTCTGCTGGAGGTATTTTCATTAATAATGGAATTTAACTTTTTAATGTGCTATTAACTAGATTTCCCTCCCTTAGGCTGATATTAGCTGTGGTGGTTTATGGGGCTTTTCATGTGCACACAAATGGAATTGTGTGCACAATTTGGACCTGTCACTCAGGGTGATGAGTCCCAGGGCTGTCAGTGAAATTTGCCAACTGACCTCAGGTGAGGTACTTGGATCCTGTGAATGTGAGTTTTTCAGGAACACTTCATGTTACTGGATTTAAAAGTGCTGGAGGCTCTGGGAAAGGGAGGATGTCCTGTGCCTCAGTTTTCTCTCATGATTTTAATCTAGCTGATAAAATAACTTGGATTGCCTGGAGCTTTGATGCTTCAAGCAGTTTAAAATGGTATTGCCTTTCTCTTGAGGATTTAGTGCCATACAAACATCAGCAAGCTCATCTGCCCTCAAGAAAAGATGGCTTGATAAAGCTTCCCCCTGCAAACATGAGGAATGGTGAGGATGCCCAGAGAATCCAGGGGGACTTCATGTCCCTTCCTGGGGGAGTGGCAGTAGGGGCTGTCCATATCCCATCTCAGCTGCTTGGCACAGTCCCATGAGGGACTTGGTGTTTTCTTGCAGAGCTAAAAGCCAAGGCAGATCTGCTTATCAGGAAAGGAATTTTGACTGGTTTCAGGTTCTTTATATTTATTAGAATCTGTTTTTCTTCTCGTGGTTATAAATTACGGCAGTGCTTTCAAAACTCTTTAATTGGGGCTGTAACAAGGCTCATCATATCTGGCAAAGATGAATAAAGGGTTTGACTGGAGCATATGTTAATGCACAGAGAACAATGACACTTAAAATAAATGTCCCCAAAGTGCCATATTTGGCAGTGGCTGTAGGAAATCTGTAGTAAACGATGCAGTGCTGCTGTTGTGCTTCTGAGGGACAACAGCAGTTTCTGGCTGGTTGAAGGATTTCATTCTGCTGAGCTCCTGTGTGGGCAGCAGCCTGCATTGAGTGTCTTGCAAGGAGGTTTTCAAAAGTAGCCATTGGTCTGAGCAGTGTAAGAGGTTTGCTGTCATTCCCTCTGCAAAAGGCTGTGAGAATGCAAGGCACCTCCAGCACCAGACTGCAGGGTGTTCTGCATCACTTGGGGATTTAGGGGCTCAGTGGGTTGGAAATATGGGTTGGAATTTGATTATTTGCTTAAAGTTTCCAGGCTGCATGTAGTCAAGTTGCTGAGTGTCTATTTCTGGAATACAGATCTCTCTGCCTCTGTTACAGGATGCCATCTACCAAAAGGTGGCCCTGCACGTTTATCTGCATTTGTGCTGTGTAGCCTAAATTGCCTGGATGTAAGAGCAACGTGCCATTTGCACTAAGATGCAGCTTTTGCACTGGCCTGGTGTTTGTGTCACAAGCAGAGCTATTCAAGCATAATATAAGCCACTTTCTTTTGCAAAATTGATCTTTTTCCTCTTTTGCTCTTATGATTACTGCCTTAGCATGTAACTGAAACAAAAAAAAAGCCTTTTATTTATCACTTGCAAGGGTTTTAGTGGTGGCAGTATGATGGCCCTGGAAAAGCATGTATTAAAAAGCTTGAGGGAGTTGTAAGCTTTTTGATTAGTAAGAGATTTATTTCTCATCTCTGGGCACAGAATTTCTGTTACACATCAATTCATTAAGCAGATTAAATGAAGCCAACCAAGTTGGATGTGAGCTGTGAGCATCGTGGTGTTTTCACATGAAACAAGAGGGGATGCACAGACAATTCATTTATCATACATTAGGCAGTAAAGTTCAGCTCAAGGCTTATGCCTCCCAGTGCTGCTTTCAGGGGACAAAAAGCCAAATCTGAAAGCACAGGTAAAGTCTTTAACCCTGTGTTTCCAGACAGGGGGTTAATGCAGGGGACAGGGCAGCACAAGGCAGAGAATGGGGCTGACTGAAGAGGCTGAAGCCACCTTGCAGGTTTGTCAGTAATGCATTGGAAGCTGAGCAGGGGGAGCCCGTGGGTGGGGTCCGTGTTTAGGGTCAGGTTTGCAGTGTGTCTCTGGTGGGTTTGTGTTTGCAGTGTGTCTCTGGTGGGTTTGTGTTTGCAGTGTGTCTCTGGTGGGTTTGTGTTTGCAGTGTGTCTCTGGTGGGTTTGTGTTTGCAGTGTGTCTCTGGTGGGTTTGTGTTTGCAGTGTGTCTCTGATGGGTTTGCAGCGTGTCTCTGGGTGCTCCCATTCAGATCTGTGGCTGGGCTGGGGTCCCATCCTCCCAGGGAAAGAAACATTTTAAACTGCCTGCTGTGACTTAAACCGAGCCTGCCCAGAGCCTGGGATTATAGGCAGGCTTTTAACCAGACCCTGCAGGGCCAGCCTTGTTTTTCAAGCAAGCATGTCCAAACCCTGTGGCAGGAGCAAAAAGCGTGGCAATGTTGTTTTTCTCTGACAAAGCAGAGCTGCTGCAAGATGCTAGAGAGAAATTCAGTGTTAGCTTGTAGGAACACCCTTGACACAGCTAGAAGTGGACTAGGGAAAGCTGGGTGGGAAAATTACCTGCACGCCTGTCCCTGTGAAGATTTTTTGCTTAAAGGAGTTGGGAGAATTTTTACCTAGAATGGCTACAGACATAAACTTAGAGAGTTACGGAAACAATTTGTAGAATTGCCCTAAAGAGCTGTGGTTGGGAGTAATGGGAATATAGCATACTGTGAATGATAGAAAAGAAAACCCATTAAATAAAATAACCCCCAAATCCACCAGATCCCCTCTCCAAGCGAAAGACAAGATCCTTGGTGCTAGAGGGTTTCCAAACTTCAGCTGGTTGTCTTTGCACTGTATTTCTTCTTGTTCTATGTTCTGTGTGGGCTTATTAAATCAGCACAGTGCCATAGAAGGTTTGGCCAACAGGTCAGATTTTCCTGGACCTGCTAAGTCGGGCCAAAAGTCATGACGAACCCTGCCAGATGTGAACTAGCCTCCCAAACGGAGTTGGGGGTTTTGGTGCCACCGATGTGCACCTGGGGAGCCTACCCAGGGCAGAGCTGGGGTTTCTCAGGCAGAGCTGTCCAAACTCCAAGGAGACGAAGGTGTTCCTACTGAAGATGATCTAGAAAAAGAGAATTGTTTTCCTCTTTTCTGAAAATAGATCTTGCCTAAATAAACTCCTAGTTCTGTAAAGAACACCTGACAGCCAGCCTGGCATTTACAGCACATTGGGACGCAATGCTGAGTGAAGGCTTGGTTCATTTTCAGTGGTTGCTTTCTCATTAGAATTGTGCTAGGGAAATGCACTGTCAGTGCACCAGGGAGGGAAATTAGACTAATCCTTTGGGGATTTTCTTGTTCTTACTCCAAGATATTGCTTCATTAATGAAACAGGAAGATAGGGGATTTCAGACTTCTTTTCTTTACCAAGAAAAGAGAGAAAATGAGCTTGTAACAACTTTTAACTTTGAATGAACACCTGATATGAATTAACCAAAATATTTGTTAAATGTCTTGATTTTTGATCACTGTGGGAAACATAACAAGCATGGATCTACATCAAGACCAGAAACCTGAGCTGGAAAATCACCTTACGACAAACCAAATTTGCTCCCCAAGTTACAGCTTCCAACCCACCATGGCTATTTACACAGCAGAAAGGTGAATTTGTGTTTGTCCTCACCCACCCAATAGCCACTCATCTGTAGGTATGACATCTGCTCCCAGTCACTGGAAGCCAAAATCTCCACTTTTCCTCATGCTGTTTCTGTCACGTAGCTCTAAGCAGGCTTCACTGGAGATTAACATGTTTAAAAGCTTTTCCTGTAAATTATCTTCAGCTGTATTAATTGACAAGTTCTTTAGTTCTTGCTAGTGTTTCACTGAGCCTGAGCTGCCTAGGAGGGAAATAAATGTCACTGCCTTCTCTAGGACAGCGGGACTTTGTGAGCTTGCAGTTGAACTGAGACATCCCTTGGGATTGCCTTACAGGCAGAAAAAGTCCTGCAGACTGCATATTAAACTTCCTATTTTTAACTTTATGTCAGGTTTAGAGAGCATAGCAAGACAACCCGATTTTCCCCTGAGGATTCAAGCAGAAATATCACTGTCATTTCAGTTCACTACTTGTGGATAATTAATTACCGCTGAGGACAACTAATCATTGTAAGGGATCTTTTTTTCTTGAGAAGGGCAGGAACAAACATAGGGTAAAAGTCTCTGCCTGACCCCATATGAGGCCAAGGCAAATATGATAATTATTTGCAGCCGTGAGCCTTGGTGATTCAGAATGGGTTTGGTGGTGTTGGGGTTCCTTGGTCCTGTCCTTGATGGGTGAAACCATAACTCAGTTGGCATGAACAGTTTGTTCAGTAGTGGTTCCTGATTTCAGGTGACTGTGGAGAAGGCTCTGCCTGTGGCAAGGGCCAGAAGGACTCAAAACTATGTAAATGAGCTTTTCATTCCATGCTGCTTGGGAAGTTGAGGCTGAAAGGGCCTTGAGCTTCCCAGCTTTCTTCTTCATCAGGGCAGCACCACAAACCCACCCAGGAGGAGGTGTGACAGCAGCTGAAAATCCTTTGCTGTGGGTGTGATGGCTCAGGACTGAAAGATCTGAGTGCTTGAACCTCTCTGAGACCAGCTGCTGCTCTCCTACCTATCATCCCATCTCATACTGATTGCTGGATGTTCTCTGTGTTGCAGAGCCAGCCTCCTAATGACATGGTAAAAAAGGAGCTTGATAGGAGCTGCCTTTTGCCAAGTTCAGCTGTGTTCCCTCTGTGGTCTTGGCAGGCCTCATTGCTGTGGTAAACATATCCACAACTATAGGAAACAACAAGGGTGATTTTTCTTCCAGGACTCTGAGGCTTGTCACAGGTTTACTGGATGAAGACACCAGTGTTCAGAGACCCTGTCCCCTTCCCCACACCATCCCTAAACGTATCTTGAAAAAGCATCTTTCTGCTGGTGCTGTTGGTACAAGTTTGCAGGTTTGTGGTGGCCCACTCATTATAATCTGATGGTAGTTTCAAGTCCTGAGAGTCCTCCTAAATGTCACATTTCTAGATCATGTTGCCAGAGCAGGGGCGCACTGATCCAGCGAGCACACATGTTCTTACCTTCAGGGTTTTCCCTGTGAGCTCAGGACCACCTGTTCAGATCCTGATGCTGTTGGGCATCTGCAAAGTTTTCCCCCTGTTGTTTTGAATACTTAGCAGGGATTTTGAATATATTTGACCTTGCTTCTGACTGCTAGGGAAATTTGGAGAAATTGTCTGGAGGGGGAGAGGCAAAAGTCCATCAGTAATGCAGCTAAAGAGACTTTTGTGTTGGAAGAGGGTAAAAGGAGAAACAGATGGAAAACTTTCCTGAAACTCTGATAACTCTAGCTCTCCAGGAGGATGTTGGAAGGCATCTGTTTTCTTGTTTAATTGTTGCATTTTATGAGCCTGTGAAAACCACAAAAGTATATAGGGTTTCTCAAGCTCTGCTTTGCAAGATGCTGTAACCACCAGAGGTTGTGCAGTCACAGATGTTGGGGGGCTGTTCATGAGACAATCCTTTCCTGCCAGTGCAGGCAGCCAGTGCCAGCATTGCTGGTGAGGATGAGACAGGCATGTTTAGTGTGCCCAAAGAGGCCTGTCAGGGTCAGGTACTGCCCTTGAGTCATCATGGTGCATGTCCTAGGCAATCTCACTGGTTTAATTGAGGGTTTACTCATGGGTGATGCAACTTTTTCCTCATTGCATATCCTTCTCTGACCTTCTTGTTCTTACAGCATCAAGAGCTACCGTGTGTATGCAGGACAGGGGGAAAAACAAAGGGTCAGTGAAGCCAATTGTATAAAGACTTGTTTTGTAAAGTAGTACTGTAATTATGTAATGTTTAGATAACTGGCCCAGTTGAGGATGGGTCTGATCCAGCACTGCATGTGCAGCCTTTCAGTTCATGGCTGAACCATACATACTGTGAACTCATCCCAGGGCTCCTACTCATCATTTCCCTCGGGTGGGAGAAACCAGGTACTGCTGGTACTTACCCAACAGCCTTGTCATGCCCATGGTTGCTTCTCTTTTTCTCCTTAGGCCATGGTGCAGGTATTAATGTAAAGCCACAGATTTCCCAATGGGTGTGATACTGTGACTTCCATAGATATGTACAGGGCAATTATATGGATTGATTTCCAACAGACACTTCAGAGCTGAGTAGAACATATTCTGGTAACGTGTAAGATCAAGAATGCTTTATAAATAAATAAATCATAGCTGTGACACATGGTGTGAGAGTATCTTATGAAAAAGTTAGTCTGCTTGGGGTCAAGCATGCTCTCTTTAGGTCACTGTAAATGTGACAGAAAACTCGTTTTTCTGCCTATGTTGTAAATTATCTGGGGAAGTGGGACAGACTGGGTGGTGGGAAGGAACACAGCCTAGTGGCAGAAAAACCAAATAATGTTGCCTGGACGCTTTTCCAGAAAAACCCCTTTCTAGACTGAAGAGATGATACTTTAGTTTCTCAGCACAAATCCCAAATACATTTCTTTCTTGGTTTACGCTGTCCCCAATTAACCTGGTTTTGTCCCAGTCTGGCTTCTCTGAAGGAGAGTAACGATGGAGTACCCAGTGGTTTTAAACATTCTCTGCAAGTCCAGCAAGCTCATCTGCAACGGATATTTGGGATTTTGAGATCCAGGTGTTTGGAATTGTTTCCTGAGGAAGTGAAGAGAACAATCCTAGCATGCAAGTGTGTCTCCAAGTGGAAGATCCCTTATTTTGCAGGCAGTTAAGTAGAAAATGTGACCGCCTGTGTGCCCAGACATCTGTCACGTACCATCCAGCTGGTGTCCTCTCCTGCCTGGGGAGTTCTTGCTAGACTGAAGCGGCGCTTTAGCATTTGACCCGAGTTAGAGATGAGGTGCTCCATGGGCAGGGGCAGTCATGGCTGGGTCTTTGCTTCATTCATGCAGCAAAAGGCTGTTGCAGGTGCTTTTGCTGCAGATGACTTCAGCCGTGGCTGCTTTGCTGCTGGCTGCCTGAATTTTTGTCCAGACTCTGCAAATACTGCCAACAGATGCAGCAGCTATTCTTTTTTTTTTTTTTTCCTGCACAGGACTGAAGGTAGCAGAGCTTTTACAAAAGTAAAGCTTATTCCTACATGCATGCAAGTCTCCAGTGCTATACTTGCAGCTGGTTCTAGTCCTCTGTTAAACAAATTCTTAAGTTCCTAGATTGTTCTTTTTCCTGTCAAACCTGTGCAGAGCTGACTGAGCATTTAGCAAGTGTAAATCTGTAAGAAACACTAATAGAGAGCAGCTGTTACTATCTTGAGAGAAATGTGAATCTTCCCTCAAGGTATTTGTATTTCAAAAGCAAGAGAAAATGTTTAGACAGTGGCTGGGCCATAGGGGGAAAAGTGAAGCATATTTATAAAGAGGGGTCTGATTAAAATCCCCCTCCCTCTTCACAACCTGTCATTATGCCCGCCAAGGAGGGGCAAAGCCCTCCCTTGCCAGCTGCCCTGTCTTCCTCCCCTTGCTGAAAATCTCATTGTACACCATGTTCATGAACTTCAAGTGCCCTCTTAAAATCCATATTCCTGCTGGGAACCTGCTTTGAAGCCATCTTGTGCCGATCAAACCTTGCTCATTTCTAGGTTATGTGTATTCTTGGCTGTATGTATCTGCACTGGGCTCCAATGCTGTCCTATAAATACCTCGGGGAGCATCATACTCCCTCTTGCATTCTTCTTTGCTGGGTTTAAGTGGGCCAAGCTGCTTTAGTCTCTGTTGTGCAGAGCTCTGCTTGCAGCTGACCCTGCTCTGCTCCTGCTCCAGATGGGCTCCACCTCATCCGAACGCAACAACGCAAGAAAGCCGCTTCTTTAAATATAAAAGTCTTTCAGGCTGATAGGCTTAAAGATCAACATCTTGTCTGGCATAAGGCTGGAGTCTGCAAGTTCAGCATTTGGACTTAAATAGTTTTTCATTTTTCACACATTTTAAAAAATTGCAGTATACACAGTAAACAGATGATGCTCAGCAGGGCACTGCATAAGCGGCTTTCTGTTGTGTATTGCTCTCAGTGATGGATGAAATTAGGCTTCAAGAGTTACTGGCAACCCTTTCCCAGATCTGTGGCAGGGGATGTTTTTTGGTGATTTCATTTTCAACTCTTGCGCCATCACTTCTTAAAGTGCTTGTTTAGCTCTGCCAACCTTCACAGAGACTGAGGAATGTAGAAACACTTGGATCCAAATACCTTACAGGGTTTATGAAGTTCAGATCCAGCTATGAGTCTGGCAAATGCCAGCTAATGGAAACTGTCACAGTAGGTGAGATTTATGGTTGGTTTTGCCCATTATCTCTCTGACCGTGTCCAAGGGCCAATGCCTCACCAGCCCTCTCACAAAGCAGCCACAGATCAATGCTTCTGTAGGAAAAGTGTCTTCCCAACCTCCAATATTTGGCTTATTCCCTAAAGTAGGAGTGTTATTCTTCATAAAATGTGTCAGCCAGTACCTTTGGATGTTTTTTCTTATAAATAGATGATCCTTTGTGGATTTGTGCCAGTCTCTTCCAATATAAGGCACTATTTCATTGAGTTTCAAAGGTTGTTATAGCTGAATTGTGCAAGGCGAAAATAGGGTGAGTTTTGGAAATGCTGTGATCCAGTTATAAGTCAGACTTCTTTAAATTTATGAGTTTTTATTGAAAAAACATAGTTGCACGTAGTATTGTGCAACACATTCAATGAAGGCTGAGATTTCTGTAATACAAGTTTTTCTTTGGTCATTTAATAGACAACCAGAAGTCCATGAATTTATTAAGGCTTATGTTAATGTCCTTAGTTCCACTTTGTTACTGAACCTTAAATTAAGCTTAAATAGTTTTTAGAATAAAAGATTACCAGGAACATGTTAGTTAAATGATTTCTGATACTTGTGTGGAATGAGTGAATGTGATTGAAAAAGCAGAGCATCAGTGTTGAGGTTCCCAAGCTGTGTAGGCATGCTGTTAATTAACATTTTTGCAGTGCTTTGAAAATGTAAATTGCTTCAGGAATGTTAAGTATCATTATTATGGCAGTCTTGAAAAGTAATAGCTTAATCTATGAAATTGAGACCATTCTTTAGAATTACAAGTGGGACCATGATGTGGTTGCTAGAGTAGCAAACTCCAATTCCGGACATTTGGTTCAGCTCTTGGAGCTTTTTAGTGGGGTCTGTCTGAGGTCAGCTCATGGCTGTTTACTGCTCAGAATGAGTGACCTGAAGGGAGGTTAAGGAAGATGAGGACAAGTCTGTCATGGAGAGCCATCGAGCTGCTCAGTGAATTAGCACAAGGAGGGGTATGCAGAGTGTTACTTGCAAAAGCAGGCGTTTGGACACAGAGAACGGAGAGGGTGGCCTATTTATGGGAAGCACAAAGTGTGCAAAGGCCCAGGCCACTCACTCACTAGGCAGGTGAAGCAGAGCTCTCAGGACATGAACTGAGGACTGTGTTCCCATCCCTTGTGCCTGTGGAGGGGGAGTCATGGGGCCACTGCTGCCGCAGCAGCCGAGTCCAGCCCGGGAGCTCTGTGCTTGGAACTGAGCACAGCAAATGCTGTCTGTGGGAGGGCAGGCACAGAAATCTGGAGAAGTAGGAAGGTGAATATGTTTTCTCCAAAATTAGCACTGGTGAGGTCTCTTGTAATATACCTGAGGCAGTTTCTGATACCAGTAATTAGAAAAGAGATATTGGGGGGAAAACATATCAGAGGTAAGTCAGAGAATAGCATGTGAATGATTATAAGGCGTGACTTATAATGAGAAGCTGCAGGAATTTGATTAATTGAAGACTGATTTGATCTGTCTGGTATCTAGACGGAGAACAATTTTTAACGTACTGCAAGATCCAGTGGTTGAAATGAAAGGTGGGCACATTCTGATCAGAAATAAAATGAGGTTTAACTGTGAAGCTAATTAGCCATGGGAACAGTATCTGATGCTGAGGATTATGGTGACTTCTTCATCTCTAGAATTATTAAAACGAAGGATGAATGGTTTTCTACTTCAGCTTTCATTGAAATAGACTCAGGACTATGTCTTGGTGTGTGCAAGGTACAAGACCCAAAGAGATAAGAACAGTGGCCTTACTCACTCACTGTGCTGCTTTGGGCAGGTTTAATGGGGGGGTGTTGTGATTTTAAGTACTATCAATGAAGTTGAAGTTCCAAGGGTTGTTCAAAGGCAAAATTATGACTGAAATTGCCAGGGTCAAAGTTTCTCCGATGCTGACTTCTAAGAATGTTGAATCCTCCAAAGTCTCTTCATTTCAACTGGAGTTTTCTCAGCAGCTGTGAAAATACAGCAGTCAGCTGGAAGAATGAGTGTCTCCAGAACTGGAGGTCAGGAAAAACTGTGTCTTCAAACCCACATCTACAAATTTTGTCTTATCCTTGCTGTGAGGACAAGTTTAGGCTCCTGTGAAACAAGAGTTCGCGTTGACCATTGTCTCCCAAGGACACCTGTGTGACCCCACGAGCTTTTGGAACAGGTCTCTCAGAAGGGTGGCTGCACTTGCGCCCGTCCCCCCGGCGCTGCCGGTGTCTGACGCTCGCGGTGCTGCGTGACTCAGAGCTGCTGAGCTGACCTGCTGTCTGCCCTGGAAACACAAGGGCTGTCTTGCAAAAAAAAACCCAAAAAACCCAAATAAACAGGATTTGGGGCATGTTGTCTGTAAACTCCTCTGTGTAAAAACCTGAGGAAAGGATGTGTGAGCGTCACATCTGAGCACTGCTCCAAGCTGGGCAGAGCTGGACTCTGAACGTGCAGTGCTGCAGGAGGGGACTCAAGCATCACTTCTTCCTATTTTCTTGGAATTTTTTTGTTTGATTTGGTTTTGATTTTTTTTTTTTTTCTTGGCCTGTTGCAGCTTTTCGTTTTTGTGCATGTGGTTTTGTTGTTCTGTGGTGTTTTGTTTAAACTGTAAGCTCTGTTTTTAACAGCAATTCCACCAAAACAGTTTAGTCTGAACGAGCTGGTGTTTTGCAACAGTGACATTTTTGCCTAAGTGAGTCTTGGTAACGCCAGAATGGGCCCTGATCAGGGGGGCACCCTTTGAAGTCTGTAGCCTCTCACAGGGAGGAGGGAGGTGGTTTGAAGCAGGTCGGCTGTGTCGGGATGGGAGGTGTTCCTGTCATTAGTGTGCATGTTCCCCAGTGCACAGTGAGAGGATAAAGGAGATTTGTGCTCTTGAGGTTTCCCTGGCTTGCCTGAACTCACGTCTGTCATCAGGGTATCTGCCAGGTGAGGGACAGGGCTGTTAGTGCTCTCTGCTGTGGTGCAGCAGACAAAGAACTAGTTGTCACCCGAAGGTGACAGCATCAAAATGAGACCCCGTGTGCATAAAGTGCTTTTATTTGCATACGAACTGCCTAACCCAGTATTAATGGATACTTCTTGCATATATGGGAACCTAAGCATGACCAGTCACTCCAAAAGCACAGGCATCAAAATTTGACCTATTCAAAGTCACACGTTGAAGACGGAAGCAAAAGCCAAGAATAGATTCCAGGTCCTGAACTTTCCCAACCTCTAGAATGGGAGCCAGATTTCATCTCTCACTTGTAATTATGGTCAGAGCCTAGGCTGGAAATGAGAAGCACCAATTTCTGTTTCTGCTCTGCAGTAGATTTACTGTATGACCTTGGAGGAAAATGTGTCCTTCTTTGTCTCAGTTTACCTCCCACTAATGGCAACAGTTGTACACAGTAAGCTTTAATGGACTCTGTTGCTGCACCGACTGAACTTAATGGCTCTCCTTGCAGTGGGAGGATGACCAGATACACAATTTGAAGTATCTGGATGAAAGGACATTGCAGAAGGGAGACAGATACTATTTGTTTTAACACATGGGCCCAGTACAAGCCACACATGCTCGATGGCTCACATGGACAGTAAGGGATCACAATTCAGCTGGAGAACAGCAGCTTCTTGACCTTCCTTGAGCTGCTGCTGTGTGTGTAGTCTCACCTGGTCCAGATACTGCTGGAGCACTTGGGGGTAAGGGAGTAGAATTTGTAAGAAATCCAAGACCCAAATTTGTCAAAAATTCCCTGAGACAGGTGAGTGCTACACCTTGATGCTATACAGTATGTGGAGAGTTCCTGCCTGAGCAGGGTTCTGTCCTGTACCTTAATTTTCCTCATGCATTCCTCCAAGCTAGTTGTCTTTTAAGTATGCAGAAACTACTTGCAAAGATAAAGCTGAGCACTGACTCATAATGCTGAGCTAGAGGAGTTATCAGTCCCAGCACCATGGAAATGAGTACAGCACCTCTGGCTGCTCTGTGTTGCCTCCTGTGCATTGCAGTGGTCTGGCTGACTCTTCTGAAAAGGTAAGCTGATGTTGCAAAGTTTATCTGATGTGTTTTGTGGTAACTGGTGTCACCAAGTGGAATATTTCTGGCAAATGGAATAATGTTTCTCTGTTCTGATAGCAGATTAGGTCTAACCACTACTATCAGTTTACACCTTTTGTGCTGATTCTTTGTTTCATAGGCCAAGGGGTAATAAATCACCATCTGATCTGCTGACCAACCAAAAGTCTGTTCAAGTAAATTATCCCACAAGGACTGTTGCTGTGCATTTTACTTTTCAGTTTTTCTAAACCTGATTAAGAAGTCCCGATTTTGGAATATCGAGGTTAGTTGGGTCTCAGTGCATCAATACCTCCTCACTTCTAGGATTGGGGTCTCTGGAGCCTTCACTTACTGATGAATTGTTTGTTCCCATGCTCAGCAGGGGACTGTGGTGCCTGACAGAGACATGCAGCTAAATCCAAACCTATGTTACTGCTCTGGTTTGTCAGAGACTGAAGTAGATTCCTTTGATTTTACCAACTGCATAATTGTATGCCAAAGACATCCTCCATCCCAAAAATGACTTGGAGAGGGCAAAGGGAGGTTTAAGCCTCCAAAGTTCCTGTGTCAGGTAGCAGTTAATGTGTTCTGTTCCTCTTATCCAGGAGGAAGGATGGGATTGTTCCTTTGCCATTAAGAGTCTTTACACATTCATGTGTAAATGAAAAAACCCTCACCACCACTTTTTTTTTTATTCTAAAATGATTTTCTCATAAAATTGCCCTTGATCTCCAGCCTTGAGACACTGATGCATATTTATAACCCTTCCTCTGTACTTTCTTCTCCCTTGACTTAACCAAATCCCAGTCCTTGTCTGAGTTGGGGATACAAAGCACAAGCTGCAGCTGGAGTGGAGAAGAGGACTGGAAGGACTCTCTTGCTCTGCTTTTGCCTTCAGATGTATAAAGGGGCACTGTTTTGCTGCCTGCTA
Source organism: Pseudopodoces humilis (assembly GCF_049639895.1). NCBI lineage: Eukaryota > Metazoa > Chordata > Aves > Passeriformes > Paridae > Pseudopodoces > Pseudopodoces humilis. Next base: position 13,779,973 of record NC_142210.1, read on the forward strand.
ATGAAGACATTTAGTGGGATGTAACTTGTCTTATTCAAATCCCTCCAACTCCAGGACACCTGGCTGACTGTCACTGCACAGTTATCTGAGGTCCTCTGTGGGCAAGCAATAAATGGCAAAGTCCCCCAGCAGAGGTGGGCTGCCTCCACATTCTTTCCAGAGGTATTCTCCTAAAGATTGCAGAACAGAGGCCAGCTCTCAGCCAGTGTTGACTGTCACAGCTCCATCACCTGATTCAGTTTGCCCCCACAAAGGACTTGTGCTCATGGTTTGGTGATGAATGAGAAGTTGGGGCTTGTCAGACAGCTCCCAAGCTCTGGATCACACTGGGGAAATTGGGATCATGCACCCCCAAGCAGCGAGAGAAGCCTGCACAGTGTCTGAGGCTCAGGCTGTGGCAATGAGGGTGCTGACAGCCTCACAGCTTCTTCTGAAAGGGTCCCTCTTCTCCCTGAGAAGCAGAGCACAAAGCAGGACAGCATCCCAAGGCCAAGCTCCGGGGTTACCATTCAGCAATTCCTGCACTATAATCCCAGGGACTACTGTGCATTGGGTTGGTGGGAGGCTGTTAGGAAGAGTTGTAAAAGCATGTTTTACACTCTGTCCTTGGGTGCAAAATCCATATTCTGAGGATAGTGAGGATTTGTATTCAGATGATTTCTCAAGCTCTGGTGTTGAATGCTGTGGAAGAAAGTGATTGCTGTTGTTTTTTCAGGCAGAGACAAAGTGCATGGTGGTCTAGGGAGCTGCTTTCTGAAAGCTGCTCTTAGAGATATGTTTATTGGGTTCTTTTGCTTGTCCTTTGCTTGCACAGAGACAGAGCATTCTGCTTTCTTTCACATGCTGTTGGTGCAAGAAAAAACCCAGTTCTCTGCACAAGTCTCAGCAAAAGGCCTGGTTGTGGTGTGGCAGGTGGATTTCTACCTGCTGGTCTTTATAACTTAAATTCTTCTGGTGTCTGCTAGATAGGAAGCATATTCACACAGAGAAACATTGCCTGCCTGCAAGAGTGTCTGGGAATTGGGGTTTTTTTGGTGGTGTTTTTTGCTGCTGTTCATTTTGGCTTTTTTAACCTCAAACAGGGTTTTGCTGGGACTTGGATGGGGCATGACTTTTCCTTTTCTGACTTGTCCATGTCAGGGCCTTGGCTTCCTGTCTTGTGGGGATGAAAGAAAAATGTCCCTCATGAGCTGTGCTGCAGAGCTGTCAGCCAGGAGTTGCTGCATGGGTGTCCTCTCCTCTCATCTTTGCATTGCACTGTGATGGTGCTCCAGTGGAGCTTCTCTTTTGGGCAAGGCTTCTCAGGAGGTGCTGAAAGGGCAGGGTGGCCTCTCAAGGCATCAAGGGCTTTGCATCATGGGCTTCATCCATTGACACAACACATCTTTTGATGGTGCAGTGATGATTCAGGTCTGGTGCTGAATGGGACACTCCAGCTGGTGCCACGGATCAGCTGTTGATTGCTGGCTGAGCACACTTAGGGCCATCCCACTGAGTTCACCAGCTGTGCCAGTTAAATGATGGCTGCATGCTTTGTCAGGAGCCACTGCCTTCTGGAAGCCATAGAAGTGATCATCTCCACTGGGAAGACAATTTCTGAGCTTTTCCTGTGGAGCAGGTGTGAATTGTGTAGAAGTGGGGTCATCTTTAGTTAAGTGCCCTCAGCATCAATCAGTTACCAATATTTCATCTCCCTCCCCTGGTGCCTTTGGAGGCATCCGACATCCATCAAATAAAGCGGTCTCCAGATGGCCCCAACATATGGTCCCTGTCTCGGAATAGCTGAAATCTAAATGCTTGCCTCCTTGGGAAGCTGCAGCCCCTTGCTGAGTCTCAGCATCCAAGGGAGATGCCTGCTGCTTTAATCAATGTGTGTTCCATTTTTTTTCTGCTTTGTCATAGTCATAATAATAAGCAAGTCTCGCTTCAGCATCCCTGGCTGCTGGAACCTTTCTGTGCTTGAAATACTAAATGCATGTCAGTCCCTTTCTTTCCTCTTTTCCCTCATCACTAGGACCCTACTGATCTTCTGAATCCCCACAGCACTAATTATCCTCCTCTTCCCTCCTGCCTACTGCTGCTCTCCGTGCCTTCCTTCTTCTAATCTCTTATTTGTATAAATCACCAAGGGTGAAGGCAGAGTAAATATCAATAAAGCAATTCAAGCCACTCATGATGTTTCTAAGGGCTGCCCAAGGGGAATGGCAATTAGTGACAGCTGTTACTGGTCTGTCCCACTTCACACCAAAGTTTGTTCCAGTCTGTCATCTCTTCATTCCTTTGTCCTCACTCTGTTTAGCATTGTGAAATGGCAAACCAATTCCTGAGCCTCCTGGGATAGGCCTCCAAATTTGTACTCCTTTGTATATTCTGTCTGATTTGATGCTGTAGTCCTACTGTGTCTAGGAGTACTACCAGCATAAGTACTGGGAGTTGAGCAGCACCCAAGGAAAAGTAGTCTTGAGCCTATAATGACCATTTTCCTTGTCCCTGTTGAAATCTGTTTGGAGGAAGAGTCTCCAGAGGAAGACACACTACTGTAACTCCTGCTCCCTATCAAAGCAACAGGTCTTCAATTCTAAAAAATAAGCTAAATTATTTGAGTTGAATGGAAAAAAGTCCCTTCACAAGAACACAGATGGAAATCTTCCACTAATTCAAAGGAAAAAATAGAGTGTTCCTTTAAAAGTGGCACGTGTGACTAAATATGTGATGATACTGCTGCATTTAGGGTAGTAAGTAGTTTTGATTTGTATATATTTGCTTTGTGTGCAGAAGTATTTGGTTAAGAGTTACCTAAATCAAAACTGCAGTTAAAATTCCCGTTGAAAAAGGGTCCATCTCTGCCAATACAAGTGCTGAAGAGTTGTTTGTGCTGTAGTAGATCTCTGTCATCCTGCAAGGGTCATAAACTTTATGTAGTTTACCTTGTGAGTGATGTAACTCTGTGTTGCACATGTCAGAGGTTAAACAACTTGCCTGGGACTCGTACCCTGGTCCCTAATGGCCTCGACCTGCTGAGCTCTGCACAGGATTGTTATTGCAGAGCTGAATTAATTCACACACCCTCCAGAGGCTGATGTTGCCACTCTATGGTGCAACTACTGATAGGAGATCTGGCCTTGTGTACTCATCTGTGTAATCTGTGGCTCAATTAATTTAGCCTGTGGCATCCATTCAGAAGCCCATTGCTTTTTATCTGGCTTGGTGGTAGTTCTCTGCCCTGTGTTTGAAACCAAGGCAGATGCTTCCTAGAGTGTACCTGAGATTTTTAAGGTTTTGAAAGTGGAGAGTAGAATGAGATTGTGCAATGTGGGAAGGAGTTACTGATACCTTAGTTTCTCTTTAATTTTCCATGAAACTTCATGCTTTTTGGAGCCCCAAAGTCAAGGAAAACCATCTCGTTTGTCCCAGTCCGGGCTAGTCATGGCTGCACAGAGACATGGGTTGAAAGTCCTGAGGCTTCATGTCCCACCATTGTGACACCAGACTGTCAGAGGTGATGTGCAGCCTTTGTCTGTGCTATCTTTTGGGGTGAGACCTTGCTTTGTTATACCTGTTTGCTGATGCTTGTCCTCTCTGCTGCACCTGTCAGCAGGGACTCCTGTTAGCACACAGTGCTTTGGTTGATTAAATTGGATATTTCCAGTTTATGTTACCTCAGTCACCAAAGAGCCACCAAGTAGCAGCAGCTTCCCAGCATGATCCTGCAGCTGTCCCCATCTCACCTTCTCCTTTCCCCAGAGGTACCAACACATTCACGAGTGCTGTTGGGTGAGCAGTTCCTTTGTGTGCAGATGGCAGTGTATTCACGTCTCTTGTAAATTATTTACAAGTCTCAATGATTATGTGCAGGAGGTACTGTGTCAGTGTTGGGATTACATTAATGAATTTAGTCTTGAAGTTAAAAAGGGTTCATGATGAGAAAAAGGGCAGGGCAGCCTCTTCCTTGGCTGTGTGGAAGAAACAGAATTGGTGGGGCAGCAGATGAAACAGGCCAGGAAAGTGTCTGGAGTGTCTCTGCATCCCTAATCCTGTTTTTCCTCTGCCTAAATCCCTGCTCACTTCTCTCTGCTGCTCCCAAAAACCCCATCCCTTCCATTTCCCCCTCTTCCCTTGAAGCTCAGTCACCTGTCTCCACCCCACATCTCACTGCCTGCAGCAGGTGCTTGAATAGATCCTTTGCCATGTGCTGGTGTCCTCAGTGAGTGATGGGACTTGCAGGAAGCACCGTCAGCCTGGAGCCTTCCCTGCACCTCCTCACAGCAATTCCAGCTCTTTGTCACCAAAGGCAGATGCCTTTTATAATTGCTGCTGATAATGGTTGTAAGACACGTCCTCTACAAGATGTGAGGGGGAACTTTAGCAGAAGGAGAGAGAACTCTTTCAAACCATATGGTTGTATCAGCACTTGTTTGATGCCAAGGTTGGCTCTTGGTTAAATTGGGATCCCACTTTGCATGCCTACGTCTGCTGAAGGAAAAAAAGTTTGAGTCGGGGCCATGAAATGATTAACTTTTTTCATGTTTATTTCCATGTTCTCTTTCTACATGTAAAGTGTACAGCTTAAAAAACAACTATAGGTGTAATATTTTGGACTATGGTACTGTACTAAGATGAGTTAATTCTGTCTCTGCGGAGACGCAGGAAGAAAATCTCTGTGGCTGTCATGCTCTATCACCTTTCCTAATTGTTTTGAACATACATTTCTGAAGATGCCCTCCCATTGTCTCACACACAAAATGATTTATACTGTGCTTTGAAGACCACCACTGGTGTAAGGGAGTACACCTCATCTCTGGGAGGCACTCACAAAGGTTTAGAGGGTGGCAAGTTCCTTATTTCTGTGGTTATTCTCTGTGCATTTATTGCTATGTTGATTGGTATGAATAAAGCTTGTGGTTTTTCACTGAGACCTTGTTTGGTCAGTTCAAGAAGATGATGCATTATGAAAGAGCAAATCTTTGTTCTTATAAGTTCATCCTTGAATAAGAAAACACAAGAAAATTATTGCTTGTACAAACAGGTACTGGGGAAAAAAAACCCACCAACAAAAAAACCCAACCATTCTTTAAAACCTCCTGAAGTAAAACTGGGACCTAGGGAAAAGGAGTGGTGGGAGGTGTGAAGGGAATTTTGACACAGTTTATTCATGTAGATGTGGGGTCTGGGACTGTGAATACAGGAGGTGTTTTCCATGGGCGCTCTGGGTCAATTTTATGCCTACTGTATGGTGGGCCAGACTGGCTTAGTGGCTTGGGTGGTCAGAGGTTAAACTGTAACTCACATTTCAAGTGATGCAGAGTGTGTTTGAGACTGTGTTAAACTGCATGGATGTAGCCAGTGTATTTTGTCCCCAAATTTTTGTTTTAAGTCTTTTTCTATCCCACTTTCTCTTTAAAATGCTCATTTACAAAGCTTCACATCACAGTTTTTACCAGTTCAAAAGTTATAATTAAATCAGCCAGAAAAAGAAGAGACTCGACACTCAGCATATCTGAGATGGGATCAATTTAAGACAAAAAGGTTTTAATGCATTAGAAAAGCTTTGGGTGTCATCTGTCTCAGCCTGTGCCTTCCCCAATGCCTGATGTGAATGCACTGGGAGCTGCTGTTGAAAGCACACTCACAGTGTGATGTTATTGTGGAGCTTGGAGTCAGTGCACACTAAACTCGACAGATAGAACTGTGAATTGGATTTATTTTTTCCCTTCTGATGTTTTATATCTTCATTAAAAAATAGAATCATACCTAATATCCCCAAATGGCAAATGTGTGAATCAGAAGCTTATAGATACGACATTTTGAGGATACTGCATTTCTTATGCAGCATTTAATCTTAAATACCATAAGAAAATCCTGTATTATCTCCTCTCAGAACTTGCAAGCAGGGCTTTGAACAGAAATAGAGTTTTAGTAGAGGCAAGTATCAGTTCTCCAGGTAATCTGATCAATCCTTTCCTGTTACACCGCATGCTCTGCAAATGCTTTTTTTCTCACACAGTTTTTCTTAGTGGGAAATGTGAACACTTTTCCCCAGTGAGCCAAGCTACTCAGGTTCTTCCAGGCTGTTGGGGGGGAAACCCAGGCCCAAGGGCATATTTTTGTAGAGAATGTCATAATGGAATGGGGATTATGAGGTCCTTAGCAGTTCACTGTTCAGCCTGACACAAGGGTTTTGGCAGGAGCACAGGCGTTTGCTGGCAATGCTGGCAAAACGGCTTCAGTTGCATATTGACTGACTGAAGGCAAAAACAGGCTGTCCAGAAAGACTTTATGGTGAAGTTCAGTTGCCAAGCACTGATGTTTAGTGCCATTTCGGTCTCCCCAAGAAATGTAGAAAGTTAGTGTGGGCAGATGGAGCACCAGTGCAAGCAGGGCTAGGACAGCCTGCAGACCAACATGAGGGAAAATGGAGTCTAGGACTGAATATCAAACTGGTGGTAAGAGTTTTACTTGGAGAATCTTTATTAGTACAGTGATGCAAATGTGCAAGGACTTAAATAGTTGTAAAGGCTCTCTTCTTGCTGTGTGTTTTGGGGCTTTTCTTGCATGGTAACTTCCATTATGATGAGATCTTAGAAGTTCTACAGGAGATGACTCCCAAAGAGCTCCCAGTGCCAGTCTCTGGCCCTCATGACTTGTCCATGTGGGCAGAGCTGTGCTCCATTACCGGCCTGAGCTCCAGGTGCCACTGCAGGACAACAAAAGGGGTGGATGGGACAGGTACAATGTCGTACAAGAGTGCTGTGTGTTATATTGCTGCCAGTTTTTATCTTTACTAAGGCTTGTTTTAAACCTTCTTTGCTTAAAATCTTGCTGTCTGAGTCACCCAGACAGGCTCCATGAGAACACATGCAATCTAACCACTGTTAGCAGACTTTTGCTTTTATTATCCTTTGGTCCAGATTTCATAGAGTTCTCACTAATTCAGGTCTGAATATGAATGCCTTTGTCTTCCCACAGCACTTCTGTGCAACTTCTGTCATGCAAACTTGAGATTAACTCTTTCCTTTCTGTTGATTTGAGCATCTTTCCCTGCTTACTATTGATTATCCATTTTGGCCCTGCAAGAACTAAAAAGACTTTACGAAAAAAACAGGCTTCTAAGGGTGGATGTTTCTTGAGTGAGAAACCACAGATAGTTTGTTTTTTTCTTTATAATTCTTTTGTTTGTTTATTAGGATGTTGTCAATATCTCTCTTGTCTCATGTCTCTGTGCCCCCAGAAAGCCAGTCCAAGATTGTTCTGTAAAATTGCCAGTCAGTTGCTCAACAGCACGTGCTCGATCTTCTATACAAAGAGAGTGTTTTGCCAAGAAAGGGCATCTGCTGGCCAAGGAGCACTTACTAATGTACAAGCACCTTCTGGCCTCTGTTCCTGCCTTCAGGGCTTGACACAATGTCCTGAAGAAATCAGGAGCAGCAAGACTGGAAAAGGGCTCAGGACCTCCTAGCTGGATTTCTTGTTCCCTGAGCAAAATGTTTGTCAGGCCCTCTTCCATCTCTTTGTATGTTTGTGCAGACATGTCCATATGGGGAAGCTTGTTACCTTAATTGCATTCAGTCATTACATAAAAGAGTGTCAATGAGGAGCTGTAACTACTCAGGAGTTTAAATTATGCCCTGACGTGACGTTATTGTCCTGGCCTTGCACACTTCTGTGGGTGTATTTCTGAAGGAGGTGGCTTTTGTTGCTCCAAGCTGATGACTCCTCTCAAGAAGTTGTTCTCTCCATCAAGGTGACATTCTGGAATGACAGTGTGACACGTCACTGAGGAGGAGGAGAAGTGCTTAACAAGGAACTGCGACTTCAGTGTGATGTTTCCCCATACTGCCAGTCTTTTGCAAAGGAGAATGTTTGTGATTCTCCAGGGTTTCCTGTGGCATCACTCCTAATAACCATCCTTTTAATCATAAAGAGAAGTTGTATCCTCTTAGCAGCTGTACCTTCAAACAGACTGAGAAAGGGCCTGTTTTAGCTCCCTGTCTTGTCCCAGGATGTCTCAGACTGCAGGTCAAGGAGAACTAGGTTGAATGATTTGTAATAACAGATTAATTTATATTAAATATCCAGACATACTGGACAGACGGTGAATCTCAAACCGAGATACCAGTGCTCTGATTGCCCTATCAAAGATGCTCAATGCTTCCAAAATATGTTATCCCTTTGAGGTCTCCTGACCAGTATTGGGTACTTTCTTTAAAAAGGTCTGTAAACAGGTCTTGCCCAGAGTGTGCTCTGACTCTCGTTGAGTGTCTGCTGCTTCACATTTGTAATTCATGCAGAGGCTGTAATGGAGGAGTGAGCTGCTGGGCTGGATTTAAATGATGCACAGATTTTTCACAGCACTACAAGAGAGTGATGCTTCTGGCATGTTTAGCTTTTGTGTCTGTTTTGGGGAGCCTGTGAGCAAAGGTGTCTGCTGTTGGTGGGGCAGGACTGATAATCGAGTTCTCTACAGAGGCAGAAGCTTTTCCCCAGAACTGGAAGTCTGCAAGAACCTTTCCTCTACCTCCCATTGCTTCCTGACAATGTGGTAAAGGGCTGATCCTCAGGTCTGGAGCAGCACCTGGACAGATCAAGTGGGATAGTCCAGTTAGGACTACAGTTTGTGGAAAATGTGTTCAGTGACTTTCACCTATATGTTATAGGGACTGAAAGCAGCTGCACTGAATAGATACAACTTAATCAGTGCTAGGTGTCAGCTGCACTAGTGTTAACCTACTGGTAAGACACACCTGTAATAAATAAATAGGATACATCAGGGAAGGTTAGTTTGTTGTATTTTTTAGCAAGGAGCAGATTTGAAAGACTTTCATTTAGGGGCTGCAGGATTTCTTTGCGCTTAGGTCTAAGTGAACGGAAATTTTCAACTCTGCAAGTGCAGCTGGATGAATAATTTGTAGTGAATAATATATCTCAAGGCTTTCACTGCATTTGGGATTGACAGAAAACACATCACAATTTTAATTATTGGGAATGATTTGCTGAAATATTCAGGAGCTATTTTTGATTCCTGCAGACTGTGCATGAAAAAGTTAGCTATTTAAAAGCCAGACTCTTGTCCCCCCCACCCCCTCCTCTGTGTTACTGTCTGCTCTCCTTTCCCCATATAAGCTTCCCAGAGCAGGGCAACACGACTCCCTGCATCCTGGCTTGAGACCTAGCACACAGGAACCTCAGAATACAATAATAATAATAATAGTAATAATAATAATAACTTATTGGAAGTCTTCCTACTCTTACACTCAGCAGAGAGCATGAGGGGGATCAGGAGGTTGGTTTACTGGCCTCTTGAGGTGCTTGTAGAGCTGAGGGCTTTCCATGTGACTGGGGTGGGAATCTGCAGTGTGGAGAACGGAGACTTTTGAAGAGGCAAGGAAGTATTACAAAAATATTATGTTTCTTCCTCTCCTGTACTTTTAACAGCTTTGAAACAAGCAAAAGCTCAGCACTGGCCACCAACAATTCAGGGTGTTATCTGAACATTCTACTACAGGGATGTTGGGGTAATCCAGACTCCTAATGTGGGGAGGGAGGTACTGGTGTAACCAGTTTCCTGAAATACTGGAAACAGCTATTCTCCCTCCTGACCCTCTTCCCCTCTTAGCTCCCCACAGGGAGGCACCCCACTGCTGCACCATCGGCCATCCCCATGGGACACGGCTTGCTGCCCACTGCTGCAGGGGAGAGCTGGCTGGGGAGGGATGCAGACACTATGAAGAAAATAAGGGAGAAACAAGCTTCTTTCAGGAAGAAGGATAGGAAAAATTGAAATATAAATTTTACTTCTCATCTACAAAAAAAGCAAGGCAGAATTTTTAAAACGAATGGATAGGGATGAATAAAAATGTAATTTTCCTGAATAGCTGAAATAACCAGAAAGTGAGTAAGGAGATGCAGGTATGGATCATGAAGCTTTGCCTGGGCTTCTGTCAGCTGCTCTCTAAAATGCTTTGCTACCCTCTGGTGGCTTCCTGAGGTTCTGTGCAGTCTGGTTTCCATCCCTTGTACAGTCCTCTGCCAACTTTCTGAGCTGCATTAAGGAACCCGGATCTGCTGATGGAGGTTTATATTTTTCTCTGATTCCAAAGCAGCTGTACAATAATAATGAAACTGCAGCTTTGTGGTTTTATTTTTTTATATTGGATTTCTGGGTTAGATTTTTTTTTTCCTGTTGTTTGTATGCACTGTCTTTTGGTCTACAGTTATAATCACAAAGGTAGCTTGGTTGGGATGTTCAAATGAAGGAATAATACCTTTGTAGGTCGGTTGTCTGTGTAGTGGGGCTGTTTGTATCCTGCAGAATGCAAACCCTTGTCCTCTACTTACCTGCAGAGGACACAAGTACCAGTGAAATCAGTAACAGCCAACCTGCCATGATCTCCAGGAGTTCAGAACAGGTCCTGCTCAGCCTGCTGCAGGGGCAGTGTTCAAACCTCCATCATCCTTCTTCAGTCAGTAGCTTCTTGTTTTTTCCTTTTTCCATCTTCTGTGTTCTTTAATTGATTTTCCATTGTGACTTCATAGCAGAGAAGCTGTAGGAAGGGATTTAAAGGGCAGATTTTGACGGATTTTACAAGAAACTCCTCCCAGGTATTAATTCCTGGGTTATGGGGTCAGAGAGGCTCTTTTGATCTTTCAGTCTGATGTCCTGTGGAGTGCAAGTCACAGGACTGCCCTCAATTGACTCCTGCTTGAAGTGCAGCGCTGAATAAAGAAAACATCCCCTCTTGCTTTAAAACTTTCCAGTGATGGAAGATTCAGCTTGTTCAATTCTTCCAGTGCTTTATCACCTTCAACAATAAATACTTCAGAACTTTGCTTTGTTTTCTTTCAGCTTCCAGCTTTGGGTTTTTTTGTTGCTTTGTGCATTTGGGAAGCCATGTGTTGCCAGAACTCTGTCCTGTGTAGGACTCATGGTCTTCACAGAGTTGCCAACCAGGTGGAGCTCTGAGAGGTACCTTGGTTTTAAGAAGTGAAAAGTTGTTAATGCTATTGACTGAGTAGGTGTGGGGTGGTATGTGAAATCACAAACTCATCACCCAGAAGGCACATGAAAAAAGCAAAACCAAAGCCAAAAATGGGCATGATGGGTAGTGTGTGCTCTCCCCCAGTGTTTGTCTGCACTGGATATTTCTAGTGTTTACATACTTAAACATTTAGGGACTACTTATGCGGGTTTTCAAATGAGATCTTATTGCAAAAGTTTTGCAGAGGTTGAGTTTTATTAGGAATTTCTTGAATTACAGAAACATTTTTTGTTTTGAGTGCATTGTTTTTGTAAATCAGCTGTGCTGAGGTCCTTTGGGACGTAGGCTGCTACATTCAGCAGAATTGCTGTTAGCTTCTTACGCTGTTCCAATTTATGATATGTTTTATAAGCAGCTCCATCTATCTCACAGCTTGGCACAGGTTTGGAGTGGAGAGCAGCCAGTGCCTTTTGTGCTGGATTAGTCTATAAAAGCCCTGAGAGAGAGTATGACCACAAGCCTGGCGGGCAGTAAGCCCAGCTATAAGGCCATCTTAAAGGAAAACAGCTTTTTGTGGTTTAGGCAGAGGAAAGGGATGCAGTAGATTTGGGTTACTTCAACCACAGGATATGCTGTGACAGCAGATGACCAAACTTCTTCTGTGGCTTGACCTCCATCAAGTAAAACTTGCTGTTTTTAAAGCCACTTGAAGCCCCACAGGAGATGGTGGGAAGTCAGTCAGTGTGGAGGTGTGGAGGCTTTTTAGGTCAGAGTCTTGCCTATGCTTGGCAGGGTGCTGAGCCCAGCACACAGCACCAGCAGTCCTCAGTGCAGAGCCACTTGTAATACAGCTCCTTCCATGGCCTTGGGCTGCTCGTATGAGGCTCTGGGAGCTGCTAATCCCAGTCCTGCTGCAGTATCCCTGCCTGTGAAGTGGGGACAGAAATGCCAACCTCAGCGTCTCTGCCAAGGCGGACTGGAAGGATTTGTGAACGTACACAGCTGTTGTGGGAACTGCTCTGCTGCTGATGTTCAGCACACCCAATCTATCTTCTGGCATTGATGCTTTCTAAACCAAAGAAGTGTTTTGAGCTGATGCCAGTAGTCATGGGTATATCTTACAAGATCTTTTGCAGACAGATTGAAACTTGTTTGGACTGTGTTTTAGGCTGGCTGGACTCAGTCTGCTTCAAGACTGCAGGCTGTGTAATTACACAGCCGGGGTGTCTGAGCTGATAAATCCAGTCTCCCAGCAGACATTAATAGCCAAATGTGGTGCTTTGCTGGTTACAAGGCTTTGGGACTGGAGACAGTTTACACCCCTCCTTCTTAAGGAAACTTCTCACTTGACAATAAAAAGAGTGTGGACACTTCTGAGAAGAAAGCATGTGCCCCAGCCTCTGAAAGCCCTGTACTCTCTTCCCAGGAAAACTAAGGGGTTGGTATAGCGTATCAAACTGAGAAGGCTTCAACTAAAGTGTTTTACACTTTAAAATCATTTTTATTTTCAATGTCCATCTTGATCTTGTCAGACCACAGCTAGTTCTGGAGGAAGACAAGATGCAGACTGACAGCCTCAAAGTCAGGCAGTAAGGGAGGTGACAAGGTATGTATGTGAGCACCTCTGCAGAGGGGACCCTGCACTGCTGCATTCCTCCCTATACAGCCTGTCTGTGTAGTGATAGGAGATGATTTTCCTGCAGGAAATCACGAGTGTTTCAGGAAATGAGTATTTCTGGCAGCAAGGAAGCACTTGGCAAGCTGAGGATGAGGGCATATCTGTGATCACTGGGAGTTCCTGAAAGCTGTTTCTTCCCCAGCTGCCTGTACAAGAGGGCATCAATAATGGAGGTGTGAAAAAGTAGAGGAAGAAGCAGTGAATCACCTACCACTCCAAAAGGATAGGGAAAATAGACAAAGGGAAAAGAGTCCTCCAAGTCCTTAGAAATAGTCTTTCTCATCAGTTTTAGAAACAAAACTGGCAATGTTCTTTCTTAGGAAAGAACAATCCCATCTACAAAATTCACCAGTGTGGTTTGGCTTCTTAGTACTGAGGGGGAAAATGCACTTTGGAAGCTATATTCCTCCCTGTTTTCCAGGGCACTGAACCCTCTGGCTGCAAGTGCATCAGAAAACTTTCCCAAAAGGGCACTTTGGGGATGTAGCCTACATCTCTGGAAGGAATTGAATGGGGAGTATGTCTCTGCTAATGAAAGCTGCAGCCAGAAATAAGAGTTCTGAGTTGGAAACTAGGTTAAAAGCAGCCAGCAACGGAAAGCAGCTAAAGATGGAGTGGGTTAAAGAGCTCTTCAGCGTTAGATGGTGGATGGTTTAGCTTCACTCCCAGCTCCTGGGTAATGCAGTCCTGGCAGATTGACAGGGCTTCTGGGGTGAGTTGTCACAAGATGCTTCAGCTTGTTGGGTTTTTTCCCCTTAGATTTTTATTTTTAGTTGAATTCTCTTAGCACACACTACAGTGACCCCTACTGCTGTCAGCAGTCAAGGACCCATCTTAGTACAACCATTAAACTATGGGAAAGCATTGCCTGTAGTCTTAAAAACAGATAGTATCATTTATAACCCTGAAGTATGCAGAAGGTCTGCTGCTAAACTCTACACCACCAAAGAAGAAAGCATCTGTAAACCCTTGTGATGCTTAGGCTGTAGACACAGTATTTGTGTAAAGAATAAGAATCAGCCAAAGCCTTAAGAATAAACCTGTTCTCCCTTTTGCAAGACTGGGGAGGCATGCTGACCAGTTGGACCTCCCACATGGAAAAACTGCTGTACTGCACCACATGCAGAGACAGCATCCTTGTGCTCCTGCTTGGTCCCAGCCACCAGGACTCCTATTTTTCAAGAGCAGTTGTGGGGTAGGAAAATCCTGACAGCAATAAGAATATGAAAGGGTGTTCAAGGCTACTGCCTGTAGGAAAGTGGATGGCAGCTGCTCTGTCTTCTGTAACGCCTTATGATGTGTTAAGAGAAAAGCCTCACACAGCGTTTTGTGTCTGTGTTAACTACCCTGACCCTGGGCTGAACCATCAGCTGCCTAGTTGAGCTCCCTTCTCAGCAGGATTTTTCTGGTGTGCAAAATCTTAACAGGGACATTAGGATCTTAACAGGACTTAAAAAGAGATAGTGAGGAAATATGGAATGTGTAACATGGTATAAAAGGAAGTTTGAAAAGTTGGAATATTAGATGTAAATAGCAAAGTCTCAGTGGAGTGCAGTGCAAACACAGCTGCTGTGTGGCGGGATGGCCAAGTGTCCATTTCCATCAATCCTAGCTGGTGTAAACACCCCCAAGAAAAATGATAACATGCTCAGTAGGCATCTTCCATGAAACCTTCCTTGGTGAGAGTGGCACTTTGGAAAAAAAATTATGGGGTACCGGAGACGTGGCCCAACAGTTTCTACAGGGTGAGTACCTAACTGGTGAAGCGAGTTGTGGAAGAGCAGAAAAATACTTTAGAATGAGATTATCCAAGCACTGCTGCTTGTATCCCTGACAGACCAGTGCAGGCTTTCTCCTATGAGTTGTTCCCCGGGAATTGCTCTGTTCCAGTTTTAGCTGCTCAGACTGTCCCACAGGCTGGAGCAGATGTCAGCTCCGAGGTTGTACCTGACTGTTAATTTACTTTGTGTTAATGTAGGCCCATTACCAGATGCTTTCCCTAATGGTGTACAAGTAAAGCCGTTGTCTGTTCTATCTCATCAAAAGCACTGCATGTTTTACCTGGAGACTGGGGCTGCTGCTCATTGAGAACTGTCCCCACTTCTTTTCTGGATAAATGGGAAAAGAGACAGCTCAGGTGCCTTGCCTGAGCCCAGGGGAGCTGTGCCAAGGGGCAGGTGGTGGGCATGGAGGGGGCCAAGCAGCAGGAAGGATCCCTGGGTCTCTTCGTGAGTTATGCCTGCTCCTCTGCATGGACAGTCTGACCTGTGGCCATGCTGTGTCCAGTGCACATCCATGGGCTCTGGCAGCAAAGCTCTTCTCCCTGGCTGCCACATTTAGGGATGCCTCAGGTCTGGGGAAAGGCAGCTGAGTTACTGCAGCTCTGTGGAGACCCAGGAGTCCCACTTACGTGCTTTTTCAGAAGTTATCTTTGACCATCTGTCCTCTGAGAGCATCATCGTGAGACAGATCCTTCTGCTTCCACCTGCTTGCCTTTATGTAGTTGGTTGCAGACGTTAACCACCTTGGACATTTGTGGCCTTGCCTGACAGCTCTTACTGTACCCAGGGTGGTGACTGAGGGAGCAGGGTGAGCAGCGAGGCTTTTCTCTGCCCTGCCTTGCTCTCACCTTGCTGCAGTTCTGGGAGTGTAGCATATAAAAATGGGGAGCGTTCTTGGTGTCAGACTCTTCTCCTTCCTGCAACGCTGCACGCTACGTTGTACAGCTCTGCAGAGCTGAGCCAGAGTGCTTCTGTGCACTGCTGAGTGCTGCTGGATTCCTTATGGCTTCATTATGGCTTGACACTGAGCACTGGGGAATGAAAAATAGATGATGTGGCCGTGACACTTGCTGTAAGTCAGCAGGGAAAAAGAAAAGACACCCCCTTGGGAATCTGCCTTCCCATTCCTCACAGCTTTCAGTACCGTGTGCTGTCTCACAGTGCTTGGTGCTGACCTCAGGAGCTCTGAGGCTCTGCTGTCATGAAAAGCAAATGCCTAAACTTGTATTTTACAACAAGCTGCTCCTGTGAGACTTAAGCAAGGACAAGTTGAGGCTGTGACAGAGGGAAGCAGCAGGAGGTCCCACAGAGTGGGTCTGTTTTCCCTCAGAAAGCAACCATGCTTCCCTTTCCCTTGTGCAGAAGCCCCAGTCCTGACCCGAGGACCTTCTGGAGATACGCAGTGATTGCTCTATAGCAGGAAAATGTTGAGCTGTCATTCCCTGGTTCTGAGTCATCCTGCTAAATCTGTGCACAGCAGCTGGCTGAGAAGGGGAGTGGGAGATGGAAAAATCCCCCTTGGGATCAGGATAACAGTCAAGGAACCAAAGTGGTGGAGAAAAAGTTAAGTCAAGCCTCTGAGTGTAGGGATTTGAATGTGGGGCTGGCCTTCAAGATATCTAGATGGAGCTAAGGGAATCCTCACTGCTGGGATGTAAGATCTTAGGAGGGTTTATGTGAGCCTCAATGCTGCATAGTTGAGATTGCTTCTGTGTTGGGGGTTTAAGCAAATGCCAGCTGCAAGGAAATAATTTTGTCAGTGGTCTGAGGATGTGGATGCATGACACGAGAACTGGCTCAGAACAGCTGTGCTTTAATTGGACATTTTTCCCCATTGGAACTACTGCTTCACTGCTGAGTTGCAGGACGCAGCTTTTTGGGAATGTAAAGTGATGGCTGTGGTTCCACTCACTTGTGAGCCCCCTGTACCTGGTAGGATCATTTGTGCAGGGACAGAAATGGGGTGTGGGGCTAAGACAGCACTGGGGACTTGGCACAACGCAAGCCTGCAGTTGTGGTTTTTTGATTCTGCAGAGGCTTCCCCATTTGAAGGAAATTCCTAAAATATATTTGCTGCCATTGGGTGACACTTGTTTAGATAATGTCTGTGACTGTCCCAATGTAAGCAGGTAGAGGGCTAATGCAGGTCTGGCTGGAGGTGAAACATGTCCTGTAGCAGAGCCAGTGCAGTGGCTCTGCCAATAGCCTGGCACACAGCACACTGTGGTGACTTTTCTCAAGTAGCTGGAAAAGGCATCCTGGCCACGTGCCATTCACCAGCTAAGGTGAGAATTAGAAAAGGTGTGTTTTAGTGACTCATAAATAGCTTAGCACATGCTGACGGAGCAGCAGCTCAGCTTTATCATTTCAGCTTTGCATCCCTAAAGTGCCTGTTAGAAAAAAAATAAAATCTCAGTGCCTGAAATATATGGACTAAATTCAGACCTCCTGGAGCAGTATCAGTTAGATCAGATCAGAGAATCCAGTCCTAGCTCTCTAACATTATTGGAAAATCCTCTGCACACACCCTTCTCTCCTCTAACCCTTCCTCAGTCCATTCTGTGGCTGCAGTCACTGCTTTAGCTTGTGCTGAGCTGCGTTTTGTGCTGTGCCAGGTCCATCACATGTGCTGTGTGTGGTCCAGGTTTTGAACTTTGCCTGTGGGAAGTAGACAATCATTGTGGTCCTTGACCTTCAAGGCTTCTGGTAATGCCTGATAAAGAAATGGCCGATTTATGTGCTCACACACAGAAGCGTTTTCCTCCTGTATTTTAATCCTCTTGAAATTCCACCCATTGGTCATCTATCTTTTGTGATTTCCTCTTTCTTGCTGTGCTTCACAGGAATATTCACATAACAGCACTTCATCTTTGACTTGACCACTTCTTACTCCTTCCTAATTTGCCAGATTATGCATGTTTTGGAATGGGATTTGCTAGAATTTTTATTCCATCTTAAGTGAAATATCTTTAGCTGCTGAGGAAAGTAGAATTTTTACTTTCAGCAGAGTTCTCCAGGGTCTGATAATCACTCTGAGCTGCTTGTGTGCTGGCACTGCTGTGTTTTCAGCAAAAGCAGGGTAAGGCCATTACTGAGTATGTCACACATCAGCAGTGATTCTTGTCCCTGGGAGCCAGCCCTGTTACCTGTCACTGGTGTAGTTATTGCAAACTGCTGTTGCTAACTTTTAGAAGATCAGGGGCCTTTCTTAAATCCCTGAGCCATTACGTAAGAATGATAACTTGGCATATTTAGATTTCTTGGTTCTAATGGCTGCAGAGAAAAGCTAACAGTAGAAACATTTAAAGATGCTGGACCATGAGTCAAACAGGAACAAAAGGAACCCAAAATGTGTTACTCAGGTTTGGGTTTTCTCTTACAGGAGAGGGTGAATAAAGTGGTTCTGCCTTGTAGCTGGCAGGGTCTGAGCCTGGTCATATCAGCTGCCTTCATCATTTGTCCTTCACACCACTGTCAGCCAAACACTCCTGGTATTCCTCAGTTGTCTGACTTTGTTTGAGAATCTTACAGAAGTGTTTTATTTTGATAAGGTCAAAGCCTTTCCTTACAATTTTATTTTCATAATATTGCCAAAATACTTCAGTAAAGTTGAGATACTTTAGAAAAATGTAATTTTAAGAAAAATAACATGTTATATTTTATTTTTTACTACTGCCCGAAAGTAATAGTGTGCTCTAAGAAAGAGACAGATAATTTTTTCTTAATTCTCTTGCATTCAGGTGAGGACTATGCTACATGAGTAACAGAAAAGTAAACTTTCCAGATAAAAAGTCTCAACTTCACTTCACCTGGAAAAAAATGTACCCAGTAGGAAACGCTGTCCTAACAACCTAGGATTTCAAGGGTGGCTCTTATAAAGGTCTTGTAAATCCCATCTTCAAATTTCTTGAAATATTAATTTTCCTTTACCTACATAGACCCTTTATAACTGTGCTGTAATATTATTATTTAATACCTAGGTTTTGTTTTTCTTCCTTTGAGAACCAGCAGGGACAAGTCTGTGTGTCGGTCTGCTAAAGAACCTTAGCTGTGCTACACTGCAGGCACTGGGACTTGCATGTTCCAGAATAGGGGTCTTTCCAGAGAAATCTGTTTCAGATGTGTCTCTGTGCACTCTTCAGCCGTGGTGGCCACCTAATGAGTGAGGGTCTGAACTGTGGTGTCCTGATAGTGGCTTTTCTGTCATTGGAGCAGCTGTGAATTGGAGCAGAAATTGTTTCTTGTACCATCATTCCCAAGGCAGGCAGGCAAGTACTTGCTTGTCTTGATGAGGCTGTGCCACATGGGTTGTATTAGCATGCCAGAATAAATACACTTCAGGTACAGACAACAGTTAAAGGCTCTGTAAGTGTCACTGCAAGTAGGCAGATGGGGAGGCTCGTGCTTCCACAGATGCTGCTCCCCACCTCAGATGCCCTCTGGAACATTAAGAGTGAGTTTGCTGGAGGGGAAGGGGGAGATGGCTTCTTGAATGGTTGGTCTTTTGTACTTTCACTCTCAGAAAATCCCCTTTATCAAGCCTGACAACTTTTCCCTGTGAGGTGGATAGATTGGTCACACTCCTAGATGACGAAAGCATGTCCCTGCCTGTTCACGCAGGGAACTCGGGGGAAAGCCAAGAGCACATCCTGAATTTGGAAGCTGCACCTATTCCAGCTCTGCCTTTGCCTTGGTGGCTGCCTACTGAGAGCAGAGGAGCCAAGGGGCTGTTGGTGGGCAGAGCCCAGGAGCTCTGCTGGCCAGCAGGCTGGCTTGCTGCCCACCTCCAAACCCTGGCTCAGCTGTGATCTGCTGCCCTCAAAACTTGGGTCATGCCTCAGGCAAAGCCATCATTACCTTCTGTGGATTAATAACCTCAATTACTGGAGCCCTGTGGGTCAGATCTTCCCCGTTCTGGCTGCATTACAGCCCTTTAATCTGCTTTCCTCTCTCATAACCTCTGAGCCTGGAGGGATCGGCAGGCAGGGGAGATCTGCCTTCCAGCATGGTTCCCCTTGGAAGGGCTGCAGATGTGAAACAGCAAACACAGCTGGCAGGAGACCTGAACCCCCAAAGAGGTGCACCTAGAAGGTGCTTTTGCAGCTCTTGGGTTCAGAGGACAAATGTGGCAACAGCTGGAGGTTTGCCTTGAACTCCATCTGTGAAGAATCACAGCAGCCATCCTGTGCGGGGCTGGCAGTCAGGTTTGGTCATCTGGGTAAGGCGCTGCATGGCTCTTAGGGGGGAACATCCCCCCAGATTCCTTCATGTTCCCTGAGCAGCTGGGTAAAGGTGAGGCAGAAGTCTGGATTTCTAAGATGCTTCCTTACTGGAAGGAATGTTTCCCTTAAAGGAAAAAAGGCAGGTCTCATCAGTGGGGAAATTGCCAGTGTTGAAATTCTTGTGTTGAAGAGGGACTGAGCTGTGCAGTCCTGGACATGCTCCTAAATGATCTTGAAGAGTGAGGGGTTGAAGAAGAGACAAAAACTTTGGAGGTAAGAGAAACAGAAGTGGACACAAAACAGCTGCAGAAGGAGCATCTGAAAAAGAGCATCTGCTGAACTAGCAACAGTATAAACTGGGGTGGAATGCAGAGTAATGCACCCATTGATGAAACCCAAATATATGGGGGAGTGTGTGTATATAAATCTTACATAAATGTAAAAATACAAAAACAAATTAAAAAAATAAATTATGGTCACTCAGAGTAGGGGGTGTTACTGGGGTCCATTTCCTCAATGGAAAAAGACCACAGAGAAAGTGTGAATCTCTCTGGAAGTGCTAACTCAGCAGATGCAAGCAGAAATTATTGGAAAAGCTAGAGAAAGCAAATAGGAGCTATCATCCTGCTGTGCTAGAAATCCCTGGAGCACTTGCACCTTGAGTACTGTGTGCAGCTCCAGTTATCCTGTCTCAGAAAAGATGTGATAGAACTAGAAAGGCACAGGAAACAGCGACAAGGTCAGTGGAGCGTGAAGAGTTGCTGCTGCCCAGGGAATGATGGAACAGATTAGGCATTTTCAAGTGCCTTCAGAAATGAAACAATAGAGGAAGGAAATACAGAGGTGTAAAAAACCATGACTGTTGTGGAGAACATAAAATTAGCATTTCACAATGTAATCTTAAAATGCTCACCTTCTAAGTTAAGGTGAGCATTAAGTGGAGCTATGGACAAGGAGTTTTAAACTAATAAAAGCCTTTTTCTGCCACATGATTAACCTGTAGAACTCCTTGCCAAGAGATAGTGAGGAGGCCAACAGTATTACTGGTTTCCAAAAATGAGTATAAAAATTAGCTGGGGAGAAATCTGTTAAGGATTCTTAAACGCCATTGTGAGACATCCTGTAGATGAGGGCATCTGCTGGGCAGTGGAAGTGGGTGGAAGGAACAGTGTCTGGTTGCCTCTTTTTCCAGAGTATCTCTTTTGAGCTGCTCATACTACTGCCAAAATAATGGAGATGCCAAAATAAAGTTCATGTTCTGAGGAAGTGTCACTCTTCTGAAAAATATTCAGAACAACCACTTCTCCCTAACTCAGACTAAAGATATGTGATGCACAGAGCCTTCTTTACATGTAATACTAGATTTCTTCTTAATGTCAGGAAATTCAGCTACTGAGTACTCATTACTATAAGCTTTTTATGTGTCTGGGGATAAACCTATTAAATGATCAAGGCTATGGGCCATCTTTTCTTTTGCTCCGGAACCTGCTTTGGTGAGCTCAGAGGGGCTGAGATTTTACCAAGTCAGCCTGTCCAGCGGGACCTGGAGTCTGTGGTTTCTGTTCACTCTTGTTCAGAAAAGCAACTAAGAAATTAACCTTTCTTGTCTGATGTATAAAATCAAGCTCTGTCTTTGTTTTTCTGTCTCACCTTGTATTTGCTCTCAGAAGGTGTGTGGTTCACTTTATCCGTGATAGAGTTTCCAGCAGAATCTTTGCCTTGTAATGAGTGCAGTTTTATATCAGGAAGATCAGGAAGAGGCTAATCCTCTCATTAAATCACCAGAATGAGGACTTACAGATGATTCCCTACTTGTCCACAAATTTATTGTGTGACCTTCAGCAAACCCCTCAACTTTGTGCTGCAGTTCCCACTGTCTCTGGTGCTGTGCTTTGGTGGAGCTGGGTGCAGCAGGAGCTGTATGTGGATGGTACGTCCCTGAAGCAGACTCCACCATCCCTCCTTGCTAGGAGTGCTCTGCTTCATAAAGAAAGGGAAAAGGGTAAGCAGAAATACCCAGAGAGTACAATGGTGACAGTGGCTTGCACTAAAAGGGCTGTAGTTTTTGGCCCGTAGATAGATTTTGCTAGAACGGCTCCTGCAAGGAGAAGTGTTGTGGTTCTCTGCCACCAGTGAAAAATACACAACTACTCATCACATACGGACCCACGAAGTGAGCTTTGAGAAATGAGCACCGAGTGCAAGGAGTTTTGCAAATTTACAGAGAGAGAGGGACAAGGTCCAAGCACTGCATCAGCAGCAGCTTGGACAAAGCCCTTAAGGTTAATGGGCCCTTTCTCATCATATCCGCATGTGTTTGGCCAGAAAATACAACAAGGGCAGAGACTTGCAAAAAAACTCTAACCAGCCAACCAGAAATAACACACCTGCACAAGCTGTTTGTCTCTGTACCCATCACAGTGTTCAAAGAACTACAAGTCAGTATGGGTGAAAACAGAACAGCACAGACCCAGCACCTTGAAAGATTATTACTGCCTTTGTATGAATGCAAGGAAATTACCTTTTCTGGCTAGTCTGTTCTTGGAGCTTTTGTAGATTTTCTTTATTTTTTGGCTTTTTTAACTGCTGAACTCATACACATGCTATTTTAATACCTAGCAAAGAGCCTTGTCGGCTAAATCACCTTATTTTTCTCTGATCAGAGCGCAGTACATTCCTCTTTTTAGTAGAAGGTATTAATTTAAATTCCATAATCCAAAACATATTCTTGTTTCTGTTCAGTGCTTCAGAAGGCCAATGGCATTTTAATTTAATAAGGGAGAAACACACATGACGCTGTGTTCCCTGTAAATGTCTTCTGACCTCAATGAGGCTTTCACAGCTTTCTCTGTGTTCCAGAAAATGTAGTCCCTGCTTTTATGCAAGCACACTATAGTTTCTAATACCTGTGTTCTACTAGTGGCTAAAAATTGAAATATCTGTAGTGTTCTCACGGTAACTTTTGAGATGTTATTTGCATTATTATTTAGTAGTGCGAGCTCATCAATGGAGCCATAGTGAGATTTATGCACCACTGTGTCCCACTGAATTATTGTTTAGGTACATGCTGTCCCTCTGCACTGAAATAAATTTTTATTTTGGTTTACCTTGTTTTCAGATTAAAATGAGTTAACACATCTAGCAATGTCTCAATTTATGCCAGCTCCATTTATCATTTCGAATTATTTAAGCTTTGTTTACTGGGCTAAGATTTATCTAATTGGGTACATGATATTACTAAGTATTTTGTGGCATGTAAACACTTGAGTCATATGCATCACAGTTTTTCCTTTACCATTTTTATGCTACCATTTTGCTGTCTAAACTTACTTAAACCTACTCAGTTTGAAAGAGCATGTGCTTGCAGTCCTTACGGCACTTCTTTGGAAATGTCAGGTAATATTCATTCTTTTCACTGGTTTGAGTTTGCCCTTCTTTTCTCTAATGTGAGTCAGGAACTGACCCCTTAGAGTGTGCCCCACAAAAGCTGGATTGTCAGACTTGCTTGCAAGGTGATGAAAACTCACCAAAGAAATGGGGATTATTTTATTAGTGGTTTTATGTGTTATTTTGAGTAGATTTTCCAGGAACAGTTGTGTCAGTTTATTAAACAGAGGTCTCAAAAATCAGATACCTGTTGCATTTTCATTTTTTTTTCTTACAAACATCTGTATTGTGTCCAAGACACTTGCCCTTGCATGTTCATGGGATAAATCTGCCCATTCCCATGCTAGCTTGATAAGTGTAACATCAAAGAGCAGCTCTTCCCTCATGCCTAGTGCTGCACTTCTGTCCTGGCATCTCTGAATGAGAGCCCCTCATTTACAGCTCCGTGTTGGCTGCTAAGCAAGGAGGACACCTTGACTTTGGATCTCACTGTGCTGTCCTTGATTGGCCAGATACAGAATTGTTCTCATCTCAAACATGCTGCTGAAGCATTTGCAGAAAGAGGACTATTATATTTTTGTGCTATTACCAAAGTACTGGAGAACCACCAGTTCTGTTTTAGGGCTTCACTGTTCAAACTACTTCTGGCCTTGTTCCAGCAGGGCTACAAGCTTGCTCTCTGATGATCAGGTGTAGCAGAGGACTGAAGGACAACTCTGGGTGAAGGGGAGAGGTGACAGGTGTAGTCCCAGTTTGGTATCTGCCCTGACATGGCACTGTAGTCTTTCATGATGGCTGTGGAGCAGGGATTGCTGAGGAATGTGATGGAGCAATGATCCTGGGTAATGGGGGACGTGGAGAAGGGCAGTTTAATCTAGCTTGTTGCTATGACTTTGTGCATGTGCAAGGTCCTGTCTAAAACAGCTTATAAATTAAGACATAGTGATGATTTTTCAGCCTAAGTCACAGCAGACAACAAAAACTGAGTTCAGCATGAGTCCCAGGGATGTTAGCAGTATCTTCCATCCTTCTAACCATCCTGAACTGTACACTACTGGCTTTGCTTCTAGCCAAGTGCTGTTTTTCAGCATATGAAGTAGAGTTGACTGGAAAATAAGAGCTATCATTTCATGAAACATTTAGCATTTTAACTGGATTTTTTTTTTCCTTTTCTATTCAAGAGTAAAACTGAAACTATGAAGTATTTATTGAGGGCATGAAAGACTCCAGATGCTCTCAAAATTATTAGTTTTGCTGCATGTACTTGATAGATTCTCACACCTAAACAGCATTTCTTTTGCTCTGCCTGGTTTATGTGCCTTACTAAGTCTGTGTCCCCACTCTTGCATCCCACTGAAGTGCTGGCCAGAAGCCTGTTACATCCTAGAGTGCAGTCTCTGGAAACATGTCCATCTCATGACCTGGTCAGAGACACCTGGTCACTTCTTCCAGGTATTGGGAGAAACAAAAGCAGAGAAGGCTTTGAAATGTGGTGTTGGAGTAGGTATCCATGCTTGAGCACAAAGTAATTCAGTTAGAAATTCACCCTTCTGATGGGTTCCTATTTGTCCCAGAGGGAACTGCTTTTTAGTGCACTATTAGAGTTTATTCAGGTGAAAGAGTTCTTTTGAATGGCTTTTGTGTATGACAGTACTGTTTTGTTGAGGGAGTTTTTCTATGCTCCTGTGCTTTCCAGCCTCGTGTTGTGGGTTTTGTGTAATTTCATGAATTGGAGACAGTTCTAAGAAGAGCATTTTTCCCTAACCATCCTTGCATGTGAAATAAGTGCCCTACCTTTCTCTGTGCAGTGCCAACACTGAGGTTTGAGTCTGCAGCGCTGTAACAGTAATAGTTTAAAAATGGGTAAAAAAAAAAGGGTACCTTGAGTTTCAGTGGAGCGCCCTTTGCAGGAGGCTGGTGCCTTGCGGTAGGTGGAAAGACGGAGGCTCCTTCGTTTACAGCGTGCTCATGAAGGAGCACCCCTGTCTGGGCAGCCGCACCCGGTGATTTAAGACCAGAGGTGTCTCTTCTTCCCGGCCCCACTGCCGGTCCCGTGGTTCCAGCCCCCGGGAGGGCCGCGCTCGGTGCCCCGGCACGCGGTGCCTTTTATCGCCGGGCCCCCTCGGTCACCGGCCCTGCCCCGGGTTGGTGTGCCGGCCGCCGGGGCCATCTCCTCCCTCCCCGCCGGGACTCGCAGAAGTTGAGCGCGGCGGGCCCGGGCCCGGTGGCGGGGGCAGGGGGCAGAGCCCCGCCGGAGGAGCGGAGCGGAGCGGGGGGGTCCCGGCGGCGCTGCCCGCCCCGGCGGGGGCTGTGCCGGCAGGGGGCAGGGCTGGGAGCCGGCCGCGCGTGTTTCTAGGGCTTGACGTCCTTCCAGGCAGCCCGCCCCGCTTCCCGGCACGGCCGGCCCTCCGCCGGCGGACAAGTCCCGAGAAGTGGCGGCGGGGCCCCCCTCCCTCCCCCGGGCGCGGCGGGGCCGCGGCGATGGGCCGGGAAGTTTGGCGGCGAGGGGGCCCGGCGCCCCGCCGCTGAGAGCCGGTTCTCCGGGGCCGGTCCCTTTTCCGAGGAGCGGGAGGGCGCCACAAAGTGAAATCCATGAGGATTCTCGGGCTTCTCCTGGAGAAAGGCTCGCATATGCTGCAGTGTCTCTGTGGAAGGCGCCTGAGATCCAGCCACAGCCCAGGTGGGGAGCGCGCGTCCTTGTCCCCGCCGCCCTCGCTCCCGGCCGGCCGCCGCTCGGCCCGCGCTGGCCCCGTTTCCCCGCCGTGTCCCCCGCGCCTCCGCCTCGCCGGCGCCGCGCACAGGTGGCCGGGACGGGCCGGGCGCTGTCCTCGGTGCTGACCCCGCCGCTCATCCCCGGACCGAGTCCGCGTTAGTTCGGCATCGCCCACACCCCGGTCCCCACCGCCCCCAGCATCCCCACCCGCTTCATTCACAACCCGGCCCCCTCTACCCGAGGCCTGGCCCCCACCCCACCCTGTGCTTAATCCCGCCTGGAGCCCCCACCCACACGGAGCCCCCACGTGCGTCCTTTGTTCTCACAGAGATTCCCGTCTCACACATGACCCTGATTATTGTTCCCTATCCCACCTGCAGCCCACTCAGGTCCTTTTTCTTCTTTTGGGAACCCTGTATTTGTCGTCCCACGCGGAACCCCCAACTTTGCCTCCCATTACTACCTGGCCAATATGGGGATAACCTTCCCCAGAGTGCCAGTGGTCCCACACAACTCTAGGGTTGGCTCCACTGTAAGGACTCTCTGTACTTTGTCCTTCTGGTAGTAGTAATGTTGCAGTGGTTTCCTGATGGAGGGTGTTGAATGTGTTTTTGAATGGGGATGTACTTAGAAGCAAAGAGAAATCCCAGCCTGCTCCTGATGAGGGGCCTGAGGAGACTCAACTCCTCTCTCAGCTCCTAGCCTCTTGGAGAGAGAGCATTTCACTAGGATGGAAAGGAAGCACAGTGGGGTGAATTTCTGAATGATATTCATGATCCTAAACACTTCCCCTGAGAACTTGAAGAGGGAAATAAGTGCATGAGTGCCTTGGTTTGGTATGGTGCTACCCCTAGATCTTGTTGAAGCTTTTAAAGTGTTTCTACAATTTCTTCTGTGCTGCATGTGTTTCTTTCATGAATCTGACTTTCCCTCTAGAACATTGGGTAAATGCCTATGGAATTAAGTCCCGTGTTATTGATGTTATTATTAAGATGTGTAGAAGATACTAAGTGGATGCTTATGAGGATGTCTTTTAGAGTATTCTTTCGTAATGCTTGTGTTGGGGTTTTTTTGTGAGATCTTGGTGCTAGAAGAGAAAAATGTCCTTGCCTCCAGTGCAAATGCTCAGTGTTCTCATGAAGAGAAAGGCTGTTCTTGGGGGAACACTGCTGCTGAGGTGGCCTGGATTCCCTTATGGCCTTGCTAAGGAAAAGCTGTTAATGGTATAGCCACCTGTTTATGCCTCAGTAGCCTCTTCCCTCTCATGACACTGACGTACAGGTTTCTGCCTGTGACAAGCTCATGGCAACAGGGGAATCTTTGGGAGAAAATGCTGGACTCCCTTCAAAGCATGTTCTGCCTTGCTGTGAAGAGCAATATGAAAAGTAAATGGAATAGATTGTGGCTGCACGTGGAAGCAGTTTACACACACTGGTCTCTTTTCAGTGAAAAGCTGTAACGGAGTTTTCACCGTAGTGCTGTGTGTGTTTGTGTCTTTTGGAAACCAGGAGCAGTAAAGAGATCAATAAGCTACTGATAAAAGTGGGGTGGTGTTCAGGCCATGGGGGATGCTAGGCTGTAACTTTAGTGAAATAGAAGTCAATGATTCTGTCCTAATAGTGTCCCGGCTGAGCTGGTTTGGCTTTACAGGTGGATCCTGTGTTGGAATGTACTTGATGCATATGTGGTGCCTGAGTCCTTTCTTACCTCCCCTGTTCTGATGAATGATGCTGAACATTGTGTAATCTTTTTATTTCCTGATGTTGTGCTGTAAGAAGACAGTCTATGGGAATGATCTCCAATTGTTATCTCCAGCTGAACTTATTTTCCAGGTACTAGCCCCATGCCACCATGAGCCTGACTACTCCAGATGGGTCTGTTGTTTTGAGTCAGGATGCTAAAATACATTCCCTCTCCTTGGATGTGTTTTTTTATTTTCCATTAAGGCTGGGGTTTATGTTCTTGAAAATCACACAATAAAAACGTAAACTTCCACCTATAAAAGGGTTACTTTGGGGTGGGCCTGCTGGAGGATAAATCTCCTTGCTACTTCTTCAAAAGGTGAGCGTGACCCAGGAGACAGGTGAATACTCTGGGAACAACACTAAAGGTGCGGTGCTGTGCCCAGCATGGCACTGGGGGCTAAGCCAGTCCGAGATGTAAGCCAGCAAAAGGATTATAAAATTATGGGAGTGGAAGGACTGTGGAAACATGGACTACAACAGCGGTGGGGCAGTGTTGGGAGATACTTCCATCTCATTGATCCTCTGAAGTTATTCTGACAGATTGACCAAGCCTTTTGCCTCCCTCATATCTGTGTTTTCTTTAATGCAAACAACTCATAAGGATGTAAGCACGCCTTTAAAGTGAGATTCATATTTGTGTATTGTGCTGACTCAGAACCTTAGACCACTCCTGATTTTAACAGAAGCTAATGCATGATGCTTCAAAGAGAAACCATGAAATGTTGAAGGTAGTTGTATAGTACTGTACAGCTCTATTGTGATGTTAGCAAAAATATTAGCAAGATTTCTTTACTGTTAGTGAAGACCTCTCACTTCTTTAGTTTAGCTAACTCTAGCCTGTTGTTTTCTTAAGCTCCACTTCTGAGGTGTGCAGACCTTGTCTTAGGGGCAGGCTATGGCTGATTGAACAGCACCTTGCAAAATGGGGCTTAATGGGTCTCAAAACCACCACAAAAGTGCAAGTAATTCATAGCAATGCAGAGTAAGAGATTTATCCTCTTCCTTTGTGAACTTCTTCACAAGTATCTTAGCACAGCAACATCCTATATCATCTTTTAGGTGCTTCACTTGTTATCTTCGTTCCAGAGTTTGCAAGCTGAGATTGCATGAACAGAGATATTTCCCATTGTGATGGTGCAACCACAGTTAATTTTTTTAAGTGCTTTTTTCTTTAATTATTTTCTCTGCTAACACTCTTTTCCCCTTTGCTTAGGTGATATGGTTTGCCAGTCCAGATTTTTTTTTTTTCTTTTGGCTTCCTAGACAAAATTATGAAACAGATAGCTACTACAGTGTTAAGTTCAAGGTAAACATTAAATAATGACTGCATTGTTGTAGCTGTGAATAGAGTTGTGAAAAACTATTTTGGGTGACCTGTACGTGGTTTGCAGCCACTCTGATATAAAAGGCCTTGTACTCATAGACTGCATAACAGCAGCATGGAGATTTTTGCTAGCGAGTGTGTTTCAGTCTTCCTCCATAAGAATTTACTTGGCTCTGTGAGTGGTTCTGTCTCATGCCCGTCCTCCCCTTGGCTCCTGTACAGACTCTCCTGTGGGATGCATCATTGCTAAAACCACAGATACTTCTCACATCAACCAGCAACAGCATTCAGCAGCAATGCATTTTCAGCTTTATTTTCAGTAGTAGAGGTTTGGTTGTATCCAGAGACTGATCTATTCTCAAACATTCATAAGAGTACTTCTCAGTTTAAGTCCCTATTTTGCAAATTGATGCCTTCAGTACAAATTAAGCTCATATTGAAAGTTCATCCTGAACTTGGCTTCCATGGGAGTCTTATACTGGTGAAATTTGGAGATGCTCCTGGAAATATACTGACTGATGCTGGCTTTATGGCAAATAAAATTATGTCTGGCACAGTAGGTCTTCATATTTCTCCAGGCATCACAACACTAAGTTAGATATTTGGGGCAACAGGACAAGCATTTTGTTTAGGTAGGCAGGGTCAGGCTGTGCCTCTGCCATTAGCCAGTCTGTTGCTGCCCATATACATCTTTGCATTTTCTCTGAGACTATCTGGGGCACTGCCATAACGTGTCTGCACGTGCAAGACATCTACAGATGCAAATGGAATCACACACATAGAAGGTACAATTGCATATTCAAGAATAGCATTTGGCTTATGAGCAGAACAGGCGCTCCTTTGTTTGCTTGTGCAGTCATCTGTGCATCCATCTACATTTTATTTACATACACTAGTTCTTGAAAATTTTCCCACTGCTGTTTATTCAAGTAAACAGCAAGTTACAGCGTACAGCAAATTCTGCACAGTTCAGCTTCAAATTACTGGAAGCAACAGCTCTGTGTATGTGAGCGACAGATAGTGAAAGCTGCAGCTCCTTGCTGAGTTCAGGGAGCACGGAGAGGCTTTGATCTGTGGCAGCTCAGAGTGTGGATGTGCATTGCTGGTGGGAGATGGGAACAGTGGCTCAGTGGTGCTGAGCTGGAGCTGGGAGTGGGTCCCAAGGCTGAGAAGCACTGGGGTCTGACTGGGAGTCATCAGTACATTCACCCACACCAGGTGTCTTGCCCACCTTTCTCTGCCACTGTTATAGCACATATTTTGTTCAGGCTCCCTCTTCCTGTTTTGTGTTTTTGGAAAAGTAACACTTGCTGACCAGTAGAAGTACCTGTACTGTTCTGGGATAATGTCTATTGTTGACACGCATATGCTAATGGAAAGAATACCTTTGTCTGATTTAGTTTAATTCACCTGGGAAATGAATTAAACAAAACTCCGAAAAATCTTTTTTATTGTAACAGGAGCACCCCTCTGGGGTATTATTCAAGAATAGCTATAGCATTTTAAATCCACACTTTCCTTTATTCTGAAGTAACCCTCTCATGCAGACATTGGCTGAGCATCTCTCCTGGAAGCCCACAGTGCTTGTGCATCTTTGTAAAAAAATCTGTCCTTACTGAGCTAGAAATTATGAATTTTTTAGTGTTTTTATTTGGTGAAATTATTTGGTTTCTATTATACAAAAATGCCAGAGATATAAATGATAATGAACTTAGTTATATGCATATAACTTTTTTAAGTGCTTGCAGCCAGTTCTGTGTAGTTATGCAAAGGAAAGTCTTTGATATTATGCAGGACTATTTTTTTTCAGTTTGCAATAAATTATTTCATAAATCTTCAAAAGAAAGGCAGGTCCAGGAACTCCCTGGGTGTAAAGTGGCTTAGCAATGCAGAGCTGTCAGACAGATGTTTGAGGTTACAGAGCTGGGCATCTGGAATTGCTGGATCTTCACTCAGTCTTCTGAATATTGAAACTTGTCTGGTCCTACCAGAGTATCACTGATATTGAGTCATATTTGGAAAATGTTTTAATTTCTGTGAATGAGCAAATACAAGCAAAATAAGAGTCATTTGAATTTTCATAAGTAATCAGGATGATAAACAGTACTCTGAAGCAGATGCTGGCTGATTTATGGCACTTCTCACCTAACAGTTTGCATGGTTTTTTAAAGGAATAAAGCTTAACTTCCTTTACTTCCCATTCTCAGCCAAGAAAAAAGAGTTTGTCTGAGCTTTAACACCATGTACAATTGTGATGCATTATAAACCAAAAGATTTATGGGAAATATTAACCAACAATATAATGAAATAATGTTTCAGCTTTTCCATTGGTTTTCCTGAATGACTGTGTGTATAAAACTGTGTTCCTGTTTTTCCACTTGAAGAGTACCAGAAGAATCTGGGGTCAAAGGCAGATATTTAAAGTTGATGACTTTCAGAGCAGATGCTTTCATCTTAACAGCTGTTTGACTGTCATTAGGTCACGTCTGTCAAAGACCAAGGAGTACTTCTGGAGACAGAAGTCTCCAGAGTCTCAGCTCACTGAACCATCTGAGTGCATATTTAACTCTATGCATGTACCTAGTTCCAACCAGAACCATTGTTTCAGATGAGTGGAATGTATCATCCCTTGTTTTGCCTGTCCACAGAGTATTGACAGTAGGCTCGTTTTATGCTTCCAGCAGATCCCTCTGGAGGTATTTCACAGCCATCAGTTCCCAGATGGAAAGCTCTGTTCATTAAAGAAATTGAAATCTTCCTGCTTTGTTTGTGAGAGTGATCTACTTCTGGCTCACTGAACTTTGTCTCAAAACCAAGCCACTTATCTTTCCATAGCCCTTTCTGCTGCTTTCCAGAAGTAACCTGTTTAATTTTTTATCAAACTGATGCTAGTTTTAAATTTTTTAGTCCAGGTTGTACATATATCATCAAAAGTTCAGCATGGTCTGAAAACTAGATGAGATTTCTTGTAGAATACATATTTTTTTCAGTTGTAAAAGACCTCTAAGATTACTGAGTTCAACTGTTAACCCAGCATTGCCAAATCCACCACTGAGCATCACATCTGCATGTCTTAAATACCTCAAGGGATGGTGACTCTACCACTTCTCTGGGCAGCCTTTTCTAATGCTTAGAAACTCTTTCAGTGAAGAAATTTTTCCTAAGATACAATCTAAAGCTCCCCAATGCAATTTCAGGCCATTTCCTCTTGTCCTTACCTTGCCCTACAGCCTTCTGTCAGGGAGCTGTAGAGAGCAGTAAGGTCCCCTCTGAGTCTCCCTTTCTCCAGGTTAAACAGCCCCGGCTCCCTCAGCCACGTAGGACTTGTTCTGTAGACTCTTCCCCAGCTCTGTTCTGGAGCTGGATGGAGCACCTCAGTGTCTTTCTTGAAGTAAGGGGCCCAAAACTGGACACAGGAATTGAGCTGTGGCCTCATAAGCATCCAGTCCAGGGGATGATCACAGATGCAATGGTAGTGCGCAAAGCTTCCAGTTGTGTGAATAATGTTTGCTTAATAGGCCTTTAAATAATTCTTCTTCCCCTTGGAGGAAAAGAGATGTGTAATGTTTAATAATAAAAATAGTGTTTCTTCCCATAGCCTGAAATGGCATGGAAGGAGGTAATCATGTTTTGTATGGCAAAGCATTTTTCTAAATGGCATGTTTATGCCTTTCTAGCATGGTGGCTGCAATTGGCTGCTGGGCCGATTTGCATGTGCTAAATTGCAGTCCTGGGGATCTGTGAAAACAACCCAGCAAAGCCAATCTCAGCTGGGAGCATGGAAGCTGCTGCTAAATTTGTGATGAGCCACCCCCAGCCCCAGCGTGAGTCATTATCATTGTTTTGTTTTCCAGAAGTTGGTACCAAATACTTCCAGTATCCAAAACGTGGATTGTCTCTGGAATTGTATTTGTTCCCTCAAAGCTTTGTTTGTTCCAGATAAGAGGAAAGAATAGGAAAAAATCTGTTTAAAAAAAGAGGAAATAATTGTTTCCTTATTAGTGTTCTCTTCCTGCTTTTAATGTGCACTCACAGCCATTTGTTCACTTGAAGACTCACTTGTGCATGGCCCAGCAGTTGCTGCTCAGTCCTAATCAGTTTGCTTTTGCTGCCATGGGCATGGAGGGTAACAGTAAGTACAGTAGGATGAGGCAACATGACTGAAGTCATTGTTCAGCTCTGGCAGAGCTGAGGTGGGGAGTTTCAGCTGCCCCTTCCTCTATTTGCCTTGCTGGTTTCTCAGCGAGTGTTTTTATGAGGCCCCAGCTGTGTGTGGGACCAGCTGGGACATCCATTTGCTGTAGGTCAGGAGTGTTTGATCTGAGGAGTGAGTGCACTGGCCAGGTCCCTGGGCTCCTACACCTGATGCCCACCTGCTGGGGTTGCTGGTCCTTGGGGAGATAGGACAAGATGTTGAGAGAACAAAAGCCCTGGCACTGTGTTGGGATTGGGAGAAAAAGTCAATTTGTTCCCAACTTTTTAGCCCTTGTTTAAGGTTGTCTTCTCAAATAGACTTCTTTGATGTGCCGTGGACTGTGCAAGTTTACCTGCAGGGACTGTGGGTGGGATGAAGAGGAAATGCTGGGTCCTGCAGAGAAAAGGTCCAGGAGTAGGAAAATGCATGTGTGTGGGCATACAGAAGCATATAGAAGTGATTAAAATTCAAAACTTCAACATACAGTGGGTGGAAAGGACATGGACAGAGTGGGAGGTCTACATGAGCATGGGAGTGGAATAAGGAGCTAAGAGCACCGAAAAAGAGGAATGGAGAAAGGGGAACTTCTAGTGAAACTGCCTTAAAAATGTAGCTAAATATGCTGTGCTTGCTTTGTGGATAGGAGTACCCAGACTGGTGTTCCCTCCTCTGCCTTACTGATTTTCAGGATGGGGAGGTCTGCTGGAAGGATCCAATGTCCAGAGGGAAGGACAGGCAATAGAAATCTTCCTTATGGGGCATGGGGGTACAGCCAGACATGCTTGCACAGAGCATTCAAACTGGAAAAGCACAAGGATCACAAGTGTCCATGACACTCCACAATGCTCAAGCCTCTCTATGATGTTGGTGTGTCTGCAGAAAACCACTGGAACGGTTGGTCCTCCGTGCTGCAAGTTCCTTCTCAAGCTCTGGATTTCCTCTTTTGTTGCAATGTGACATGAAAACCAAACCAAAGAAAATAATGATTCTACTGCTGGTGGGACTGGACAGC
Source organism: Pseudopodoces humilis (assembly GCF_049639895.1). Classification (NCBI taxonomy): domain Eukaryota; kingdom Metazoa; phylum Chordata; class Aves; order Passeriformes; family Paridae; genus Pseudopodoces; species Pseudopodoces humilis. The sequence continues at coordinate 13,814,006 of NC_142210.1, forward strand.
CAACGTGCTGCCACTATTTTCTGAGTTCCTGTGACTTAGTGTTGCCATTCTTTATCCTCTTCTGTGGCATTTTGGTGGCAGAGAGAGAGGCACGTGAGCCTATGTTGAAGCACAGCAGTGAAATTCAGGCACAGACCCTGACGGACTGGGACACCTTCCTACACCACAGTGCATGCTGCTCTCCTTGCTCTCAGTTCTGTGTGCTCAGGCCCTTTACTTCCCTGCTGCTTCAGTTTAGGAAGAGCATATCCAGGAAGGGTATCCTGGGTGGTGTTATTTGTGAGGCTGGAGAGACTGTTAGGTGTTGTTTTTGAAAGGCTGATTTCCCCAGGTGTTTATGCTCAGTGAAAACAGGGTATAATCTTTGTAAATATTCAGTTGGCTGATCAGACAAATAAGTATTTAAATATTCACATATGGCTTAATGTCCTGTGGCTGTGCTTGGGTGTTCCTCTCTAATAACTGTAATTTACCTTTAATGGATAAGACAAAGAAACCTGGTTTGCTTTTTTCTCTGTTTCTGCATTTGCTGGAGTTTCTGTGATGAATCCTTTACTGTGCTCACCCTTAACCTGAAGAGGCAGTTGTGGGAATATAAATCATGCTCCCAGATGTGTGCAGGCTGCTCAGTAATGAAATGCACTCTCCCTGCCCCTCCTCTTCCCTGCTAAATGGCTGACACACATCTTAAAACATTTTGCTGGAGATCTGTTTCTGCCCTGCAGCTCGTTCATAGCAGCACCTTGGCTGAGAAGACAATGTATCTGTGTTGTAGGGTTGGTTTGGGGCTTTGTTTTTGAGGTTAGAATAGGTTAGAGTTAGAATAATCAAATTTCTTCAGATGGTGTATGAGGACAATCAAATGTGAACGTGTCCTTTCCTGAGGAAACACTTTAGTGAATAAATTTCCCACTTGTTTGGTGTTTCTGGCAGGTGGTGGGGCTTGCTAAGAGTGCTCCTGTGAGAGCTTCTCTCTTATTCACTCACAGCTTGTGCCCTTTGGGTCAATACCTCTCTGTCTAACATGCTGTATGGAAGGGTGATGCTCCCACCTCCCAGCAAAGGTCAGAAAATGCACTTTCTAAATGATAGTGTGCTAAATATAAAAATACCCAAACCAGAGGCTTTTCTTTGTTAGTAGTGAGAAAAAATCAACAACTCCAAACTGGCAGAAAGATCCAGACAGGCACATTGCTTTATGAAACAGCCACGGGTGCCTCTTGGGGACTGTGCTAAGGACTGTCCTGGCATAAGGCTGTGTCTACTCACTGCTTATGTTCATGGCCACTGAAGAATAGGGTTTCAATAAGAAAGTGGAGTTTTGACAAGGGACTGGCAGGGTGCAAAGAGAGAAATGCAGAGCCCTGAAGTATGTTGGGAAGACAGTTATGGGTCTAATTCCCACCCACAGCGGGGACAAAGGCCTAGTAAATCCTGCTCACCCAGCCCAAAGGCATCGCTTCTCTTTTTTCTCCTATCCCCCGCTCACTCGTGTGAGCTCCAGACTCACTACAACTCTCAGGCTCCCTGCTGCTTCTTTGCTCCCAGTCAGTAGAAGAGGAGGAGAGGAAGGCATTGAATCTCTATTATTTATGGGAATGTTGTTCATTTGGCTGCTAAATGCTGCTGGGATTGGGATAAACGTTAGAGGAATGATGTGCTTGTTACTCAGCGAGAACATGTTGCCCCACTAACTGCCAAAGGACAGTCTTCTGTTTTAGCACTTCTAAAATTGCTCATTAAGCTTTGAGACTAAGAGCCAATATGTCTTACTCCCTACTTCATCTCTGCTTTATCCACAATGGTGTTGTGTTGTAGAGACAGATCTTCATTGGGTTTAGTGTAGCCTGGAAAGAATTATTTGGAAAAAAACAAAGGAAACCTCTGAAAAGTCACCAATTTAAAGATATAGGGAATTAGCATAAATTTAAAGAAAAATGTAGGAGCAATCAATCTGGGCCAGAATAAAGTGTCCATCTAGCCCAAATGCCTTCTCCATCTACAGCAAACAGTTAGGAAAGAGTAAGAAAATATGATCTGTCCCCCAAATGCTCTCCCAGCTGCTAGCTATTTTCAGCTTAGAAAATTATCTGAGTCAGACATGGTTCAATGTACGTAAGAGTTCTCAGTGGATTTTTCTTCAGTGTACTTGACCAGTCTCCCCTTGAGTTCATGTACATTTTTAGCATCATAGTGTCCTGTGGAAAGGATTTCCCCAGACCTGTTACATGAAGAAGCCTCTCTTTTCCTTTGTTTTGAACTTGATTCATGCTAGCTTGGGTTGAGGCTTTCCAGAGACCAGTACTGAACAAGATAGTGAAAAACAGACCCCATCCTCCTCTTGTGCTATTTGTGATTGCAGAGACCAGAAGCATACTCCTGCTAAGACATCTCTCACAGTTTGAAGAGTCTTGGATCTTCTTATTGCCTCTCTCTAAACCATTCCCAGTTAGAGTAAATGCTTGTTGTAATGAAAGGAGTACAACAGCACTCTTGCCTCAAGTAAGGCATTGCTTTTCTTTATGCCCAGGGGCTCAAAAACATTGTGGTCAATTAATCTGGAGAGACAGCAGTTGTCATGTGGGGTACAGAAAGGAAAGCAGGATGGTGAGTAGGCTGTTATAGCCAAATGATGAGTTCTGTAGCTGTCAGTCCCTACAAGCTTGTGATTAAAGTAGCATGTCAAGCTGTGGGTGGACACAGCCTCAGTGAGCCATTGAGCCACGTCAGGAGATGAGGATGGCCGTGCCGGAAGCGCTGTGTGTGACGAAGCGTGGGGGATCACCTTGAGACACGATTTCAGCTTTTGGATGCTTTGAGCTCTGTTTGGCATGATGAGCTGTGCTGGCAGCTGGCTGCCCATGGACCAGGGCAAGAGTGAACGAGCTGGTTCCACTCTGATGTGAGATGCTTCCCCTCACATCCAGAGGAGAGAAATCTCCCAGGATACCTGGGGGGTAACTGAGGTCCTTTCATAGAATATCCCAAGCTGGAAGGGACCCACAAGGACCATGGAAATCCAACTCCTGTTTTCGTATACATCTGCACTGTGAAATGAGCTGCAGCTTAAACCCCACTGATTGCACTGACAAGATCTCCACTGAGTGTAGGGAAAGCCAGGGAGAGCTGCTCAGCCTTACATTTAGGCTGTGGGTATCTGCACATAACTCCACCTTGGGTGCCACCAAACCTTTCTCTGCCTTATCGCCTGTCTGAAGTGTGGAGACAATTCTGCCTTCTTTGCAAACTACCTCTGGGACTAACCCAGGACCTGTGTGGACAACTGAAGGACTGTAAGTCTCGAAGCTGTTTAATAGTGCTCTGTCTGTACACTGGAAGTGGGGAAAGGGTATTGAAGAGAATATTTAGGAGAAGACGCACTGTGAGAATTTTAGAGTACAGTTGATATTCCTTATTTATGCTTTAATAGGCATTTGAGACTCCCAGCCATTCAGTAAGCACCCATTAAAAGTACACACATTACAGATTTCTCATGTAAAAGTATTTAATGTTCAGTTAGGAGTGCAGCTTGCCAAGGAGAATATGCTGGCAACTTATTAAGAGAAACAGATGAAGGCAATTGCTTTCTAAGGGTTAAGTATGACCTGGTAAGCCAAGGCCTGCAGCGTTAGTAAGTGCCAGGCAGCAGCTGGAATAGCTCAGTGATGGATAACAAGTGCCCTGTCCTTCCATTCCTCCCAAGAGAGCCTTGCTCAGTGAAGGTTTCTAATGCCGAATCAGCAACAGCATAAAGGGCTCTCTAAAAGGCTCAGAGTTAACAGCTTCTGCACACTAAAGGTTAACAGTGGTATCTCAGGAGGTAGATTTCAGAGGAAAAAGGGGTTTTTAACTGTTGTTGGGGTTTGCTTATCCTCTCTATATTACCTGCAACAGTGTGTTAACAGATAGGCAAAGTGGGCTGTGACCTCAATCAGCTAGTTAATTTTAAGCCCGTGCTTAAGTGATTTGCTAAAACTGTGCTTATTCAGAGAAAGAAAGCTGATTGTATTTTCATTGCTCAAGCTAGGTGAATTATAACAGCTAAGTGATTTTAATGATGAAGGGGCATATTATGCTTTTGAAGCAATTATTTACATTCCCATGAAGAACATTAGCATCAGTCAGTATGTGTGATGATTGATAGCCATGTTCATACTTTGCTAATAACCCCCTCAAAGCTACTTGAAGTACTGTATTGTGCATTTACATTTTTCTCTCCGTAATTTTAAGATGAGCAGAACTCATTAAACCAAAGTATTTTTATGTCTTGTGTCAATAGAAAATGTTCTTTTAAATGTTCAGAAGGAATTGGCTACAGAAATATGGGAAAGAGAGGGAAGAGATTGTTTTCCTTTCGTGTTCAGTACATTCTTCATCCTTTTGCTTTTTGATGACTAAACTGTTCTGTATTTGCAATTGAAAACTGTTGATTGGAAACTCTTGTGAGACTAACATAAATGGGGCTTGATTTTGAAAAATACATTCATGATCATTTGCCTAATTTGTGTGTGCAATTAGCATGATTGCCACTGGAAATGGCCATCTGAGAACCGACTGATGGAGACTTCTGTCTTTTTCTGATCTGTTTTCTCTCCCTCCTGATTAAGGTGCCAACTTTTATGATGTCTAAATATTACCCATGGAAGTTTAATTTGGTAATATGTTTACTGATATCCTTTCATCTCTTACCTCTCCACTTTCAGGTGTTTGTTAAAAGGCTGAGAATGATTATTCCCTTCTGCTTCCTTCTCAAGTCCACTTGATGCAACGTAAAAGAGGTTCTTTCATCTAAATTGTTGATCTTGCAATTTAGAGAGTCAGATCTCACTGGAAACTATAGACTCTTACATGGCCATAGCAATATTTAAGTAGTTTCCAGGTGTGCACAAACATTACAGCTCTCATCTGTCAGGTCTCTTACTCCCTCCTGAGGAAACCTCTGCTCACAGGGGACATTTATTGGTGACAGGGTGGAATTGTTTCATTTTGCTTTGTTTTAAACATGTGATGAATTAAGAGGGTAAGATAGATGAGTCTCTAGAGTATTCTCTTCAGGGAAGCTGAGAAACCTGGTTCAGGTTAGGGATTTGAAGGGCATATCAGCTCAAGACATCTTTGAGCTGATTTGGAGTCCTTTTTGTAGGAGCATGGTATCAAGGCTGCAGTTCCTCAGTGGCTTCATTGCTGGGTAAGAGAAGGGAATGGGCTTGTGAACCCAACCTCTGGGGGCAATACTCTTATTCCCTCCCAGTGCTGCTGCTGGGAATTAAGCCAGTGGGAAACTAACCTATTTTTATTATTCATTATTTTTATAATGAATTGCTTTTAATCAAACTGGCTTTACCCGAGTCATCACGTGCCGCTGCTGTTGGGAGGGAATCAGCAGGAAAGGTGCAGCCTGAGGCAGGGAGAAGAATAGGTGGAATTGCCCCTGTTCACAGCTACTCCCACATACCTGGGTTTGAAGCAATGGTGCACTGCCCCACTCCCAGTGACATTCACGTTGTGTTTATTGCTCCTGAAATGTTCTCCATTCTGAGGTACAACTCAAATCTAAAGATTAGGTGTACCTTCCAGTCTGGGGTGTGACTCAGACCTGCAGCTGCAGAGGTGGGAGAGCCATGGCAGTGTACAGAAGAAAAATATCCCCTGGCTCATTAGTCATGGGATGGAGAGCACGCACTGCCTGATTGCTTATTGGCTGTGGCCTCTCATTTAGAGTAAACTCAATTTTCCCAGTATTGACAGCTGCCTGGTGGAGGGGTCGTGCAATGTGGCAGGCACTGAACTGCCAAGAACAAACACCCAGATACAACGATATGTCAGGAGTGATACCGACAGTGTCGTTTGTTATTTTCTTCTGTGCTCTATCTCCTTGTTGAGAAGGAACAATTTCTATGGATGAGACAAAATATGTCAATCCTGACCTGTCTGCTAGTTAGGAAATGCTGGAAAATTAATGAATTTAAGTGGGGATGATGATTCTTGTTTGTACTTGCTTGTTCCTGGCCTAGGTAGGGACTAGTTTAATTAAAGGAATGTAGTATCCTTTCCAAAAAGTCCCCCACACCAATCAAAACCTTTGGTTTTTTCCTGCCCAGTCTTTTTGATCCTTTTCAAAGTACAAACATTTATTTTGCTGTGAGGAAGAACTTTGGAAAGGAGCAAGCAGAACGTTTTTGTCAGGGAGCATCAGTTTCTTCTGTCCCTAGCGCTGCTCTTCTCCCTGCTCTGTCCAACCAAAGGCCCTCTCCATTAGCACAGCTTGCTCAAGCATCTTCCCTCCTCATTCTGAGAGCTGCTCCAGCCCCTTCCAAACATGTAATTATAGGCATGAAAAAAATAAATTTGTTCTTATTCAGTGCCTGATAAAATGGTGACTCAGGCATTTTCATTTTCCATTGGAAATGCAAGTTCTTGCGCATTTGGAGCGCTCACCAGCATGCAGCCTGAATCTTAAAAGGAACTCTGTCTGCCCCCTGGAAGGGCAAAAAGGTTACAAATGCAAAAAATGCCAGGTGGAGGCTCTCACAAGCAGCTTCATTTGGCTGCATGTTGAAGCAAACCAAGGTCACTTACCCCAGCAGTGTATTATCCCAGCAAAACCCCAACCTACACCCAGCAGTGGGCTGTGGAGACCTGGCCAGCCTGGCATCCTGGAGCTTCCTGGCCACTGGGGCTCCATGATTGGCCTGGAATTTGAGACAAATGGTGGAGCAAAGGCACCTGATCAGGTTTAGGATGGCCCTTGTGAAAAGGGTGACGACACTCTGTTCCTAAAATAAACATGTTTCTGTGCTGTGTCAGGAGATCGCTCATACACAGGCTGGAAGGAAGCAAGATACTTGCTGAAAGGCATAAATCTTTCTAACCACCTTCAGTGGTTATTTTTAAGTGCAGGGTATGCAGTGCTATGAATCCCATCCCATTAGGGCTGGAAAAATGTTGGCCAGGAAGATGGGTGCTCTGGAGCATGAGAGCCCTCTTCCTCCTGCCCACATGACACCTGTGCCTTGCAAAGAAAACCCCTGGGCTGTGACAAGACTGAAAGGATAACAGAGGCAGCAGCTGTACCCCATCTCTGACAGGTTTTGTGAGAGAGGGCTTGAAAGTCCTCCTGGTAAGCTGGGTAGATGCAGCATGTTGTTTAGTTGATTGATTTTAATTTAAGGTGAATTCATTAAATGGTGTTTTATTGTATTCTTCCAGAGAAGCCAGAGTTGTAGGATAAATACTTAGGTAGAACAGCTGTTAAGAAAAGATGCATCAGAAGTACAAATATATATTTTTGCCTTTGCTTCTATCTGAAGGTTCCTGAGACCTTGATTCAGTGATTCCTATGGGTCCTTTCCAATTCAAAATACTCTACAATTATATGACTTTGTTGTAATTAATTACAACTCTGGACATGAGGCTTTATTTTTTTGTTTTCATATAATTCAGAAAAAGAAACCATTGATGAGGTAAAAAAAAAGTCCATGAGTGCTTCTCCTTTATTTTGTGGCCAACTTACACCCAAACCCACCATGGCCTGGCAGCATTTCACAGAAGTATACGGGACCAAACTCAAATTAGTGTCTAGTCCCTCTTTCTCCAAGCATTTACACTTGCATCAATTGCTGAGGTAGCTTAGTAAATAGGACCCATCATGGGAAGGACTGTAACATCTCTGAACATGAGCCAAAATCCTTTAATCAGAAAGAGATAATCCACTAAATAATTTGAGCCCAGCAGTCTGCAGGGCAAGGGGAATACTTTCTGGCTTTGTTCCCAAAGATTCAAAAAGTTCTTTAGAAACTGCTGCCCTAGTGTGTGATGCAGAGGGGAGAGCTGGGAGAAGACAACATTTTGATTTGGGTTTGGTTTTTTCCCCATGACGACATAACTTCCTAAATAATAAAAAAAAAAAAGGATCAACATCTTGGTCTGTTGGGGAAAAGGTGACATTTTTTTCTGAAAAAAGGAAGGATCTTTCCATGGGATATTTTTTACATCTAATTCTCCTCTGGCAAAGTGCAGGTGCATTTTTACTTATGGAAAAAGTCTTTCCCTAAATGTTTGAGGATGTAGGAGCAGTGTTGCTTTACAAATTGCACTCTGTCAGGAAATGAATGGCAGGTGAGTCTGTATGTATTTGTTCATGTGTTCCCACTGCCTGTAGTGCCTGGGGTGAGCTCTCTCTGGCTGTGTCATAAGCCTGCTAGCATTAGCAGAAAGGTTTGGGCAGGGGTGAGGTATGTTTTGGAAAGACATGAGTGCAGGGTATCTTGTGTGGTTCAGTCCTTTGGACAGCACACAGAACAGAGGAGAGGTTTGTCGGTGCCCCAGAAGCAGGATGTTTGTCAGACCTACATCTCTTGTCTGGAGTCCTTTGAACCACTGATAAGGGGCTGAAGTGGGAGAAGAGATGGGGTGGTGCTGTGGTGGGGTAGGAACTACCCTGACCCTGAGTGGTCCTGTTTGGAGAGCAGGGCATGTTTGGTGCCTGAGGGCTACCTGGGAGTATTGGCCCCTCGTGGTTACAAGAGAGGCTTGTAGCTGTGGTGGTTGCATTCCCCTCTGTTTAAGTCTTGTGTTATGCTTCTTTGGGTGATCATAGGTCAGCAGTGACAGCCTCCTTGGAGTCTCAGACACTGAGGCTTGACAAGTCCCTCACACTGCAGAGCTTGGAGCTCCAGCTTAGGGCTCTGCATCACCTCTGTCCCCTCCTTGAGTGAGTCACCTTTGTGAGTAACATCTCACCATGATGCTGCTTCTTGGAGTGTGCATTAGCAATCACTGGACTGATACCTCTCTGGGCCTTTGTGGTAGTAGCAGTTTTCTTTTTTTCTCTTTAGGATGTTTGTAGTGAATCTGGGGATTTGCAGAACAGAGATTTGCATATTTTCTTTAGTCTAGCTAGGTCCAGCAGCAGTAACAGTGTTGGTATGTTCATCACAAGTGCATACCCAGAGCAGCCAGCGTGCTGCTATAAATGATTCTGCAGTTCAAGCATTTTGGGTTTTTATTCTGCTATTTTTGTCATTCAAAATAAATAGATTATAGTTAGATGTGCCTGCCAATAGCTCAAGTATACCTTCCATTAGGTTCAGTAACATTCCATCTCAACCCATACTCCATGGTACTTTCCAGGTAAACTTACATCCCATAAGAAACACCAGGATTGCTCCTGTCTTAGACTATAGTTAGTATTCTTCCAGTTAATGTGATCATCTCTAGAACAGAAAAATTTTGAGCACCCAGTTTTTTTCAGCCAAGCCCTGACATGCCCAGCTTCTACCACTTGAAGAGAATATCAGATATTTTCACATGACAGAAAAGCATGGCTAAACTCTGTTCTATAAAATATTCTTGACTTTGGGGTTACTGTTTCTGTACTGGATTTCAATTTCTATTTATTCTTGAAACTTGCAAGAAATAAATATCCAAATCTGCTAGATAGTTTTACAAACTACAGCCTAGTTTTAGATGCATGTGAGAGCCTTTTCCTTTAAAGATAACCCTCAGAAAACTTGAAAATTACTGATACAGACTGACAGATACACCTGGCAGTATCCACAGCCTTAAAATATCAGCCCATTAAAATATCAGCCCATGTTTTCCACCTTTTACTTACTTGTTGGTTTTTGTTTGTACTGTAATATTCATGGAGTAAAACAAAATAAGGAACTGAAAAGAGCATTTTAATGTAATTTTGTGATACCTGTTAAAATGCTTTGTGTGTTTATCAGAATGAATCACTTATGCAAAATTCTGTGTTCTTTTTGCTTTTCTTGATACTGTGAAATATCTACATATCAGTGTAGGGAATTAGAGGACATACAATATGGGGAGCAGCGATGCAGGTGGGGAGTATTCGTGGTGAATTCCTGTGATGATCAGGAAAGAGAAGCCCATGAAGCCAGTTTTGAAGAATGTCCTGTGACAGTGAGACTGAACTTGAATGTGTCCTGGTATATTTCCATAATGAACCAGAAAATCCTGCAGCGAGGCAGTCGATTGAATGCTGCCGACGGCTCACTCAGCCCATGCAGGAGCATCCTCCTCACACTCTGGCTGCAAACAGGGTCTGAGCAGGGTGGGAGCAGCCATGGCTTTAAAACATTCCTTGCCATGTCACAGCACTACCTGAGCTCGCCAGCCTGACCTGCAGCCACACGCAACACAAAGTCCATGTCCAAAAGATATGTGCCAGGCAGAACATGTGTTCCTTTTCTCTCTGCTCTCCAGAATAGTCACTGCGCTTTTTTCCTCTGTGGTTTGCAGATTTTCATCACCTGCAAGTCACTGGTATTTTCTTAAGGCTGGAAATTAAAAAAAACCCATACCATTCACCTTCTGACTGCTGTCTGTGCTGTGTCTGCCAGAAACATGCAGGTCCCCTGTGGGCATTAAGGCCAATGTCACCCACATCATTATCCAGCTGGGAGGCAGCTGCTGGCAGGGACAGCCACTTTCTGCAGAAGCAGGGAAAGACTGAGGCTTCTCACACAGTGCACAGATGCTTTCCATGAACATATGCTTAATTAAGAGGCAAACCCACCACCTGCTCTGCAGCGTGGGTATCCAGGCTCCTTTCAGGCAGGTATTTGCTTTGCTGTGTGCTTACGTTTTTACAGGGGTCTGGAAGTGCTTTTGGTAGTGTTTGTGCAGCTGCTCCTGAAACGCCAGGCGTCAGGTGCTGTTAGCATGCAGAGCTGCCAGCTTCATTAAGGTAATTGTGCCCAAGGCCTTTCCTTCCTTATCCTGGTTTAATGAGGAGCCACAACATCCCCTCGACACTTCCCGTGTCTGCAGGGAGCTGCATGTGGGTGGGAACAGGAGTGGGTTTGCCCTCTGCCCGTACAACGTCTGGAACTGCTGCCATCCACCTACAAAGCCCAGCACTGGGCAGGGAAGGTGAGCTCCTAAAGGCATATTTTGCTGCTTATATTGTTATCTTCTAAAGGTGCAAAGAAATTCATTGCTTCTTTCAAACACTTACCTCTGGTAGAATGCTGCACAGGTTTGGAACCCTTCATCAGCCCTTCCTTAAGCCTCAGACTCTCAGACTGCAGCCAAATCCCTGGCAGAGCTGGCAGCGCTGCAGCAGCCCAGGCAGGGATAAATGGGCCATGCACTCTGCAGTGTTGGTGGCAGGGACAGATTAACCCTCTTTTGCAGAACAGTGCAGTGATGGCAGCTGTGATGCAGTGGCTGAGAGTCCCCTCTCCCTGGGGTGTCCTGAAAATGAGCATGTGGCTCAGGGAGTTCCAAATGCCAGTGCTGAAAGAGAAGTCACTTAATATATCTGCCAAGCTCAGCCTGTTTTCTTTCTTTGGCCTGTTCTCTCTGCACCCATCTAAGAAATGCCTTTTCTACTGATAAATACATTTTCTGTGCCCAGTTTGTGATGCATATGACATCTTCAATGAAAACGAACACTTCTCCTGCAGCATTTTAAGGTTTCTGAGTCCCAAGAGGAGATAACACAAAGGGATTTCAACCTGCAGCCACAGAATCTCTACCAAGGAGCATGTGCAGAAATGCAAAATGCACATCTGTGCTCCAATCATGGAGCCATGTTCTTGTGCCCAGCAGGTTTCCAGCCTTTTCATTCATTAAAGATGATTCAGGATGAGGACAATTAATTATTCACAGAGAGTAATTTTGAATTTTTATTGGCTGCAAGAAGGTGCCTGTGGGACCGCAGGAAAACAACCATGGCAATGAGACAGGGGGCTTGCTCCATGCTGGAGCACGGGGTCAGAGCCTCAGAAGAGCCTGTCAGACTGGCAGCTCCTGCCAGGCCACTAGCCCACTCCCCAAGAGGGAGGCAGTACTGGGGGGAGCTGGAGCACTGTGCCAGCCTGCCATGAGCTTGCAGAGGCAACGAGCACAGAGCGTGAACCTCCAGGGACCCCCAGAGCCTGCCGGCGTTGCTGCACTGTGTTGCAAAAAGAGAAGCTGTCCTGAACCCATGTTTTTCCAGCTGTGCAGACACACAGATGAACCAGGGGTTTATTGCTCTGCGGGACACGTTTTTCCCTGCTGTGAGACAGAAACCATCGGCTCAGGTATAGTAAGGTGAGAGGAGGAACGGGAAGCCCACAGCCAGCCTCTGTTCAAGATGGTGATAAAGATACTGCTGTGGTTCCTACCTGAATGAGTCCTAGGAAGGCTGGTGTGAGTTGTGCCTACAGTTCTGCTGCTGAGGTGACACTGGCTCGTGGGGCCATGCCCAGCTGCGGGCTGTGTGCCGGGGCTGTCACTTGTCCCTGCTGAGTGCGCAGGAGCTCATGGCACTGGGGCTGCCAGAACCAGACACAGCAGCAGCAGGAGAAATGTGAATGGGGGCTGGCTTGCAGCTGGCAGCCCCTCTCTAACTAAGCCCGAGGTGATTCCCCAGATTTCAGCATGAGTAGGAACAGCATTTGCAGCTCCTGCTTTTGGTGGGGTATCATGTGCCTGAGCCAGGGTCCAGCTCCAGCAAAAAGTGGCTGCACTTCCTGCTGTTCACATTGGTGTAACAGGCATTGGCTGGGAATGCTTTGTAATTAGTACCAAGAAAATGGGAAGAATCTTCTAAAATGAAACTATCCCATAGAAACCTTTATCTTCTCGTAGCATGAAGTAACAGGGTAGAACACTAGCAGTGTTCTATTTGAGTCTTGTTTTTTCCAAATGGAGTTAGTCTTATACCTGTGCTGTGCCCAGGGCTGTGCTGCAGATACAGATGAGGCTGTTCTGGCTGTTCTGACACCTTGTTCAAAACAAAATATATTGCAACAATTGCTAAGAGGAGAGCTTGGTGTTGGCCCACCGAGACTTTGCAGCATCCTGTGTGTACTTATTATTTCCTGTGATCAATGACACTGCAAAGGCCATTTCCCAGGGTAGGAAACGCCTTATTGTATAAACAGGCTATACTGGGAAGGAAAATAGTACCCAGGAGAGAAAGCAGTGATGCATTAGAAATAATGAGCTCTATCAGTGTGATTTTGTTGGGCAAGGTAACCTCAAAGATTTATTTAAATAGGGCAGAGATATGAGTGACTGCTACATTCTTTCTCACTTTGTAATGCATTTGCCAGTCAGAGAGCAGATAGCCCTAAAGGCATTGCTTTTTACAACTCAAGTTCGTTTAAACTGAGGCTCTGCAGTACTTGTTCTGTGGTGAGTGAAAGCAATACCCAGCACCTTTCTCTAAGTAGAAGTGGGTATTCAGACAGCAATAGCTGCATTTGTGAGTTTTTTTCTGTTCATTTTTTGCAAATTTTAAAGATCATCTGAAGAACAAGTACTTAATAGATCTGTTTCCTGAGGGGGGGAAAAGAAAAAGAACAACCTGAAAGATTTTCACCTGTGATCTATTCTCAATTTTTGCTGTGGGACCAGGATGTGGGACCAAGGGAATCATGGAAATATCCTTTTCCCAGGTGAGCAACTAGCCAGTACAGCAAAACCCACTTTATTCCGTTAAAATGGAATACAGTGCTTTATTAATGCTGTGGTGGAAAGCTGTATGCAGCCTCTTTCCTATGTTAATTTCCTATTTTATAGGAGAAATTACAAATGTTCGGCTTGCATGACTGGCAGAGCGAGAACTGCTCATGGCAACATAAACAAATAGCTATGAATTACAGATCTAGCAGTAGACAAATGAACACAACTTGCTTGCAGAGAAATGAACAAGCAGTGCAGCTAAGGCCAAGCTAGTTAGCTAATGTTTTTGTTTGTAATCTCTGCACCTACATTACCCTGCAGGCGGTAATATCCAGAGCTGGTGTGTTAGTACATCTGTGTGATCGGTGTCCCTTGCAGCTTGGCAGTATATCCAGAGATGCTCCCCAGATTTTGCTGGATGTATATTCGGGAAGCTTAAGTGCAGAACCTAAGCTTCCTCTCTCTCACCGTTATATAGGATGACTGTGCTAAAACAGATGGGAAGGGGGGAAAAGCTGCCTCCCTTGTAAAATCTGTATATGCAAAAACTGCAGGTCCAGGTTTAGGCAGCTGCTTCCTGCTTCTGAGTGAGTTCTGGATTCCAGTGACCACGACCAGGCAGGAGGAGAAGGAAGTGTGTAAGGGGTGGAACCGTACACTGAACCCATCTGTTCTCTCTCATTACCTGTAGACCAAAGCCAAGGTGTTTAATGATGCCCACTCCAAGGCTCTGGTCAGCTTCTGACTTGGCTGCCTCTGGCTGCTCCAAAGTCCCCGTCTCCTTCGCGGTGCTGTCCCCTGGCCAGTGTGGCGGGCACGCTGCGGGGTGCTGCTCTGCACTGTTATACAGGTGATTCGTTCTGCCCTGTTGCTGGTTGCATTTTCAGCAGGGAGTGAAGGTGACCTTAACGTGCACTCAGATTTTTGAGATCTGTAAGGCATAGCAAGATCTGTGGAAGCAAGTGGGCATTTCCAGTGTCAGTTAATAAATCTTTACATTTATCAGCAAGAAATTCTAGCACTTGGATTTGCTAGGTACAGAGCAAAAAGACTGCATGGTGCAAAGGCAGTTTAACTTAATGCTGGGAGAACAACATATCTGGGGGTTTGTGCAGTGCCAAAAAGTTTGGAGGGAAGGAATGAGATTTTTCATGCTTAGTCCAAAACTTCAACAGAAAAAAAAACCCCACTATTGTTTTTAACTTCTTAAAAAGACTTAGAAAAAAGCTTTGTGCATGAAAAAACAGGCAGGCATTTGACTCGCAGAGAAATAAATTTTCTTTCTTTTCAGTTCTTCCAAGTTTTTTTTTTAAACTAGCACTGTAAAATGTCACAAGTTCAATGGACTGGTCAAACCACATGCAGATGTCCTTTTTTTTTTTCTTTTTTTTTTTTTTTTTTTAACGTGGAGATGATGAAGCAGATCATTTCATTGACCTGTCACCTGCAGCAACAGGGCGACTGCGCTTCTGCTGCAGAGCTACCACGAGTGCAAAGGCTGGTGACACGGAGGGGAAAGGCGTGGTGAGAGCAAGGCAGAGCTGTTGCAGCTCGCTGGGAGCTCGCGGCGGGTGCGGGTGCGGGCGGGGCGGGGCGCGCTGCTGTCGCTGTGCGCGTGTCCCCGAGCACCAGGTGGCGGTGCTGCCGCGGGGACACCGCGCTCCTTTGGGGCGCTGCCGCTGTCCTGCGCGGCCAGACCCCTCCGCCCCTTCCTCTGCAGCCGCTCAGCATCCCTTTCCTTTCGCCCATTTCTAGGCCGCGCGTATTTTCCAAGTGTGAGCCGAAATGATGTATTTCAAGTTTCTGTCGGGAGCCCCACCCTTGAGCCCGACCCGTTGTTCCTGTTTTGTCGCACAGAGGCGCCAGAGGCTGCGGGTGGATCCCGGCGGGTCCGACCCCCTGCCTCAAAACGCGGGTGTTCAGAGGAGCATCTCGGCCTTCCAGCAGCTCCATTTCCCTCCAGCTGAGCCTCCAGCAAGTGCCGGCCCCTGGGACAATCTCCCGGGGCAGCTTTGGTGCTCCCTGCCCCGCCGGCAGGAGGGGTGCCCGGCTCAGCACCTGTGCAAGGGGAGCGCTCCTGCTGAGCCTTGTGAGGGGCCTGGTGTGTGCACAAGTCCTGGTTTATTAATACAGGCCTTTCAGATCCTTGTAGAAAAAAAAAATCCTATGTTTATACTCTAGAGTTTGCTTTTTTCATATTTTCTTTTTCCTATTCCTTTTATTTTCCTTTTCTTTTTTCCCCTCTCTTTCCCCTCTTTTCCTTCCCCCTCTTTATTCACTCTTCACCCCTCCCTCCTTGTTCTTTCCTCCTTATATCTTCCCCTTTCCCCCCATATTTCTTCTTTTTCCTTACTATTTCTTCTTTTTTCTTTCCTTTTTCATTCTTCCCTTTTTCTTCCTTCTTTCTTCCTCTTTTCTTTCCTTTTTTCTTCTTTTTTTTTCTTTCCCTTTTTTCTCCCCTTTTTTCCTTCCCTTTTTCTCTGCTTCTATTTTTCTTTTTTCTTTTTTTTTTTTCCCCTTCCCCTTTCTTCCCTTTTTCTCTTCTCTATTCCTCGCTTTTTTTTCTTCATTTTTTCCTTCCTTCCTTTTATGTATTTTCCTTTCCGCCCTTACCTTTAATATTTTCCCCCGTTTTTTCCGCTGGAGCCGGGGCGGTGCCGTGCCCGCCGCGGGCTCCGGCTCCGCTGGGCGGCGCTGCCGCTCCGCAGGCGCCGGCCCGTGAGGGGAGCGGGCCGCGGGCTCGGCCTGTGCTGCTCGCCGGCCTCGGCAAGCGGGGAACACCGAACACAGGGGCAGAGCGGCGCTTCGGGGGACGTAGTGTAAGATAACAGTGGGTAGCGGTGTCCTTCCCGTGTAAATTCAGGGGTGCACACCCAGTCTGGATTGATTTAAGTAGGCAGTGAATTTTGTTCTAATTGAGAACCTCTTACAGCACAGAGTGCACGATCCTGTGTAGGGTATCACTAATTGTGGCTCAACGTAGATGGTCATCCCCAAGGGGACAGCATTTTCACTTGATGAAAAGAAACTCAAACATGTTTTTTTTCTTCATTTCATTGGTGATTCTTGTATTGTTGCTGAGTTACAGCAGCAGTTCTGGTGTGGTCTGGTCCCCTCGTGTGGCAGTGCTTTCCATTTCCAGCTCTCATCCTTGGCTGCCAGTCCCCTCTGTTGTGTGTCAGTCTGGGGATCTCTGTGCCCTGGGATTGTTCACCTTCATTATAACAGGGATTCATTGACTCCCTTCCAATCTCAGTTGTAAATACCTTGTCCAAACTATTCTACATGCAAAAGGAAAAAAAAATAGGTTTGCTCTAATCTGCAAGCACTTGGAAAAAAAACTGGGAAAGCTTTGGCCTGGGTGAAGCAGTGACCAGGATGCCCTCAAACAAAAACTAGTGTTGGATTTAAAGGCAAAATGTGGGTTTTTTCCAGTTTTAGATCCCTCTCCCCCATTATTATTTTAATTAAATTAATTATTAATTTATTAATTAATTAAAAATATTTATTTATTAAATAAATTAATAGCCTGGGGAGCTTTACTTTTTTTCAAGTCTTTATCTAATTGCATTTCCAATTTTTGCATGAGAGACATATTCCAAGATATTTTGTAATTTCCCCTCTCCCCTAAAGACAGGGGCGGTTTCCTCAAGACTAACCATTCAAGGGTTAAATAATGTAGGAAAGAAACAAAATTAATTTAAAGTAAAATAAAATAGTTCTGTGATCCCAATATTGTTTTCTACTTTTAAAAAAATTCATTGTAGGAAAAGAAGATAACTTGGTGCAATACTGTATTTCACTATTTTTCACTCTCCTCACATGCATAAAAAAAGCCTGGAAATTTTCTCAAATTCCGTGTGCTGAGATCTGTAGTCCTATAGCCCTGTGAGGTGCAGTCACTCTAGTCATGGTGCTGTAGTTGGATTCCTCACTTATTTATGCTGGATGGAAAAGAACCTGAGTAGGAAACATCTTTGTGAAGCCCTGGTGTCTCCCCAGAATGGGAGGGCTGCAGGACTAATCCCTGTTTTGCACACTGGAAAGACAAGGCTTTCCTGATACCTATGAGTCTCTTGGTGAAAATGGTTTTGTTGGTGCAGCCCTGGGGAAGTGTGGGCTTGGGTGGGATTAGTGGATACCTTGTGGCACCTCCATCTCCCTTCCCTCTGGGCTGCTGAGCTCACGGCTCTGGGGGCAGAAGGACTGTGGGTCTGAAGAATTAAGTCCTGGTGAAGCAAGGTGGCGACCTTGTCATTTATTGCAGTGGGAATACCGGAATCCTGTAAACACGCTGCAAGAGCTGGTGAGGGGCAGGGGTGACTGAGAGGGCCAAGGCTGCTCTGCAGTAACTGTGCCAGGCTCTCTCCGTATGGCCTCCCTGGGGGCAGCAAGATCTGATGGGTCTCTGCTCAAGGTGTGGAGAAGTTGAGCTGCAGGCAGAGGGGATGCTGTCAGAGGTGTCAGCTGAAGAGTGTCAGTCCCTTCTGAAAGGGGAGCCCTTCCTGACAGCTCCATCTGTGTGAGCATGAGGAAAGCTGGGGCCCCTCCATCAGCACCTCTTGCCTGCATTGTGTGAAAAATCCCACCCTGAAATCCATCTGCCCCCCAGGGAAGTGTCTTCGCAAGCTTTCCCATGGGGAAGGCTCACAAAAGCAGCATCATTGCCCTGATTTCATGGGTGGAGGAACCAGCAGTGCGGGGAGGAGGGTACGCACCTGTGGTGACTCTGTGGTCTGGTGGCAGTCAAAGTGAAGTTGGTCAGGCTGATGGAATTCTCTTGGCATTGAGGGTGATCTGCAGTGTTTGTGTCTCAAATGCTTCAGTGCTGTGCTTGTGAATCAAGGAGAAAGACTGCTTTAAAAGCAGGCAGTCTAGTTTTAGAGCTGGCATAATCATAATTCCTACGCCACTAGGAGTGGGGGGAGGAGCAGATAAAAATCAGAAAATTAGGTTTATTATAATAAAAGCCAAAGTGCTAGAAGCCAAAACTGTCATTGTAATGTGAGCTCTTTTTTGATAGTGTCCTATTACATCGTATAAGAGGTTGAACATGCGTATGAATATCTTGGTTTGTAATTATCTGATTTGTGATATGTAGCTAATGTGAATTTGTTGTTCTGTACATTATGCAGCAGCAATTCATTTCTGAACAACATTAACTGGCACTATAGCAGTTCAGTGCAGAAATTAGAGGCATAAACATATGTTTCACTTGGGCTGAGTAGTAGCTAAGTCAAGACAGCAGCAATCCTGGTCAGGGGAAATGTGGGGTGAAGAGCTGAGGATGCATCTGCTCCTAACTCACCCTGGCAACAGAATCCTCCTCTCCCAGATGATGCTGGGTATCCTCAAATTACCCAGCTGGCAGAAAAGACCTGTGCAGACAGATGTGGGTACCAGTTGGCATGGGGACCCCACGTGTTGGAGCTGACATCTACCCTATTCTGGGATGAGTTTGTGGAGAGTGGTGTCTCTGCAGGCTGCACCAATCAATAGCAAAGATCTGCAGGAGTGGCTTTCAAATTAGATAAGCTTTGGAGCTGATGTCTGAATGATGGTAACAATATAAACACTTAACTGAATGCATTCCTGTCACTGCATCCTTAACAACTCTTAGATAAGACCATTTGTATTTTATGGGATCTTATTTGCTTTCACTTTATTTAATGACACTACTAAATAAAAACACTCAATAATTGTTGTTGCTTACTTCAATTCATCAATCAAATGTGCAAGGCTATTAGTATAGATATATTTTAAGAGGGATCAATTAGCAAAGGTTAAATAAAGCACCCTACTGAATGCACATCAAATGTCTCCCCATTCTTAGAGTACTAAAAAGAGATTTTTGGAAAGACCGAAAGTATTGGTGCTACAGATGAGAGAAAGGGTCTCTTGGCTCATTGGTTGGTTATTGCAGGCTGTGTCAGATAATTTTTTCACAAATGTGCACAAAAAGCCTCCTTGGAACAGAAGGAGCAGAATGGGAGCAGCAATGTGCCCACTGGTCCTGTTGTAAGTGTCTTGCTCTTCTGATCACTAGAAACCATGTCTAATTTCTTGTCTAAATTTATTCTTGGCCAGTTTCTACCAGTTTCCTCTTGTGCCAGCATTGTCCTTCAGCTTATCTGTCCTCTGACTGGTGTTATTTATGCCCTGTTTACATTTCTTTCTACCTGGGCAATGAAGATCTATGAAACATGTCCATTCTGCTTTAGTTTGTAGCCAGTTTCACTTTCTTAATTGTTTTAGTGCCAGGGTTTCAAACAACACAAGGGAACATTCTTTGTTTTAAGAAGAAGAGCTTTCATTGAAGCTGCACAATATTGTGGGTATATTTCCTGTTTGAGAGTTTATGATTCTCTATATTTTTTTTCAATTTTTATTTTCCCCATAAAATTGCAAAGCTGGGTCGAATTTAAGCTGACAGAGACCATGTCAAATGATTAAATAAATAAAAAAAGAAAGAAGACTTTTCAGACCCTACATTGTGCCAGGAGTCAAGGAAGAAAAGTAAGAAAATTGCAATAAATGCTGGATCTATCCATGTGGAAATAATAAGCCTGGGAGTAGCATGTAGCCTTTTCTAGAAGAAATGCCTGGTGTCTGCCTCCTTATGTCAGCCGGTTTTTTTTCAAGAGGAACTTTGCAGGAGTCAGTCTGGCATGTTTAACTGGGGTGAGAGCTGGTGTCTGCTGCACAGGGATCTCTTGCACACCCTGCACAGAGCATTGGTAGTGTAAGGGGCAGATGCAGGAGCTTATAGGGAGATCCCTGGAGTGTCAGTGAGATCTGGAAGTTTGTTTCATTTATGTGGATTTTGATAACCCCAGCCCAGGTTTTTTCGGCTCATGACAGCTGAGACTCGCTGATGAATAAGCAAGGACCTCAAAATTGTTGAAGGTAATGAAGTGTCTATGAATTATGCTCTTTCACAAGGACATGTTTGCGTTGCATATGCTTCTGTTACTGCTACTGTCTTCAAGCTTCTTTACCTGCATCTTTAATGAGGAGAATGACACTGCCCTGGTAGCTACAGGTCTATACACTTAATTTCCTAAGTGCTTACTTTGTCAGTGCAAACTTAAAAGTAGCTCTGAGTCACTTCCCTGTCAAATCAATTTTTTCATCTGAGGGCACCTTCTAGCACCCCACGTTTACAGCATCTGAGGTGGGCTGATGTGCCTATTAGAGGCACTAGAAGCATCTTGTTTAGTATCTGAGTTTCTAGAAGTATCTACTCTAATGGACTGAAGAAATAATAGATTTGCCTTTTAACACTGAGAAGGGAACATGTATAATTGGCATTCTTTAGCAAACAGAAGGGTTCCCAAAGCCAAGCAAATGAGTGACAAAACTTGCATCAGGCTTATGAAAATTAGGGGAGAGCATCCTTGCAAGCAGATCACAACTACCCTGCCCAAGCCACTGACAGGCAGCATAAGCCAACACTTTTCCATGCTGAAACTGCCCAGCATACTTTGCTTCTTTGTATGGGGAGGTTTCCCAGGAATACAAAGCCTCTGGAGCTGAAACACGGCTTCTGGAAGACGGAAACACCAGTGGAACCTAACTCTACTGAAGTACAGCTACCTCAGGAACTGGGCAGTTCCATAAAAATAATTTTGTGCCTCCTTTTCCTGGTGCAGAAAATCTGAGACTGTGAGAGTATTAGGATTTCAGCCCTTTTGCTGCTCTGGCACTTTTTCAAGACTGAAGGATGCTTTTTGGGCAGTCAATCCCAACACGCCTCTGCAGCCAATGGATAGCTGGTCATCTCTCCATGAAGTGCTGAAGATCTCTGTTGCCATACTGCCACCTGTACCCAGCACAAAGCTATGTTCTCCTTAATTACTGACAAAAATGTCTCTTCAGAAGCCTCCCAATAATTACTCAAGTACCCACTTAAGTGGCTTTTAATTCAGGCTCCTCACCTCACCCCCACACTTGTGCATTTTCCAACTTCAAGCACAGCTACCAAAAGAAAATGCTGATGCCCTGCCCCTGGTTTACTCTACCTTGCATGAGCTTCAGTGAGCCCATAGCATCTCAGGAGATGGTATTTCCAACAGGCTTGAGCAGGAGCATTCAATCATAATGAAATATGAAAGTTCTTATTGAGAGTTTCCCTACATCTGACAACACCTGGCAGTCTCTTGTTGGACTGCTGTGGGCTGTCTTGCCAGCTCCTCTCATGATTGGAGGCTGTCCCTTACCCTGCACTGGGGCAGGAGTGCCCCTGGGCTTCTGTAAAACCCCTGGGAGCAGGTGGCAAGGATAAGCCATGGACATGATGCTGGGTGCCACAGAGGGCAGCTGACGCTGCCCATGGGGTGATGGGAGGGGCAGCATTTAGAACTTTGCAGCCTTCTTTGTGGAAGTAGAAAGGGAAGCTCAGGGGGTCCTCATCCTCTCATCCTGTAGGACCCAGCTGCATTCAGCAGGGAATGCTTTAGATCATGACCTTATGGGTAAGCAGGGTCTGTTGCCCATTTCCATGACTCATAGAAGGCATTTCTCTCTCTGCTTAATTCCACTTTCTTACTGGGGGAGTCTCCAGACACCAGGTTCAGTAAGTTACCTGTTTGTAGCAGGCTCCAGCAACCCTTTAGCGGAATGTTTTTTTTCTGTTTGTGATGGAGACCAAAGGAACACTAACTCTGTCTCTGAAGTGAGAAAAGGAATGTGCATGTGAAGCGGGAGGGCAGGCAAGCATGGCCAGAGAGGAAGAAAGATATCACACTGCACAGAAATTCCTTGTCCATGATATAAGCTGCAGAGGGGTGATGAATAAAGGATGCAAGGAAACAGGGTTGCCCATATCCAAAAGCTGTTCTTGCAAAGTCCTAGAAGAGCCATAGAAAGTGGTTAGAACAGCTATTGCATCTTCTGTTTTATGCACTTGGGGAGTTCATCAGCCTGAGAGCAGAAAAGACAGGAACGGTAATTCATGTCAGAGAGATGTGTGAGTGGTGCAGGCTGGGAGGCTGCGATGGATCTGTCCAGAAGGAATAGCCAAACAATCATTAGATTCATAATAATAATTTTTCTCTTGAAAAATGCCACTTTATCAAAACAAGGGAGAAAGGAAATAGTAATTTCGGAGGTGCGTGTTGCACAGGAATTTTAGTGTCAAGTTTCATGCCACTGCTCTGCCTACTGCAAAAGTAGAGACTTGGTCTGGACAGTGGTGAGACCTATAGTTCTACCACATCAGTGTGCTTTCTTCTCTTCTGGCATTTCATAGTGAGCTGCAAAAGGTCTCAATTTCATTTTACATGGGGAAGAAACAACTCTGAATGCAAGATTTTCTTCAGAGTGGATTTCTGTCATCATAGCTCTAATACCGACTGATGCTGGGTGAGTGTCAGAAGCCAGGCAGAAGGGACCAGTTGTGATTATGAGTCTGGTCTCACCATAATTCAAGTCAGGACTGCACCGAGCAAGCCCACTAAGTCCTGTGTGGCAGGCATAATCAGTAGGGCAAGAAACTTGTATCTGAGTGGGATTTGGGCTAGATGTTAGAAGTAGCCTTTCTCAGCTGGGGGTGGTAGAGAGCCACATTCCTAAGGGAGCTGTAGGATTTACAGTGCTGCAGATACCTGATCAGAGATCAGACCATCAGACCAGCCTTGTCAGTGATGATGAAGGTACTGCTCGCTCAGTACACGGGTGGCTTCTCCAGGGTCCCTTGTACCCTGTGCACTGTGATATCAACTCATCTATTTTTGAAAGAGGTTGGCTCTTAGGGTAAAATGATAGCAAATCTGTCACAACTCTTGCCATGTTGTTCACTTGATGAATTACCTTTGATACTAACAATAAACATGAGCCTTGACTACAGCCTCCAGATCTCACTCTGACTTTGCTGGATTGAGACAGTCCCTCCTTTCAAAAATGTTCTTACTGAGAGATGAGAGATTTAGCAGTCAGGGCTGTTTTCTCTGCTTTTTTTTTGGATACCGAGTCTCTCAACCATTTGTCTTTTGTGGCCAGATTTTCAGCAACACCAAACTATCAGTGGCATGGTATTAACAGACTAAATACAGGCGAGTACCAAGAGCATTTTCAAGAGGGGCCCCATGTGAATCCCTATAGATGTGCTCTTACTGCAACCATGAGACCAAGCTGCTCATATCTTTCACTCTGTCCATATTCTTTGTTGTCCTTGGACGATCTTCTTCTGCCACTTCTGAAGTGTGGTAACCAGACTTTGTGACTTGTGATACAACGTTTGCTGCGTTGGATACAAATGTATTTGTACAAATTTGGTACAAATGAGCATTTCTCATTTTTCTCCTTATTGCTCCATCCATGCACGCATGGGCTTGGGCTCCCCTAGCTGCAGTTCCGTGCAGAAAGCTCCTCTTAGCTTTATCTCTTTCATGGTTCCTAATTCCCAGAGTCACTGCTTTCTGAGGAAAAAAAAATTGCCCAGTCTTGAAGTAATACAGACTGCACAATTTATCCCCAGAGATTTGATCTGGCTGTGTTAAAAGGAAACTTGTTTCTATGAACTCAGTTTCCGTGTCAGTTCAGTTTATTTTCACCAGACTTACTGCGATCATTAATTACTACTGCATTAGTCTTTGTATCCTTGGCTAACTTAGATTTCCTTCCAGACCACTGATATCTTTATTGGTGTCTGGATTGCAGCAGCTCTGAGAGTCCAGGGAAAGAGGACATGGGATTTCATTTTGCTGAAGAGATAGAGGAGTTGATTTATTGCTGGAGAGGGAAATAAATTACAATGCAAATAGCAAGAGGTGTGCTTGGAAGCCAGGGGTTTGCAGGGGAAGCAGTGCATTCACCCAGATCCTTTTACCCAGCACTCTAGGTCAGCAGGGGATGAGGGGGTCTTCAGACCTTGTCCTGGCTCCATAACAGCTGTAATCTCACATTTACATTTAGTGTTGAATATGCCCTTGCAGTACGCAGGAGAAATAAGCAGGTTTTGTTAAGTAAGAGGCAATTTGAATGTAACTTCAGAGGCATCCTTAGGGCAGGATTAATGTTCCAGCACTCCTGGACTGCAGAGCTTGATAGCAGTGGAACTACCAGGTCTTGTCAGAGTTGCTGCTTTTCTTCCGAACTCTCCAAACTGGAAGGACCCTTTGCTGAGGGTCAGAGCAATGGGCTGCCCCAGTGAAACATTGCTGATCCAGCAGGATTTGAGATATGACCTAGCTTAGGCTGCAGATCCTGGGCATGTGGATTTGGAGGCTGGATAAAGGAACAAGGTAAGTTTGGGATCAGGGAACTTTCCATGGCCTCTTTAAGTCTGTCAGAATCCATTATGTGCAGATTGACAGATTTACAGATCTGGAGGAAGTCTGGTATTTCTCTTGACAGCTTCTGACCCTTCCTCCCCATCTTGACCTATGCCAGTGCCACAAAGGTGCATTAAGGAGGTGAATGTCTTCAATCTCCAAGCCTTGACCTGCTGTGGAGCAGGTGGTCCCACAGCCCTGCTGGAGGAGTACAATAGGGGTTTCACTCTCCCTCCCTCCTTTTTATCATTCTCAATCACATAATCGTGTTGGTTTGCCTCAGCCAAGATCTAATCAGGAAGGATCTCTTTGACTTTCAGCAAAGTCAGCTTGATGGAAACTTTAAATTGAAAGGCTTTTCCTGACACACTTGAAAATGGTTTTGTTTGAAATTGATGTCTGGCTGCATGGCTACAACATGAGGAGTTTTCCTTCCTCCCAGGGAGAGGGAGAAGTATGGACAGCCTCTCAGACCTCCTAAGCCCAGAGGCCTGGGGGCCCTGGGCCTGAAGGTGCACTGTGGGGTTACATACCCTTCTTTACCCAGACCACACCACCTTCATGCAGGTGACATGTAAATCCAGTCCCAACCATGTTCAGTGTCCGTGGGACCTGGGTAGCTCAGGAATTATTGAAACTGTAGGCCAAAATGGGCTACAGGTTGTCATAAAATAGGATTTAAAGAGAACTGTGGGGATGGCTGACTACTCCTAGGGAGATCAGTAGGAATTGTCTTGCTCCTAAAAGCGCTGCTATCCTGAGGTCTGGGGACTGAGTCTCTGCTTTAGACAGAGGAGGGCATGATGTGCGTGTATTCACACACAGCCTCAGGCTCACAAGTGGGGTTGTTCGGTGGTGGCTATTCCACCTCTTTCACTTCTGTTTCTTTTCAAGCTTCTGATCTGCAATAAAAGCACAAGGCATGTGGTCTTTTTCTAACACTGTGAATACAGTGTAAGACCTGGAGTGAAATGTCAAGTCCACACTTTCTTTCCTCTTCCAGGTTCTCATAGTTCCTGTGGCTTAAGGCTATTTGGCAGGTAGCCGTGGGTGAAAAATCCCTAAGGAAATGGATGGAGAGAGTTGCTGGGTGTTGGGAGAAGCCCAGTGAGGAAGAGGAGGCAGAGGGGGGAAGAAAGGAAGAGAGGCAGCTGTCAGTCCTGTCTTTTAAATTCACCAGCTCTAGTGCAGGCAAGAAGATATTTGAGTTTTCTTTCCAGATTTGTAGGTGGATGTTTCCAAGCCTGAAACACCTGCTTGTTGTGTGCCAGTGGCTCAGCAAGGTGGGCTCTTGGCTCTGCCCTGCACAAAATGACCTGCAAGAAGAGTGTCCTTTTCACTACTCCTTAATGGGAGATCCTTCAGCAAGGCCTTCTCCCTGCACTGCCCTTACGACTGAAGTGCTGTGTGAAAGTTGTCACTGGGCAGGTGTTTGCAGGCCCTTTATCTTGGACTTCTGCCACTTAGGAAGCCACAACTGAAGTGTATCACTGCAGGGACAGCAGCTTTTCAAGTCCTGATCCCATAGGGAAAGGCAATGACAAAATGGTTGATGAATGGGACTGTTGGGCTGAGGTGATAAAAACAGATTTGCGATGAGCCCACCTTAAATGAGCACCAGGTCTGGCTCTGGCATGTGGGACAGGCACTGGCCTGTCTGCAGGGAGGTCTCTATATGTGGGAACAGTTTGAGATGCTCCCTGCTACTGCTCCTTTTCAGGCTTCATTTCAGGGAAGTCATCCCAGCAGGTGTTACCAGAACCCTGGAGACAAAAGTCTTATTCATCCATACAGGAGGCTTCTTGAAGAAAAATTCTTCAGACTGCTTTCATTTCTAGGCAGCCACAGTTCCCTTCAGTGAGGTGAAGCTTTCTTGTGTTGCCCTGCCTCCACCTCATATGGGTGACAAGTCAATAAGGAGAAATAAAAGCTCCTGCTAAGTAGAAAATCTTCTCTTAAAAAGGGAACAAAAAAAGTGTATGTATAAAATAGTAGAGTTATTTCTTTTTCTAGGCTGCAGTTGGTTCTGTTGTGTTGATGCTGCTTGCAGCCTGCTTTTTGCAATAATGGTTCCATTCTGCAGTCTGCCAACTGTGTACCTGCCCCTTGCTCTAACATCTAACTTCTCCCCAGGCTGGAGCTGGTTTGAAAGACACCAGCTAAACTAATAAATGCTTCTTGTGATGAGTTGCAAATTTTGTTTAATTGAATCTTTGAAGGCAAAAAAGGGAGTGAAGGGCCCATTAAATGAATTATTTCAATATAGCAATCAGGTGATGCAGGCTCTTCTGTGTTTATTAAAAGGCCAAGTCAGCTCTAAGCTCAGCTGTGCGAGAACAGCCCAGAAAGCTGGCCAGTTCTTGTACTCTGCTGCTGTTTTAGGGCCAGATCTCTCTCCCTGAATAGCATATTTTAAAGTGGCCATGTGAATTCTTATTAGGTATCCAAACATAGATACAAACTCATGCATTGTAAACAGAATTACCCTTCACAGAAACTAGCAAAATGCAGTAAGGTCTTGTCTTTCCTTTATCAGGTTACCCAGGCATGTTTTTTTTTCAAAAAGTCCGCCCACGCAGAGAGACTGGGGAATGCCAAAGCTGCATGAATTTTAATTATGCTAGACATGCAACAAGGGGCTACCTTGTAAAGAATAAAGGTAATAAAACCCAGATATGGGCTTAATTATGCTTAATAAGCAGCCCTGGCAATGCACATTTTAGATGTAATTTACACAGCGTGGAAATTTGGTACAATTCTTAAGAGGTGTCTGCATGCAGACTTTCAAACTCAACAGTGCCTTCCTATTGGAAGAGATTTGTTGCTATGCTACTGTAAAATGGTGAATTAGGCCATTCATAATTATTGGCCAGAGATGGGTGTCTTTCTTTTTCCCATTCAACTACAGCGACGTGCATAAACATTTTAAAGTGGTATTAAATGTAAATCTCTTCCTTAATTTTCATGTATGCATTTTCAGTAGCTCTGCAGATAAAACAGCAAAAAACCTGCATATGTTTGTAACTGTAGTTAGCTCTGTGTGTACAGAATTAGTAAAGCAGAGATATGCCTAATGACTGAATCTACAGAACACAGCCCATGGCTTTTGAAGGCTCTATGAAAAATAAACAGGATATTCTGTTAGCAACCCTGCGGGAATTATTGCACTTCACTGAGGAAAGATGCCAATAACCTCCGTTTTGACCTACATAGATCATTCTGTTTAGGAAGGTAAGGGAATGCAATTCTAGATCTCTTCTCTGCTCAAGTCACCAAAGCTCTGAAATTCAGCCAGGCCTTCATTTTAAACCTCAGCACTAAGGACAGAAGAGTTTATTTATCAAAGAATGAAACATCAAAAATGGCAGTGTCTTGAAATATTGATACTGGTCATGCAGAGTCTCCTGTATGTTTGGGGTGGGGATATTCAGTGAGCACAATGAGTCTGATCCTCCAACAGCCACATGGAGTCTGAACCTCTGCCTGTTTCTCTGTGCCAGATGGGGTCTTTCTCCACAAACTGCAAGAGGAGCACTGGCATATCTCTGCAATGTCATCAAAGCAGTCTGTCTTGGTTAGTTTTCGAATCGGTGCTACTCTTGCATTCTGTTTTTCATAGGGTGCACTGTGCAGCTTTGCAGACTGGGACTGAAGTGATGAAGCCTGGAGAGAAGAGGCATACAAGAAAAATTGCCATAATAACTATACAGTACAGATACTATTTTGTATATAAATAGGCTTTAAAATTATGTTCCTTAAGGAAAAATGCCATATTGGCCCAGTTTACTCAAACAATTCAGCTTTCATTGGAGCAATGAGAAAGGCAGCCTGTGACTCTCACAAGGGCTAGTTGGTTTGGAACAGTGTAGGCTACACTACCCTCAAAGAGGAGTAGCTCATACAGATGAAAATGGAAAATGTCTTGAGCCCTATTTACCCAAAGGGAAGTTGAAGGGGAGAACTTCCACTGTTAGAGATGAAAGTACATGGAGCTTTTTCTGTTTCACTTGGCAGCCCACCAAAGGTAACACTTCACCCGTGAGACTGACAGTGCAGGAGCATTATGAGGTTGGCCTTCCACTCTCCAGCTTAAGACCACTCTGGGTTTGCTTGGTGTTTATAAAAGCTTGGGCTCTTAAGAAAGTTTTGTGAAACTGGGGCCTGATTGGACCTGTACAGAGCAGATGTGTGTGTCAGTAATGTCACCAGGAGCTCATGGCACTGTGCCTGTGTTCAGAACCAAACCCCGTGGGCTCCTTGGCCATCTATAGATAAAGGCAGACCTGCATGTTGGCAGATGCAACACCACATTCAGTTTCACAGGCATTGGCTTAATTTAATTCAGTCACTGCAGAAGTAGGAAGGACCTGGGAGAAGCCTTTCTTCTTAAGAGTTGCAGCAACTCACTTTTCAGATCCACAAATCATCAGGAAAAAAAACCACTGTGACCAACTTTATCACTGTTTAGGGTCATTTTTAAGTACAGAGCTGCTGCTCCAAGTTTACAGCTACACAACAAAACAAATTAGTTGCACGTCAAAATAACTGGAACTTATCTAATATGGGGTGGATAAACCAGCATTTTTTCACCAGAGACTTGAAGACTACAGGCAAAAAAAGTATCTTTAGATATAGATAGAAAACCTCTTTCTTGAGAAGATATGAAGATATGCTCACATCCTTTGAAGATGAAGCTTTGGATAATTCACTGGCAGTTCAGCCAGTGATTCCCTGATTGCAAACAGCTTTCTTTAGGCCATGCCTGTACCTTGTACTGCAATAATTCTTTGATGTCAAGTGAAATAATCCGATAGAGAAAATTAAAATACGAAGCATTTTAGCTACAGGAAAGGGAAGAAAAATCTTTATTGATTGGGATGGTGAAATCTGCTCAAAAAAGGTTGGCAGTAGTTAAAAAGAGATCAACAGCCTGGAGAACCTGATTCCACGTCGTTTTGGTATGCATGACTAAGAGTAAAAATCAGGAAGTAATGCCAGAGTTTAGTTAATCTTTATGGACATAGTGGGTGGTTGTTTCAGTTGTCTTTTCCCCCAATACATTAAAATAATTTAGAGCTGAAGCCCAGAGGTGAAGAATTTAGAAAAATTTTAGAACTTAGAAGTGAAGTAGTTAAGAAGATTACTTTGTTAAAGCTGGTAATTCCTAGGGTGTGTCACCAACTGGTTTAAAGTTCTCTCATCAGCTGGAAGCATGCATCACCCGTACACCTTCAGGACTGGCTTAATCCCATCCTGCCATTGCTACTCGCCAAAGTGTAGCAGTGTCCTTCCTCTTTTCCCAGCCGAGATTCCCTCTCCCTCCACCCCGACACCTGTGTGCTCCCCAAGTATCTTGCTCGTCACCTAACTAACCCGGCAGCTACCATCGCTACCTGTTACTTGAACCTGAAATCGGGAGAGCACCATCCTTGTGGCAGCAGCAGTTATTTCTCTGGATAACCAGAGATGTATCTCCACCTTCAATTTTGTTCGGTGCGGTTTTGTGGCTGGAGATAGGCAGGAGGCGGCCCAGCACCTGCTGATGACGGTGTGTTGTGAGAGCGCTGTGGCCGGGGCAGCCCAGCAGTGCCCACGGCCGCTGGAGCCGCCCGCACGCTCTCCGGCCGAGGAACCGGCCCCCGGCAGAGCAGCCCTGGGGCTGCCGGGTTTGTCCCTTCTCTCTGCTTCTACGGAGAAGCAGGGAAAGCCACGGACACGCTCGGCTGCCGAGGCTGGGTGCTCGGGCGCCGGGAGCAGTGGCCAGAGAGGCGGCCCGGGTGGCTGCACGAGTGGCGGGCGGCTCCGCCGGGAGGGCTGCGGTCCCGGGGAAGCCCGGCTGCCGGCGGGGGCGGCGGGTCTGCCCGGGCGGAGGGGCAGAGCCGCCGCGGAGCTGCAATTGCCTCGCTTTGCCTGCGCGATATTTCTCATCCAAACCTCGATCACGTAGGATTGCGTAGAGGAGGGCGAGCGGGAGCAGCTGCAATTCTCCCCGAGCCCGAAGCCCGGAGCCCGGCTCCTGCCAGCCGCCGCGGGGCTGCGGGGCTCCCCGCCGCCTTGGCAACAGCCCTGCGCTGCGTGGGCGTCCGGGGGGGCTTCCCCAGCCCCTCCCTCCCCTCTCCTCCCCCCACCTCTCCTCGCCTCCCCCCTCCCGGGTCGGGCAGGAAGATGCAGGCGGGAAGCGGGCGCGGCTCGGCTCCTCCTCGCCCCGCCGCCGTCGGGCGGCACCGCGGAGCATCCTGAGCCCCGCACGGAGCAGCAGCGGCAGTGGCAGCCGCACCCCCCCGCCCTTCTCCTCCTCCACCTCCTCCCCGCCTTGCATCGCTCCTCCCGCCGCCGTCCCCGCCGCGGCAGCCGGGCCCGGGGCCGCCCCGGTGCCGAGCGCTCGGCGGCCGCCCGGCCGGCCGGACGATGTGGGTGGGTGCCGTGGGGGAGAGCCGGTGCCGGGGCAGAGGCGGCGAGCAGGGCAGGAGAAGCTGCGCCAGCCATGGCGCTGTGAGCCCGGGGCGCCGAGCTGCGGCGATGTGAGCCCGCACTCGCGGCCGGGCGCTTCTTTTTTTTTTTTTTTTTTTTTTTTTTTTAAATTTGATTTTTTTCCCCTTCTTTTTAATTTGTTTGCTGGCCCTCTGCTTTTCCCCGTGGCTGCTTTTTCCTTCCCCTCCCGCCCTCTCTGAGAGCAGAGTGGGTAGGGGGGGAGAGGAGAAAGAGGAGGAGTGCGAACAGAAATGCAGCGCGGCTCTCCCTGAGCCCGGCCGCGGAGCCGCGTCCATGTGCGCGCCCTGCCGCGCAGCGCCTCGGAGCCACCGCGCTGGGGCCGGGGCTGCCCGCGGGCCGAAGGGTCTCTGACTCATCCCACAGCCCCTCGCCGGAGGGCGGCCGGAGGGAGGAAGCGCCGCCGCCTGCGCCCGGGCGGAGCGGAGCGGCACCGCGCCGCAGGGACCCGCGGATCCTCCGCGTCCCCCTATCCTTTGGACATAGCGGACCTTCGCCAGCGGGGCGGCCGCTCCCGGATCTACGCGGCGCTGCCGGCCCGGCCGGGGGTCTCGCCGACGACCGCCTGCGCCGGGATTTGCGCTCCTCGGGGACAGACCCAGGGGGGGCGGAGTCCGGCGCCCAGCCAGGGTTGTTAGCCCGGGCGCCCTGCTCCGCCTGGCCGGCTGAGCCCTCCCCGGCGCCGGGACTCGGGGCTGCAGCGCGTTAAGCGGGTCGTCCCCGGTCCCCGCGGGGCGCGGCGGCGGCTCGGCCCCAGCGCGCCCGGGCGGCGCACCCCGGAGCGGAGCGGCGCGGCGCGGGGGGCCCATGAGCGGCGATGGCAGCGGCTATCGCCAGCTCGCTGATCCGGCAGAAGCGGCAAGCGAGGGAGTCCAACAGCGACCGGGTGTCCGCCTCCAAGCGCCGCTCCAGCCCCAGCAAGGACGGACGCTCCCTATGCGAGAGGCATGTCCTGGGGGTCTTCAGCAAAGTGCGCTTCTGCAGCGGCAGGAAAAGGCCGGTGAGGAGGAGACCGGGTGAGTACGGCGGGCCGAGGACGTGGGAACCCGCTGCGAGTAGAGGGGCAGCCCCGGACCCGGGATGGCTGCCCCGGGGCACCGCCCGGTACCGGCTGGGGGGCGAGGCTTGCTCCGCGCTCAACTTTGGCCTGGGTCCTGGCGGGTCTCTTCCGCTGGTCTGATGGGACGGGTGGGCAGTGACCTGCTGCCAGCATCCCTTCACCACTGTCCGGATCATGAGCACAGAGGGTCCTCCGGCAAGAGCGGCCCAGCCGTTTCATCTATCCAAGCTTCACCCAGAATTGTATTTTTCCACTTCCTTGTAGTTAAGTTTTAAAATGGTCTCTCATTTTCTGCATGGAGACAGGGAAATCGATAAACTGAGGATCAGTTAAAATTGTGGCCATTTGATAACTAAATCCATCAAGTGCTACTTCAAGAGCAGAGTTGTACAGGGAATTTCATTAGCTTAGAAAGCTCTCTTGATGGCAGCTACACAACCAGTTACACCTGGTATTGAGTTTGTGAGGACCTAGAAATGCTCTTTAGGGTAGTCCTTTTTTGTCTTCTTTCTTTTCTTTATTCTTTTGTGCTTGTGTGTGCCAGTCTTGGTTCCTTGTGAAGAACTTCGCCCCAGTGTACGCCCTAGTGCTCACGTTCCCGCAATGAAGTCCCACCACCCACAGTTTCAGTTCTGAGCATTGCTTTGTGCTCTCGGCTGTCCTTGGTGGGTGTGAGATCTCAGCACCTGGCAAGAATATAGCCCCCCATAATTTCTGAGTAGAATTATGATTTATTGTCTTGCTTTATTTTTTTTACTGCTGTAAGTCCCCATAAAGGTAAGAAAACAGAGGTTGGTTTGGGAAGCTGCTGTGAAGAGGTAGTTTGCTCAGATGTTCTTAAGTATAATGGTTAAAAAGGAGAGATACTCATTCACTTAGCCATTAGGATGTACCATCAATCTGTGTAACCCTCCCATGTTTTCCATATACATTAGTATTGTGTTTGTCGATGAGTCTCTCCATGAAGCCTCTTCTCCACAGCTGAGGTCTGTTGGTAATGACTCTTCACCAAGGTGTCAGAGGTAGCTAAGGCTGCTCCTCTTGCCTGTAGACAGATGTACATGACTGGGACTCATCTGAGCAAGGGAAGGAAATGGGACAAAGCCTCTCACCATAGAAGGCCACTTCTTTCAACACTGTTGTCAGTAAAGGGGAAAGAATAATCATTCTGGATTGCTGTTAGCACTCTAAATTCACAGGCTGTGGGGCAAGGACCGTATTTAGCTATGAGAATGTTTGAGGACTCAATGCATGGGTTAGGCTGTGCAAACCATTTTCTTTAATGGTCTGCTTTAAAGCAGCTGTCACAAGAGGCTGTAAAATACTTGAAATATAGCGTGACTTGAAATATTCGAAGGGGAAAAGTTGCCTATCTTTTTTTTCCTGCTCAAGTTATGATGAGTGGTGGCTTGCTGGACTATCCTTACAGTTAATCTGTGAGCCAAGACCAGAATACAGCTCTTGCCCAAAAAGTGTTGGCATTTTGTCTCAGGAATCATTCTTTGCAGGATCAAGAATAGGAACTGGGAGTCTTACTATTCCTCTTTCCTCTCCATCTTAATCTGCTATTAAATGCAGTCTCCTAAGGATTAAAAGGGCTGAGAAGTGTAGCTCTGTTACCTAGATTCCAAGATGCCCTGTCTCATGAAAGTTTGAGTGACTTCCAGCAGGATGTGGTTGGGAAACCTTTCTGTTGGTCCTACCCCAGTGCTCCCAGCTACACAGGTCCAATTCTGCTTCCTTGGACTCAGTAAATGCCTGTGAAGAATGGGTGAATGTAAAGAATTCCCTCAACTTGCATGGACTTTCATGCTGAGAAATTTTCAATAAATTACAGGCAAGAATGATTTTAGGAAATCTTTTTATTGACTTAGAAGGAGGATCAGTGCTACTCAGTGTTGTAAAAATAGAGCTGCTCAATCTTCAGAGCTGTCAGTCAATCCCTTCTTACCAGTACTGTATTCATTTTATAAAATCTAAGAACTAGAAGAATGAACTTGCTATGAAAAAAAAATCTAAATGTCCTTTCCAAGGCCATGGACTGTGTCTGCTTTAGTTCCCTACATCCATCTTTTAACTGGGGATTTATTTCACTGATACATCGTATTCCTGGTCTTGGGCGTGCTGCTCAGGAGGCAGCATGCTACAGGGATTCTGCTGCTCAGATTGTTTATGCAAAGGAGTGTATTGTGCCCAGATAACTTGCTCCTTTCAGAATCCAGTTTCTGCACAGAAAATGACATGCAAATGAATTGGAAGTGGTTTAAAGAAATGTGCATACATTGTGCAGTGACCCACAACCCCAGTGATTATGTGTACTTAATGATATGCTGGTTCAGTAGTTTGCAAGTCAGTGAAGGGAATTTCAACACTCTGTTGAAAAGAGGTACAGTTGTATTTGGAGATGATACAGTGCTAGAGGATCTCGTCGTACCTTTTTAAACATGACCTTGTCTTGTGACTGTGGGGAGTAACTGTCAAAATACTTCGAATTTACAGAGTGGTTTTCATCTACAGCACTCAACGAGCTCTACCGAATGGAAAGGATTCTTCCCATTTTGCAGAAGGCAATACCAACCCCAGCTATGGAGCAGCTACCTGACACAGAGACCTAATTCCCAATGCAGGGACCAGCACAGCACACTTTGGGCCCTGCTGCCACTGAGCTCAGGATGCAGCAGTGGTGGAGCTGTAGCTTGCACATTACGCAAATCCAACTCTGATGGAGGTTCATGTTCCCTTTGCTCTTTGCTTCTGTAAAGTAACTGTGTGAGCATTGATTAAGTAAGCTGATTATTACATGTTTTAATATGTGACTCAAACTGTAACTAAAATATTCAGTAAAGACGTGGGTGAGCAGAGGTACTTGGCACTGGTTGGCACCTTGTGCTCCACTTTGCCTGTGTGGAGTGACACACTCCTGCTCTCGTATGGGAAGGGAGAGTTTGCACCCCAGAGCAGCTGAGTCTCGTGTACTGGGCATGAGTACTCAAAGGTTTTGGTAAGTTATGGGGAACCACATCCATGCAGGGATATCTTGTGTAATCAAAGCGATCTGCTCCTGGGGAAAACAGACTGCAAAAACATCTCATTTGTTGTTCATAATAGGGACTGTGTTGTAAAATGAGAACAAATTTTGTCTGTCTTTTCAGTGGGCAAAGGCAGCTGTCTCACGTGCACAGTGTGTTCTTTTAGAGCTCTTGGATGTGTTTCGCTCCGAGATGACTTACTGGTGTAAGATAGGCCAAATAAGGACATTGAGTGCTGTGGACTAAACTGAACATTTGGACATGTGGGCTTAACCCAATTATTGTGAGTTAATACAGGTCACTTGCTACAGTTGTGCATCTATAAATTATATATTTTGCTCTGAACCTCAGTGACTTGATAAAGGATTCAAAAGAAATTACTGTATGGCATGGCTTGTTGGTGTGGCTTCAAGAGGTCCTCAAGGGACTGGTGGATCCAAGAGTTCAATGCAGGAGACGAGACAAGCAGCTCTCTCCATATGACTTCCCTGCAAGCAGAGTTGAACCAAGTACTTTCATCCTCTTTGTGTCTGTATTAAAGCATCCAAGCATGTTCCTTCTTCAGCTGTTTTATAGCAGTCCAAAAAGCCTGGGCTGGTGGGTCCAGCTTGTTTATGCAAGCTGTCACTGTTGCTTCACCAGCCATCTTCCCAGGCAGAGCGAACCCCAGAGAGCTGGGGTAGAGGTGGCCCTCCATCATGCCATGGCCACTGAACAGCAAAGCTGAGCAGTTTGGCAGCCTTACATGAAGGGAAACAGGCTGGAGCATCAGGCACAATGTCTGTGGGGACTGAAATAAAATGAAATGAAAGCCCCAGCTGAAAAGGTGTTACTACTTGGGGAAATCATGTTTGAATTGAGGCAGTTTTGGGTCAGGCAATGCCAAGGACTGTGTAGCATTGTCTCCGTCCCCTCAGATGCTGCTTTTATAGATAAGTTACCAGCTCAGAATGCAGAGCTCATTCTCAAACAGCCTTTTCACCCCAGGGAAAAAAAAAAAAAGTGGTTTTTTTAATTCTTTTTTTTTCCCTGTCTGATACATATTTTGTGCTCTTCCACGGAAAAGATGCTTTTCCTTTAGGATATATAAAGGCTTCTTCCAAAGTGAAGGAAATGGCTAGCACACAGAAAAAAAGCAGTAACTTAAAACTTGTTTTCCCTTTGTGGTATTTCTTATTTTGAATAATAAATAGAGATTTGGAACTTAAAATAGATGGATGTAAATATTTTTGCAACAGTATAAGTAATATATAAGAGCAGCTTTAATTGAAGGACATAGAAGGACTTTGTTCATTCAGAGATACATTTAAAATATTTGAGAAGTCTGTCATCTGCAAGCTGTTAAATTCCTCGACTTAAATACTGAAGTCCTTTCTGATTTCATGCAGGGTGAAAATGATGATTGAAGCTCAGGGTGAAAACCACCATTTGAGCTCAGTGCTTGCCTGCTTTTGTGGAGTGGTGCATGTCAGAACAGCTGTAATACCTGCCCAACCTGTGGAATTTGTCCACTTTGTTGCTACTGTCAGGATGCCGGCTGCATTACCCAGGGCATAGCTGCTCCCTGCAGGAGAATTCCGTCTGGATCCCGGCTCTTCTCTGGAAGTGTATCCATGCATGTCTGGGTGTGTGCCCAGCCAAGGGGGGTCCATCTCATTCTTCTACCTGCTCCTCTGCAGAATTTGGTGCTGTGCCCTGTATCTAAGAAGTGGCTGACAGGAGTGGAAATGGCTGGAAATGTGGCATCACCTGGACAGCAAGAGCTTGTAAAAGTGCTAGCTAAGGGCAATGGATGCCAAGTCTCCAGCTAGACATGAGCCTGGATAACAGCAAGGGCAAGGGCATAGTCCTGAGGGCATGTGTCCTCCTTGGCTGGGGCAGTGCTGTCAGCTCCTTCTGCACCACCCTTGCTAATGAATGCCAACATAATCAGGAGGGAGGAAGAGGCTCTCTCCTGCTCGTGACAGCTCGGCAGATGGGTTTCATTTTATCCAGTTGATCCCTGGGGGTGGTATCACTCACATTCGTGACTTGCAGATGTGGTGGATGTCACAGTGCTTGGCTGTGCTCGGTTACTGTGGGGTCAGATAGCAACCCAGAGCTCTCAGTCTCTAAAATCTGGGGAAAAGCTGCAGGTTCCTGGCTTTCTCCAGAGCATGGAAAACTCAGCTGCCAGCCTGCTTCCCAACACAGCCTATGGGTGTGCATGTCAGTCAGTAAGCTGCTTCGTACTAGTTCTGGACTGAGTAAGGCTGATGCCAAGAAAATCCATGGAAATCATCCAAGCTCTGAGAGGGATGGATATCCTCTGTCCCCATGGCCTCAGGGGTAGCTGTGCTTGTGAGAGCAGTGGAAATTGTTAGCCACCAGAGGCTCACCGTTAGATCAGTACGAATGATTGATTCCTCCATCACCAGCCAAACGGGAGAGTCAGGGCAAAAAGTGGTTCATAAGTGATTATATTCCTTCACCATAAAAGATCCATATAAATCAATTTATCATTGACTAATACAGCTGTTGGGTTGTGGTTTTTTTTTGGGAGGTGGGGTAAAAGGTGCAATTTCATTTAGAAGATTCTAATATGTGTATTTTTTTTTTTAACTTTCAGGTATTCTTCTAAATTAAATGTTCCTTTGAAATATAAACCCAAAAGCTGGAGTTCCAAAAAAATACCAAAATGGAGACAAGGTTTTCTTTCTTCCTTTCATCCTTGCTTTTCTGAATTCAACACAAATTCAGAATAATTCCAGTAGACCAGATACTTCATATTTTAACAGATAGGCTACCTATTAACCAAAACAATAATCAGGTTGACTTGGGCAGTGAGGAGAGCAGAGCTGCCATGGGAGCTGACAAGGCTGTTTGAGAGACAAACATCATCATGAGTCTTACTGTGGTGGGGAGCAAGTGAAAACGCAGTTGGGCTTATTGCTTTCCTTCCTTCCCCTCCCAAGCAGGAATACCATGAACCACAGTGACCAGGTAGACATTTGTTTCACCCCTCTGATGTTTATCTCATTTGATCTACCCTTCTGAACAGTCATATGCACATTATTTCTGGGATTTTTCTAGTCCTGCTAAGTTGAAACCAAGCTGTAATTTGCTATTATTAAAATCAAAGGAAGAATTTTATCAAGCAAAACATCTAAGAGATTGACATCCCTGTCATATTTGCAAGCTCCATGGCTTGGCAGAAGGTGACCAAGAACATAGGCAAGAACAGGTCAGAGAAATCAGCTCTAAAGAACTAACTTTCAAATAAAGAACTAATCATTGATTACAGATACGTTTCTGTATGCTCTGTGTGCTGTCACAGTGTCATTGCCATGACTGCATTATTGTCTTGTCTTGATCTTGGAAATGTCTTGAGAAGTGACCTGAAGTCATACTGAAGTCATCTGCTCTGTGCTTGGGCTGTACTTGCTGCAGTCTGTCAGGGAGCAGTGCCTTCATACTCTGTTCTCCTGTTCAATACGCAGTTCCTCTCTATTCCCCAGCTAACACAAGATTCTTCGAGTTAATGCATTATCCTTTCTGAGCGTGGAGTAAGCTACTACATCTATTGTTTTAACTTTGCCCTCTTCTGACATGTAGCAGAATCCTGAAATAACTCAGCCCTTCCAGAGGCTGGTTTTACTTTGCATCTCTATTAAAAGCTGTAGGAGAGCCATGGATGCCCTCATGGGTGCCTCTTATCCAGCTTGCAGGAACAGGGGGTTTGTGCTTTGAGGGAGTCAATGCAGAGACTGAGTTTGTGCAGCACGGTCACAGGGCTGTCGGGCTACAGCTTCTTAACACTACCTCTGAAAATAGCAGCTACAACACATTTCTAAAATGGTAAAGCAGAAGGCATCTTTCTTGGGAGCTGTGGAACACAACTGTGGGATTCACTGTTCAGGCAGACCACTCACTTCGGCTTTTCCAGCCCCCACGCTGCAGCTCAGACAAATAACTGCTTGTTCCAAGCACTGAAATGGAGCTTTCTGACACTGATGGAGCTTATGTGGCTGCTGAGAAAATGCATCTGGATGCAAGCTGGCAGTTGTCAAACATCTCTTCTGTCCTGTGTTCATTCCAGAATGCCCTGGCTAAAGGTGACAGAGGGACAAAGCCACAAACCAGGGTGATGTCCTGAGTCCTGAGCCTTTGCAGTCTTCTGGGAGGAGCTGCTGGCTGGTTGCTGGTGTGATGAGGCTCTGTGCAGCACCTCTGGGCAGTTCTGCTCTCTGCCCTTTCCCTGTGGAGTGGGCTGCACCGGGAGATGAAGGTTAATGCTGGAAGCAGCAGCATCATGGAAGGGATCTGTGCAGCTGTGTTGCTGCATCTGCTCTGTGGCTTTGGGTTTGTCATGAGGAGGTGACTGCTCTGCTGTGCCAGGGTACCCACTGAGGAGATGCTGCATGGGGTTCTGTGGCTCTAGGCAGAGCTCTCAGTTTGGAAGGGAAGTAGCAGTAGCAGTTCCTTTCTCTTCTTGGCAGCATGTGCACCTGTTGTACCTGAAGTATTGTGTGGGAGGTGGAATTTTGTGCAATCCGGTCTGACTTGCATCAGTGCCCTCTCCTTCAGAGCACAAAAACAAACTCAATTTCCAATGGTGCTTGGCTGGCACTGCTGTGTTCTAGAAGAGGAACCCTCAGCTGTGGACCTCTGGCACTTCCCTGGCCAGAAGGTGGGCAGCTGTGGTAAAAGGAGAGAAGCAGTTATGCTGTCACCTGCCTGTGTTCCTCATCTTTCTTCCTGGGACCTTTTCATCACGATAGTTCTTGTTCAGAGTGTGCAACTTCATTGATGTCAAAAAATGGCTGCGTTCCTCTCATGGTGGGGGCTGTATGTGAGGATGAGGATCCAGGGCTAGATAATAGCCACTGCAGTGGTGGAGGGCACAGATCTTCTCTCACATCCCACAGCAGCATCTATGGAGTGCTCTGTGCACTCCTGGCTCACCTTCCCTCCAGCAGCCTGCTCTGTTAAGGGCATGTGTTACATCCAATGGACAGCTAAGTGCTGTGAACTGGCAAAATAGCCACAGAGAGGCAATGTAATTCTGTTACTAGTGCCTTTTCTCCTGAAACGCGATTGCAGCTATGATAAAGATAAAATCCCCCTGAAATGTTCCTTTCTTGAGATACTTAAGCATTTTGGATTGAAATGAAGGAAGAAAAGAAAGGTCTTGGGGTTAATAGAACATGTTCACTTAATTGATATTTATCTAGAATAGCATAGTTGGCTGTCTCCTCCCCTTGCTGGCTGCACAGATAGTTTCTTCGCTTAGAAGTTGTCACCCATGTTGCCTGAGCTGCCAAATAAATACATCTCATTCATTCCCCACAGCAAAACTGTTTGCAAAAGGTCAAGGGGATGGGTCTGCTGCCAATGAAGCCAGGCTGCAAAAAGCCAGTCCACATTTTCCAGAACATTGAGAACCAGTAGATACTTTCAAAAAGATAGCTAGTTTTGGCTTCCAGCACCCAGCTTAGGATTGGGTTGCTGAAGGGTTCTCCTGCAGGAGATGCAAGGATCAGATGCTGACAGGTGACAGGCTTGGACCATTCACCTGTTCTGTAGCTGGTGGTTTTCCTGGCACAGCTCCTGTAACTGGAGCTGGGGTGAGTCACTGGCTGCCTCTGGTATCGATCTGCAGCCGTCCCTGCGGTCGTTCTGTGGTGATCAGCATCACACTCTTGCAGGGATTGTCTCTTACTGTGGCTAAAAGGTGGTGTAACCAGTAATTCTCTGCTGGCTCTTACAGTGAGGTGTGGTACTCACCAGTATGGGCTCTGCCTGCTGGCAGGCAAACCCATCAGTATTGAAACATTTTGAAATGTTTCTTTTGGCTTTCATTTAATTTCATTCCATGCCACTCCTATCTTTTTTGCTTCCATAAACATTTCTTCTATTTTTCTTCCCGTTTCTTTTTCTACTCTACTTTCCATTAAATAAATTCTAAGATTTCAGAGCTACAGCCCCATAACAGCTCTTGAATGATTAGCAAGCACCAAGTGAAGTTTTAGAGCTTTCTGAGCCCTTATGGGCAGCTGGGGGAGTAGGAGCTTTGTTCAGAAACCTGTTGGAGAGGCAGATTTTCTGTTTTCACTCCATCTGCATGGTGTCATCCTTAGCACATGCATCCCTGGAGAGGGAGCTCACTGATTTCAGCTCTGTTCCGAGATGGCAGTTGGGTGGCAAGTGAACCTGCCTGTCTCACTGGAGTCCTGAGTGCTGCCTGGTACCAGAAATGAGGTGTTTGTGCTGAGAGATGAGCAGTAAAATATCATCGTTATTTAAAGCAGAGCTTTAGATGGAACAAAGTGGATGATGGCTTTCTTACACCTGGAGAGTTTTCATCAGTCTGAAGAAAATCTTTGGCTCTAATAAAAAATTAAAATAATTATGCAGATTAAAAAAGGTATCTTTTCACAAAGCAAAAGGAAAGAACTTCGAGTCATATGGTGGACTTTTGGCCATTTTTAGCATGATCTTGCTCTTGGAAGTATAATGTTTCAGACCAGAATGTCACAAACTGCACATTTTCATTATGCATTTGGGTGTTGTATAAGATTTGTTGAAATTTAGTAACACCATAGTTTTGAGTAAAAAATGCTTCCAAACTGCTACAGAAATGCTTAAGCTGCACTAGTGCAGAGAGCAAAAAAAATCCTTCTAATGCAACCTGACTGATTCAAGCTTTAATTTTTTCCAGATCACAGGCTCATTACCTGTTAAATAAAAGGATTTCACATGCTTATCCCATTGGAAAATGCTGTGAGATTGCCTGAGGAATACTGTAGTAAAAGAGGATGTTATCACTCGGGACTGTTTAAAGCTTGCAGAATGACACTGGGACCCAAATTTTTCCCTGAGTTACCATCCAGTGATTATCCAGGGCACTTCTGTGAGCTGGTCTTGGTAGGACTAAGTCCCTTTCCCAAGACTGATAGCATCTGAAGTGATGAATTTCTTGTCAGTGCTTGTTGGTAGTATGTTCTGTCCATTTTCTATTTTAATGAATTTACTTTTCTAGGTATTCAGAGCAGGGTGCAAGATTGATGTGGTTGTTTCCATAGCATGTTTTGTTTATGTGAGGGATTTCTCAGTCTCAGTGTTTCTGCAGTATTTCAGTCCTGCTGGATTGATAGGGGAAGTGAAGAGATTTAGCATCTGAGAATAGCATAAATCCCAGCACTATGGCAGGCCTGAACAGCAGGGATGGTGTCTGCTCTGCTCATGTGAGCACTATTAGTGATGGGGTGCCTTGCATGGGGCACTTGAAGGTGAGAGGAAGTGGGGACTCTATGGTGGAGCCCTTCAAAAACTCGGAGTATAGAATGTGCTAATGCCATGGAGTCATGGTCACCCAGCAGCAGGGCTGAAAGGGACCCCCACTGCTGAATAGTCCAACCTCAGTCCTACACTGATTCCAGATGTGCATTTCTTAGAAGGATGTTCTTAAACTTGTTTTTTGCATCCTCCCACGGGGCAAATTCTGAGTAGAATGTTCTAATATCTAAACCACATCTTTGTAGGAAACCAGGAAGAAATCTAATTAACAGTGAAGAAGTTCTATGTTACATGTTGGAGTCAAGAGAACAAAACAAAATCTTTCTAACTGTACACACAGAGCACTGCCACAACATTCCCCACAACTTCTAAACCATCCAACAAGTCTTTAGGATGGGTCTGACATGTAGCTCTGTAGGAAACCTTCTCTCTGGGAAGCTGCAGGCCAGGAGGTGCTGCAAGCCTGCCAAGAGGTCATAGCTCCTTTTTGGTTTCTCCTCCTGTAAGCTTGAGGAGGAAAAGCAAGCAGCTTCTCCAGACATCCTTCGAGCTCACCTTTCCACCTCACTTGGGATAACATACATGGGAATATACCCCTTCTTCTCTGGTATGAGCTTTGGGCTCACTCATCCTTAAAGCTCTGCAAATGTGGGTGTTCCCATTTGTTAAATCCTCATGCAGCTCTTGAGCTGGCATGGGGAAAGTCAGGAGTTTATTGCCCGTGTTCCCCCTTTGTTTCTGTCGGCTCTGGAGCTGGCACAGCCCAGGGGGCCAGGCA
The DNA here is from genome assembly GCF_049639895.1 of Pseudopodoces humilis. Classification (NCBI taxonomy): domain Eukaryota; kingdom Metazoa; phylum Chordata; class Aves; order Passeriformes; family Paridae; genus Pseudopodoces; species Pseudopodoces humilis. Next base: position 13,857,338 of record NC_142210.1, read on the forward strand.
GAACCACGCTTGGCTGGTTCATGAGACATGTCTGCACCCAGATGAAATGTGCCCAGTGACTGTGGGCTCACACATAATATTTATGATATCCTCTGTTTCACTCTCAGTGAATATGCTGTAATTTTAGCTAATTACACAATATGTCAGGAATAATTGCAGGGTGTTCCTCAAAATAAATAATACATTTTGTATGCTCTGCTATCCATACTTATGAGCAAGCTTTAACCTTCGGTAGCCAAGGCATTGATTGTGCTGGAAAACAACAGCCTAGGAGCTGTAGTTACAACTTCTTTTGCATTAAATTTCTCAGTTTTTAAATTCCTTTACCTGAAAAAGCATATTATGCATAAATTCTGGAATGGCCCTACATTTTTTCTGTATGCCTTTTGTTCCTGCCTGGCTTTGGTTTTATCATCAGAGCTCAAGTCAGTACAGGTGTAGAAAATTGCTCTTGAAAAGGAAATATTTTGAAATTTTGTCTGCTGCTAAAACTTACTGGATCAACAAAGCAACATAAACCACATCCTGGGGGAGGCAAAGACAAACGTGGCAGTGAACTGTATGAAGAATTGATTTTTTTTAGTTCTCTGGTCAAATAAAAGAAGTTTCTGGGGAGAAGAGGATTCAGATTCAATGCAGTATTTCATTGTACTTAAAGTGACACTTTGGATTTAATCTCTGGCTCTTTTAACATTTTTTTCATTAAATTTCCAAAGAAAATGTCATGTCAAAAGAAAAAAATGAAAACTTGCAATCTTCTCAGATATCTCTCATTTTTAGTGAGATGGAGTTTGTGTAGCTTTACCTACTCTTACTCTGAACGTTTCAGCAAAATATTCATCTAGTCAGTTTTAGTCAGAGCCAGTCAGCAATTCTGTGCCAAAATACCTGGTGGCAGGTGGGCCATCAGTTCCCATTCACTTTCTGTCCCACTGTTTCACCTGCAGTGGTCTTTGGGTTCCTCTTTGGCCCTGCAGTGCTGTGATGGCTGTTTTGTCCTTGGTGTTTGTGCAGAGTGGGTAGCTCATGTGTCATGTATGTTAGTTTGCTGTTTGCCTTCTGGGAAAACTCATCCACAGCTTCATACCTCGTTATCTTTGAGCAGTTGGCCTTAGGTGGCTGTCACATGGGATCCAGATCTTGGAGAGTGGGTGAGCTGCAGGGTGACTTCTCTACTTTCTAACATCCGTAGGCTGTGCTAAGACCATCCACAGACATGTAGCAGTGATTCCGTGTAGCACCCCCAATTTTCAATGCTTTATATGACTAATTTCTCTGCCCCTTACCTCAGATTTGTATTAACATCCCTGTAAAGCTGATTCCCTGGATATGGGAGGGCCTGCATAAATGCCCCAGACGTGCAATCACATCATTTCCACCTACTCTGCAAGTGAGAAATAAGACTTCCCTGGAAGGACTCATCTTGGTTAGAGCAAAGCAGGCATTGTGGAGGGGTGCAGGCAGGCAGCTGTGCTCCGTGCTGGAGAGCTAATTACTATTCTTCCTGGCAGGTGCTAGCACAGGAAAGGAAATCACTTCTCTGGATGCTCTTTTTGCCTACAAGGTGCCATTCTGCTCTAGTGACTCAGTGATGGTGACAGGAGGCGATTGCTTTGATGGGTACTGTCATCAGCTTGAGCCCATCATCCTTCTGAGTTAGGGTAATGTCATTTTTGGAAGCATGTCCTTCAAACAGAGCAGCCATCCCTGCCAGCACAGCCTGTTATTACATGTAATGCATCCTGGAAACACCAGTTGTTTCTCTGTAGTTATTAGCCCTGGGTGGAGATTTACACTTGAGATGAGTAAATACACGAGTGTGCCATGTAGCCCTCTTGTTCCAGAGCCATTTTCTTCTCCAAATGAATGCTTTGCAATTGGAGGGTGACACTAGCCCTGTAATCATGTTAAACTGAAGCTGGGTATGGCCTTCATTCTGCATCACTGGGAAAGGAGCTGGGATTGACTGTTTGGTGCCCCCCAAAACCATTGACCTCGTGAGCAAATCTTGATGTCATTAAGTCTGTTTCCATCTCTCCATCCTACTCACAGGCTGGGTGATGTGCCCGTGTGTTAAGCCAAATGGCTGCATCTAAACTAAAAGGCGTTCATGGCAGCTTTGCAAGGTGGGGTTGGATGCCTGGCTTTGCTGCAGAGCTCCCTAATGCCTGGGCAGCTGTTGTTACCCACCGTGACTGGATCTATGTGCAGGCAGCCTGAGGAGGCATCCAGATAAACACAAATGCTCCCCTGTGTCACTCACTTCCCTTGGCTCTGCAGTTCTTTTGCTCTCTCCCTGCCTGGATGGAGATCAGGGTGCTACAGGCAGCATTGCCTAGGCCATCCTGGCCACCCGCTTGTAGGTTTCCTCAAGGAATACATGTCCTTCAGCTCCAAACAGTTTTGCTGAGTTTAGTGACAGAAACTGGAAAATACTGTGACACTGGGAAATAAATGTCTTGCCCCTGCCTGTGTACTTCTGTGCACTGAGTGACTCCTGTGGGAGCTGAAAACACTCAGCACTTTGCAGCAGGATTTTCCTCCTCTGCACCTGCATGACACAGTTGGAGTGTCCTCCAGGATCGCCGCGTGTGGCTCACGATGCTCTGACCTGCTCTGTGTGGGACTCACTGCAGGTGCAGCCACAGCCTGGTGCAGCCATGTGCAGCATCTGCTGAAGACTTACATACATGGTTCCTGCGTGGCAGAGTTGGTCAGGGTGTTTGACCAGAGGAAACATGCTCTGGGTCTTCAAGGGCAGCAGCTCCTTTCACAGCTGGAAGTGGTGTTATTCCTGAGCTTCCCAGTTTGGGTGGATTCAGTGAATCATTGTAGTGAGTTGAGATATTAAGCTTATGTCAATAGTGATGCATTTAATTTGAGACAGCCAAATTACTTCATCTTAACTCCAAACATCCAGGAGAATTTGGCAGCTCCTGGTTGGGAAAATAACCCCAACATTTATCTCCCTCAGCTTTTCATCCCTGAGTTATGTTCTGATGCCTGTCACCATAGTAATCTGCATGGAGCTTGCTGATTTTCGTGCCGATTTATTACAAGCCTTCAATTAATACCGTGTTTCTGAAGGAGTGATTTTGGTGCCCTTCTCTGTCTACAAAATTTGCGTCTGCAAAATTTGGCTTATCGAGTGTTCTGGAACCCATCCTTTTTAAGGGAGGGGAACTGCAGTTTCTGCAGTGGCACTTAAAATGCAGAGTTAATCTAAGTAAATTAGGAGCAGTTTATGCTCTGACTTGCATGCTGGGCTTGGTGTGCTAAGGATTTGAGTGCTGGTTAGGTGAGTCATAAATCAACCTCCATTATGACAGCTGCAGCCTGAATGGGTGAAAATAAGAATAATGGAATGTGTAAATTCTGGGCTAAAATGTTTAATTGCAATAAACAAATGTTTGAAGAACATTTAGGTGAAATATGCTCCTGAGATGTATTACAGTTCCTATGTTTGCAGTCACATCCTCAGCAAAACTGTTGCACAGACACAGAAGGGAGTCAGCAGCGTGCCGAGGTGGTTCAGAGGAGAGCTGGAGATGCTTTCTCCCTGGCCAGACCCATGTCCTTAGGAGGTGCCAGAGGGACTGTTCTGGGAGCCTGCTGCTGGCATCTCTCACAGCCTTACTGTGCTAAGACCAGACAGACACTGAGCTGCAGTGAGAGAGAGCAAACAAATGGGCAAGTCTCCTGTGGAAATTCTGCAGTAGGTGCCTTCCTTGTACCTTATTGCAGGTTGCTGGATAGAAAATTGCTGCTTCCCATCTGAGCTTGCAGAGTCCTCTGTTTGACAGCTCATTGTGCAGAGAGCAGTAGCCCCACGAGCTTCAGAGTTTATGCCATAACCCACACTGAGTACCACTGGCACCCAGCACAGTAACTTCTGAAGTAGATTTAGAAGCAGTTCTGCACCAGTAAACTCAAGTGGAGGCTTGCCTGCCAACCAAGAGCATTGCTATGCATTGCAAGAATCCTTGGAGCCGGTGGCTCAAATCCCTCAAAGGTCAATAAGCCCTTCATCTTTTTTAAAAGTTCATTGGAAAGTGGCCCCTCCGAGTTCTGTGCCATTGACTTGGAAATTCAGATTAAGATGATTTCTGTGACTATGGTTGTGTTGAGTCCTTTTATAATTCCCATCCCAAGGCAAAGTGGGAACTGGCTTCCTGCAGCCTCAGGTCACTGTGTTGCCAGAGTATGGGCATTCTGAAAGTTCCAAGAAATGAGACTGTATCAGACTGCCTTCCATAGTGGAGTTGCAGCTGGAAGTTGGTGTTGTGGCCTGTTCTTTGCTGCTCCAGAGCTCGGGGTTTGGGGCAAATTGCACTACCCTACAATAAGAGAGTAGGGTTCATCCCCCAGGGGTTTAGTGCTGCTGCTTTGCTGATGGAAAGAAGCAGGAGTTGGTGCCCTCAGTGGGGCTTTGCTAAATGCTGCATTGATGCATAACCTCACAGCTCCTCTCTGCATTAGGGGGAGTTATTATACTTCTGTGTTCTCCATTTTCCATTTAAGGGGTGAGTTCCTTATTCACCTTAAACAGAAGAGCTAAATGAAGAGGTCATTAAGGAGTGATATTTCTGTCAGTGCTCTCGCTCTTTTCCCCGTAGCACACAGTAGATATCTTCAGCAGTGTCTGCAGCTTGAGGGTGAGGGATATGACTCTGCAGAGTAGCTGATTTTGCCATAGTCCTCTGGCCTTCAGTGAGCGTGGCCCTGCAGATCAAAGTGCATGTGAGCACCCTGCAACTGTCATGTCCTTGGCAAGCCCCAGGAGGATGAAGAGCACTCTGTAGCTGCATAATAAGGCAGGAAGCACAGCAGCTCATGGTGAACTGAGATGACTTTAAGGCTCAGCATCAGGACAGCAGAAATGAATAATGGCAGCATCACATTACCATTTAAGTAGAGACAGGAAGATTAGCAGTCAGATCATGATTTAGTTAGCCTCAGCTGTGCCAGAGGGCTCAGAAAGTTAAACGCAGGGCGGGCAGGTGAGTTTGGCCCATGGAAAGGGTAACTAAGGCAGATGCCCTTCAGAGGGTGTTTAGTGAGTTGTCAGTGGATGACTGCTCTCAGAAGGGTCATTAGGTGACAACTGTGTCTTCACCAAAGGGAAGTGCCCATTCTGACAGATGCTGCACACTAGGAGAGTTACAGCTTAGCTCTTGCTCTGTGTTATTGTTCTGTTCTGCACTCTGATGTCCCCATTGTGCTTCCTGAGCATGATCTTCCCTTGCATCTTCTGGAATTTGAAGGAGTTGAGCTTACTGTATCTGCATAAAGAATGTCCACTGCGTTTTCTCCAGTACTCCCCAGCTCTCAACAGCTGTATATGAGCAGCTACAACAGGATCTTTAAAGTAAGCATCCTGAAGTATAGCAGTATTGCTTATAAAGTTAGGGCTAAAAATATCCCTTGGCATATTGCATGGGAAACCTCATAGCATGGGGTCTGTACTGGGAGTAGAAGCTGCATGGAAATCTCTTCTGTTCAGTCAGTAGCTTGGGATTAAGGCAGCAAGAACATCTTTCTTATATCCATTCCAAAGTGCTTGACTTTGTGTTTTGGGAGACACTAAGTTGCTGCTGAAGTCTTGCCCATGTTAGTTCAGTTCCATTTCTGCAGGGAAAGCTGCTTCTACAGCAGAATAGAAGCGCACACGGAGGAGCCTGAGTGGGAGGAATAGGTTTATCCCAAGTGTGTTATGCAGCATTGTGCCTTTAAAAGCAAGAGGATTTGAGTCCCATTTGTTTTACAAGGCTGAGGTTAGAGAGTAGGTTTAAGTTTGATTTGTGATAAATTCTAAGAATTATAGAAAGAAAATGCTCATAGTAGTTTTTGCTTATCTGTGCTGCAATTTTTTTTCCTTTACTTTATGGTTTACTTCTTTCTCTTATTGAATATAGCCTGGAGCAGTATCACTGAGGGTAGTATAGACAAAAGTATCGTGGTTGTGGGGTTTTATTGTATTTTTTTTCCCTGGTACTCCAACAAGCACTGTCAATAATGTCTGCTAGGAAGGGTGGTTCTCTTTTTATTGCAAACCTGGAAAGTTCTCAGTCTATTTCATTGTCCTTCTGTTCTGACTTACCAGGATGTCTCAGCATCCTTATTTGACAGAGACTTACTGGTTTTGAGGTTTTTTTTCTATAGACTGAGGTTTTCAGCACAAATGCTGCAGCATAAGGGTTATGTTCCAGTGCTGAAAGACTGATAAAATCGCTCTGTAGATGGAAAGAAGTGATGTTAAAATATATGATATGACAAAAGTAGGTCTCTTAAAAGTCACGTGCAGCATTTTACCTCTGGGCTAGCAGGAAAATTCCTGTCCTGTGATTATACAATTTTCTCTTCAGGTAACAGTTCCATACTGAGAGGAGAAGATGGGCAAATCCTTGCTCCTTGTTAAAAGTTGCTTTCACCTAAAATTTTGTCTGTAGTCCCCTAGCCACTCAGTTTACTGTATGAATGGCAAATCCCAGTAGCTCACTTTATGCCCAGACATAAGACAAGAGGTTCCCTGGTGGGAAGCAGCTACTCCAGCAGCTGTTGTCACCTGTTTGTGTTCAAGCTGCTTCCTTTGTAGGCACTGGAGAGATACTGGTGGTTTTGGGACCCTATGGACCTGGCCTGGCCAGCCTGTGGGGTTTTGGGGATGCAAAGAGAGATCAGTTCAAGTGGAGAGATGCTGTACTGTATCACCCATTGCTCAGGCAACTCTCCAGCCCCTCCTTGTGTTAGATGACTCGGTGCTGGCTGTTCACCTCCCTGCACTTCTGTGTTTAGTTCAAGTAGCTAAAGGTACACAGAGGTGCAGCTTCTCACCAGCACTTCTCTGCTGTAGAAAGAGACCCAAGAAGATGAAGGAACCAGAGAAGGAGAGACCTGCGTGTCTCCTGAATGCTCTCTGATCCTTCGGTGGCTGGAAGAGGTATTTTTTTTGCTACAGGACATCCTATATGAGTGTGGGCAGGGCTGTTCCTGCCGAAGAGGATCTGTGCAGTGAGGAGAGACGGGAGCTCTGCTGCTTTCAGACTGTTAGGGCCAGGAGGAACATAGTTTTGTGTATGGCTGAGAACTCTCTGCTTCACTCCCTTTGAGTTTTACTTTTGAATTTGGGTGTGAGCCTCAAAGTTCAGCAAAACCAGGTCATATAACACATGATTTCCCCTCCAACTTGTCCCTAGGTAGGCCGTGACTCAGAAAAGGCTGGCATTATGAGGAAAGCAGTTGTTAAAGCTGACTAGGTGTCTGTCAGGTCACTAACAGAAAGGAACCCTGGGGATTACCCTGTATTTGCTATGGTGATACAGCCTTCTGGTGCAAGTGTTTGCATCTATAGAAAGGATGCAAGAAGGCATCAGGGGATCTTGGGTGCTATTCTGATAAACTCTGAAAATGTCATAAGTTATAAATAATAAGCAGATTTGGTCAGCGTTTTACTTGGTAGGCTATTTAGTAAAAGTGGGAGAGATTTTCCTGTTCCAAAATTATTTGCATGGTTGAAATATAGTTTGTATCCCTAAGAAGGAGGAAAAGGTGCTATTCTAATTCTATCCTGTAGCTAAGTCATCTTCCAAAATAAAGAGGTAAGGTCAGGGTTGTTTTCTCTCCCCGCTTCTCTTCAGAGAGCTTTAAGAAAAGACCTCCCCACTTCTCCAGCACACAGAAAGCCTCAGACTGCAGGAGCATCTTCTAAATCTCTCCTTCAGGGAGCTCTTCCATTTCATGCAAAGTACTTAAACATTAAAATTTAACCAGCGAGTAAAACTGAGGCTAAGATTCATTCAGGGACTCAAATGTAGGTGTCTCATATCAAAGAGTGCCTATTAGTGCCTTTACTATTGTGGTACTGGATAAAAGGGAGGAAGGGGACAGACTTGAGGAGGGTGGTGCAGGCACCTGAGAATGCAGGTGCCTGAGAATGCAGATTTTCATTTCCTTTAGCTTTGATGTGCTTTTCTAATGAAAAGCAAAGTTAAATCAGGCTTCTGCATTCAACAAAATAGGTAATTCATTTAAGTAAGAAGAATGAGCTAAGTGTTTTGCTAGGTGTCATTATGACATATATTGGCTTGACCAACACTAGCTCTTGGTAGATGCCCAGTACTTATTTACTGTCCCAGCATTGAGTCTTGCTGGGAGAAAACCTGACTGCAGCCTACAGCACTCACTGCACTCAAATCACATCTTTTTTAAGGCAGCATAGAAACCATCTGATGTGATTTATTCAGTGGCTTTTGTAGCTGTGAGAAAGTACCTGACTCTCCCCTGGCTAGTGTAGGGATTGCTGAAACTGAAATGCTTTGTTCCTGCAGCCTGTCTGCATCTGAGATCCCTGCTGCTGTCAGTGCAGGAGAGCAGGGTGAGGGTTCCCCAAAGGGGAGTCGTGCAGTGATGCAGCGAGAGCGGGGCTCCGGATGGGAACATTAACACACAACGTGACCACAGTTATGTAACGACCATGGCTTATTAAACAGCCTCACTAGAGGCAGGAAAGGCAGGAGCCTGACAAGATTTTGGTATGCTGCGCTGGATTCTTCCTGTCCATTGAGCCAGCAATAATTGGGTCTTATTTATTTACTTTTGGTGGGTGGTCACATAAAACCACAACCTCCTGTCACACAAGGAGGATCTCCTCCATCCAGTGAGTGTATCTGCTCACATGCAGTCAGCTCGCTTGCGTTCCAGCAGCAGTGCCTGTGGCAGATCTTAACTTGCGTGATTACAATTGAATTTGTTTTTGATGACTTAGTTTGTGTTTGATTGGTAGGGTGACGAGCAGACAGGTGGTAAAGCTGCACACCTGGCATGTGAAGTTCAAATTGGTTGTGCTTTTTTTCATGTTTCCCTTTTACCCTTCAGCAGGAAGGTACAAAATGTTGTAGAGACAATAGGGAAGACCCAGCCAGGGCATGGCTGGCTCATGACACACAGGGGCTGGGAAAGGTCCCTGTTGGAGACAAAGATTGTAATCTGCCAGATTGTATGGCACATGTTTTAGGAGGGGGGTGGGGGGAAACGTGCAGGATTTTAAAACAGAGGTAGTCTGAGGTGCCCATAAATGCTTCAGAGGTCAGGTCTGGAAATGCCTTCTTCCTTTCTGAATTTTTCTCCCCAAGTCCTACAGAGTGGGCTCACATGCGGCCCTGATTTCGGCACGCAGTTGCTCGGGGTTTACACCACTGTAATACCAGTGATTTAAGTAGCTTTTCATTGGCATAAAACTGGCACTGCATGATAGTGACTCAACCATACAAAAAGCAAGGTGGTTGGCTTCACAAGCAGAGTAAGAAACAATGGGAACGTTCTTTGCAAGAGTGCTAGCAAATACTCTTCTGAACAAGTGGCATATTCTAAATACATTAACTGTCTAATACTTCCATTTGGTAGGTAACTTTTAGAGACTTGATGTTCCATAATCTGCTTCTACTGCACCAAGTATGCATTTCATTTTATCTTCTCATCTGATCTCAATTATATTTGCCTGTATGTCTGTGTATTTTATATGAATATTTTACAACCATGCTTGAAAGGAATCACTGAAAGCGGTCTTACCTGCCAAGCACTTTTACATTTACTCAGGGCTTAATGGGGGACAAGCAAATTGGGTCTTGTGCTACTCAGTATATCTGGTAATAATTATTATTTTTATTTTGCAGAACCCCAGCTGAAAGGAATTGTGACAAGGTTATTCAGCCAGCAGGAATACTTCCTGCAGATGCACCCAGATGGTACAATTGATGGGACCAAGGACGAAAACAGTGACTACAGTAAGAAAAATTAGCCTGTTTTGCAACCCAATTACAATCAAATGCATCACCTAGTGGGTCTCACTTGTGCAGCTTCATTTTTGAAAAGATCAAATTAGGAGGAAGACAGCTGTTTTCTGCACATTTTTTTTTCTATCTATCCGTCCCCTTTAAATCTTGCCAGTATAATTTCATATGTTTCCTCTCCGATCTTCTTCCCTCCTGCCCCGATTCTGTAACTGCCATCTGGGTGGGGTGGAGAATAAAACCCATGATTTGAATTGCTGCCAGAAGAGAAAGGAGATTATATTTATACACATGCCACGTGGGTAAAGGATACGGGGAATTCTCTCTCCAAGGAGAAGAGGAGAAAATCGTTTTCACTATTTTAGCCTCAAAAATTCAGCAAGCATCAGGAATTTCTAGGCTGGAGAAAAGCAGCTGTTCACTGAAGTCTCGTGCTTTGAGGCTGGTGTAAAGGCTGAGGGTATCAAATGACCTTGTCAAAGGAGGTCATCTTCTAAAACCATGTTCAGAGGGTTTGGGTGTAGGCTGGACAACAAAGGGCAGCAGAGCCACACAGTTCAAAAACTATGGCCATGCGCAGGAGCCATACTGGTTTAAATGCATACAAAGCAGTCGTCAGTCTTCCTTTTGAAGAGGAAGTCGTTTTGTCAATGCCAAAGCTCTTCAAAAGGTTATAAAAGGTGTAGAATATTTTCTGCAGCATCTCTGCATTTCATAGGCATCAGAGTGCCATCCCTGAGTGGGCAGTTAAGCTCAGATCCTTGCTGCCACAAATTGAGAGTAGAACTCAAGTCTTGCTTTTTCTTATCTATGTTGGTTTGCAGTTCCCTGTACTACTGTTAGAGGGGTATTTAACCTGGCCAGCTTGGAATTTGGCTTCCCAGACATTATTAGAGGTGAACAGAAGTTCATCTGTGTGGTAGGGTTGATGGAAGAAAACTTCATGTACTTTGTGAAAAGAGGAGCCTGCTTGATTTGCTGACAAATTTTGATGTAATTCAAAGAAGCTCCTAGCTGGCATTTCTCCAGGAAGGCAGGGCCTGGGCTGCAGGTGAGGGGTATCTGTAGGGGTGCAGCACATGTAGCACATTGACACTGTCCTGTGAAGGTGCACTTGGACAGGGGTGCAGGGTGGCTGTAGCCCCACATCCCTGGTGTTTGCCACATCCCCAGGAAGCTGCAGGGAGCTGTAGCAGGAGCATGGTGTGTTCTGGGGCTGCCTGCTTCAGGCAGCTCAGGGCTGGGCGTCCACACAGCAGAGAAGGAGCTGTGGGAAGATGGTGACTGAAATTGCAGGTGGCTGGCAAAGCCCTCGTGGAATGACCCAAGAGGCTGAATCCAGAAATGTGGCCTGTATCAAATGTAAATGTCAGGTTTTAGTCCTTTTACATACACTGATACTGAACAAATTATATACTGCAAATTGCAATAAGACAATTTCTGATTTATGTGTGGAGCAGGAGAATCTGTGGACTTACACACACACACTTCTCTACGCTCAGAGACTTAGGAGGTCTCATTCAAGAAGAGTCTGGCCTTGAGATACTTTCTGACAGACACCTACACATGGGGTGTGTTCAGTGGGCTGTATTAGCTGCTTTTTCATAAAGGAAGAAGCCCTGGGGTGTTCTTAAGCTGCAGAAAATCCCACTGGAGCCCTATTTGTCAAAAACATGGGAAGATATGCTAGAGATGACAGGGATTCATTGCCCTCATCTATCACGGAGGACTGAACAACAAAGTAATGGGCTTAAATGGGAGCAGGGATAAATTTAGGTAAACAGCAGAGAAATGTAAGAGCAGTTCTGCAATATTTCAGACTGACAGGCGAGATGAGGGAAGCTGCTAAACTCTCAGTGGTTGCAGGGGAACCTCCTGAGTTCCCATGGCTAGGTTGGGCCCCAATTGCCCAAAGAGCTGTGATTTATACATCACTCCAGAAATGTCAGAGATGAGTTTGGTTGGGTGCTGAGCACCTGAGAGCTGCTTTCATCCAGTCTTCTTAACTGGAAATAGATGGGCTGAAGTACACTTCTAGAGTATAAATCTGGTGAGATGGCAGCCCTGCCTCGGCAGCTTGGTGGGAGAGGAGGCATCTGACTGAAGTGTGCCAAGCCACTGGCTCGGAGTCAGGGACTATGCTGGAAAGTTTAGGCAAGTTTTCGAGAGAAGATTGAAGCCAAAGAATTCCCCATCTTCTGATCTCAGGGGATTTCAAAAGAGGGAAAGAATCCAACCTGACAATACTTGGCTCCTGAAAATGAAATTAGGACAGTGCTTTATTCAACTTTATATAACTTTTTACTACATGGTCTTGTCCATAAATCTTGAGTTTGAATGAACATTTCAGAATATGTGAAGCTTCCAGTTACAGCTTCAAAACGAAATCACATTTTTCACTCTGGAAGTACCAAAAGAAAGTCAAAAGTTACTTGTCCAAGTAAACAGCTTACAGATTTGCTTCATTGCTGTTTTCTGTTCTGAAGTGCTTCTCCAGAAGGTTCCTAACTAGCCAGTCAGAAGTGTGTGCAAGAGCAAGACTCATCAAAGACTAGATAAATAATATCTTCCCATCCCTGAAGAGGGGTTGGTTATCTTGCATCCAGAGCAGGAAGGGGCACTCTTGAGAGCCAGAGGAGGATCCTTCCCACCCTAGATGACCACCTATTCTCCATGCAGAAGTCATCTTGGCGCAGTTAAACAGTTGGTGAACACCGTGTTCCATACATTGCTTTGTGTTCTGTACCCCCACACTGATTATTCAAATTAACATTGTGAAAGGATGCATAATTTTCATGGAATACATTAGGTTGGTTTACTCTGGCAAAATAAACGTTTAAAATGAGACACGCCATGTCCCTCAGATACATCTGATGCAATTAGAAGTTCTAATAAAAACCCAGTTATTTATACAAGAGGAACTGCTAATATTTAAGCAATTTTTAAATTAATTATCTGTTGCCCATTTTTTGTGTGTTCTTGAAGCTGGTGGCATTTATTTTCCACCTCCTCTCACTTAAAGAAAAAAAAAAACCCAGAAAAAGCCAAGTTCTAATGGCATTTGAATGGGCATCCAGCCAGCTTCCCAGGAGCCAGCACTTGGGACATCTGTTCCTTCTGCCATGCCGTTAGAGATGTGCCATTTCAATGTAAGCAAGGGGGCACATTCTCTGGCTGCTGGAATTGGGATATGTGAAGTTTTCGTCCTACTGGAGTGCATTTTCATGGTGTATGAGGCCCCTGTTTGTGTTCCTCCTGTGATGTGTGGCCCCCAACTTGGGGCAGTATCTTTCCTTCCAGCTCCAGTGATCTCAAATGGCCTTTCATGGCTCAGTGCTGCTGTCAGTGCTTGCATTGTTACTGCTCTCCCCTGGGCTGAGCAGGGTAATGCCTCATTTGCCCACGTAATCCTGCTGAACATCTGAAAAGCTTTGGCAAATGGACAGTACAGAAAGGATAGGTGACCTGGACTGACCAGGTGGAAACAGCCCAACATATCTAGGGTATTGTTTGGTGCTTTCTAGCTAGATATTGTTTGGGGCTTTCCAGCCAGAAACACCAAAAGATTAAGGAGGCTTGCATTCCAGCATCCCACTTGGGTTATCTTCAGCTGTATGGAGCCTTGTCAACTTTTTTCAAACTTTTCTAGGAATGAGCTATTCCATAACCTCTCCTAAACTCTCAGGTTCCAGTGCTGCACTATTCTCTTCGTAGAGAATTTTCTTCATATCCAGTCCTCATTTCTATTTGAGGCTTTTGTCTAGTGCCTCGTGTCTTTTCATTGTGTTCCTCTGAAAAGAATCTGTCTGTGGCTTTCCCTTCTTTGAGTTAAGCAAATGCAGTTCCCTGTTTCTTCTTTCGTTATGTATTGCACCAGAGTCTCTTGATCATCTCAGCAGCCTTCCTCACTCCCCTCAGGATCTTAATCCTCATCACCTCATGCACTGAGGCTGCTCTGACCCTATTGCATCTTCCATTACTCCTTTGTTATTTGTGTTGCACACAATGTTTCATTATGCTCATCTTGCTGCTGTGCATATGGACCACACCTTATATATGGCAGGTCTTTCCTCACTCTTCATTTCTGTAGATAATTTAGACCCATAGGGAAACATGCATTCAGAATTTAGCTGATAAATTACTATAACATAAGAGTGACGATATATTCATGCATTTAGGAGTGGAGTGTGGAGTAAATACCACTGGTCAGGTGTAAATACCACTGTTTGAAGATGGTAAGATGTAAAGAAAGAAAAGAGGCACAAATATTAAACATCTTCAAGTTTTTTTCTCTTTTGCCCATGAAGTAAAAGAGCATGTCTCTTCTATGAAGCTGCAGATGGCATAGAATATGTGTCATTTGCAGCAGAGAAACGGTTTTAAAAGATTTTTTAAAATTTTTATCTTTTTCACATTAGCACACCCAGTGTCCAGTTGTATTCTACCACAGCTAGACGTCTTTTCTCTTTTCAAATCTGCTGTTCCAAATGAATCAGATTTTTTTTTTCTGACAAAAAATGAGACAACTAGCTTTTGAGGTTGATTGAGGGGTTTCCCCCATTTTTTACATTCTTACAATACAGCCTATAAGTTTTTAAATCTGTTCTAAATATGAAATACTTATTTGAAAACATGATAGTAAAAGGCATTAACTTCTACAAAGGTATTTCTAGATTTGAGTGCAGACATAGCTCTGGGAATTTACAAACTCTTGATTGGCCCAAACTGCTCTTTTTTTTTAAATTGAGGAAGATACTTCCTTCCTAAAACTTCTTTTGGCTGCCAGTAACCTCTGCCATCTTTGTGTCCTTATGCTTGCCTGCCCACTTGCTCCCCTGCATTTGAGGAGGAGATGCTCTGCCATGATGGTGGGTGCAGCAGGGTCCCAGGGAGTTTGGGAGCTGGCAGTGGTCCTCCTACTGTGGCACAGCACAGTAGGATTGTTCCTTTGATCCCTTTTCATGTAGAGGTGGAAAGAGATTCGGAAACACATGGGTGCTTCCAAGTGGAACTTCTCAACCACTAATTCTTGCTCTATGCAAGGTGTTATCACCTTGCTGCCTAATGAATGCTTTGAATGGTCTGTCACAAGTTTTCTATGCAAGACAAATTGGCTGTAGGAAATGAATGATGATGCCCATTTTGTTTCATTATTAGCAGTAAAATGCTCCATTTTTCAGTAGGAGGAAGAAATAGGGAAGGGGATTTGCTTATAGACTTCTTAATTGCAGAAGGTTTTAGACCTTCATTATATGGAGAAAGGGATAGGCAAGATTTGTAATGCTTAGTAGTTACTCTGGGATGTGTTTGTCTTTTCTAGGGACAGTACCAGAGTAGCAGTCCTTGACTCCAGTTATATTGACCAATACCCAGCCTGGGTTGCATTTTCAATATCTATCTACTGACATTCTCCTCCAAAAATACACATACAGGCACTGGATTTTGTACAACTTCAGCACTTTGATGTTTTACTGAATAGGGTGCTTAAAAACACAGGAAGGGGCTGAGATGAGAGTAAGGTTTTTTTCACTAGACTTGAGGTGTCTCCATTTTAGGCAGTTCATTGAAGGGAGTCATCCAGTCTTCCTTGAGAATTAGGTGAAGAAAAAACTATATATTCATGTTCACTGGAATTTATGGATCCTCTTTTGAAGGCAGCCCTGCTCAGCCAAGGCACCTGGTAGATGTCCTGGGTGATGTGGCATTGTTTATTCATGTTTCAGGGCTGTTGTGTGGGAAGAGACCTTGCATGAAGTATTTCCACTGTGTGCTTATATTTCTGACCCTGTATCCATCTTTCCATACCTTCAGGTTCCTGGGATGACTTCTAGTTAGCTCTTTGTAAGCTGAAGCACAAGGGATCCTGCAATATCTAAATACTCTTGTCCTGTAAATCTCAGTAGAAACAAAGCCATGCTAATTCTTCAGTGCTCAGTCTATCAGTACTGATAACAGTCTCCTCTTTGAGCCCATGCTGTTAGAAATGTAGCAAAAGCCTGACAGTACATTAATGTATATACTCATGGGAAGAGTCTTTCAATAAGATACAGGGTCTGCTGGGTGGGAATTAAGCAATAAAGTAATTAACTGAGAGGAAGTTGCAATGCTTTAATCAATGAGACTGCAGTAAAACCGAATAATGGAAGATCTTGTCCTCTTCTGTCCTCTCCAGTGCTGATCCTGAATGGGGAGCAGTACTGACATCCCAGAGTGGAGCACTATCCTTGAGTTTCTTCATTCCCTTGACAGCCCAGGATCACATGGGCAAATACAAAGTCAAGTTAATTGGCATTCTTCTGGCCATGGTTGCTGTCTGTGTACTCCTTTTTAGCATATGGAAAATGCAGGAAAGTGTGACTAGGCTTAAATGTGTTTCAGGGTGAGCTAAACTGAGTTGTGTTGTTGCGTTTGCCACAGGCAAAATCTGTGTGTGTGCAGTTTCCCTGGCTCAGCTGGCCCTCAGAAAGCCATCATGATGCTCTTGCTTGGGAACACGGATGAGCCCTTGGCATTGCAAAGGCAGTGATCAGACAGACTGATGGGTGTGTTAAGGCATTTGGGAGGCAGCCCAGACTCAGTACTTTTAAAAATTTCTTTCCACTATCAGCTTCATGGCTGCAGTCCTTCCCTGAAGCCAGAAGCAGGATGCTTAAACCTAGTGCAGTCTCTCTTGTGAAGAGGCAGGAGTGGGGTGGGCTGGTCCTGGGGCAGGAGCAGCTGTGGCCATGTAGGATGATGTGTCCATAACATTTGCTTTTCTTTTCCTTCCACAGCCCTTTTCAATCTAATTCCTGTGGGTCTTCGTGTGGTGGCAATCCAAGGGGTGAAGGCAGGTCTGTACGTTGCCATGAACGCTGAGGGGTATCTCTACAGCTCAGTAAGTACTTTGCACTGTTGGGCTCCTGGAGTGCCTTGGTTTTGTAGGTGGGAGGAAGCAGACTGTGCTGGGACTTCAGCTTTTTCTGGATACAGTCACGTATCAGCAAACCTTTAAAAGCAGGAGCAGGGGGAGTTGCTGCAAGACCATGCAATATTCACTTTAAAGTGTCTTCACGGAGATTCATGGCAATATTTCCTGACCTGTGAAGATACACTTTCTGTTCCTTTAAGTATGTACTTAATATAGGTCACGTTGTTGAGGCGTTTGTATAGGCTTGGCTGGTCATATTCTGATTTCTCATTTGTGAAATGGCATGGACTTAATGGGATTGCTTCTGAATTGCCCCCAGATACCTGATCATAGGTGGTGCCCCAATGAGTGTGACCCAATGGGTCATACTTGCTTTTTACTGCAGTGTAAATCCACAGCAATGCCCTGACTCTCTTAAAAGGGTTCTGGACTATTCTGCTGGCAGAAATTCCCTGTATTTGTGTGGTCTTTTTAATGCACATAAAAGATAAGTGCAGCATTTTTTTGCCAACTAATTCCCTTATAACTTTCTTAGATGGCATGAAAGGGCATGAGGTTATTCATAAGATTCTCATTTAAAGTATGTAATTGATTTTCACAGTGAATAATTGATTCAGTGATTTATTAAATATGGCAGCCCGTTTGCCAGAATTTTTATGCTTCAAATAACTTTGTTCTAGTTCTACATAGTAAAAAGTGATAGTTAATAATACACTTCTCATTTCTGTAGTTATGATAGCTTTACAGTGCATAGCCAGATTCTAATCTCATCTGCCTTTGTGTAAATTTATAGTGCAGTGATTCTGCTCTTGTCTGGGCACTTACTTTGCTTCAAAAGTGTATGTGAGCATGGAGATGGGACCACTGAAAGGGCAGCAGTTTGGGTTGCTCTGTGCAATTTTTCGTAACTTTTTTCTTCCATCTTCGTTCCTGGTCAGTTTTATACCACTCACATGATTGGGATTTCCCCTTCTCCCTTGGGATGTAACAAGGCTCTGTTTCCCCAGCAGCTCGGGGTAGAAAGCAAGTGGATGTGTTAGTATGCCTGGCGAGAGAGGTCTCAAAACTGGCTGCTTGTCAAGGAGAGACAGAGAGATCAATCTGGATCTCTGTGGATGCCAGACGCTTCCTGTTCTTTCATAGCCCAGTAAACATAATTGACTGCTTCTAAATAAATTAAATTGGTTTACTAACAATGAAAACTTCCTCTTTTTGTAAAGCTATCAGAATCCTAAAGGTAATACCAAGCCTGGTGTGATACTGCATTATTGTGCATGTGTCCCTCTGGGCACGTTGTCAGGGGCTCAGGACTGATGCTTTGCCCCGTTTGTGCAGTGCAGAACACGGTTCTGGCCTAGTGCTGAGGATCCTTGTACCATCAGGGTCCTGTAAATGAGGATTGTAGGAAATCAGAATGTGTCACAGAGCCACAGCCAGCCAATGGGGTCCTCTTGGACCAATGATTGGTCATCATTTTCTGAAGAAATAGTGCAGGGGAGGGAAAGGTGTGGGTCTTGGGAAAAAAGAAGAAATAGAGAGTTGGAAAAATGATGTTTGACAGCTGAGAGATGAGAGGAGATACAGAGAAAAATTGTCTCTCTCTAGTAGCAGTGAGACACGATGTAAGGGGTGGGAGGGACACACCAAGAGGTAGTAGACAGCAGGAAGACCATGCTGTCCAGGAAACACATCTGTTAGTCATTTCAAGTATCCTAAAAGGCACCAGATCGCACATGTATTCAAGTGAGGGTGGTTTAATGGGCCTGCTTGTTTCCAACAAGTGTGCCTGTCTTGAGTAGGAAGGTTAATCAGGGAAGGCTGATGGGGAAGGATGCACTGTGATGGCCAGTGGTTAATGAAGTGAACCTCATTACATGCCACAGCTTGATGGCATTGAGCTGTCTGAGCTAATAAGAGTGAAACCATTACTAAAACTGTATTTTATCAATGTGATCCAAGGTTTCTGCTGGCAGTAAATGGGTGATACTCTACTCCAGGGAGATGGACCTTTTTGGATACTTTCCTTGTGATGATTGGTGGCTCTGTCTTTGTCTTACAGCTGTAAATCAATTAATTCACTGTGCTGGGGAGCAAACCCCACGGCAAGAAAATAAAAAATTTGTGGATAAAGTGTGTTAGGATCAGGGAGTGTGGATCAAGCTCATCATAAAGGACAAGGGATGAGATCAGGATGCCATGAAAGAGCTGGATATGTCTGAGAAGAGCTCAACCTGTTCAGACAATCTCTTTTGGATACTGCAGGTTTCCTTGTGGGGTGAGGGTCCCCAGGCCACGCTGCCCGGACCTCATTGCTGACCACACCAAGGGACACATCATCCCTGCTCTTTGCTTAGCAGACCCTAAACTACAGCTTTGTTCTCTCTGTGTAGATATCTAGGTTTTTTTCACTAGCCATTTTTGGGGGATTTCTGAAAAAAATTGGGCCAGCATTCCCCACAGATACTGTTCACTCACATGAGCCAATTGATAAATTAATTGCTTGGCTGCCTTCCATGCTGCATGGAAGCCCTGTAAGGACTTCTTAGAACATCCTCAAGTCCAGGACAGTTTCAGATAAAATTGTCTGGGATGATGTTTTTTTCTGTTTGTTTTTGGTTTGGGTTGGGGTTTTTTTCCCTTCTCTGGTACCCAGATTGATGCTGTAACTGAACATGTCATCACTGTGGGTTTTGTTTCGTGGGGTTTTTTGGTGGTGTTTAATCTCTGTGTGACAGCTGAGGTTTTGGCTGACATCCCTGCCCTGGATCAAACCGGAGGCTGTTATCAGCCTGGTCTTAGGGATGGCTTGTGCCAGCTCCTTCTGAGTTTATGCCAATGGGCTCTTGAATGAATGGGCTTAGAATAACCAGCCCCTGGAAGAGTCTTCCTTGTGTTGATTAGCACAAAAGTAGGGCTGAGTAGAGTCCTCTAAAGCCAAATGTGGTGAGACAGCACTTCGTAGAAACTTGGGAGACCTTCCGATGGCTTGGCCACATCGCTGCCTTCAGCAGTGAGTTTCCTCATCCCTGCCTCATCTGTTCAGGCAGGGATAGTGTCAGGCTGGATTGCTGGGTTGAAGCCAATCATACATTCCTAGCCAGCTTTAGAGGCCTAAATTTACACGCTAATAAATTACATATTAAACTTTCTTTGTTCGGGAAGCAGATGTTTGAAATTGTTCATTGTTTACTTACACTAGATACCTGATTTTGTTTCCCCCAGACAAGGCTATCGCTATCTCTGAGGCTGATGTGGGAATTAGGTGTTAAGTAGACAAGAAAATCATATTCTGGCTGGAGACATCTTTGCAGAAAGTAGGATGCAACCCATTGTCTGTATGGCAAGCTTGCAGAGTCTTTGGTATGTTCCCTTTTGATTTCCTGTAATGTACAGCAGCTGTAAATTCCCTGATGGTGCACAAAGGTTTACATCCCCACTTGTTCTGGGGAGGGGCATGACTCTCCTGAAGATCCACTGTTAGCATTAATACCAAAGTGAAAATGCACAGAATGCAGGGCAGTGGGTATAATTTGTAGTGCCTCAGGACTTGTGAAGAAGCTGAGACCACGGGCTGGCTGTTGCACAGGATTCAGAAACATGGATAAGGAGGTCTGTCCCACTCCAGTGAGTTTGCAGCCTGATTGTAACGGGAGAAGACTCAGAACATGCTCTCCTGTCTGTCTGGAGTTAATAGTACCACCACCAAATTAATTTCCATTAACTTTTCTTTGTGAACTTTGTGTAGTTTCTCGCCTCGGTTCACAGCTTTTCCTCTATTATTCCTGCAACAACTCACAGGGCCATGGGAAAGGGAGTACCTCTGAAGTACTTGGCTTGGGAGGCAAAGCTAGTTCTCCTGGAGCAGATCATCACAGGACTGTAGAATCTCCACAGGTCCACCCAATCACTCCAAATACACTGAAAATCTCTCAATATGATGATATGTATAATTCAGTGGCATGACAGCTGGGATGGGTTTTGCCCCAAGTGCAAAACACTTCTCTTCTAAAATGTATTGCTCTCACATATTCCTTGTTGTTTAACTCAGAGTTCCAATTATTTTTGAAATGGCAAATTGTGATACATAATTTATTGGGAAAACGTAGAAAACCCTAGCAGAGATAGAAAATTGGAAAAAAATGGGTCGCTTACAAGAGCTCACTATGGTTTTTCAGTGTAAACCTGTGAGTTTGAAATGCTGAAATTAGAGCCTGAATCACTTCAAAGATTCCTGCTAATAAGGGAATGATTATGCACAATAAAAAAAAAAAATCCAAGCAGCATTGAGAAAACCCCAGTCATGCTGAAAGCTCAGTGTGTCTTCGCATTTTCTTTTCCTCTTCTTTTTTTTCTGCTTTATCATTTTGCATAATAAACATGCCTTGAATAATAATGAACAAGCATCTGGGGAAGTATGTATATTAACTGTATTTTTAATCTGCTTGTGATGCTATAACTATTTTGCTACAACTCCTCTAGGGTTGCTGCACTCCTGTTTACATCACTCCAAGGTCAGGGGCTGGAATCAGTAATGCTGCATTCTCTCCCCTAATAGGCTTGGGGTGTTAAACCTGTTCCTGCCAATGCCATTCCTTTAATTCCTGTTTGATCTCCAGTGGTACTAGTTGATTTGGTCAGAAGTACAGCTAGCCAGGCTAGGTAGGTATCCTGGACATATTGCAAACCTTGTAAGAAGGCACACTTGTTGAGGGGATTCCCTAGTTTACATGCCTCATTAGGGAGCCAGGTCAGTGGAGACCAGTGTAATGTGCCTTTAATTTCTCTCCAGAGTATCTGCTCTTCTTCACTGGCTGTTTAAAGGGGCTTGCTGAATGAAGACATTAACTGGGAGATAAAAAACTCCTCCTGTCCCCGGACTTTTTCATAACTATGGGAACAAAATGGGTATGCAAGGAAGCAGCAGTCCTGAGAAGAGCCAACCCCTGGGAACAGATTCCTGCCTTGCATCAAATGTTCCTAAAATACAGCTCCTGGCAGGCACCCTGGCCATGCCATCCTTGTAGCATGGAAACTTGTAAATACAACTCCCATTAAAAAAGATATCCCTCTTCCTCTGGTAAGATGCTGCCATCCATGCTGTTCTGCTTGTCTGCTGAGAGCGGCACAATGCATTTCTGTGCTCTTTGATGGCAGGTTTCTCATCTGGCATCCTGCTGAGGTACCTGTATTCCCTGAACTTCCCAGCACAGCACCGTGGTACAGCTCCCACAGGGAGGGATGGGGCTGTGCACCTTGAATTCACATCTGGAATGAGTTAGATCAGACTTTGCTGTTCAAGCAAGAGACCTTCAGAGGAAAAAGTCAGTAACAGCAGGGCCTAATCCTGATTTCCTAGCTGCTGTTACCTTGTCTTATATGATAGCAATATAAATTATAAAGGATAAGTAAGCTTCAGTAATAACATTCTTCTCTTAGCCTTAGTTGCACAGGACATTTAGGAACATACAATGGTCTGCCTAACACCAGCTGGAGGAGCAGGGATGGGCTGGTCCCCCTTGTGAGCAGTGGTCTGTCAGTGTTGGGATGAATTATGATCTTTTGCTGAAATTTCATTTTGGAAGATGATGGGGGAAAAATGCTCCAGAGGTGCTGACTCATCTCATTTTGATACTTCCCCAAAGAAACATTACAGATTCCCATTTTGTAGAAGAACTAAGAACTTTAGAGTGGTTTATATTGCCTTATCATTCCTAATAAAATCAGAACAAAATGTTTAGATTTTGGTAGAGCATTTTGATCCCACATGATTCCCTTGAAATGTGGAGGGAGGGTAAAACACCGTCAAGGAGGAGTTGCTGTAAATTGAAGTGAAGGCAGGAGTAGAAACCAGAGAGATGAGTCAGTGGAAGCTGCCATCTCCTGCAGTGTTTGTTTTGCTGATTTCCTTGAGGCCAGACAGGCCTAAGCATGGATAAGCAGGTAGGCAAAGCTTTTGGAGCAGGTGCTAAGCAGCAGTAGTGTTGCACAGAGCTTGCCCATTTTTCTCCTGTGTGTTGTGTGTGATCAAGTAATCACTGTAGGGGGAAATGATGAGGTTGAAGCAGAACAGTCAATGGCAATACAATATCTGAGTTGGATTTTGGAAGGGAACTCTAATACATGTCTAGATTGAGGACAGGAAGTGCAGTGAAACCCCTGTTTAGCAGAAATTATGTACAGGTGGAGCATTTATCTCAGCAGGCAAAAACCAAAAGATGACTGTCAAAATGTCCTTCTGGAGAGGTATTTCCAGCAGAAGTCCCTTTCGTTGCATTCCTTTGCATCTTGTTAGCTGGGGGATGCAGGACTGACTGGTAACTGAGCTCCTCTGTCCACTACATAGCTAATATTTGGCATTTCCTAAAACTCTCCAGCCTGCTTTGCTTGTTTTTAACACCATTTATTCAGTGTCTACTTTAACAGTAAATTATTATCAAATAATTTGTCTGTTATCTGTTTTCCAGAAGTGAAACCTAGACAAAACACCAGGATTACAGTGGGACTATCACTAACGTTTTGTAGTGGAGGGAGGACAGATATTGTCATTTTTGGGTCCAGGATACTGACATGAAAAGAAGCAAGGAAAGTTTTTAGTGAGGATATGTTTGACTGAGGTCAGGTGTGTATTAATGAAATTATTTGAATCTCTTTTCTAATACCAAATTCAAATACCAAATGGATAAAACTAGGAAATGGTGTGCCTTTGCCAAACAGTGACTAACAGCTCTGGAGGTGAAAGCAGGAGAGAGACTAAAAAGTCCAAGGAAAAAACTTCACTAATTGTGTGCATGTAATTATAACTGGGAGGCAAGTGACAGAAAACTTTAAAAATGGGGGAACATTGAATTGTAATGCTGTTTTCCAAGGAAAAGGAAGAGAGGCTAAGTCCCTGGGCTATTTCAAGACAGACTGGCTGAAACAGTGGGGAATGTGGGCTACTGTAGCAGAAAGGCCTGGATGGGAACCTGAACTATCCCTGCTTTGCTGTCACAGGGTAATGTCCTGACTAAGCATCTCCAAAAAACAAAAATAATTTTATTGAGATCTCTGGATCACGGGAACTCAGTTCAGGTACTATAGACTCTTGTTACCATGGATCCTAAGATATGGAGCTGGCTTCTGGCACAGGAACCTCCTGAAATTGTTGAATTAGACGTGCACAGCAGGAGTTATGAACCTGGCCTGAAATGCATATGTACAATTCAGTGAAGTGCTAGAATTGCACCTTGGTGCTTTTGTGAATCTGTGTTCGCAGGGACACAAGCTATGGGGAAATACCAGCCTCTTCCAAATGCTTCTTCTGGCATCTTTCTGAATGAGACACTCCACACTTCAAGGAAAACTCCAAATCTAGCCATCTTCTCTTGCAGTGCATCCGTCCTTGAAAGGGAGCGTGGGGTGGAAGGGGTCTGTGTGTGCTGCTGTCCCTGCTGTGCTGTGTTGTGAGGTGTTGTGTGTTGACAGTGTGCTCGGCTCTGCAGAGGCGTAGGATGGCCAGCGGGGCTGTGCCAGGAGCCCGTGAGCTGTGTGCGAGCAGGGAGGAGCTCAGGGGCACCTTGCCAGCAGCACTGCCCAAAGGCAGCCTGGCAGCAGAGCAGGCAGGCAGGACATGGCTCTGGATCTGCTCCAGGGCCTCCTGAGCCTTGCCTGGTCCTTGCATCTGGCCTCATGGCATCTGAGGTGTGCCAGAGCAGCACTGCAAAGGCTCTGTCCTGTGCATGCTGGCCCTGTGACAGGGCTTGGAGGGCACTGGGAAAGCAGCCTGCAGCAGAGGCAGAGCCTGTCCTGCTCACCCACCACAGCCACTGCCACTGGGACTGACCTTTTAAAAAATCTGCCCTGGGTGACTAAAAATGTCAGCTTCGAGGGGAAATGTCTGAGTGTGTCAGATCTGCTGGCTGTTTATTTCTAGGGCATTTAATTATATTAGTCAATTTGTAGATTTTGACTGAATTTATATCTGCTGTAACACCTAGGGATTTTTTCATGGGTTTTTTTTCTTCAATGGTTCTAGGGTGGGGCCCACTGGGTTTTCAGATGATGCTATCCAACATCATGGGTACAGGCACATTCAGAGGTCCTTGGTTCTTCAGGACAGAAAGATGACACAAGACAGTCATTATTACAATAGAGGCTTTGCTTCACCCTGGACCTTCTGCAGAGCAGGTGGTTTAGCAACCATACCAAACCCTCTGCAGCCAGTTAGTTTAACCAACATCCTGCAGAGCAGATTGTTTCACACATTAACCTTAATGTGAGCTCAAACACATACAAAGCTCATTCTTTCCACCAGCTGGTCCTTGTCCTGGAAGTTGTGCCGGTGCAGAGTAGCAAGCAGGGCACTGCATGTGCTTGCACATTCCTGTCTATGCTGTCAGTGACTCTCACCAGCCTGTGGGCTCAACACCGCTTCAGAGAAGTGTGTAGTGACCCAATTGCCACCTACAGTGATGCAGAAGGGAGTAGAGTGTGTAATCATAGATGCAGGGTTATGAGAAATTTGGGATTTTGAGAATTGCAGTTAAAAAGTTCTGGCCTCTTCTGTGTCATGAGTTGGAGGAGAAAATCTTCACTTCTCTGAGTGAGGTGGAGCCTAGGCAGGATGATTCAGAGCAGAGTTTGGACTTGCAGCTTGGTCCTTCTTTACCAAACTTAAATTAAGCACTCTCTGCTGCACTAGCAGTTGTTTTTAGACTGCTTGCAGGACTGGAGAACCAAGTAATCATAGTTGGACTGGTACCCATTAGGCCTTTTATGGTGTATCATCACCTTTCTGCCTGCAATTAGGTTACATGCTTAATCTTTTGTGACTAATTTCATTTGCTTGGAGCAGTTTTGCTGTTCCTTAGTTACACTTTCCAACAGCTTCTGCTGCTCACCTCAGTTCTGTCATCCTTTCTCCTGTTCCTTAACCATTTCTTACTCTCACATCAGTGTGTTTTGGACAACATACCCAAACCAGCAGATTTATCTTAGCAGATGCAAACTACATATTCTTATGCCTGTGGCCTTCTCAACAGCTTTTGCTTGATTAACAAAGGGACCTTCTTCACTGTTGATGAACTAGGAATTGCATACTTTGTTGTGTGGAAGTGGCTACTCTTCTGTGGAAAAGCCTGACAAGCCTTGAAATGTTTAAGTGACATTAAATTAATAGTTCCTCTGTGAAATCAAGAAATCCCTCACACACACACACACACACACACACACACACACACGTAAGTCACAGGTTAATACGGTGTTTTGATGTCTCAGCCATTGAGAAGGCAGTAAAGAGACTATGAGGGTGCCCTGCCACCTCCCACATACTGGTGGTGTCTGAGGTGCAGAGGAGATGTGCTCTGGGAGCAGTGGTAACCTTTCATGCTGCTCTTCCCTATAAGTTAGGAAATTGCAGAAAGCTGAAAGTAGTTTGGTATTCACAATGTACTCCCTAATCCTCCAAATACATACCTTTGCACCAGCCCCATGCTAAAAGCTTTCTGAAATGTGAACGACCTCTTGACATAAATTAGACATGGCACAATGATGGTAAGTCTTTCTGTCTCCTCACCACTTTACTCCTGAGAAGACCAAAGGATTTCCTTCTCTTTATAAGAATCTTCTTGGTCAGCTGCTGAAGGCTGTGCATCAAATGCATTATTGATAAAAGCCCTTGGAAGTTGTATTCACACCTTAGAGACTCCCAACTTCTGTTTGGAACACTGCAGAGGAACGACTACAGCTGGGCAAAGATTATCTGCTTCTTTCTAAAGCTCCTGAGATAGAAATCAGTATGAATCTCCTGCACAGCCTTTTCTCTCCCACCACTAAATCACTGTAAGCATGAAATAGAAGAGAAGAAAATAGAACCTCAGGGATTTTGAACAAGGCCGTTGAGTGAGGAGGCACCAAGAAAGATAATGTCCAACTTTCTAGGCACGTGCAGAGTGAAATGAAGAGAGATACTTAGTCTAATTCTGGCATTCCCTCAAGCACAGTGGCCATGCTGGGCTGTTGACTCCCATAGCAGGAATTTGAAGCAAGCAGGAATTGAGAAGGGCAGTTGTTGGCATTCCTGCTCAGTTCAAAGCCCATGCACTCATGCCAGACATGCCTGTGAAATGACTTTCCTGCTTCTGATGGCTTGAGTCCCCACATTGAGCCATATTGCTCTAAATTGATTCATGTGCACGGTAGAGAGGTTCCCCCTTTCCTCCCAAGGCTGGCTAACTGCTGGTGGTGGAGCTGGGGCAGCTGCTGGGTTTTGAGCATTGGACTGTACTTGGTGCCAAGGAGAAACATCACCCTCTGCAGCTGGTGCCTGCTGTCTGTTCCCTGCAGCCCACTCCTCTGTACTGTGTCTATTCCCATGCCAGTTAGGTGTCTGCACAGAGCCCCTTCCTTCCCTGCAGGGCAGAGCACACTGCTGGAAGAAGGACCTTTGCCAGGGATCCAGCCAGTTCAGGAGAAGAGTGCTGTGCACATGTGGAATGGTTGGGTTCCATAATGTTGGTTGTTGCCCTCATAGTTCTTAGGAGAAAAAGTCTCACAGCTGTTACACTGGCTTGTCCAAAGCAACTTCTGTCTTGCACATCTTACTACTGCTCTGGGCATTTTGGCTGGACAAAGCACTTCTCTTTGATTCTCCTGACATGCTGCAGAAGCTGTCACTGAACAGCACTGGCTATGCTGTCCTTAGAGGTACCTTGTGTCTTTTTTACCCCCTGCTTGTCTATCTTCACAGGGGCTCACCACAATCTTGTCCACAGGAGGTGTCTGTGGATGTCCCTGTGGACAGGATGTGAGCTCCCTGTGGGCTTTCCTATGCTGTCTGATAATTTTCCACTCAAACTGGGAAAATTCATCACATAGCTAAGGAAACAGTGTAGAGGACTGATGTGATATGCCCAAGGTCATGCATGGAGACTGGATTAGGCCTTCTCTTCTCCCTTATCCTAATACTTTGCCTTAATCACAAGCTTTCTTTTGTATCACTGTGATTATTTAGGGAACTGGTGCATCAGCAGCACGACTTGTTTGTGTAGTATCTTGTGTCTGAGCAAATCAGTTTGCTTTCAAAGCTGTGCACTGTGTAGGCTGGGATTGCTTTTCCCTCTGTCTTCCCATTGCATTTCTTTTCTGGCTTCTCAGCATTTATGTCCCTAGCAATCATCATTGAGGATAATGGGAGCAGGCAAAAGAACCACAGGAGAGTCGTCCTTTGCCAGCCATCTTCCCTTGCACATCTTAATACCATATGTCAAGTGCAGTTGCTCAGGGCTCCACAGTTATCTCTTTTTCAGCCACCCGAGGAGCTGGGGCTGTTTACGGTGTCAGCTTCACAAGATGGCAGGTGGAGAATTAGAAACTGCTCCTGAGAAGCTCAGGATTGCAGCAGTGCTCTGAAAAGAAACACTGGGTAAGTGCTGATGCCCCCAGAAGCTGAACAGCTGGGTCTTGCAAGGAAGCTGTTTGCAGTAACAAAAGCAGGCATGGATTTTCAGATAGCTTAAAGCCCTGCTTTCAGAGGTATTGAGCACCCAACATCCCTTTGCTCATAAGGGTGGCCCTTGTGGGTGCATTTAATTGAGTATCCACCTCCAGTAAGTGCCACTCACAGTGACAGCTGGAAGAAACCAATAGCAGAGACAGTAGCAGAGTGAGCTCTCTGACCACTGAGAAAACACCTTGGACTGTGTAGAAATACTTGGTTTTTCAGAGCTAGGTTGAATTCTAGAAACCATCCAGGTGGATTCCTGTCTGGAATTCACAGAGCTTCAGCAGTGCTTTACAGTGCTGGTATAGTGCCATGCACTGTGTCATCCCCTCTCCAGAACATCTTGTGCCATCTAGGCATGACCAGGGACTTAATGAGAACTGTGGGGCAGCTCTGCACTGGTGGTTTTGCTTGGAGGTGGACTGGGTGGGACTTAACAGAAAACACTATTCCATGGGGTTTTTTCCATGGTGGAAGCATGGCTGTAAATCATCACATATCAAGGCAATCAGTGGTGGAAGGACCAGTACAATTTCTGTGGTATTGGGGGATATATTTTAGTGTCTGCTGTCACTACCACTGGCTTATACCTAGAGCAAGCTAACTGGTATTCATGGTATTCATTAGAAAACTGAGATGAGTGTATTTATTCCAGCATCCCTGAGACTCCTATTCAGTCTTTGAGTAATGTCCAGTGAATGGGTGCATGCTTACGTCACTGCATGTGCGCAAGACCAATTCCTTTTTGAGGCACTGGAGCTTGAATTTTCAGTGAATGTTCTTTGTTACTGGTGGTTGATGATTTGGGTGAAAAAATGGTAATTCATTAGAAATAGTGCCTGCTTTGGAAACTGGAAATCATTGTGTCTTTCAGGGATGTAATAGCAAGACTGGCTTGTCTACCAGAAACCTCAAAGTGGTTTCCAGAAAAAGGAGAGAATTATCCACACAAGACAGGAGCGGTGTAGAAAAGGGAAAGGTGCCTGTTGGCCACACTTATCTTTGGTTTATAACTCCTTAGTGGCAAAGCACCCATTTGCCTCAGCTTCTTGCATGACAGAGGCTAATTTCAAGTAGTTTGTAAAAAATTTCTGCATCCCCATAGAAGCATTTCTCTCTCAATTCCAAATGTGAATGTCTCACACTTCCACTGTGCAACAATCTCTATTTTTGTAAGGAGCTCTGAAAGAAAATTTATTAAAGGTTTAACAAAGTATTTTATAGTTTCTTGAATCTCCAGGAGTTTCATGCAAAGAAGGTATTTGTGAAAGTTTATTATTCAAATTTGGAGGGATGGAAGGAAATCAATTTCCTTCTTCAAAACTGCATTTTTTTCACCTACTCTATTTGCTTATCACTCTCTGCTTTGCCAGGATTATTATAATCAGATTTCACACATAAAAAAATAATAACATAAAAATAATTCTCCTCTTTCAAGTCTTTGTGAGGCTTAAGTAAATTAAGACATTGATCAGATTCTGCTCACTCTTGAAGCTGTGATTATGATGGAGGGTACCTGTTGTGGCTGGGGATTGTGTCTGATACGTGTTTTTTTATCTCCAGAGGGAGGCCAGAAGGAAGGATTGAAATCTGACTCGCCCCTGGGGGTTATTTGGTTACACCTGTGTTTCAGGTAGCAGCTGGGATGTGGACCTGCACATGGCCACAGTCCAACCCAAAGGGGACAAATGGCAGAGAAGGGAAGCCTGCGTGGCTGCAGGAGGCTGCTCCAGCAACCAGACCTGCCAGGCTGTGCTTCACCACCAGCTCTTGCACAGAGCTGCTGCAAAGGAGAGCCAAGTGTCCACATTGCTCGAGTGGTTTTTGCAAGTCTGTCCTCAGCCTAATGCACCAAAATGCCAGCCTGTAGCAAGGCCAGCAGAGTTCCTCTGCATACAGCTTATTTCTGATTTGGCAGCTGTTTGGGGACCTTATTTGCTGTTCATGTCAAGACTGATAGCACTCCTGTGGGTGCTGTGACCTTGAGCATCCTTTCATTCTTCCTCAATAAGCTCATTATAAGCTCCTAAATTGTCATCAGGGATTTGCCATGAGCTAAAAATGAAAGTAAATACTGCCACAATGAAGTACATTCACCTCTCAGCATGTCTGGGCTTGTGGGCTTGGTGGAGAAAGGCCACTCTGATACTGATTATGATGCTGATTCTGGCCCCTTGTTTTTATTGAGTCTGACAAAGATTAACTCCATATTCCGTATTCCATAGATCATTGGGATCTTCTTGATAGTGGCTAAAAGGGATGGATGGGTGTTCATACTCAGCCTGGAAGACAATACACAGGCTCCTGACAGCAGTAGGTTTTATTTGAAGTCCCAGGCACAAAACTTGGTACTACTGTTTAGTAATAAAACAGGCCTGCAGTTTTTTAAAAATGTTGTGTCACTCTTTGCAGATGGGAGTTTGGTACTTAGGGTGCTGTTAGGATAATTTGTAGGGTTCAGCTCCCTGCTTTCACAGAAATGCCTTGCCTTGACTCCATTCAGTTCAGTTGTCTAAACCTGGGCATTCCCTTCCCTATGCAATGTGCCAGCATCCCCTGCCTGGCTTCCAAAAGACCATGGATCTCCCATAGGACCTGTGTTCTACTTGCCAGCCCTGCACATGTCTTGCATGCCCCAGGACATCTTAGATGGCACTGGAAACCTGTGTTGAGGTAACCAGATCGAACTCTTAATCTCTCTGCCTCTGCTGCTCCTCTATATGGTGGAGATAAGATTCCTTTCTTACTCCACGGAGCCATTGTGGAGATAAGCGTGTTGGTGATTGACAGGCACTGGATGCTGTGCTAAGGGCACTATGTAAGAGCTTGAGTAGATAAGAAAGTGACTACATGACAGCATGAGGTTTTTTTTGCATTGTTCTTTAGCTCAGAAGATTTTCTCCTTCACATGTCCTTTTCCTATCAGGTTGTTAGTGCTGTGAAAGAGATGAGCTCACATGAGCCTCTCACACCTGAAGCCTTCTGGGGTTGACAATGCTCCAGACCTAGCTAGGTTTCTCTCTGAGTTCAGCCAGTTGCCCCTGTCTGACATATCTGCCCCACATTGCTCAACCAAAGAAATGTTCCAATACCTCAGCAGTGTTTGGGGGCAGCTTCTATTCAGGATAGCTCTATTCATTAAAAAAAAAGGCAAAAAGAAGCACTTGGTTTTCAGGTTTGTCAAGTTGGAATGATGCAGGGACATAGGGAAATCACCATCTGACTTCAAAATGGAATAAATTGGCCTGACAACACCTGAAAAAATAAGCCCAGAAGCTAGATACCATCTTTTTCAGCTAAATCACTGTTCTGACACCTAGTTACTTCATTACCAGCGGTGCTGTAAATACTTCCAGCTCCCTGTGGTTTCAGTGGGATTTCAAAGTAATCACCAGCCCTGCAGTTCTTTCCCCTTTTATTTACAGACTTCAAAAGCTTGGTTTTGTGCTCATCATTTAGGACTCTTTCTTGTCATCTGTTTGGAGACTGACCGACAGAAATTTTCTATAGCCTGGAGATCTTTTCAGAGTTTTCTCTAAAGGTACTGAATACTGGAACTCTCTAGAGCATAAGAGACCAAGACAGTCAAGCTGTAAGACCCCTGTTGAAATCTGTGGCAGGGTACGAGCTCATCTCCATGCCAAGGTCTTCCTGGGGAAGTTCAAACCATTATCCTCTACAGCATTGGACTGCCATGCTCAGCAGGAGTGGTGGGTGCTTTGTGGGCAGCAGGAGGAAGCTGTGAAGAGGTGTCTGCTCTGCAGCCGAAGCTTCAGCCACGCAGTTCTCAGAGCAGCCTGTACATCTTTCCAAAAACCCCACAAAAGAGTCTGCAGCATGCACTTCTTAGGTCATGATGGCCTTTTATTTATCTTCACAGTGTCCCCTTTCTTTGTGCCCGTAGTCGTCAATCATATCTTCAAATACTTGGGTATAATCTGCTTACAGCAGTATCGCTTCAAATTGTAAAATATGTTATGGTTAATAGTTTCACTGTTTCTGTGAACATTGGTGTAATTATCAATGGTGGACTTTCCCTCCTGCAACTCTTGAATCTTGAGTCATTGAAACCTGCATGAAGTGAGCAAAAGCTGACAGGCATTCTGAGTGTATTTTAAGGTTGGTGGCCTTGCGTAGATTCTCTGTTCACTTTTATTCTTTGTGTTTTGTTTTTTTTACTGAAACACACCTAAGAGAAGGCTGCAGTGGCCACTGCTGTATTTCCATGCATTGCTAGCACTGGGAGCCAGGAGCTGTTCATATCCATCTCGTTCAAGCTGGTTGTCTCTGGGGCTGGTCCAGTAGCATTATACAGTAACTAAGTCATAAGGGACATGAGCATATCCTCAGTTCAACAGGAAATCTTGTATCTGTGGTTACTCCTCTGGTCAGGTTCTTGCCTGAGCTGAGGAACTGTTTTTCTTTAGAAGATCCTGGGGGAATAGCTTTTGATCTAGACCTCAGGGCACCTCTTGTGCTCTGCAGAACTTGGCAGCATCCATGTGGTGAAAATATCCCTCCCTGCATCTTTCTAACTCATCTCTCTGTAGGAGCCATCTGTCTGTCTAATCTTCCCAGGGCTAACGGATGGCTGTGCTTAAGAGTTTGACCATCCAAATAGAGTCCTCGAGTGATGGAGCCAGTGATGCAATGATTGTTGGTGCATGGTGAGCTCTGTGCAGCCTGGCTACAGCAGCTTCCTTGCTTTTTTTCCACCACTCAAATCTGCAGTGTAGTTTCTAAAACTGCCATCGCAGATGACCCTAATCTTGTGGTTCTAATGCAAATATTGACCACATTTCCTTTGAAAAATATTTGGAGGAAGGAAGGAGGAATAGCTCAGAGGAACTACATTGTCATCTGTGCAAAGCTAAATCCACACTGAGTAGGACAAAGACTAATTTCCATACTCAGAATGTTTAATTGCATAGCAAGTACAGTGTGCATGCTTGGTAGGTAAATTGTAACAATCTGAGACTGTCATAACAAAAATGTTGAGGGCACAAACCAGATTTACATATTTGAAAAAGTGGGCTTACATATGTCTCTTGCCCATTCAGATAAATCAGCTAAAGTATTAATGAATTACCTTCATACGTGATGGACACAATAGCCTTGACTCCTCAAATATACATATTCAGAGAAAAATAAAGAATGTAGAAGCAATTCTTTCAGTAAACAGGGGGGTTAATCACACATCCAATAAAAATTTGCAGTTTTTACTTCTCCTTCTACAGTCTTTTATAGTTTGAAAGCATCTGAAATTATGCTATTTCCTGATTAGATACCTTTTTTAAAATTTCCTACCAGTCGTTTTCCTTACCCCCCCCCCCCCCCCCCCCCCCCCCCACCCCCCCCCCCCCCCCCCCCCCCCCCCCCCCCCCCCCCCCCCCCCCCCCCCCCCCCCTTTTTATTTTCTGTTTTTTTGGTAATAAAAGACACTGAACAGTTCTTTAGTGTGTGACTGCAGAGTCAGCAGAAAGTAACTGTCCAGACTGCAAAAGAGGACTTATTTAACCTGGTCTTCAGATTACAGTGAATAAATGAGAGGGAGAAATGTGTTTCTGGATGTTTTCAGCCTTCAGCAATTCAATGACCTTTTCAACCTCAGCTAAATGAAATATACACTCCACATGAAGTTCTGCCATTCAATTATTTTCAGGTTTTCATGTTTTTGTTTGTTTTTTTAGATCACCTTAATTTCCCAGACAAATGGCACCTCCATAGCTTTGTTAGTCCTTTGTTATCCTTTTGTAAGGATATCCCATCACCTTTAGTGTTGGAATACCTGCAGATGTATTGAGAAAGCAGTCGCAAGATGGAAAGTGTGACTGAACTGTGGAAAGCAAGCTGTGAGGCCCCTGTCAAAATTGGTTGAGTCATTTTTACCTGGAGCAATATTTTAATGAAGCAGTTGGGCCAGGACTGGAGGGTTTTCATCCATCCTGTACGGAGGATGGTGTATTCTGAGTGACTGCTTGTCCTATCACAGCAGTTTGGAAGGGAGCTGCAAAGTTTTATGTGATCTGACAGAGCAGAGCAAATAGGGAATTGATTATGTGTAGGCACATAGTGGGGCAAAGCAGGTCCTAGAGACAGTCAAAGTGCCATAAGGGTTGGTGTGCAGAGAAGAGAGAGGGGAGATGAGTTCAAGCATAGAGGTGAGTGATTGGAAGCACAGCCCCACTAAGGAGTCTTAGAGGAGGGTGAACCTCACTGTCTGAGTATCTCTGACATCTTCCAGGGGAGTATTAGCAAGTTTAAAACAGAGAAAAAAGTATTCTTCATATAATATGTGGTGGCTGTAAAGGATGCCACAGATCACTGGAGATCCAGGGCTGTCAGCAGTGTTCTTAAACTTGTCACCAGTACAGCCAGTACTGATCCCTGCCAGCAACAAAATACTCATCTAGATGGACCCCCGGCAGAAGGAGGTCTAGGAGTAGTGGGGTAGAAAAGGTCTTTGGAAGACCTGAGAATTTCCTTTGAATCATGGTGAAAACTCATTGCTCTCCTGCTTTAGCTATTGAACTCTCTTTCCTATCTCATCATGTTTCATACAGTTTTGTCGCTCGATGTCACATGTGCTAGGGGCATTAGCCCAGCGGCCTAGCAAACAACAGGGCAAACCTTATTGGGCAGAGCTGGATTTCTCAGCTGGCTCCAGGTCTGGAGGCAGCAGGCAGTAAATTAAACATAGGAGATTCTGTCTGAACACCAGGAAATGTTATTTCACTGTGAGGGTGGCTGAGCACAGACACAGGTTACCCAGGGAGGTTGTGGAGTATTCCTCCTTGGAGGGATTTCCTCCCTCTTTGATTCCTGGCATCCCTGGTATGTTTTAGTGGTCTCTGCAGATGTCTCTGGAGATGGTTTGGAAGAGTCAGCTGAAGTGGCTTCCTGGCTCTGGAAGCTAGGGGACCACAGAGTAGAGAAAAGCCATCCAGTGTCTTCAGATGTCTTTAAAGTGGAAATGCAAATATGTTGCCGAGATTAGACCTGGGGAAAGAAGTGCAGCAGCAGAGCAACCTGCTACGATGAGTTAGTGCATAAATATTCCAGCAGAAAGGTTCAGAGCCATCTGCAGAGACCACTAAAACTTACCAGGGAAGCCAGAAATCAAAAAGAGAGGTAATTCTCAGTCTTCAGTGTCTCAGGAGCATACGGGCCTCTTCCTGCATTATGCTACATGAATGTCTTTTGTATTGCAGTATCAGCCTTTAGGTGATTAAAAAAAGAGGGAGGCACAGCAGTTTTAATAAAGCACTCAGATATAGACTGGAGCTATTAACTTGCTGGAAGTCCTGGTTGTTTTGAAGGAACAATCTGGTTGCCATTAAAAATACAACAATAAAAAAATGTCCTGCCCAAAAAAATTTTGCCTGCTTGCATTTGTGTTAATAGTTTCCTTAGTAAGAAGTAGGAGGAAAGTGACAGGAAGGACAGAGAAGACTTGGGCATGAGAAAGTGGGATGTGGAGGAGATTCATTATGTCATGCAAAACCTATCACCTCCATGTCCAGATTCCTTTCTGCCCAATTCAATACCACCCTAATAAATCTCCACCTCTTGGCTGATGTCTGCATTCAGGACATGTTATCAGTCACTGCTGACAAGGACTATTAGTCATTATTGCCAGTATAGAAATTCAGTCTGAACAGACTGGATGGGAGAGGAAGCAGTTTCTTTGTGGTAAGAAATGTTTGCTGCCAGGGATGAGTTAGTACAGCTGCCTGTTGCCCAACGCTGTCCATGCAGTGTTCCCATTTATTGGACAATACTTGCTGTTTTAATGAGTAACATCTTCCTTTGTGCATTGCTTCCCTTGGTGTGCACCAGCCCTCCTTCCAGACACTCCAGAAGCTCTGAGATGATCCTGCAATCATTGGTAATAAAAATGTTGCCACTTAATTTGCACTCTCATTTCAGAATGAGGCAATAACAGCATTCCCAATGATCTGCCTTTGATGAGAGCGCATTTGTTGCTCTTACTCAGTGAGAGGGGAAAGAGATTGTCTTGTTCCATTTGGAAACTGCAGTGTTAATTAAAAGGTTTCCAGAAACCATCTGTGAGTTTTTATTACAATCTGAGGTTTGTTCCCACTTGTTCAGGTAGCTGGGGGGGAACAGGGGTCACAGGCTGAGGGCTTGCAGTTGTTTAACTTTTGTGTATAGACCTGTGACCACATACACAGCAGAAATTATTAAAGGCAGTAGTGTTGTCTCCCTGCTTTTCCTCTGACAGGTTCCCCCAGTCACCCAAGTTCTCTGTATGGGTGTTGCTTCTGGTTTTGTATCTGACATTTTTGCTACTGTGAGTTTTTTCAGCAGAATTCCTCCAGACGTGCTGTCATGGATTGTTCCAAGCCACAGTCCAACAGGACAGAAGGTGCCTGAGTTAGCTTCAGCAGTGAAATTATACAGCAGAAGGCATTATTAAAAGTGGATATTTTGTCCAATAAATCCTCCTTTATGACTCAGAGATTGGAAGGAATTCAGAGGAGGGCAACAGAAACAATTCTGGGGCTGAGGGTTGAGTTAGAGGGGATATGTTAAGAGAGGAAAAGGTATTGGCATTTATTAAGGGAGAAAATTGAGCATGTAATGTGCTGTACTGGCTAAGAAGGGGAATGTTTTCAGGAAACCAGCAATGAACATAAAACACTGCAAATTACATAAGAAGTTCCAGCCTGGTAATGGAATTGCACTGGTTCAGTGACTTAAGCTGGAAAACGGAGCTTTCCAGGTGTGTAGTGAATATAAATACAGGTATGTGACAGAAATCACTGTCCTTGCTCTGCTAGGGATGTATCCCTTTGACCTGGCCCATGACCAAGGATGGGAAGACAGGGGTTAGTAGTACCCTCTTTTTTGATACCCCTGTAAAAGGGACATTTTTGCTGTGACAAAAGAAAATGCCCTCTGATTTGCAAAGAACCAGTAATTTGGAAGCTGGAGAAAGCTTTTATTTTCCACTGAGTGTGTGTTAATTAACTGTTTGTCTCATAAATTAACTATTAGTAGAAGGTGCTTAAGTGAAATGCCCTGAAGCTTCTTAAGCATTTTCTCCGGAAAAAGAAGCTGGGATTTGTAAAGTCCAGTCAGAGATCTGAGGAGAGCCTGCAGCAATCCTGCAAGAAGGATGCTGGCAGAATTTCCATCCTAGCTCCATTCTCTGATCTCTTGGCAGCTTTTCATTTCAGCAGTGACAGTATTCTTTTAACCCAGCTTTTGTACCTGTTGGGTTTTCCTGGAAGCGCTGTCTCTGCTTTGTGCTGCATATATTCTAGTCTGCTGGATTTTGGATTAATTGTGGATGTCTAAGATAGGTGCATCTGATCTTAAAATCTACTTGTTAAAGGAGCTTCTAGACTTCTGGCTTTTAGGCGAGGTTTATGTTTTCCCAGCTCATTAGAGGAACAGCATGTGCTGTATTCCTGATTTTTGACTCTTGGGCTCCATTGTGGGAGGGAGGGGAATGTGGTTGTTTTCCTTTTGCTCTGTTTGTGGCTGAAGGTCATGAGCATCTCCTTGGGCCCGCTCTGGGTGGAGGCCTCCATTTACCCGGGTCTTTAACTCTTCCCCTCAGTTGCTGCCTGTTCCTTGCCTCCTGTGCCACTTCTTTTCTTGGGAAAGCATCGTGGTGCTTGAGGCAGCAGCGACTGCTCTGTGAGCACCCCCTGCTCCTCCTGCTCCATTTTGGGGGACAGGGCTTCCCTGTTTAGAGTACATGGGAACCTGAAAAAAGAAGCAAGGGATGTGCACAAGGATTTGTCCCTGCCTGTCAGCAGCCCATCAGCACAGATGCAGCAGCGTGTTTCGGGCTGATGCCTCGGCACCTCCTTTCTTCATCTCCCTGGGAAGGCAGAACGGACAAGCCCAGCTTTATTTTCACCAGAGGAAAGTGAGAATTACTCACCACAGCTCCGGGCGAGGCAGTCTGAATCTGTCGGCGTGATGGGAGTGGGCTGTGCAGAACAGGGGGAGAAGGGGATGTTGGATTGCTTCGCTCCAGCATCAGTGGCTGTGCCGTGGGGCAGCAATCCCTGCCCTGAGCCCCAGAGCAGATTTCCAGCAGCAGGAGCACACAGGGGTTTCTCTCACAGGCTGGTACCTCTTCCTCTGCTCCTGCAGCACGGTTTTATTCCCAGTTTCAGCAGCCAAAGGTACCAGTAACACTTCTGCATACAGAACTTTGCTAGGGCATAACAGCTTGCATGATTTAATTATTTTAATTGGAATTAACTGCGAAAATAATTCCCTCTTTGAGCAGGAATAAGCAGGATACAGCCTGTCAGAAATTTTTCAAATGAGCTCTGCTGAAGGCAGAGGTGCAGAGATATGTAGTCAGCCTGCTTTAATGAGATTTGGCTGTAATTTTGTGATGAAATTATTCTAGGTTAAACTCAATCACAAAAAAAAAAAAGTGTTTCATTGTATTAAGGCATATTTGAGACCCACAAATCTCAGTCACATTATTGGTGAGATAAAAGCTATCAGAAATTATGTCATTTTGAAAGATTTTCATTTTCCAAATAGATGTTGGAGAACAAATACTGCTCGTAATGCGGGGCACAGATTTACCAGGATGTGATAATTCATGGATTTCTTTCCCAAATAGTTATTAAACTAAGAAAAGGCGGTGCAGATTTGCAAAATATTGAGATTATTATAGAAGTCTTAGACATGGAAAGTGACCTTCAGCTGACAGGCTATGAGTTGTTTCAGTTTAAATTAGATGGAAGTCTAAACATTCAACTGTAACTAAGATTTACTATTTCTTAAAAGGGAAGAAAACTAGTTAAAACTAGTTTTCTAGGCAAACTAGACTATAAAACTCTGGACTTGAATACAGAAGTGACCTGGATGGGGTTTGTTTTCTTTGT
This sequence comes from Pseudopodoces humilis, assembly GCF_049639895.1. Taxonomy (NCBI): domain Eukaryota; kingdom Metazoa; phylum Chordata; class Aves; order Passeriformes; family Paridae; genus Pseudopodoces; species Pseudopodoces humilis. The sequence goes on from NC_142210.1 coordinate 13,896,401, forward strand.
GAGATAGGTAAAAAGCTGTCTCCTTAGGAAAGACATTTAGTCTAAGAGATTTTTTTTTAAAAGCAACAAGAAAAAAAAATAATAATAAAACAACCCAGAAAAGAAAACCACAAAGATAAAATTTGGAATATTTGCAGGCAGGAAGTCCATAAAAATGTAAAATGCGATTCAGTGGGGAAAGGTACTGCTCTTTGGTCAGAAAGCATAAGGGAGAAATGAGAATCGCTAATATGGAGAGGAGTGAAATGGCCAAAAAAAGAGTGGTAGAAAAAGGATCAAAGAAAGGAAAACAATTGCTGGAGTACTGTTTAGCCACTACTATGTAAACAGAAGGAATGGTGCTCTTCATCACTTAATCTGTTGCCAGAGAGGATGGAGAAAGCAAGTGTTTAGGAAGCAGAATGAAGCAATTGCATCTAAGTAGGAAACAGTGCCTCAGACTGCTGAAGGATCTGACATCCCAAATCATGAGTCTGCTGACACGCAGACATCTGCTCATTTTATGAAGGCTACGTGGAAAAGTCCTTCATACTGGGGAATATGGGAAATTTTGTTTAAAAATGAGCAAAATAAATATTATGGACATGTAGGGGCTCATCCTTTGGCTTCAGTGTAATCAAGAAAGGAAAGAATCGTTTCAAATGATGAAGATAATGAGATAAAATGTAAACAGAGTTTAATAAAGGTAGATTGTGCAGATTATTCTGTTACTGGTCTTCCAGACAGGGGGAATGCAGTAAATCTGATTTGTCTGGATTTCAGAGAGCATTTGCTGTCGTGCCGCACGTGTTACTAGTGCAGTTGGGAAGGGCAGGATTAGCAGGAGAGAGGACTGCAAAGGGAGGGAGGATCCCTGCAATGGAGCTGACAACAGGTCGTGCTGCAGGGTGAGCCTGTCCTGGCTGCAAAGCTGCTCAAGTCTAACTGAGGGAAGCACATGGAAAGCCAGGTCTGGGAGATGCTGTCACTGCAGTGGGCAACTGGAGCATTGTGTAGGAAACACCAGAGTTAATTCTGGGGCGCCGGAGTTGGTGAAGCACCAGTGACACAAGAATTTGTCATGTTATGTAAATAGTAAAGAATTTGGCCTAGTAATAAGACTTTGTTGTCTTAAGTTTGCTGTAAAACCGTGAACCAGTAGGGAAATGCAACTCAGAAAATGCCAAATAACCACACAAGATGTAGTAGGCACAGATCAGCCATAGAGACTTGAATTGAATATATACTGAAATGCTAAAAAAAACCAAACCACCACACTCAGTCTTATTTGTGTGTGAATTAGTTGTGTTAGAAAAGGTTGAGCTGAGCAAGTTCAGAGAGTCTTTTAATATGATCTGTTTTCAACTGGTTTGTTTAGTCCACAGCAAAAGGGAAGATGAAAATGCATTATAATTACTGTATAAATTACCACGAGGGGGTAAATACCAGCAATGTTTATGCTGAAGGCCAAAGCTGGCACAAGAACAAATGGTCACTGCCTAGCAGTGAATCCAATCCAGTAACTCATTTAAAAGTGAAACTTGATGAACTTGTGAAAGAGATGATGAGATATTGCCAGGAGCAGGGCAGTGGACTAGGAGGGTACTTTCCCTCTAGTAATTTACCTCTCTCCCAGAACAGTAATTTTTTATTGCCAAAAGTCCAGTTATGGTGAGATTGGTTTTTTAAATGGAAGTAATTTATTAATGACATTGAGAGAAGCAAATTATAAATGGCCAAAACCCTGTAAGTATTCCCTTGGAAAACTGCAGGAGTGTTTATAAATGTGCCTTTGTAGGATGCTGCCTGTGAATTAGAAGAGACAAAGGCAAGGAAAATTATTAACCATGGATCATGGTGCTACCAAAGGCCACTGCAATGGAAACCTTTGTAAATGTCTGAAGTTGTTTTCGTGTGGTTAAATGCATGGGGCTAAGGGGCTTTTTCCAGCCATGCCCTGGCTGTTTCCAGGACACACCTGGGTGCCCAGCGAGTGCCCTTTGTGCCTGTGGCACATCCTTTGCCAAGAGCAGTGCTTAATTTTTCCCAAAGCTAAATGTAGTTAATCATCTGCTCATCTCTTTTCATCTTCTGTGGCTCCCTCTCTCTTTGCTGAGAAATGCAGGTGTTTATGATGGTTTTGTCTCACTTGTGGCTTGGTGATTAATATTCTGCAAGTTGCTGAGCTTATGGGTACCGATTTCCTGCTCTACTTACTGCACTTAAGTCAGCTTGGTTTGTTTTTCTTCCTCCTGCTAATATATCCACCTGGTGAGTTAATTGTGTAGGGAAACAGGCAGTGAAGACAGACAATACAGAAAACATGACATCAAGCTCAGCTGGGAATATTCTGCAGTTCATTTCTGTGTTGGGAGTGTGTAAGGGGCTGGATGGCAAAGTTTGATGTGCCAGAGGAAGCTGTTTGTGGGGATGTTCCCTTGGTAAGATCCTGAATTTTGAGCAGGAGTGATGGGTTCTGTCCTGGCTTGATTTTATGGGTGGGCATATAATGTGTGGATTCTGGACTTCCTCCCCAGAAGCTTATGTAATGCTTCACTGTCATTCTTGAAGGAGAATAGATATTAATTTTAAAGATTTGTCCCTCTTGTCTTCGATATCTGTTGCTGTTCTGTGAATTGATGAGAATTCACACTGCATTTCTTCTTTGACCTGACATGAAAAAAGATCTTACAAGACTAGATTAAAACCAAAATCTTGAGGAGAAGCATATGAGAGTGTTCCCTTACTTGCTGGGTAGCTCATTACCAGGATTAGATAGGTCCTTGTTTACTGAGAGCATCCAGACTTGCATCTCCAAGCAGATCCTGTGAAACAGCAGAATTTGGGACCTGGTACTTTGGTTGCACACTTCCACTTTGTGTAAATAAATAACCAGTGGATCACAAGTTTTAACAAGTGCCCAGGACCACCAGGCAGAAAGAAGGCTGTATTTGGATGGGGTTGTTCAGGTGTCTCCTGGGGAAAGTGCTTCAGTTCATGGAAAACATCAATGGTCAGAGTAAGGGAGACAGTGGCCGTCCCTTCCAGCACAGCCCTGCCTGCCCACTGGTCTGCTTTCTTGTCCTTAGTCTGTACTAATTCTTCCTTCATCTTACCCTCTGAAACTGAATAATCTTAGTATCTTCTCTTATTGATCCCTGCCCATTCAGTCCCAGCTGGCATCCTGCTTGCTTCCTTTTCCCACATTTCCTTTTGTCTCTCTGGTTGGTGGTCCAACTTTCTCTCATTTGTATTCAAATTGGCCAACTCATCCATTTTGTCAGGATCCAGCAGAGAAGATAGATGAAAAGAAATCTCTCTGCTGTCAATTCAAAGCAGTCCTGGCACAGCCTGTAACCATCCAGAGTTGAAATTGCCAGGAATTTGTTCACTGGAATGCATTCAGTTTGGACAGAATCAGTAGGAAATAACAGCTCTTGAACTATAGCACATCTCCCCTGTACTCATGTGTGAACTGCTCATTTTCACAGATCATCAGCTTAGCTAAAGCTTGGGTGAATATTCTTCACTCTGAAGAATGAGGATGAGGGATGTTTCTGCGGAAAAACTTCACCAGAATTAACATATTTTTCTTATATTTTTTCCTGTAAATGTCGAGCTGTCATCGCTGAAAGTTTCCAGGTGAATTCATCTTGAAATAGTTGAAATTATCAGTTTAATGTCTAAAACTTGGCAAAGTTATAAGCATGTGAAAAAGGGGTTATCATGGGATTTGTCAGACAACCTTAATAATAGTTTCACCTACAACAGCAAAATTCAGTAATGCAATGTGGTTCTGAGGCATCAGCACTGCACGGATGAACACCATTAGATAAATGGGACCTAAAAGAGTGCAAAGCACCAGGAGTACCTTGGATCTATTCTGTGTTCAAAAGGGTCTGGAAAGTAGAAAGCAGCTCCCAAGATGTGTGTGCAGCAAAACCCGTGCTGTGTGCGGGTAGTCCCAGCACTGTCACACCTCAACCTCGTCGCCTGGCCCACTCTTCCACCTCCCAGCTCAGATTTGAGCAAAATTTGTGGCAGTGCCAAACTGATGGATCACCATCCCATTTTCTAAAATGTCCTCCCTGACAGCATAGGCTGTGCCAGCAAATTTAACTGAGAATGTCCAGGATACCAACTCCAGGCCATTTATCAAGTCCATCTAAGGCTTGCAAGATAGAATTTCTCACTTCTCCCAGTGGTGCTGCCAGGAGTAGAAAAAAAATCCATCCCCAACAGGTGTCCTCCTGCATACCTATGTCCTCTTCTCAAGTTGAACCAATCACTCACTCTTGGAGCCCATATGTCAGTTTAGCCTATCCTTGCTCAATAGATGGAAGAGAAAGTGTGGGACAAAGTAAGTTTATCCCTCCTAGGCATGTGCAATCTTCCTTTCTCAGTTTCTTGAGAGTTTTTAGAGTGGTCTTTGCTCTGCCTAGTTACAGATAACATTGACTTAATATGAATTTTGGCCTTCCAATAGGATGTGTGTGACAGTGTGATAGTAGAGAGGGGCAATGGCTGTGGCAAAGAGGAGGGATTGTGAGTTTTCAGCAGCTGGAGAGCTGCCTGAGGCTGCAGGGAGAGTGTTGCAGGCTCTTCTGCAAGTCCATCTTCAGCTTATGAGTGAGAGTACGGAAGAGCTGTGGACTCCTCAGTGACGTATCGCAAGATATTGTGAAAACGCTTTGAGCTTTAAGGCATTCTCTAACTGCTGGAGATCAGGATGAGACCTAATACAGGGTACTTCCCCATTTCCAATTACTGTCAAGAGACCTTGGTCCTGGCCTGCTCCCATATTTTCCAAAACATCCTGCGAGGAGGAGATTCCATGAGTCATCCTGGCCATGGTGATAAGCTGAGCTAAGGCTGCACGAATGTGTTGGAAGTGCTTTGGTGTGACAGTAGCTCACGACTTGCTCCTTGCCGCAGGGACCCGGCGCTGCAGCGGGATAACATCAGTGGGAAAAGCAGAGCTGTTTCCACTCACTTTCCTCATTAAATGGGCTGAGCTGTGCAGGGCGCTTCGGGGAGTTCAGCCCGGGCTCTCCTTCCGTTGGTCTCCACTTTGGGAACATCGCTGCCAAGACAACCAGACAGCTTCTGCATATGTCTGATAGTTTGGGCAGGCAGTTGTCATGGTTATGGGTGCTGCATAAGAACCAAAATAGATGTATAGAAAGATGGTGATGGAAGCTGGCACATATCCTGTCTTTTCCGTACTTGAGCTGACAGGATGTGGCATGGAGGAACCACCTGTGCCCTGGCTCCCTCCTGCTCCCTCAAAGTCAGGACTAGCCATGCATTTGGCCTTCAGTGCTGCAGGTGGCAAAAGGAGCCGAGCTGTCTGAAAAAGGCAAAGTGAAGTTTTTCTGGGGGGAAAAAATAGACAAGTGAAGATGTTAATTTGTGAGAAGAAGCTCATTTCTTGAGTTTTAGATTGCAGGGTATGAAAAAATCTCAGTATCTGAGAGTGTCAAACTTTCTCCTTCACTTCTTTTTTCCCTCTTGAAGGGAAATATCAACCCATGACACTGCCTTTCGTCCTCTAAAACTGATTGTCAAAAGCTAATTTTTTTAGCAATATCTTTTTTACTGCTTCTCATCATCACAAAACATCACAAAACTCTTCCTTAGGTTTTGCTGTGCAAATGCATCAAAATGCATGAGGAGTTCCACTGAAGAGCAGTGAGCTGCTCCTCCATGGATGTCTGCTTCTGGTGGCCAGCTGAGCACAGAGGGAAAGCAGCGTTCTTCCTTGGCTTCTGCTGCAAATGTCCATCAGGGCCCTGGAGAAACCAGCCCAGCCTGTGCAGCTGCTCCACTTTGTGAATCTTAGTCACAGGCCTCTGAAACTAAAAGGCAGAGTGGTTTGTCTGCACAGCAGGCAGGTAGGCAGATGAGCAGCTGAGAGGTTACCTGAGTCCGTTTTCTGCTTTAGGTTTGCAATTGGCCTGGAGGGCAAGGGAAGTCAAAAGACACAAAACAAAAGCATTGGGAGGAGGTGGTGGAGAGCTTTAGTCAAAGATGTTGCAGGGTTTTGGACAGAACCTTGGTCAAACTCAGCAGACAGGTCCTCACAGGATCCTGAGGAACAGAATTTTGATTGAATTCAGGCTGCCTGCATCAGGTCCTGCATTAATACACCTTGTTTTGCTGCCTTTCCTCTGCCCTCTTTCTCCTACAGAACCTAAAGCTACCTGGACATCTGTAACACCATGGGATAAAGGGTAAAAACAGAGGGGTTATTCTGAATGCTTTTTAGCCCAGATCTCTGTTTTGAAAGCCTCTTATGGCAGGGTTTTAAATTGGTTTAGGGACAGAGCCTGAGTGTGATAAGATGTTAGTTAACACGATGGGATAATCAAGTCACTTTGATTTCTCCCCAGGCAAACCTCTCTGCAGTCTATTAAAATGAAATATGATGCCACTGCTGTTTCCCTCAGCTGTAGTCAAGGAGATATTTGTTTTAATTCAGTACAAGATTGCCCCACAGGCTCCGATTTCTACTATCCATATTGATGTTTGTAATTTATTGCCCTTTTACAATGCACACTAAAAGGATGTTGTATTTGCCAGACTGGCTTTTGAGAACTTTATCTCCGAATCAGTCTGTATAGGATAGACTGAAATTGTTCTCCCTATTGTTAATGTTCTGTGTCATACAATATTAACACAGGCTCCATTCGTTTTACAGGCAGCCTTGGGTTTAGTAAGGGACACAAATAGAATACAACATATTCACAGAATATAATTACATTATCCTGGGTATGAAGAAAACAGAGATGCCCTCTTGTCCCATATTATATAAATGTTCAACATGTTTCTGACCAGCTGGCACTTCAACTGTAAATGGCCTGAGTAGGTACAAGTGACCACACCATGGATGAATGTTTGTGTTACTGTCATGTTCCATCCAGTAGGGATGCATTTCGTTAGAAGGTGTGTACTTTATGAGACGTGTTGGGACAAAAGATGCTGCAAAACTGCTATTTAAGCCTGCAGTTTAAGCAGTCCCATGAGAACTGAAACTATCTGAAGGTTACAGACACTGGTGCCATGTGAAGCTGTGCTCAGAGCTAGCCACAGGTCAGAGTAGTGGTGCAAGGCAGCTACTTCAACACTTTTATCTAATACATTTTCCAGCTGGCAAATCTGAGTTTCACAGAACTAGACTTTTTCAAAGGGAGAATGACAAATTGATGAGATGTTACAATATTTCAATTAGATGAAGTGAAACAAAGTTTTCATTTTGACATTGATATGTCATAACATTATGATCTGATTGAAAATGTCCTTTCTGCTGTGGCAGATTCCACTTTCATTTCTCCCCTTCCTGATTTTTTTTTTTGACTGCTTAATACATCAATATCTCACTCTGCTTTGAACTGAGAACATTCCAGACATTTCCAGAAGAAGAAACTTTTCCTAGCAAGGCTGTTGGTTCTGTCTTGTGTCTTGATTGTTCGGCATCCACCACCTCTCTGGATCCAAAGAATTATTGCAACTAAATCTTGTGCAACATTTTACATTTCTTAAGGCTGAAGAGGAAGGTGAAAGAAAGGTAAAAGCAAAATTTTTGGATGGAAAAAGAGCTGCTAAACTAATTTAGATCATACTCCTTTGAGACGTGGCTGAGGATTTATAGTTGGATCTCATTGTACCTCAGTTTGTTTGAAATACTTTAGTGAAGTATTTGAAGCATAAAATTCCTTCATCTTTCCTATCTTTTACCTCTTACTCTTGCCGGACTCAAAGGCTTGGCTTATTAGAAAAATACAATAAAAGACTAATTGCAAAGAATGGGAGATTTTAATTACTTCATTTACATATAGAGAATTAGTCTAAAATCAATATTAGGCTGTCAGTAAAGAAAACTAGCTCAATGGGTTTTTTTTTCTGAGTTTTCATGTCAAGGAAATGTAAGTTTAAACAATGCAGTTTGAAATACTCTTTGGGATTACTTTCCTCTTCTTCCCTTAGCAACTCATCCTTGGCTATTTCAAGACTTTTTTTTTCCCCATGAAAATTCAAGAATAAAGGGAACTTCCTATATTTTCTCTGTACTCATGGCAAAAAAATAGCCACTTACATCTGCAGATCCAGTTGTCAGATGGTATTGGGAAGAGACAGTGTTGTGCTCTAAGAGTCTAAAGTTAAGGCTGAGATAGAACCACTGAAAAACAAAACCATGTTGAGTGGTGGAGGAACAATGTCATCTACCCTAGATATGGCCACTGCTGGTGCCTGGAGAGGCAAACAGACACATCCTGAAGACTGGCCTCAGTAAACTGGAGCCATTAATCTGTCATCACCCTGTGGGCAGTACCTGGTATAAACTACCAAGCAGATCATCACTGAAGTGGCACACAATTTGCAGAAGTTATTTATTATTTGGAATTACCTTTCTTCACTGCAGAACCTGTTGCAATGGACTCTTCTCTCTTCAACAGGCTCCCTCTCCCTTCAAGGTTAAACCAAGTGGCAGAGTGAAGTGCTGTCCCAGCAGCAGGACACTTGCCATGTCCTGGCATGGTGGGCTGGCCATGCCTTTGTCACACAGCAGCTGTTGGCAAGGGTCTACACAACCCCATCAGTCCCTTTTGCTGAGCTGGGAGGGCAGCCCACTCCCCTCCCTGCCTTGGGCAGGATAAACTGTAGTTTGGGTCCTGTGTCTCTTTGTACATGTGTGTAATGCCACACATATTAATGCCAGCTGCCCAATAACGGGGGAATCCTGTAATTTTCATAGAGGTCTCAGGAGACATTTTGCTGCTCTTGGAAGTCCCCAGAACCACAGCCAGTGGTTGATCCTTTGGGATGGGATGTGTGTTTTCTCCCTACATTGCCATCTTACCAGCCCCTCTGGGTGCTCTATTCCTTCTCATCCACTGCTAGCCAAGAATCCCAGGTCTCCATTAAAATTACTTTCCTATTTAAAATACAAGATTAAGAAGAAGTCATAAAGAGCCTAGAACTCCTACTTGTGAGAGTTATATAAAACATTCAAGTGAATGGACAAAATGGAAGAGAAAAAAAGCTTTGCTGACCTCAAATGGGTAAAGAAATTACTTAGGATGATCGATGATTCAATTCTCTTCCTGGGGCTTGATCCAGCCATTGGATTTGGAGTCTCTTTGTTTAAGGAGACATTCAGAGCACGAGGAGTGTATCAAACTGCTACGGACTTTTGGATGAAGAGCTGTGAAGAGTTTTACTTAATATGTGGGAAAAATCTTACCCCAAATGGTCTTAGTAAGGACCCACTACCTGTCCTGGTTAAGTCTGCTCTGTGCAAGAGCTGACTCCACGTGCCCTTGATGCCATCTGTGTTCCCCAGCACAGTGGGATGGGGCCTCCTGTGGAACTTCTGTGGCTTTGGCACTGTGGTCACATGGGAAGGGCCCTCCTGCTTCTCCCTTTGATGTGAGCTTCACTTGCACCTGAGAGATGGAAATCCACATTTCACTGGGTCACCCCTTCAACACCCCCCAAAACTGGATCAGCTGGCTTGCACACATCCATCTGTACTCAGTTCATGCTCCTGGGTTTGAAATATTACAGAGAAGTGAGCAGACAGGAGTGAAATCTGAGTTCTAGGAAAATCTAAAGGCTGTTTAAAGAATTACTGTTCCATTACAATGATAGTGGTCAAGTGTAAACTGAGAGATGTGGTTCTGCTGAGCTGCTGATGTACAGAATTTGTATGGTTCTCATTTGTAATATGTGAATGTGGACTCCCCTATACTGAACCCCAAGATTTCTGCAGCACTTTGGCCCAGCTGTGTAGCACCTGTTTTTGCAGGTGTCTCTTGCCTAAAATTCTGGCAATTTGAAATGCACAATATTGTTTTAGATTCATCATGCATTGCAGGAACATTTTCCAGTTGTGATACACTCTGGCTAGTTTTAAATTGTCCAACCTTAAAGGCATAAAGAAAACAAAACCATTTTAAACACAAAGACATTTATTTAGTTGTATGTCAAGAAGAATAGTTTTTCATCCTGCATTTCCCCTGATACATGCATAATAAAGGTCAGCAAAACAGAACAGTATCTCTTTTTATGACTGATTCATCACTGACATGAACATTGTTCCTCTTCCTGCCCAGGGAGGAAACAGCTCAGCCATTGATCTTCAGAGTGGATGGGGATGGAAAAGTCCTCAGAAGTCCATAATCTCTCTTATTTTAGCCCTATCTGCCTTGTGAGAAGAGTCCTTTGGGATTTTCTGTATCAGGCTGCCTGTTAAGCTTGATTGAAGATCACGATTTCTGTCCCACTTCTCCTAGGGACCTTTCTGCTCTGTGGTGGAGCTACATCTTTCTGCACACATGTGTTGGTGTTCCCTGCCAGGGTGAAACTTGGTATGTGTGAAGTCTTCAAGAATGATAGCCACAAATGTAAGAAAAGCCAGCTGGTTCCCCTGGTGATCTGACCTGGCCTACAGCTCCTGTGGTTGATGGAGGCTGTGGATTACCCACTGACCACCACACTGGTTTAACTGGGCAGCAACAAGTAAGAGATCTAAAGGAGTCTCAGAGGGGGGAAGACAGACATAAGGTGCTTTGATGTCACCTCTAATGAGGTGTCACAGTGTCCTAGGAACAAATGATGGGTTAGGGCACATGCCATGTTCTTCATGTCTGCTTTTTGTGATTACAAATAACTGTGTCACTGACTTTTATTAGATACAGATTCACAGAATATCCACTCAAGAGTCCCACAAAATGTTTCTGTAAAAGATCAAACATAAAGGACATAATAGAAGATGCCAAAGGCCACAATAACAGTGTTAATTTTATGACTACAGAGGATAGAAATGAGACATCACGTTCAAACTTTGCATAAAGAAACAATATTTTTATAGAAATGCAAACCAAAGCTCAGAACATTTTGACTGAATATTATTTAGTGGCTCTTGTTCTCTCCCAAACAGGATGTTCCAAACACAGACAGATCCTTTATCTAGAAAAATACATCTGCCTCTTCTGTTCATAAAATATAACTTCCTCAGTCATCATTCACATGCATTCTATATTACACTGATTTCCTTGTCTTTAGCTGATGACAATGCTTCCATTCAGGCTGTATTTGAGAGGAGAAACAAGGGTAGGCATATGCAAGCAAACAGAACTGAGCTCATATAACAAGTCATAATCCACCCTAATGCCCAGAATTTTGTAGAAGTACAGCTCAACTATGTGTAGACCAACTACGTGTACCAACAAAATACCAATAGTTTCGTTGATTAAACCAATGACAGGCTCCTGTTGTTACAATATTTATTAATCCCTAATTAAAAAAATAGCTGAATGTATCCAGACACTCCAAACAATTTCATAAATTGTGAATTAATTAACTCTCAACCTACCCTATACTGCTGGAGGGAAATGATTATTTCTTCTGTTTTATATCACATATGTTTTGAGCCCTGGTCTTCCTGAGTATCAGTGGGCAGATAACCATTCCTTATTTGCTGGTGACAGGTTTCTGAATGGAATGTGAAAGTGTAAGTAAAGCTGGGGAAAGCCTCTTAAAATGTACTGCCAGCAGCTGTTTGGAAAGTGGAAAAAAAATAAGGAAAAATAACCAAAAATATCATCTCCATTAACAGTCTGTGTTGAGGAGGACCTGTGTGATACACTATGACAATCCTTTGGGACTGATGTCCAGTTACTCTCATGGTCAGGACTATTTTCATTTCCCATTTTTCTCTCCCCAGCTTCCAGGCAGTAGGTCAGCTTAGGTCCTTGCTCAAAGCATCTCCACAATCTCTTCTCCCTATGTGGGGTTGTCCTGCTTGTCATGGATTTCCAGACTTTGAACAGCAAAGTGATAAGGGGTGGCTGGAAAATCATTCTGTTCCATGGAGCTCTTGGTGTCACTTGAGCATGAGAGTTTGGGGACAGCTGATGAGATTGGGGTGCCCAGTCTCTGCTAGAGAACCCAAACCTGAGGAGAGCACGGAGGCCCAGACCCACACCACAGACATCCCACAGGGATCCTGTACAACACACAGATATTTTAATTTTCATGAAGCACTTGTCAATGGTAGAAGTTTCTTTTAAGCTTTGGAATTTTTTTTTAGGCAATGCTACGCTTTGCTTATTTGTCATTGTTTAGATTCACCAAAGAACTATCTGAGAACATGAGGTGTGAATGTATTGTGAAGGTCCCCAAATCAGATACAAACCTTCCTTTCTCAGGCCAGCAGGGCTGCCTGTAGCCATGGTGAGGATGGGCACAGGAGGGCAGGTGCACAGTGATGGAAAATGCACTTCAGGCCTTGCCACATGTGACCTCCCTGCTTGCCAAGTTAATCCATCCTGGCTGCATCCAACCTGGAGAACACACCTGGGGACCTGCCCTCAGCCTGCCCTCCCCTGCAGATGGAAAGGCTGAAAAGCAATGCAGGACCTTCCTTGCAAAGCCCCTGTGTGACTCATGGGAGGTCAGAGGGAGAGAGCTGAAGGCACTGTGAATAAACACAGTGCCCTGCTGATACATGTAGGTGATTTCCAGAGAGGATTTGGGGAGATTTCCCAAGGGAGACCTCCAGCCACCTGTGCAGACTGTGATTCTGAAACCCTTCCTATCATCCCTCAGATAGGAGAGATCACAGCCAGTTCATTTGATGTTTGAATCAAATGAGGCTACATTTAATAAAGCAGATTCAGGAAGTGTTGCAGGCCCCCTTCTGCTGCTGCTGCCTCTGGGTTTGTTGTCAAGGTTGTTTAACAACCTTGACAAATGTTCTTAATAAGTGACAGGCTGCCTTGGCAGGGTTTCCATGCACATCAAACATGCTGCTCGAGGTTAATCCAGCAGTCCCACTCCTGCTCGGGAGAACCTCTCAGACACAGCCTCGTGTTTTGCAGGATCAGGACTGCCTTGCAGTGGGGATATCCACATGGAGCTGTGTCATGGTCCTGTGGACACAAATGGCAGGGTCTGATGGAGTGGTAACATCTCTTCATTCTTTTTTTTTTCTTTTGTTTCTCGTCCTTGCAGCTGCGACATGTCAGGGCAGACGTGCCAGTGTCATTTTCCACCCTTGGTCAGTGTGTGACATTTTTTATGATGGCCCTTTATAGGCCACATTATCTTCCCTTCTATTACTTAAAAATCTATTACCTTTTTATGCATCAGTTCAATCTCCTTTTTTTCAGTGAAGTGCTTTGTGGTAGGACATAGAGGTTCAAAAATGCTGTGGCTGTGGATTTGGTTCCCCAGGAGGGGAATTGATTCAGTGACTTTTTATTTAATCCAGCCTTTAAATTTTGAGGTTACAGAGGAAATTTTCATTGAGGCAAGTTACGCCTTTAATGCCTTGGTGGGAGCACTTACAAGCTCTCTGAAGCAGCTTGTGCTGCTCTGAGAGAGGAGGTTTTATTGGAATCCCCCCGGTCATATCTGATGTGGCAACTCCTATGTATAGTAAAAAAAAAACTTGCATGCAGAAAAATAATCTGTGTCCAGACTTGTCTGTATCCAATACAGATATTAACTGGGACTCCCTGATGGCAAATAAAAACGGGGAAATGCAGTCTGGAGTAGTCATTGATGTTTGTGCCCTTTAAGACATGAAAAGGATTTTCTGATCTGTCAGGATCAATACTGAGCTGAGCTCTGCACAACTGGTTGCACCATCTTTCATTTAGCACAGTGCCCAGTGGAAGTGATTGAAACTGTCATGTCACTAGATTTTTGAAATTATTTTCCCCTTCCTCCCCTGCCCTTGATTCAGTAATCAATATCCTCTTGGTCTCAACAGAACCTAAATATTAGTTGCAGATAATGATAAAAATAATCAAAAGCTCAAAGACCGTGCTTTTCCTTCTGTTCTGCTCAGACAGTCAGTGCCTGGCATCAGGCACTGTTGGCCCAGCTGAAGACTCAGATTGGTGTAGCATGAGAAGCAGGATCTCTGCTCTCCTCTCTGACTGCAGGGCCCTCAGTTTGCAGCTCTGCCACCTTAGGTTTATTGGTATCATTCATCTACTGCTTAAGTATGCAAGACTTTCCTGGAACAGAGACATTGTAACATGTGTTTGCCTGTGCAAACACATACATGTTTGAGTACACTTAAAAAGGGAAATTTTTAGTGGCTGAAGTTGGTTTGATGAATTAATTGGATTTACAGTGCTTATGACTAATAGGTAGCTCACTGTGTGAGTGCCCATGTAGCACATGTGAGTACCTGTATGTGTTTCCCTGACTTCCACAGAGCCTGTCCACTTGTATGCCAGTAAAAGTTCCTGTCTCAGTCTCAAAATGAGGATTTAGCAGCCGTGGCAGAGAAGCAGCGAGGATTCCTGTTACTGTGAATTAAATTACTTTCCAGGGTAAGCTGTGGTGAAATGGTCCCCAGCACCCTGTGAGGCAGTAGCATGCATAATTAAAAACCAAACTACTCGTGTCAAGTAAATGAACAAAGCATGTCTTGTCAGCTTCCTCTTTTGTCTTTTTATTTTTTGTTGCTGTATATCAATCCTCGCTTTGGAGTTCACAAAACTCAGTCATTTGTGGTGCCTTTCTCATCATTAATATGGCAAACAGCAAGAATCAGCTTTCTTGTGTTAGTAAAAAAACCAAAACACAGCAACTACGAGACTGGGTCAACTCCCAGTATTCCCATCTCATCTCGTAGCTTGTCCATTCAGAGTAGACAAAAAAATACTCTCCAGCAGATGGGATTGAGGTAATCTGCCAACCCTTCCCTTTTGTGTGTTGGATCATTTTGCTCTCTGTGGTGTTCCCTGGCCCAGTTTCCCCAGTTGTTTGCACTGGATGCATGGTAACTTACTCCCAGGCTATTTTCTGTAGTCAACAATCTGATTCCCCTGAGGCTGTTGGGGTAGTGACAGCTCTCCAGGAGGCAGAACAGAGGAAAGAACAAGACAGGTGTGGTTTCTTTCAATCCTTGTGCAGTCCTCCAAAATTATCCTGGCAGGTCTTGTATCCTCTTCCATCCCACTGATATATAGCCCAGGGCAGGCAGTGCTTGATCCCATGCTCTAAAACCATCACCACTGGGCTTCACCTTGACACTTGGGTTATTTCAAGGACCTTGACCTAAAGAAACACACAGCTAATTGTGATGGTGTTTCAGAGCCACAGGAGCACCTTTCACAGCCCAGGCGAGGGGGCCAGGGGCTCTGCAGGCTCAGCAACCTGACTTTGCTACAGCAATTTGGACATGAGCCCATCTGCAGACCTGGATGGACTGGGGATCCAGCTGCCTGTTGCATGGGCTTGAAACTCACCCAGATTCCTCTTACACAGCTCTCAGGAGCATGGTCTCTGCTGTCTCCAGTCCTTCTGCTTGCCACCTGTGCCTTCAGCCCTGGAAAAAGGTGAAACTTGAGCCAAGGAGAGAAAAAAAATGCAAATAGAGGAATCTTAAGTGATGGGTGAGGAAGAATCCAAATTTCTCATTATACCAGCGTGTCCCCTAAAATTGCTCAGAATCTCATAGAAATTTTTCTTATCCTGAAAATCAATAGAAACTAATTAAGTGGAGGTTAGAAAGGGTCCTTGCTGATAAGCCAAATAGGCTCTTGGCTCCTTCCATTTACCTGGCAGGCTCATTAACAAAATCTGAACTGGTTCCAAGGACCTGCTTGCTGCTTCCCCTCGGGGCTTGCCCTTCCTCCCAGCTCTCATAGCCCACCTCTGTCAAACAGAACACTTTGAGCAAATCACTTAGCTAGGCAGCTTTCAATCCCTCTCTCAAAGGAGAGCTGAATTGGGAAGATTTAACTGAAGATGGGTTAGGAAAAAACAAGAGAAAGCAAGGACACAGAGGGGCTGTTCCAAGGGGAAATAGTTATTAAGCAGCTGAAGAGCAGAGGAAAAAAAGCACTGTATAAAGATTTAGCTGCATGAAAGTTCATCCAAGTTTTATAGACTTACCCTGATTTTTCCACACTCCAGTTACCATTATTAACTGCCTAAACCCGTATTTCTGAACAGAAAGGAGTTATATATCTGAAAGGCATGTAAGTTTGAAAAACCCAGGCCTTAGGCTCTCTGGGACACTCTGCATCCATGCAGTGACTGCTGTCAGGATACAGGATGATGAGCTCTGCTTGCTTCTTCCAGAACCGTGGTCTTGCATTAGTGTAAAGCATGGGAGATGCTACAGCATTTCATTCCAAACCTGCCCTCTGAGCCAGAGCAGCTGTCTGACCTGACACACCAGAGTGAAGGAATGGGAGCGTGATGAACTGTGGTATCAGTGAACTTGTGAGAATTTTCCACAAGGAACTCCTACTCCTCCTACCCCTGGATGAAGTGGGGCTGGATTAACTTAACATAAGGTGGGAGGACACATAATTAAAGAAGTCGCTCTGCATAGAAGTATGTTGCAGTTAAATGAGGGACAGACTCTGAGGAGCGTTGAGCAGTTTGTGTTGAGTTTAAGACAGCATTTTCATTAATGGTGTATGTGACAGGAGACCATACTCGTAGAAAAAATACATGGTTTGTGCCAAATTGGGATTCACTTTGAAGGATATTGCCTGAATTAAAGTATCATCTTGATACATTGGAGAAGTACTCAAAATCAATAGAGCAGAATTCAGTAAAGACAAGTTTCTTATGAGTTACACTCTAGAAAGAAGACTTAAGTGCACAGATAAAGTATGAAAAATATGGAAGGCAGCAACACTTCAGGAAAGAAACAAGAACTTACAGCGAACCACAAATTGAACTTGAGTCAAGATTGCTTGGGAATCTTTTTATAAAGAAAGCACTTTTCAGTCCAGCTCTGAATACATGTCATTGGGAAGAAGGGTTGTTATTCTGCTCCTCGGGTGAAGGACTGGAGCCAGTTCAGCCAGTACTGTACTTCAGAAAGCTTGAAAAAATAAAGAAGGCTAGGAAGAAAAAAGAGATAGGAGGAAAACAATTTTGTTTAGAGGCAAAAAATTCTAAATACTGGGAGGATGGAGTGCATTTACTTTGTTTTTTTGGTAGAAGAGAGAAGGTTAAGTATGGCACAGAGGCATCAAGACTATGTCAGGCAAGTATCTATAAGGATTGGGTTTGGTATATTTGCTGCTACCTCAGAGCAGATCAAGACATTTGAGATACTCCTGGCCCTGAAGTCAGTGATTTATATGACAGCAGTATTTCCACATTAAAATGATGCTTGACTGCTTGAGTGTCTTCTAAGCAAAGACATTTGGAATCGTATTCCATCCTCATCTTGTGCATCTGCAGTCAGTGAATTAATTTCTATATACATAGCAGGCTGTAGGCGCAGGCACGTCACTGACCTGGGATGGCAGGCTGTAAGCACTCTGTGTATTTTAATTCTGTTCAATTCCTC
Organism: Pseudopodoces humilis; assembly: GCF_049639895.1. Taxonomy (NCBI): domain Eukaryota; kingdom Metazoa; phylum Chordata; class Aves; order Passeriformes; family Paridae; genus Pseudopodoces; species Pseudopodoces humilis. The sequence goes on from NC_142210.1 coordinate 13,913,721, forward strand.
TTATTCCACTTTTTGAGACCTGTTTGATTACCAATGGCATTACAAGTCATTGAGCACTGTTAATAATCCCAGTTAATCACAGCAGCACATTTCCCCTTGAAAGAGTTCAAATGGTGAGAGCGAGCACAGCCAAGTTTAATGCCTTCACTGCAGAGATGATGTGCTCCCAGCTCTCACTGCAGGGCCATCAGGACCAGGCAAAAAAAAAAACCTGCAAATGTTTAGTGCTTCTTGAGCTGGCTCTCCTGGAGTCTCGGTTTCTCAGATGAGGCTGAAGATTTTCCTATGGTTTGGGCCAGGATAATAATTCCAGTCCAGTTTTGCACACAGAAATTTGTTTGCTGGATGTTTTTTGTTGCATTAGAACTCAAGCCTTATCCCACATCCTGTTATTATTATGAGCCCTGCATATAGAACAGAATAGCCACTTGTAAGTCTTTAATATCACTAATAGAGTACTTACAGATCTTTATGCATCTTCTACTTTGCATCTACATTACAACACAGATTTCCAATAGTATTTGGATGGGGAAAGGTGCTTACAGAAGCTCTGTAGGATTTACAGACATGCTTAAATGACTTAGGTGCCTAATTCCCTTTTGATGCTCAGCTGGAGCTAAGGTGCCAGAGCTGTTTCATATCCTGAGCAAGTGAACAAACTGCATGTTGAAACTGCTAAATATCTACCTTGGGAGATGGGCATCCAAGCATGTCCTGTGCTCTGGTACAGTCTGGCTGTGACAGTAATTAAAGTACTAAAGACTGATGATTTTAGGTTTAAAAATGCAGGGCGAAGTTCTTACTTCTGATCATCCACTGTGATAAGATACATACAGATCTGGAGCCATTAAACCTCAGGGTTATTACTGAAGTGATGACAAAATTAAAAGAACCACTCAAAGTCAATTAATTCTAATGCAAAAGTCCTTGGACCCTCAAACCTGAAAACACTTCTGGCACAGAAAAGGGCGTGAATTGGTTTGAGCCTAACTTAGAGAGGTTTAAGCTGCTCTACAAAGTAGCTGTGAAGCAAAAGAGACAAAAATGTTATGTAAAAAATGAAATTATTAATATTCATGCAGGTGCTAAGGGGTGACATTTTGATTCTCTAACACCAGTATTAGCATTTTGCTTTTTGTCAGCAAACCTGAATTGATTTTTGGCTCAGTTTTGCCCTTTGAGGTAAACCCACGGTAATAAAGTTGTACTTTCATAGCTTACTGAGTGTGCATGCATGCATTGGAAAGGTGGCTGTTTCGATGTAAAATGAGAGTCTGTAGAAAAAGTAATGTAGCAAGAAACCTTTTAGTAATAACCATTTCTGTTAGCCACTGGTTTGTATTTTCATGGTAGCTGGACAGCCTGGGGCCGGGAACATTCAGGATAAAGAAAAGTTCATCTTCCCAAATGTGGATGAAACTCAGACAGGTAGAGCTACCCTGGAAGGACCAGCAGGATACTCAGACAGGCAGTGCCAGGCTCCATCCCTTGGGAGAAACCAGCTGCAAGGGCTGTGCATGAGTGGGGCTGGCACAGCACGAAGGTCCCTGGAGTAATTCCTTGAGAGCCACAGTTGCGAGAGGCTTTTTGCCCTGCTGTTGAGGTTATTTGTCTCGGCTTAAAGAGGCACACAGTGAAAATATCGTTACTGGCAGAAGATCCTGGAAGAAAGAAAATCTTGCAGTGCAGCTGGATGTTCACTGCCTGCAGAGCAGTCGCGAGACCTCTGCTCTCTGATTAGAAGCCAAGTGTGACACGTTTTGTTTTCAGAACTTGCAATTTAAATTAATCAAGCACCAGAGTGCACTTGGGCTGGCAGGACACTCTGGAAATCAGCTGGGAGCCAGGCTGGTTTCTCCAGCTCTCATCTTGTTTCACTCTTACTGCCATTGCTTGGTGACTTCTTGATTTGAAAAATATTGGCTTAGCGGAAGTGGACTTGTCACCTGTCCAAACAACTGATTTCAGATCCTCTGAATGTCTAAAGGATTTTCACTAGGCGGAACTGAAGGGTTCATCAATAATAAAAAAGCAGCATTTAAAACACAGAGGAAAGTTTCATCAAGGGATCTTAAAAGTCAGAGGAGAACAGAAAAGTTTCATCCATCTGTGGGTGATGCGTTTGTCTTCTTTGAAGACACAGAAAATTGCAATTAATATTATATCTGTATTAACAGAACAGCAGGGAAATCCTGCTGCCAGGCACAGCCAGTCACTACCTGTCCTGTCCCTGGTAGAAGAGAAAGCCTTGCAAGAACAACCTCTGGTGTCTTCATCCAACACCAAAGAGGCTTCAGCTTTGCATAGGTACCATCAGACTGAGGTGAACATTCCAAATCCCATGAGGTCCCTGATTGCCCTTCCAAGATGGAGACAATGCACATCAATGTTTTTTTCCAGTCTTTATAACATCAAAAAAATATTCAGACTCTGGGAATCATTGCCTTAAATACTCCCTTACGTACAGGAGGGATGACTGACATTGTAAATTCCCCGGAGAGTCTGGTCCCTGGTTTCTGTGCCTCCAAGTGACGAGGAGCCAAGCACACTGCAATGAAATCCTCGCAGGCAGAGCAAGCTGCACCACTTTAGTCCTCTCAATGGGTATATGGATTTGGACAAAATCAAACCTAGAAAGCATAAACCATGTAACCCACTGACACCAAATTGCTGTCTGTGCAGACAACCTCTTTTAAAAGCATGCCTTTCTCCCTGAGCTGTTAGGGCTCCTGTTTTGTCACAGAGCCACCCTGCTGTGACAGGACACAAGGCTGTCTCTACCAGCCAAACCCCTTCCTCTGTTGCATCTTCCAGGCCCTGCCCAGATTTTTTTTTTTTTTTTTCCTAAATGGCAATATCTGTTTTAATAAAGAGAGGACAGATGGCAAACAAGAATCTGAATGCATTTGCTGGACCCCAAACTGTGTTAGGGGTTTTCTTTCTCTTCCTTTCTCTCAACAGTAGCAATGTTGTTGCTGAGGCCAAGGTCTAGTCTCAGTGTGGTTATCTTCAGAAGACTGTTTGGATAAGGTAAGGATTGAAGAGCAAAAGTTAATGAAATTCTCTGGTGACCTGCTTTTAAATAGGAGAGATAAACAGAAGGGAGGAGATACCTCTGCTGCCTGGAGTGTTTGAAGCACATTTTGTGTATCTGTTGTGGCATTTTTAGGCTAAAGACACCATAAACCCAGTAGCTAAGGGAGTGATTATATGACAGCAGTTTCCTACTAAGAAAAAAATGCTTTTGCTACTCCCTGTGTACAGGTGCTGTGGGGTAGCATATGCAATTCCACATGGCCAAAGCAGAGAGATTATCTTCTAGGGGAAGGGAGGCTTGAGGTTGGTTTGTGTTTCGATTTCTGATTGTCTTCTCCTTGTGAGCATGAGACTGCCCACAATGCTCTTCTGGCTCCAGGATTGCCATCAGTGCACTCTGCAAAGGAGAGCAGCCAGGCCACAGCATGTGAGCTCTGCTCTCCTCCTCCTCCTCCCATTTCTCCTCATAGCAGCCATAGCCCCCTGCACTGGGGCTGCTCTGTGCAAACCCCTTTCAGTCCTGGTGACACAGTCAGGGGATGGATTTCTGCCTGTGGCTGCTCCCAACCATCAATCACTGTGTGCTCCCTCTACTCCTTCCTTGGAAACAGCTTTTTCATGGGAATTAACCTGTTCGGCCAAGGTTGCTCACTGTTGCTGTTTGGATTATTTTCAAGAGTGAGTTGACAGCAATAGCAATAAACTGTCATGTGTTTGGGCAAGAGCCACATCTCTGCAGCACTTCCCAGCTGCTGCAAGGGTCGCATACAGGAGGTTTGGAAAAGTTCAGGAACATCTACCCAGAGGTTCTTGGCTGCAGAAGTGAGGCAGCAGGACAGGACACTCCTTTCTGCACTAGAATTTCTCCCAGGCAGAAGGAGAGAGGTTTGGCCAGTGTTGAGGTTTCAGCCAGGGTAGCAGAAATCCCACGCAAGCAGCAGCTGCACATGTGTAGGCAACAAAATATATACAAATCAGCTTAGAATATTTAAAATACAGCGTGAGTTCAACTCATCGAGCCTTTTTCTCCAGCACCTGTACAGTACTGAAGCACTGGGACATGCTGAGTATCTGTGCCTGCTGTGTGTGCTCCTGTTCCCCTTGGGGGAGTGACAGGAATGGATAAGCCTTAGCATAGTGTGACAAGCACTCCCACATCCCGCAGGGCAGCCAGGATGACATCGCTGCAGGGCCACCCTGCTTGCCTGCAGGGGGATCAGGGCTGTGGAAGATCCCCAGGGGGATCCTTGCTGGCTCTCAAGGTGACTTGAGAAGAACAGAGCCTGAATATCTGTTTCTGCAGAGGCTCTTACCCAAATTTCTGTTTTTATCAATAAGGAGAGGTGATAAGGTGTGTTTATGTACCATGAACAACATATGTGAGAGCAAGGGAGGGATGGGAGACGTCTGTGCCATTCTGTGCCGTGCCATGGAGGGCACAAGATGCCCTGTTAGCCCAGACTGGATCAGTTCACAGGTCCTGGTTCTAGTGTTGTCACAAGGGATTAGGCTGCCAGCCAAGGGGCCTTTATCTGTCATTGCTCTGTGCCATGATTCAGGATTGCAGCAGAGTGAGGGCAATCGATGTGCTGAAATCAGTTGCATGGAACTTGAATTTCAAGTGTGCAGTACTTCAAGATGGCTTGCTGACTGCTCGGCTCAGGCTCTCTGTGTCGGGTTGAGATGACGACAGAGGCCTTGGTGCTGTTATGGTCTTGCTCTGTCATGCCATCAACATTTCCCATGGGAGAACAGTATGTCTTTTTCTCATTATGTTTAAAAAACCCTTTTCCTGTCTCACGTTTCTATATGTTGGAAATTGCCAAAGAGAAGTTGCTTCTTGCAGTGAATCAAAGTGGAAATGGAGGAGGAGACTGTCTATTTGTAGGGCATAGTGCCTGTGATTTGTGCCTGAAGGACCCATCAGAGTAGCTAAATTTCTAGATTATCTCAGTCATCTGAAACTGTGCCTCATAAACAGAAACTTACTGCAATGAAATAAAACATCAGAGAATAAAGGAGGAATGGGAAGAGGAAGAAAAGTATTTTAAGTTATGAATTAAAGGAAAGGGAAGAATTAGGTATGATGTGGCATTGCCCATATTGTGAGACTAAAGGAAACAAGTTGTTTGGAGATTTCAGAGTAAACTGGCATCCTGAAAAGCATGGGAGGGAGCACATCCCTTTCCCAGTCCAGACTGCCCTAAGAAACACTCTGCAGGGTCATTACTGAAAGGGCTGTTGTCAGATATGATGAAGATGAAATCACTGTGCTTCCCTGCTGTTCCCAGCATATTTCTCCCAAAAGTGCAGTCAGTGCAGTTGTTCTGCATGGCCTGTGAATGCCAGCACATCTCCCCAGTGCTCTGTCCCTGAGTGCACACCTTCAGCTTTCAAATGGCTTCTGGAGCTGAGGGATTGCCTGATAAACTTCAGGAATCCCCAGCTTCTCTCTGGTCATCAGATTTGCATCAACTGTTTGGTTTCAGCAATTTCTGAGTATCTGGCCACAAATTTTCCTAATCCCACAGTACTCTAGTCACTATCTGCACAAATTTGACCTTTGTCCCAGCAGTGCAAAGGGATGGGAAGCAGCTTAATACTGGGGGAATTTGCTTCATGAATGATTCATGCTGAGATGGCCTTAATCCTATTCAGTTCAAAATGAACAGTGAGAAATTGCGCAATTAGAACTCTGAACAGGAGGAGACCCTTGAAGCACTGTAGCCACCCCACCTGTCCTCACTTTTTCTGCTTTCTTCACATGAAGTCAGTGCGTGTCACAGCACCACATCTGAGGGCCTTTTGAGGATCCACAGGTTAGAGGGGTTGTGCTGGTGAAGCTGTGAGCTGCATCTGGCTCTGTTTTGGCTTTTGATCACCAGGAGATGCATGTGTCAGAGTGCAGCAGCAAGAATGACAGTGCGCTTCATTGTGTTGCCTACAGGGACAGCAGCCCACTGCTTGGAGCGCACGGTGTTCAGGAGTTTGCCACATTGATAAAGGGAAAGCATATCAGGCTTTGACAAGTTACACTGGAGGCTGAACATTGTCAGCTGGAGAGTACATGCTAGCACATATACTGCATGCATAAAAAGCTGTTTATCTTTGCAAAGGGAGAAGCTGCTGCTGACGATAGGGAATTCATTTCCATAGACCTTTCGGGGCTTTTTGATGTGCGTGTGCTCAGCATCACTGCTGAGTGACTTTCACTTTCCCAAACCTTGTGCTACTACTGCTAGAGAGAGAAAAAAGATGGGCCACAGCCACATTGTGCCTCATTGCCAGGGATCTTGGGCTCAGAAGGTGATGTGGAATGGAGCTTTTGGGTAGTGGGTCTTGCTCTGTCTGGCACACCAGTACCTTCCTGTTCTGTCCTGAATGCAGTAGAGGAAAGCTTTTACAGTGAGAGCAAGGATTCAGAAAATCCAGATCCTGACTCTGACACAGCCTTTTCAAGGATCTTATGCAACTGACCTCATTTATCTTAGTCCGTTACCTCCTCACCATGGTGGGACTTTCTTGTTGGATCTTCGTGTGAGTGCGATAAATGGAAATACTCAGTTGCTCTGCTGCTAGGCACTGTTTGTTTACCTACAGGGACAGACCTCCACCCTGCTTGTAGCATTATGGATTTGATCCTACTTCTGTGAGCTTCCTGTGTAAATGTTAGTATGGCACAGACAAGTATGATGGTCAGAATTAGTTTTGGCAGTTTCTTATCTCCATAAAATACCAGGTTTTCTTTTGCCATTTCCTTGCAAGCACCTTGAAATCTCAACAACAGCGAATTCTCTGTGGGCTGAGACCTGACAGGCACCGAGCTGGGCAGCAAAGTGCAGTCCTGGAGCTGCTCTTCCAAGCTGAGCCCCACCAGGAATCCTCCATCCTGTAATGTTTCACCACAGCCTCTCCTGGCTCAGGCCCTTCTTCTCTCTCCTTGGGGATCTACATCAGCTCCCACACCAGCTCTGAGCACAAAGCACCTGCCACACTTCTGCAGTCCCACAGGAGGCTGGGTGCTTTGCCTAAGTACCAGGACACCCTTGCTAGACCCAGCAGGTACAAGCTCCCCAAAGAAGCAAGGAGAAGCATTCACTGCATTTTCCCTGTTCCTACACCTTTCCCTTGGTGCTATTGCTGGCCACTGCCAGACTGCCAGTCTTCACTGCCAGCAGTGCAGCAGTTCTTTAGTCAGTTTTAATAAGTGTGTTTGAAAGAGGCTGCTGGCTGGAGAGCTGTGGAGCCCCGTCACACAGCGTGCCTGTTGTGAGCGTATGTCTGGCATCGGGATGAAGCCATGGCTCCGGCTGGGAGGCTGCAGCACAGAGAAGGTTTTCAGCTGCCCATTAAAAGCAGCTGATGCATCAATGTTGCCAGCAGACATTGTCCCCTGCATCATGACCAGTAATTAGTACATGGGGCTGCGCTGTCCTTTTACAATAATCGCTTCTTTCATTGCCCTCTTCAAAGGTGGCTTTGCATACAAGACCAAGAGTGAAACCATAGCTCATTACTTGATTGCATAATTACATTCTGCTACAGTGTAAGTTGGTTATGGATGTAATTAAATGGATCAAGGTCAGCAGTAGGGCTGATGACATAAGTGGAGGTGGAAAAAGGCCGAAAACTTCTTTAGTGCAGAGTACCACCTTGTTGGCAACTTTAGCAGCTCGGGTCAGTGTTTTCTGTGGCCCTGCTGCTTGTCCCTCTGGCATCACAAGATGTATGTGATGCGTTTCAGATGGCTTTCCCTATGGTTGTGAGGTAGCCAGCAGTGAAGTTGTGGCTGGCTGGAGGGGTGCAGGCACTTGGATCACCTGAAGAGCCCCCTTGCCTCCCTGGCAGAGCTTTTCCACAGGAGTCCCTCATGACCCCTGAACCTGATTCCTGTGTCCATAGGGACTTTGGGCTAGATTTTGACTAGAAAACAGGAAATGACAACTGTTGAAGCAGGTATATTTCAGAACAGCTTTGTAGTATTTTTTGGATCATATAATTCATGGGGGAGAGAAATTGGAAAGTCATAGATGAAGCTTTGTTGAGAACTGTTGTTTTGTACTAAGGATGGAAACAATTCAGGGAGCCTCTTCCACACTGCACCCTCTCTGTGCTGCTGGAGTGTGGATTGTGCTGCACTATGGCATCTGCTTCCTGGATATGGGCGTTACTTGGTGCACAGACTTTTCTCCCCATTCACAAAATCAGGGAAAGAGGGAACCAAAGGCATTAATGTATGCCAAGACTTGTAATTATGAATATATGTTCCTCAAAAAGGTAACTGAAAGTAAGTCATGCAACAAAGTTTGTGGGAGCTGAGCCCTTCAGAACAACCTAGTCTATCTGCAGCCTTCCAGAGCCTGATATGAATAAATAATTTAGTGGCTATTAATGTGAATGCTGCTGATTTTGAGTCTCAGTTCCTAACAATATTAAACCCTACAGCCAGTTTTGCCCTTAAGGAACATTCTTTCTGCAATGGCTTTGTATCCATGAAAATGTTATCTGCACCCTCTGAAGAGGCTGCAGCTAAAGAATGGCTTTTGAAAATGTGTAGCGCCAGGATTATCACGCCTCGGTTTTTTTATCAACCGTACATTAATGAAAAAAAACCAAAAGAACAAAACCCAAGACTTTTCAATATCAAAGTTAAATTTAGAAAGCAGACTTTTTAAAGCATTCTTGTCAGTTGAAAGTTTATTTTTAATGACCAGCTTAAAAAGCAAAATCTCACAACTCTCATTATTTTTCTTTTGTACCTCACTTGCCTCATATTTTTTACTGCCCTGTTCTAAGTAAAATGATCCCCATGGTGCTTTTGCTTTCTGTGTGTTCCTCTAAGTGCAGTTGCATGTATTTGTGAATTAACAGTTTACTAATATGCTTTGCCTAGGTCAGTTGAGATGCAGTAGTGTGGAAGTAGTAAAGAAAACAGTAATTTGATAAACATTCTACCACTTGCCTGATTGAATTTTTGCTTCACAGGTTTTCACCTTCCAGATACTTTGGTGTTGTGCTATATGGTGATGTGCTGTATGGCTGCACTGTTGGTGACAGGATAGGCTGGGACACCTTGCCTGTTGCTGATCCCAGTGCCATAGATTGTGGGGGCAGAAATGACTGTTCAGGTCCATTACTATGAACAGATCATCACAGTTTTGCTAGATCATTCTAATTTCATGAAGTCCTCGCCTTTGGCCGAGTTAAATCAGACACTTTGACACAGGTTATCTTTGTGGATTTCTCCCAGCACCAGAAGTTATAATTCCACAGGACTTCTCATCTTCTCCTTCATCTCCGTTGTTATGGAAGGGATCATACCAATTTTAATACAAACATTCATTAATCAGTGCTTATTCCTAGAACAGAATGTTTAGTCCAGCTTTAGTGATTCTTAGATCCAATTGTGCTCATGTTGCTGCACTAATGATTCAGGACTTAGTATTGATGAAAACAGATGGAAACTAAGAAATATTGCAAATGGTAAGGAAGGACTGTTATGCCCATGAACAAATGGTTTGTCTCTTGTGGGGCTTTTTTGGGTCAGTGGGGCCTTTTTCCCTCCCGCAGTTCTGTACTAGCTCAGAAGAAAGCAGGAATGATAATGTTTCTTCTCCAGTGATACAGTCAGTACAGCTTTGAGATTTCCTTCCCCCTCAGCATGTTCGCTGGAACATATAAATAAAATTTATTTAAAATTTATCATGCTAAGGAGAATATTTTCAAACCTCAGAAGAATCCAGCTGTGACATGTAGCAAATTCCAGGCTTTCTGCAAGCCAGGTACTATTTCAAATAGGCATGTTTAGCAACTATTTTGTTGTTGCTATTGCCAGTGTAGCTGTTAGTGGATGTTGGTGGTAAGTGCTTTTTGGAAGGCTTTGTGTTACTATATCCAGTGTGGCTGAGGCATTTGAGATCATAAAGGAACAATCTGAAATGTAAACTCCACATGGCAGAAGAGGATGTTGTGTACAGCCCCCACCTAGATTACAGTGGGCTGCTCACGTCCCTGCTTTCCAGAGGGCAATACAGGGCCCTCGGCCCCTTTCAAGAGCACTGACATTTCACATCATCACATGCCTATTTATTATACCCCACTGCAGTGAGCCAACTATCCCAGCTATCTCTGGGATTAGTGCTTTTGTTAAACCAGGATTGCACTTTCGGAAAAATCCCTCCAGTCACCTTCACATGCAGATCTTCTGTTTGCACCACGGAGTGGTTCAGGCTGTGCAAACTAGCTTCACTTCTGGGTGAAACTAAACCAAAGGTTTCTCTTTGGGAGTGCCCCTAAAATACTGGGTAGTCAGACCATGGGACCAGGGGGCAGCTAGACCAGACTGAATCCATCCTGAAATGTCTACAGTGCCAGCATCCAGCCCTTGCCACCAAGAGTTTCACTCTATGCATTTGGTCCTGCAGTGTAAACACAGTCTAGGTGAAAAATAACCAAATGCCTTCAGATCTAATTGTAAACCCTGGATCTCGTTGTGCTTGCATGCTGTAATAAGTAGCTACAAAGAGAAAGCATTAATTTTTAACTCTGGATTGCTCTGTTGATTTTGAGTAATATAATTTAAAGACATTTGCACAGTCTTCTGTATACTAGTCCCACAATAAAATGGTCTCCTGCTTTACTGTCATTATGCCAAATAGAGTTAGGGTGTTCTATTACTCTCTCTAGAGTGACCATATTATCTTAGTTTGGAAGTTGAAGTCATTAGTTGGCTTCTGAACAGGATCAGATGCCAAAGCTAATCTGTGTTCTCTAGCAAAGTGTTCAACAGAGTGAAAAATTTCACTATAGCCACTGCTGCAAAATCCCTTATGATATACTTCCATCTGTCTGATTCCTGGGAAGCAGAGCATCAGCTATGATGGGTCAGTTGGCTCCATACACTGGAGCAGTCAGATCTGAGCTGTGGCATACTTTGGGTCCATTCAAAATGTTTGTGCATTGTCCATGGGTTATTTCACATCAAAAGGAAACTAACAGAAAAAGAACAAGTCAGGTTGTCAATACATACATACCATGGAAATCTGCTCAAGGTATTAATAAGCCCAGGATTGTCTGTGAAGTTGTTTTGGGCTGTGAGATTTGTCAGCTCATTCAAGCTGACATAGATACTGTGGTCAATGTGTGGATGGAAATTCTGTAACAGCAGAGTTGGTTGATTTTCTTAATTCTCATAAAACCAGAAAATAAATGTCTAAAAGCCACAGAAATGTGCTTGCCCGCCATCCACAGCCTTCTTCATAGTACCTACCTACCTACCTTCACTGGGGGTTGGGATGATGGAGCAGAGGGTTGTGAAGTGTCACCTGAGTGTCACCCTGGCAGATATTAAGGGAGCCCCATGGACCTTCTTTGCTGGCTTTGTCAGCAGAAGTATTTCTGGGGGCCAAGCTTTGAGGAACAGATCTCAGAGGATTCCCTTTGGCTCTCCCAGTGGGCAGCAGAGCTGGCCTCCTCCCAAGAATATTCTGTGAACCTTTCCTTCTCACTGTGTAGGCGCTACAGCAGAGGGTACAGGGGGGTGGGAAAAGCCACCATAAATTGTCACACTTCATAGCATTTCATCTTGGTTGTAAGAACCTGCTGGTCCAACACCAGCTCAGTTGATGTTTTAGACCACAGGACTTTCTGTTAATTGCCCAGTTGTAGCCAATCTGTCAGTAAGCTGTCAAAATATTAATAATCTAGCACCACTCATTTTCAAAATTGACATTTCAACACCAAAGAAATTTAATTTCCAGCCCTGGTCATGACAGCTCTGAAATTGGTATAATGCAGGAGAGATCTTTCCAGGATTAAGAAAGATAGGGTGTGTTTCCTGCGAGTCTCACAGTTTGAATTTAAGAGTCAAAGCAGAGAGGCTATCTCAGCACATCAGCATCTCAGGGCTGTAATAGGCCTGGTGAGCTCCTTGGCAAGTCCTCTTATCTTCTGCCCACATGATGATGAATTACACAGAAGAAATGAGCTACACAGAAAATTGGGTTGAGGCCATCGTCTTCCCTCAGACCTGCACTCTGCCCAGGCTCTACCATTGGGTGAGAGCAGGACAGTTTTGTCTGCGTTAAAAACCATAAAACACTTGTAAGACTATTCTTTACAAGGACTGGGGCTCATTCTCAGTCCTTTTCTTGCTGACATTGTTATAATTGCATTATTTCATTTATGTCAGAATGAGGGGATGTTTGCTTAAGAAACTGAACTGGAACTTGGTTGTAATTTGTTCCTCCACTCACTGACACCTCCTGTTTGCAGAGCACCTAGCAGCCATCTGGTCTTTCAGTGCTCAGGACCTCAGCACAAAAATGTAGAAATGATGAGGTCTACCCTGTCCTCCTGTCATTGTGAGGGCATTTTACTAAATGCCCGAGGCATTTATACTTTGCTTTGAGCCTTTGAGGATGATTTTCATATAAATAATAATAACATCATAAACGCAATATTAACCGCTTATTTTCCACTAAAAGGTTTCTTTTGACTATCAGAAGAAAATAATCTCATGTTTATAAATGCATAACCATTACTTTAGTTTATACATTGTAATTATTATCAACAATAATAAAAATAGCAGGATGGCAAACATAACCAAAGGCAACAAATCAATTTATTCTGCCCTGTGCTCAGACTCAGATTGATGCCAAGAAACAGAGATCAGAGGTTCAGAGCATCCCATCTGGCTGTGTTTCTAGAGTTCTTACATTATTATTTTTCTTTATAGTTATTTCAGGCTTTAGCAGATGAGGCAGTACGATGCTAATTTAGGAAATCTGTTTTTCTTGTATGCAACTAACATATCTTCATCTAGTGCCATCTTGTCTCATGATCATTATGTCTGAAAGCAAAAATGTATTTCTGGATGGTGTTTTGGAGTAAGCAGAGTTGATAAGATTGTTAGCAATTTCAGACACTTTGTCAGGAGAACAGAATGTAGAGAAGACAATAGATGAATTGGGATTCACAGGTTAGAAATTATCCTGGGATTTCACCAGATCCCCAGGCTGCCACGAATGCAATACCAGAGACAACGGTGTGAGGAAAAACCCCTTTGTGGGAAGCAGTTGCTTTCCTGGGAGAACAGTGCTGCACTGGATGGGCCAAGTGCCACATGAGTGAGCTGTGATCACTACCCCAGGTCATAGCAGTCCTAACTTTCAGAGGCTTTAAAATTCCAGCCTGAAATAAGATCCAAAATTAAAAAACAAATCAATCAAGTAATTTCCAAATATACCTTACATTTTAAAAGGAAAGGATGAAAATTTTCTCTGTAAAGAATTTGAATTTGGGGTTCAAGAAAAAGTAAAGCTAAGGGTAAAATACATGCCTTGCTCATTGTGCCACATGAATGAGCAGCTCGATGTGCTGACTTCTGCAGGTCTCACTGCACATGGAGCCATGCAGTCATTGGTAGCCAGGCCTTACTGACAGAGCTGTTCTCTCATCCAGTCCCCCCAGGCTCTCCAGGGAGGTGTGGAAGTGAGCAGCCTGGCTGGAAGAGTCATCCCCAGTTACGTTCTTCTCAGCAAGCATTAAGCTGAAAGCTGTGTTGCTGTGAGGCTTGCATGAGCGGCTCACCAAATGCCAATGCAGTGAATTTTGGCATTTTATGAAGTACTTGGTGAAAACAGCCAAGAGCTGAAAGGAAAAGAACACAATACTGAGTTGTGGTGGGATGGTCAGGTCTGGATTAGGATCCCCAAAACTCATTTGCTTTGTAGCCAAAGGGAGGAGGCCATGGCTTATGTGGATCTGTGTGTGCTCACTGTGATCAAGCACACACAGTTTATCTGGGGTGAAATAGCTCAGTGTCTTGCAGAACCTACCACGGGTTTTGGTCAATACTCTGCTGCATGCTGGGCAGATGTCCTTACTGCTGCAGGACACCTTGGGCATGTCCATGCTGCAGTCACACCTTTGTCTCCAGCAGTCCTCAGTGATGGTGACGTGAATAATTTAATCAGACCTTGAACATTAAAAGGTGCTTTAGAACAACCTTTGTCCACATATAAAGATCTGCAGCCTTATTACAGGGGCTTGTCCAGCACTTGGGGTTTTTTTGCCTGTCTAGGAATATTGCTTTAGCTCACAAGACATAGCAGATCTGCACTCCACTTCTTGGGTGGGCATTTTAAAGGGAAGCGAGATGAACAATTATGTACCTTGAGTACAGAGAGTTCCCACAAGAGTGAGGGCAGATAGCCCTCTAGTTAAATTTTCAGAGGCAGTAAATTAGGTGACTTGCTAATGCTGTTTCCCAGCTCCCAGAACTGGAGAACAGACCTGCATGGATGATGATTTATTTGAAAATGTGTTCCCTCCAGCCCACAGATGGTCCAGGCGGAGTCAGAATGCTTTCAGATACCATATTGCCTCATCAAGTGAATCTCTACCCTGCAGCGGGGCTGTACACTCCCATGTAGCAGCTTGTTATTTTAAAATGTATCTGCTCTCTCCTACTTCTAAAAGGCCACCAAGAAGACTTGTCACCAATCTTTTACGGAGCTAGAAGGGGGAGGAAGAGCGGAGTGTGAAGAGTAGAATATCACCTGCCATCTGGACAAAGATGTGATGAGATGTAAAGTTTGGATGCACATTTGTGGTTCTTGATCACATGCCAGGAGAGAGCTCAGCTACAATTATTTTAAAGCATTTCCAGACAAATGCAGCCCTAGGTTGGGGAGAAGCTACACTGAGGCAGGTGGGCGCTGAACTGTGTGGGACTCTGTGCAAGGCATCTCTGCCTGTGGCAGTGCTCCAGGGTCTGCACAGGGCTTATCCTGCAAATGGAATCTCTGTGGGTGAAGACCTGTCCTGGCAATAACGGTATGCCAGGATCAAGTGCTGTTGTATGAGGTTTGTGGTCACAAATTCTCAAAGACATAGTTTCTGAGCGTCCAGGGGTTTATATGGGAGTTGAGCATTTGCACTTAATGTGGAAACCCAAATGTCTTCAAGAATCTGGTGTCTTGCACATCCATATTGATTTCTGAATACTGAATTTCACAGTGCTGTTAGCATCAGAGGAGTGTTGATGAAACCCTGCCCTAACTGAGGTCAGTGGGGAATGTAGAATGGGCTTTCCTGGGTAAAGAGCACCATAAAACAGATACTCTTCTGTAGTGTCATCCTCTTCCCTGGGATGGAACAGCACTTATACAGACAAGTGAACACAATCCAATCATTCCATGCTCTGCCTCCGCAAAAACAGTGAAATGCCACTGCTGATAGCTGTGCTATATTTATGATTCCTACTTAATATGTTTTAAATGAGTTGATGAGCTCTTAAGTATTAACACTAACATCAGTAAGTATCCTGAGCCAGATTCTCTGGGAGGGAAGCCTTGCCATGCAATAGACTATGGTGCAGTTTAGTGCTTTTATCCCATCTGAAGATCTGGCTCAGTAATTGTGCAGAACGTAAAAGAGAAACCCATAAGTGCTGTAAACAAAGGAAAACTGTTACTCTGGGAGTGTGTTAGTTAGATATTTCAACACTCATAATTAACATCCCTTTCCTAAACTGTGACACAAACTACTTGCAGAATGGGTTTTTTCTTTTATTGCTGCTAGTTTCAGTGACTAAATTTATGAAGTCATTAGGTTTGCTTGTGGATATGTGTATTTGCTGTTCTCCTTTGGGTTATAATAAAAGGAGATCTTGGAAAAAAAAAAGAGATCTTTATTTATCTGGCAATTTTGGGAATGTTTGTAGGGAAATGGTGAGCAATATGAACAAAGCTGCCCAGTCTGGGGGGATGCTCAGTGAGCAGCTGGGTTTGAATACAACAGCAGCTTGTGACAGTTTCCTGCTGGCTTTCCCTGAGCATTGCACATGGAAACCTGTCACCATTTCTGCCATGATCTGGGGACACCAGGGGCTTCTGGGGAGCAGATTGCTGGCTCTCATCATCAGAAACCAGAAGCACCATGCTGTTGTTTACTTGGGACCTCTTTTTTTGCAGCTCCTGGCTGAGGATGCTCAGTGGCAGGGATACTCCCAGGCTGGTGTGGCAGGGGCTGGCACTGTTCTCTTGAGCACCACCAGGGCTGTCCACTGCCCTGGCAGCACTGTGGTTGCATCAGGGTTACAGCACTGTTGGGTTGACATTTTTTGAAGGAGCTGAGATCTCTGAGGGTGTCAGTGCATCGCTGAATGCCCTGCAGCTTTGTGCCCACAGGTTTGACAGCAGTGCCTTTGCACCAATATCTGTGAAACTTGCCCAGCTTTGCAGAAATACAAAGGAGAGCCCAGTCAAACTTACTGTGTTCAAAGAGGTTGGGTTAGGTCTACCTGACCAGACCAGGTGAAAGCTGAGGTGAATTAGAAAAAAGTCTGCCCTCTCACAAACCACTGCCAGTCTGTGCTGTAGTGAGGGATGGATGGGCCCAGACATTCCCAACCCAGAAGAACAAACCAGCTCTAGTGATGCAGAGGTTGGCTTGTGCCTGGAAGTCACATCCACATTTCCAACTGCAGATGGCAGGAGACACTACTGGGATGAAGGATAAGTGAAGCATCTTGGTTTTCTAATCCAGAAATAACTTCTGGGGCAATCTGTGGTACCTTATACCCTCCATGAGCAGGTCTGACACACTGAATCCCCCCTGATGGCAGATACATCTATTTAGCTCCTGTTGGTTCCAAGTGTCATTGAATGTGATCCCCTTTTTTTTCTGTGTCATAGCTAGCTACTGTGTTAATTTGATTTTTTTTTAGGCTGTGAAATTTCCAGTAAAACTACAGTCAGCACAAACCAGACCTATGTTTGTTTTTTCAAAGCAAATCTAATTACTTTTCTTAATACAATTGCCTTTTGTTCAAGGGACTGGATTGAGATGTAAAAAACAAGTTGCAAGCAGACGCTAATCATTTTGCATGTAAACTACTAATGTTTCTTTTGCAAATATTTCATGCAGGTTTTTAGTTTAACAATTAAAAAAAGAACTGCTTTTCCAAGCCACTTTCAGTAATATCTGTAGACACTTAACAAAATACCTCAGGCTCTAAATCTCCAAATGGTAAACAAATAAATGTATTTATTTACTTTCTATGCAAAAATTATTCAGTCAAACGCATGTTTCACATTGAGTTAAATTGAGAGAATCTTTCTTTTCTGCAAATCACAAGCATATTCTTTAATGAGAAGAGCTGGTGGGCTTTCTGAATGAGCTAAGTTCATGACAGTCCTGCCAGGGGACCTCTGTGGACTTCATGCAGAAAATAGAGTCACTGTTTAGTTCTTTGTTTAAAGACTGAAAAAAAGACTGGTGATTAAAAGATAGAAGTCATCTGTCCTCTCACTGTCTTGTACCTGGTCATGCTATTTCGGTCGAGGAGAGAGCTGGAAAAATAATTGAGTGGGACTCGTTATAACCCTGTTTCCAAAGGTCCCTGCAGCAAGTGGGGAAGTGAAGTGGTGCTCATGACCCCAGGGCATTACCTCTGGGGCAGGATGTCCTTATGTCCTGTCAGAAGCACAGGGGGCACAGCCTGAGGATCCCTTTGCTGTGTTTACCCACTCTTTATCTGAGAGGAAGAGAAAGTATTGGACTCCAGGTCTGCCCACATAGCACATTTCATCAACAGTGAATTTATCTTATAAACAAAACCAAACAAATTAAAAAAAACAAACAAATTGTGCATGCCCTAGAGGTCTGGTCAATAGATCAATGTTTTTTTTTAAAAATACCTTCTGTTATCTCAAATAACTGTTTCACATAACTCAGATTTCTGTCTGTGCAGCAGTGGCTGCTACAAACTGCTTTGTTATTGTGAAGCCTGTATTGCTCACCTGCACTTCTGTCTTTCTTCCCAGCTCATCTCAGCCTAAGACAACTGAAACAGCAGTTCCCACCTGATTCAGCATAATTGCACAATTAATTTTGACAGTGGAGCTTGTAGAGAGGTTCTGCCATTAATATCCCAATAGCCTTTTGTTACTGATAGCCCCAAAACTGACAGCAAAAGGCGTCTGATGAAACTAAATGATGCAGTGTAGCTGAAGGCTGGCCATGGGGCACCAAGGAGACACCAGTGAAGAAAAACATAAGGGTTTGCATGTTAATGAGATTTCCAGGACATTCTAAAAATCCTCAGGCAGTGCTTGGGAGAGTGGGCTGTGTCCTGCTCCTCTGCCCTGTCTGCTCTCTGGTCATCTGGCTCTTTCTTCATCCTCCTGCTCTTTGTGTCAAGCCCAGGGTAGTGCCCACAGAGATTACTGCTGCTCAGACCTGTCAGGACCCTGGGACGTGTCAGTTTGGTGGCAGGATGAGCAGTGTCCTGTCGGTGTCTGTCTCCACATGGCACAGTTGTTGCTGGTGAGATGTTGTACATAAGAAGAAGGGTAATAGTGGATAAACACAGTATTATTTAACTAGAACTAAGCTGTTAGGTCTGTGGGTTTTCTAAGCTGCTGAATGGACAGAGCTGGGGTGTTTCATAGCAGTGTTGCCATGGTTCATAACCTGAAGTGCTGTTTCAACTGAATCATGGGAGATGAGGAATCAACCAGCCAGCTCACACAACAAATGGGATGCTTTTGTTTGCTTGTGGGGGACTGTAAACATTTAAAGGAAATCAATAGATTTTTTCTTTATGTTTTAAAATCTTCATTACTTTGATGTCTTTACATGCATTTGCTTTAAAATAATATAAAAAATTTGTTGGTTTATTGGTACAAGTGGGTATATAATACAGCATCTGTTTTATGAACTACTGCTGCATGTCATAAAATATTATACTGCAGTAATTTTAAAACAGATATTGAGCTGAAAACTTAATTTGCAATAACTTTTAATTAAAATATTTTTTTTTTTCCTTTGTGAAACTACATTCTCAAAATTCATTAGATTTTATATTTCTTCTTCATTGAAAATAGCCTTAGTTCCATGTTTAGGTCAAGTTGGGAGTTATCTTTCACAGCCTGCCAACTTTTTAGTCCCTCTAAAGGGAATTTCCGTGATAAGTTTTTACTGATGGGGTAATGAAGGCATAGGAAAGGGGATTAAGTTGTCCAGTTTGGTTTGAGAGCTGCTGCCTGGCTGGGCCTGGTGCCAGGGAGTGCCCCTGAGCCAGCAGTTCAGAGGCAGCTCCTGCAAACCCAGCTCCCAGGTGAGCTGTGCCTTCCCAGGCAAGACAAAGCCTGGAGATAAAGGGCAGATTTAAGGAATGCTTAAACACTGTTCTTTTGGGAAGCTACTTCAAACACCATTTTATAGTGCTCTAAGTCATCTAGATCTCTCTTAACTTGTTTCACTCTCTTTTAAAAATATTTATTTCTCTGGCAAGAAGGACTCCCTTAGATAAGACAAAAAGGCTCGTTTTGCTGATGGTATTTTTACCTGTGTGGCGCTAATGATTGATGCAAAATTCACGTGTGCAGCACAGCTCTGTGCTTTCTGCTGTGCTTTATCTTCTGTAGCTTCAAGCCTGCCAGTCTCTGTGGGTCTGTTGCACACTGGATTTATTGTCACAGCAGCAACACTTTATATAACCCCCAGATCACTTGGAAACAGGTTCCTGAGTGTTGCTGAATGTTCAGAACATTTGCTCTTAAACAAGAGGTCCGCAGTAAATACGTGGCATTACTCCAGATGCTGTGCTCAGATGTTGGTCATGGGTTTTCCATTGGCAATGCTGAAGAAGCTCCCCAAGACTTGGGAGTGGCAAAGGTTTGGGAGGGAGCATTACTTGCCTGTAGAAAGATCTGCCTTCGCTCACAGGCCTCAGAAATGCCTTGTCTGAGACCTGTAAAAAGGGATTTTTTTTCTGAAACAGTTTTGCTCTAGAAAATGAATTTTCATTTTGGCTTGCAGCTTCTTTGCAAGAATATTTTTTAGAAAATTAGTGGGAGAATTTGTTTGGCCAGGATAAGTTTTCTGCTCAATATCGAAGTCTGGGAACCAAACCCAACCTACTAGCAACCACATATGACTCACTGAAGGTTTGGGAACCTGCTGTCACAGAGTCCCCTGGCTAGCCAGATCTTTTAAAAGAGGTTTAATGTTTCTCTGTTGTGAAAATCTTGAATACTGGGACATAACAAGTACTACTCCATAGCTGAGTGTAGTTCCGTCCTGGAGACTTCATGCAAAGCCAGCAGAAGTGGCAAAGACACAGCCACTCCCACAGCCATCACAGGCTCAGGGGATGTCCTGGACACATTCATATGTGCTCTGCTCCAGGGCAGGTGTGGAGATGCTTCTTGGTACCTGCAGAAATACTTATGCCAGAAATATTTAAAATTACTTCTTTCTCTTTATTGAAAGATTTCCAGGCTTTGTGCCAGCATTCCCTCACACTGCTTTTGAAATTAAATGGTTTACTTGCTTTTATACTCTTATTTCTTTGAATCCTCTTAAATGGTTCAATAAACTGCCCTTTGCCTCTAAGAATTCAAATATTTTAGACAACAAGCATTGTACATTTGCCCATCATAGGGAAAGTATGAGCAAAACGAGGGGAAGGCATCAGGAACAGCAAGGCTATCTCTGCTTCTCAGCTCTCTCTTACTTTCTTTTGCTTAGTATTTCAGTCTAAATCCTGACGAATGTCTGCATTCTCCTGCATGTTTTTCATGCCTGTTCACTGCAGGCTGTTTTGCAGACCATAGCTCTGCCAGGGAAGGAGAGCCTTGCCTTTCAGCCAGGAGTTGTCTAGATGGGTGTTATTGCTGGGAACTGGCATTGCTGATGCCTGTTGTTTTCTGTTGTTAACTGCAATGCGTGACCATTGTGTATCACTCAGTGATGCCTAATTCAGAAGATCAGTGATTAATTCTTCCATTGCTTTTTCTTCTTCTCTCTTTCTCTTACTGCAGGATGTTTTTACACCAGAGTGTAAATTTAAAGAATCTGTCTTTGAAAACTACTACGTTATTTATTCTTCCACGCTGTACCGGCAGCAAGAATCCGGACGAGCGTGGTTCCTGGGACTCAATAAAGAAGGTCAAATTATGAAGGGAAACCGAGTGAAAAAAACCAAACCCTCATCACATTTTGTACCCAAACCCATTGAAGGTATGGAATCTGCCCTCTTTCTCCCTCAGTGGGGTTTGGGTAGGGGGAGTTAACAACTTCAGAGTTGGCGTTTCCTGGGTGGCAATATTGGGCTTTGAGACCTGAAAGCAAGAAGAAATGCTTGTAGCATTTTAGATAAATGCTGGTCTGCACTGTTAGTATTTCCTCTGCTTTCCTTCTAGTCTGAAAGGGGTTTCTTAGCTTTGGGGCGCTAAAGAATGAATTTAAAAGCCCAGAAACACAAGAAATTACTGGTAAAGGAAAGCAGCCAGCAGCTCCAAAGGAATGTGATGTAGTAGTGATCATAATGTTGCCTTCTCAGAGGATTTTGCCGGTGTATTTCAGTAGGTTTCCAGTCCCATATAGAGTCAGTAGAGACAGGATTTATCTCACCTGATTTTAGACTCTGACATTCCACTCATAGTAACAGAAGAAAAATGGGTCCTACCAGCACAGCTGTGGATGTTCTTTTTATGTCTACCCTGAGATAACTTAAATCTGTTTTTCCTCATACATAAAGACATACTAGTTAATCACTGGGGGGTAGAGTTGTTGTCCAAAGTTAGATGGGATGTTGTCATGCCATATGTCTTCGTCACAGTGTGGGGCTTCAGTGAAAGTCATGGAGTTGAAGTTCTGCCCTCCTGCTGATGCCTGCACACTCTCTGAAGTGTGCCTTAGGCTCCTGCCAGAATATTTTGCTTTTTGTGGGCTGGCCCCTGATAAATGGAGAGATAGTGTGATAAGTGTGTACTTAACAGGTACTAATTTGATTCTGGGAACAATGCTTATCTATTGCTTGGGAAAAGCTCTACTTTTTGATCCCCAAACTAAGTATGCATTTCTGACCCCATCTTAGTCCTGCCATTTGTCCCCTTCAGGGACACAGTGCCTGGAGCTGGCCTTGGCTGCACATCTCTGTGCTCCCTCTCACTACCCCATGTTGGCTGTGGGAGAAGGTTTGAACTGATGCTCTCCTAAGAGGTACCACTCACAAGTGGTGGAGGCCACAGCTCACTCCACACAGCAGTGGCCTTTGAAAAAGCTTCCTGGCTCAGGGGCAGGCAGTTGTGAGGAAAAGGCCATCTGAAACAAAGCACGAGAGAAATTCAGTGCAGCATTCCAAGAGTATCTGTGGCCTTTGCACAGGAAATGGAAATGCTGAAAGAACAGAGAATGGTCTGGAGCTGTTTGTCCTGTGCTTGTTTTCAGCAGCTTTTCTGCAGCCAGGAACCTTTTTTGTTTATCTGAACCATTAGTGGGTTTGGTACCCTAAGCCCTCGTGTTCTGCCAAGGAACAGGGCCTGCTTCAGGCATGGGGTTGGTCAGCAGCTTCTCTCTTGCCTTGACCATGAGGAGAGGCTTTGACAAGCACCAACTTTCACAGCTGGGTTTCCACGTCCTTCTGGTATTTCTTTGCTGCCTGGATGGGCATTGACACTGATCAGTGGGATCCTTTGAATCCAGACTTCTTTTTTAATCCAGCATGCATGGTGTCTGCTGAACGGCTCAATAATTTCCTTCTGCATGCATTAAACTAGGCCATTCCTCTGGCTTTCCTCATGGAAAGCCTTGCCTTAACAGAGCTGCCTGACCCACAGCAGAGATCTCATTTCAGCAAATGCCGCTCTGGCTTTCATTTTGAATAACCCAGCCCAGCCCGAGAGCTTCCCTTTCCCGCAGTTGCCTCCTCCCACACTTGCTTCAATCACAGCTGTCACATAACCTCCCGAGCGAGTGAGCGCTTTGGAAGTTGGCAGCCAAATTAAGGGCTCCTCCACTCCTTCCCTCCTCCACATGCTTTGCAGTCAGGCTTTGTGAGCGCTGCTGCATCAAAGAGCTGGCAGTCTCCCAAGCCAAGGCACGTGTCAGCTTCCCAAAGCATTCAGCTGTCTGGGACTGTGACTCCAGACGGACGACTCTGTTCCCAAGCCTGAGATTCATTGTAGGTAGCAGAGGCTTGCGGGGAGGGTTGGAGTAAAACGCGCTCATCTCCACGTGACTTCTCTGCACCGCGTCCATCAAAGTCCCCGCGAGCAGAGCTTGCAAGCAGAGATGTTACCGAAAAGGGGCAATTCCTGCCCTGTTTTAACAGCTCCTTCTCTTTGTTATGACTCCAAGGAAATACTCAAAGCGCTCTCCTGCTGTATTTGCATGTCGGTTCTGCAGAATGCTGTGGCTTGCCCCGGTGTGTGGGCTTTGCTGCTTATTCAGGACACAGCTTCCATCCACAGGAACTTTGCAGCTTCCATCCCCAGTCACACCCCCAGGTTTCCTGTTGCTGGGTACCACCACCAGCATTAGCCCTGCCACGTGATGACTGACACAGGAATGTGTGCGAGGAGGAATCTGCTCCCCCTGGGAAGGAGAGGAGCCACATCCATTGCTGGGAATCACTACACCTACCACTCAACGGCAGTTATCTCTGAGATGAAACTTCCCAGTTGTTTCTGATGTACAGAAAAATTGCGCAGCAGTTTAGTGAAGAGAGCGTTCACAGGGAAGGGAAACAGAAAAAAGCCCAGATTTCTCCCCAAGCTCATTTGGTTCCCATTGCTTCATCCTGCTCCCTGAATTCAGAAGCCTCCTTGAAATTGCAAGTGGACGGCAAATTAATATATAAATAAGAAATGTCCTCACAGATAATTTCTAAGTGCTCATGGGAGCACATATGCATATATACACAGTGGTATCTGTGTATGAATATGTGTTATCTGTGGCTTTTAGCAGCTTCGTCTCTCTGCTGTGCTAAACACAGAGTGTTTTGACTCATGTAGATTGGCAGGATGCTGGAGGTATTTTGTACAAAATTCAGTAGATACCAACTGGAAAAGTTTTGGGTTTTGGTTGGTAAGAGTTTTTTTAGTTTAGTGTAGGTAGGATTTGTTTGTTTTTGGAAATAAGATTAAGCTTAATCAATATGAAAGCACAAAAAACTTCCTAAGTAACACCAGGGGAGACGTTAAGTTCCTCTCCCATCTGTGCACAGGCAAAGCCAAGGCAAACAGCCTGGTAGGCAGCAGTTGATGTACTGTGTGGTGCCAGTTTTGCTTCAAAACACACATATGCAACACATTTCTTTTGATATTTTTATTTCTGATCACTGATTATTCGAGCTAAATGAGCCCTAAAGGGAAGACATCAAGATTGAACTAGACTGCACAAGAAATGAGCTTGACTATAATTGTCACTTGGACAACTAGTAATCTTTTAGAGAAGTTTCAGTCTCTTCAAGTGTCTGTAATGATTAGTGCTGGAACAACCCTACCATCCACAGTATCTCTTGTTCTTCTAAATATCCAAATCCATCTCAAACAATGTGAGAAGTTTCCAGTAATTTAAGTAGGAATATTATCAGATGCTTACTGTGGATGTGCTCTATTATTTATATTTCCTTGTCCTTGAGGACATAATTTCCAAATGTAACTCTCCCAGACATATTTTTTCTCTCTCCTGGCCCAAACTAGAAAACATTTAGGGTGGTGAATCTGGCCACAGAAGCAGAAAACTTCCTCCATCTAAGTCAGCAGAGCAGCCCCTAACTCTGAATTTATGGCACTTCAGCCCTCATGATATGAACGCGTCTCAGATACAAAGCTGACCTGTTAATGGCAAGTCTGGATCCATTTATTAACACTGATGAGTATCCAAGCAGCCAGGTCTTTCCCAGTGTCATTCCTCAGGGAAATAATATCCAAGTTTTGTTAAGGCAGAGTGCTCAGACATTGTAAAGAACTACAAGACACTGTTGACTAGGAAAATGCAGTAGGCCTCATGAAAATGCTTCAAAGGTAACACCTTAATGCATAGAGTAATAGGAAGTCTAGAGTTGGAAGGGACCTTAAACAACATCTAGTCCCAACCCCCTGCCATGGGGAGGGATGCCACCCTTTCTGGATCAGGCTGTTCAGGACCTCATCCAGCCTTGCCTTGGACACTTCCAGGGACAGGGCATCTACAGCTTCTCTGGGTAACCGGTGCCAGTGCCTCACTGCTCTTGCAGAGAAGAATTTCTTCCTGATGTCTAACCTAAATCACTCCTTTTTTAGTTTAAAAATATTCTCCCTTGTCCTGTTACTACCTGCCCATGAAAAATGTCACTTTCCCAACATCCTAAAAAGTATTCTTAAAAAATCAAACCTCAAAATCTCCACACTTTATAATTCTTTGCTAACACAGCTCCTCTCTTGGGTCTGTCTTCCAGTTGGGTAGGCTTTGGTAGGTTTTCTATCCCACACTAACTCACTTGCTCATCTATCAGACTCTTGATCATCTTATTAGATGGCAAACGTGATGTGTTTTAACTGTGATTTTGCTAGGCTTTTTGCCATCCTGTGCTGCCTTTTTTATCTGAACAAAGAGTGATTCCACCTGGCAGCATCATTCACATTTTACCACCAGATAGACATGAGCTCACATGCCTCTGAAATGCATCATCTGGGATTTAGAACATGGTAATTAGAGGCAGAAAATGAAGGTGCCTAATCACTCACTCCCTGGTGCCCCTGAGTGCTGCTGCTCAGGCAGTTAATTCCCTGTACAGAAGCATTGGCAAATACAGCTGCCCGGGCAGATACTGACACCCAGAACTGTGGTACCTGTCAAGGCAAGGAGCCTTCTCTGGGCTGCTGCCAGAGGATGTGCTTCCAGCCCTTCCCAGATCCAGCCAGGCACCATTGGGCACATGGTGACCTGCAGGACTGCCCACCTGCTGAATGGCAGCTTAGAAAAATTTTGGTTCCTCCTGACTTGCAAGGATCTGGGGCAAGGAAAGACACAGAGTGAAGACGGATAGATGGAAAATATCTAATGTGCTTAATAAGCTTTTTGCCTTATTCTAGAGAAAGGAAATGGAGTTTGTTGCATCCCCTGAACCTCTTCAACTTGCAGTGATGCCAAGTGAGAAATGCTAGGGTCAGGACACAAAATGATGCTTCCCAAACTCAGGCAGTCTCTGATGCCCAGGGTGATTACAGTGTCATCGTGTGGGTGGTGTGCCAGTGCCATGTCTGGAAAGCAGAAATGAGAGTGGGATCCTGTGCCAGCATGTAGGGAAGAGTTTGAGCTGTTTCTGGGTGACAGGCAGCCCTTTCCACACCTTTGCCTTCTGGAAGTATGGTCCCTGTCACCCCCTTCCTCCTCACTTGTACCCTCGGTCTCCTTCCTGATTGGTGAGTTTGTTCTTTGTGCAAATTGTTCCCTTGTGCCTGTGAGTGGCAGGCACTGCTGGTTTGCAGGGGAGCAGGGAATCGAAAGCCACGAGAACCAGACATGGGCACAGCTCCACTGCGCTCACCCCCTTCCATTAATGCCTGCAGCTCTTCAGCAGATCAAGCTAACAGCACTTTCCAATTAAAGCATGAATATGGATGTGTTGATTGGAATCTGGGGCATAGGAGCTGATTATCTGATTGAAACTCCACAGCATTAGCTTGGTTTTCAGACATTAAGGGCTGTATTTGGCTTGGTGTGTGGGTGTGGGTGGGTGGGAGAAGCAAGGCAAAGCAGGGAGGGAACTCTTGTTCTAGCTGAATTGCTCATCCTTCCAAAGCTCCTTGTGCTGCATGCTCCAGCAGACCTCCCAGAAATCCGGGCATGAGTGTCACACCGCTGCTGCTTTTACCTCGGTACAGGTGACAGGGAAGTGTGTCTACACACACACACAGACAGAGGGATCCCAAAGAGACTTGCTAGTGAGTCTGCAAGTCCTGGACCCCAAAGATGTACTTTCAAAACTGGGAAGATCTGGGCACTCAACAGTCCATTTGCAAACACCCCCTCCCCAGTCCATGACTAACATCTCCCTTCATGAGTCACGCTCAGACTTCCTCAGTACAAAGAGGAACAAGCTGCAGTCCAAGAGCCTGTGTTGCACAACATGTTGGGCTGTCCTTGAAGCCCTGTGCCTGTGCAGATGTAGGTGTACACACCTGTGTGCCACAGTGCAGGGGGTTTATAGCCCCTGCTGAGCCATAGCCACAGCTCAGCACATGTGCACAAGCATCTTGAGTAGGAGAATATCCAGGCATCTCTTGTGCATGATGCCTTGTAAGTACTGCATACACTGATCCTGTAGGTGTATCTAAATACTGAAAATATGCTTGTCCTATACTGCTACAGATTTTCTGGCATGGGCTGTTGGCACAGCCTGTCTGCTTCAGAGGCTTTGACAGCTTTGTCTCAAAAACTCAATGTGAGCAGTCTCCAGCCATGCCCCACATCAGTATTAGTATCATGCACTAGACTGGAAGATAAACTTATAATTCCTGCCCTATTTGCTTGCCAGGTACAGGGTTTCCTTCATTTGTAGGGGAAAATATTGTTTATTTCTGTAGCCTGGTTTATATTCTTTACTCTGTGGGCCTTGTTAGCAGCTCAAGGTTTTTACCCAAAAGCTGTGGTGAGAGGCAGGGAGTTGAGGAAAGGCAGCATGCCATGGTGCTGCTGCAGCATTCACCTGTGCTCAGTCCTTGTAGTTAAGCATCTGACCCAGCCTGATGGGTTACTGGGAATAGGTGTGGGTGAGATGAGCTTGGTACCTGCAGCTGTCTGGGGGAAGAACTCACGGAGATCCCTCCAGCTCCAGCTTGGGACCAGAGAGGTCAGGATGAAGGCAACAGTGCACCTGAGACAAAATTTTGTGTACAGAATGTCAGGGGCACTGGGACAACACTGGCACAGATACATCATTCTGCTGGGCAAACATCACATCCGAGAATAAGGTGAGTCACAGAAGTGATGCACATCCTCAGTGCTATCCAAAGACTGCAGCTCAGGGTAAGAAATCACAAGGGCACAGGTTTTCCTCAGCTTAACCATTTCATACTTTCTTTAGGAGTTTATTTGGTACTTTGCCACAACAGGCAAATTCACCATCACCCTGTTGTTGAATGACACTCTCCAAAGTGTGAGGGGTAGCTCAGGGGTGAGAGCGGACATGAGTGCCCTTTTCCATCTGTTGCTGCCATGCTACACATTTTCCTTGCAGCATACAGACAGCATCCATTGTCTGGGCCTGATGGGCAGTCCTGGCAGGGCTCATCCTGGCTCAGACCCATGGGACAACTCCTTCATTTTCTTTGTTTTTCTAATTTTCATGAAAGAAAATGGCTCCAGTAGCAATAACAGTTTGCAGAGCAGTGCCTCCTTTCAGCTTTGCTGGGAGGCCCAGTGTGTGTGTGTGTGTGTGTGTGTGTGTGTGTGTGTGTGTTTAAACTGCTTTGAAAGCCTTGCATGAAAAATACTCTCTGGGAAAAGTAATCTTTTTTCACTACGCATATATTCAATTCAATATCCCTCCTATTAATACACAGTTGACTGCACTTTATCTCTGTCTTGTATGTATGTCTTGTATGCTGTAACTGTTTACCTAGTCAGGAGTAAGAGCACAGAGCAATAATGTAATTTTCAGCCTGCCTCTAATTGCTGGGATTTATTTGCAAATCAGGGGAGATTATTGATACAAGCACTTACATTGCCTTTTATACATGGGGTGGTTTTTTCCATGTCTTCAAATAATCTTTAAAGTTTTGCTCTTGTTGGTTATCCAGAACCAAACCCTGATAGGCTTTATCCTGTGCTGGAGCTCTCTGCCATTGTTTGTGATGTGACAACTTCACAAAATGAAGCAGTACACAATCATTTCTTCATTTCCTAATTTTTGCAAAGATCTGGACATGACATTTGCAGTCTGGATCTGTCTTATGTTCTCAGCTCCACTCTGCCTGCCCTTGAGATGCCTCACTCTTACAATCTCATTTGCACCCTGCCACATTTGCAGTGAGCTCATCAGGGCTGCTGTCCTTGGTGTGAGCAGCCCATGCCCCCGCTCTGGCACATCTCACATGGCACAAGGACAGCCGTGAGGACTTGATCCATGTGCTGAGTTGGATAAATGCTTTGTCCTGCCCAGGACGTGGGGGTGAGCTATGCCTTGGGCAGACGTTGCCTTCTCCGGCTGTCTGGGCTCCAGCGAGTACATTTTTGTAGGACACGCACTGCCCAGCCAGGGTCTGGAGAGAAGGTGCCCTCGAGCCACCCTGTTCTCAGGTGCTGCCAGACGACCACGGAAAGCTGGGACAGCTCCTGACTTGCTGTCACTGAACGCATCTCATGTGTCTGCTCACAGCCCTGACCTTGGCTGGCTGGCTTTGATTTACAGAGCAATAAATAGGAAGTGCTGAGAGCAGACCTCGGCTCTTGGCCGATGGAGCCACATGGGCTTGAGTCACCACTTCAGATCCACAGCTCAACACCCAGAGTGCTTGCATGGCTCAGATGCAGGTGTAGTTTTGATTCAGGTCTTTAAAGGGCTTTTGTTGCAGGTCAAGGGCTGGGAACCGGGACATTCTTGGACCTGTTGTTAGATGATAATCAGCATCTCAAGGCAGTACTTGGTTTTGTGAGCTAAAATGTTTATTTTATATATATGAATATAACATGGAAAAGCTATAAAGCACATAAAATCTAGAAAGATTTATCTGTGAGCAGTTAATCTGCTGTTTCTCTCTACCTTTGAAAGAATACAGAGACAGAAGCAAATGGCAGCAGGGGCAGGTAAACAGATCCTGCTTGGTAACACAATCTGCTGCTGGGTCAGTAGAGGTTTTGTAAGTGTGGGTATGTGTGTGTGTTTGTAATGGGGCTGGAATTCAGCATCATATACAAGGAAATAATTTGTTATGGTTATGACTGTCTGTGACTTCAGGGCTGCTAACAGGTCTCTCTTCTGTTTGCAGTGTGCATGTACAGAGAGCCATCGCTGCATGAAATTGGAGAAAAACAAGGACGCTCAAGGAAAAGTTCAGGGACACCAACCATGAATGGAGGCAAAGTTGTTAACCAAGACTCGACATAGCTGACAAATACCCTCCCTTCTTCCAACTCCTCCCCTCCCACCCACCTACCCACCCCACCTGGCGAAACCACACTGAGACGATGACAGCTGAGCAAGGCAGGACCTACCGGTAGTGGCTTGGAGTGTGAACTCCAGAATCTTTCTTTGTGTAGGACGAGAAAATCGAAACCCAGATCCTGTCTGTTGAAACGTTTTAAAAAACAACAACAACAACACAAAAAAAGTGAAGAAAAAATGTTTTAAATCAGGACTCCATTAACATTTTCAAAAGCAAACTGTTTGCTCTGTGATCAAAGGGGGAAAAAAATCTCATCTCTGCATAATAATAATAATAACAACTAATAAATATAATACTAATACTAATAATAATAATAAAGATGTTACCTTTAAAAATAAAACAAAGCTTTTGGAAAATTGAACTTAGCATATGATGTGCAACAAACACATGGGAATTATATCCTGTGATTTTCTGTCTTACCCATTCACCTCACGTTCACACCATTGTTTTTAACATCCTTGCTTCCCTGGGGATGGATGGGACTTTCCACAAAGCAGGAAAGGTAGGGGTGCATTATGACTGTGTTTGCTCTGCTATCAGTAAAATATGGCCTGCCTGAATTAGGAGCCTGACAGTTATGGGCAATGAAGTAGCTACACTTCATTCAGTCTTTTCCATCTACATTCAAACCCTGCATAGTTATTTGTTGCTAATGTCACTCCATGAGTACGTTTGACCCAAGTCTGGCATTTTATGTCTTTTTATCATAATTATTTATATTTATAGGCTTGTTTTACTGTATTAGTTGCCAGGGGAATTTCAGAAATGGGTTTTCAGGTCTCACAGGATGAAGTGATCATATTTATTAGGGTAGAGTTAGGAGATAAAGGGCAGGAGGGATAGCTGCTTGCTTTAAAATATGAAAGAGATCAAGAAATGCTGCAGAAATCCTTGCTGTCAGATGGAAATGTTAAGGCATGTGCTATATGAGAGGGTAACAGGATTTCAGCAATGGAAAGAGGGATGTGGGGATGGGATGTGCCTAGGAGTGGGCACGTGTAGGGGAACATGGGGGGTTGTTCCTGTCCAGTTGTGCCAGGGTGAGGACATCTCCTCCCAGCAGCTGGGATCTCCCTAAATGTTCTGGCTCCACACATACCACACATGTTCAAAGCAGAGGCTGCAAACCCTCCAGTCCCCAGCCTTACCACTGTGATGGTGTGAGGCCCCAGTGATGCTGCCACAGCCTGGATATGGGTGTGGGCATGAGTCTTGGCAGTGCCAGGCTGCAGATACTGGAGCAGCACTTCAGAAGCAATGAATTCCCAAATGGGGAAGGGCCAGGAGAAGGGCACTGGGGTGAGGGATGCCCAATGCTAAGCCCACCTGCAGCAACCAGGGCTTTAGTGGGGGCTGGCAAGGCTCTCTCTGTCAGGCGCTTTCTCTCATTGTGGGCAGGGGGTCAGCAGTGAACCCTCGCTGTGGGGTGGGACTGAAGCAGGGCAGTGTGGGCTGGTGCCCCGATAGAAATCACACACACGAACTCCAGTCTCTGACCGCCTTCGCTGCCAGGGCCTGCAGGCACCACCAGCAGCACTGATGGAGCTGCTGTGACAAGAACAGGCACTGCCCTGGCTGAGGGGCCTGGGAAACCTTTGCTGCTCAGCCATGGGCACAGGTCCTGCGAGGGGTGAAAACAAAAGGAAAAAACAATCACCCAAGGGCCTGGAGAGGGGGCAGAACGGTTCTTTGTTCACAGGGAATCAGCCTAAAGCCTTGCGGCTACGGGCAGGGTGGGCGTTTGCATCACTCGTAACAGGCACCTGTGAAATTCCAAATACCACCTTAATGCTGGAGGCTCCTGTGGCATCCCAGCCAATGCCTCAGCTGGCTGGCAGCCACACAGGCAGAGCTGCTGCTAGGAGTGCCAGGGCTGTGCCAGGGCTGGCCGTGATGCTCCTGCAAAGGCGCTTGTGCCTCCCTCCCCACACACGAGGAGGTGCTGGGCCGCGTCAGGGCTCGGTGAGCGGCTGCGTACGGGAAGCTAAGGGACAGCCAAAATCTCAAGGTTATGGAAGACTCCCAGGATCAGCATGAAGGAGTGAATTTCAAGCATGTCCTTTTGTGTTTTGGGAAAGCTGAAACCTTGAAAGAAAGAGCCTCTTGCCATGGCTCTGCTGTCCAATGCTGCAGCTACAGCAGGAATCATGTCAGTGACTTACTGCTGCCCTCCAGCCCCACAGCACTGGAGCAAGGTCGCTAACACATGTTCAGATTGGGAGCACACACCCAGCCCCAGCTGATGTAATTCACTACCTACATTTTAGCTCCCTCACAAACTAGAGAGCGCCCCAAATTAAAGGGGCTGGGGACTTGTACACTCAAAGAAATGGAGTCTCAAGGCCAGTATGTTGAGCTATCAGGTTCCTGAACTATCCGAGTCACCAAACACCAGGCCGTGGTTAAGCACTCAGCCACAGCTTTTCCAGCTGCCCTAGTGGAGGGAAAGCCCAGCACCTAGCACAGAACACAACACCCCCAGCACACCTTGATACCACACACCTCTTCTGGGCCCAGCCATGGGCAGCTTGCCAAGGGCATTGATGTAATCTAGAGCAGCTCCAGCATGAGAGACTAAAAATTGATGTGGCCTTATGTGCAGGATATCCTTTGCCTAAGCCCCAAAAAGCTGTGGGCAACAGCAGATCCAGCTCCACCATGTGCTACTTTTTTCATTGTAGGACTCACCACTTTCCCCATTGGGCTTTTGCCTTGTTAATAGTCTTTGGCCAAATCATCACAAGAATCCCTGGAAATGCCAGATTCAGGCCTAAATGTCAAAATTAACTGCTCCTTTGTTCCATGGTGTTTGAGATAATCACTTTTATGTGACAATCACTGAGTTTGCCCACAGCAAGAGCCAATTGCTCCTGCTCTCACCCAGTGTCTGCACAGCCTTGGAGCAGGTCTTCTGCCATGTGTTGAAATTGTGCTGGCTCTTCTTGCTCCCTTCTTAACCACGAGCCACATATGATGGCATAAACCATGATAAAAACCCTGAGGAAATACTGGGGTTTTCCCTGACCTCTAGGAAGCTGCAAAAGTCAGCTCACGGTGTAATGCAGGGACTCCTGACATCACAATAGCCCAAAAACCAGTGAGGCTGCACAGCCCAGTGCACAGCATACACCTGCACCAGCTGACTGGGAGCTGCTTGGCTCCAGGTGCCCCAACACTCCCCAGATGCCTGGGAAAATCCAGGGGATCCACAGCTTGTAGATAACACGTAGAGCTTCATACATCGGGGTTTTTTTACACAAGTGCCTTGCAAGCTCTGTCCCCAGGCCTTATCTCGAGGAGGAGATGTGGGTTTTCTTGATTATCCATCTGCTGCTTCCCAATTTTCAGGGTAAAAGGGAATCCACTGAGAATTTTTTTTGCTTACTTCGAAGTTCCTACAGTCTCTTCATTGCTTCTCACTCTTCTTGCTCGGTGTTAAAGTCTTGATGAGTGATTTTCTTTTTTCCCTTTCTTTAGCCACACATGCAGCAGCCATTTAGGAAGCTTTGTGACTCAGTTTAATGTTATAGTGACCACAACCCTTGTCTGGCTGCATGTGATACTAGCAGGACAAATTTCCTTGCTATGATGGCATGGCTTTGGCCAAACACCTAGCACAGAATAGTAAATGATAAAAAAGCATATTTTCATCTAACCTGGCCCATAGCTACTGTTAACTCTGGTAAGGCTGCAGCAAACCTTTGCTCTCTGAGTAACAGATGCTGCTATAAAACACTCAGAGTATTAGAAATCCAGCAGCAGAAAATATGTCACAGAAATATGAGAACATTTAAAGCATTCATTTTGCTTCCCCACATTTTTTATTGTGATGTTGGCATGGTTCTGGCTGTAAGTGCTGTGCAAAACATCCCCCCTCACCTATACATCAAGGACAAAACCTGATAAAATGGCTCTAGTTTGGACCATAAGGATTTTTCTATGAAGAAAATGCAGAAAAAGCTACATCCAAGCATGCCATACTGTGCCAGCAAGTTCTGCCACAAGTGTCAGCACTGGCATGTGACAATGTGCTATAAAGCGAAGCTGACACTCAACAAAGCAATTTATGAAAGTTGTCTGTCAACAACATTTTTGTGTTTGCGCTCAGAGAGGTTCTGGCTGATAAAGGCCCACGCAATCCCTCAAGCTGTCACGGGCTTCACTTTACACCTTTATATCTTAAACTGCACTGATTGTGCACCAGGAGAGTTATTGCCCCAGAAAGGCATCATTGCCAGGCCCTGAGCAACGCTGAAGAGGAGATGGTGTAAGCACCCAAGGCTGAGCAGAACTAGCAGGAAACAAAGTGTGCTATCTTTCCTGGTTCCATGCCAGCAAGACTGCATCCTGGAGGCATGATAGGCATGAAAAAACATCTTCGTGAGGACCACACTTCCTAAAACAAAGAAGGCATAGAATTCTCATTAGTTAAAGCACACAAACCCAACCTTTACTAATGGGCATGCTCTAAAATACTGCTTTTAAAATGCAGGAGATGTTGGCCCCAAAACATGTCCGGCACTAAAACTCTGTCATTTGGGGTATAGTGCAGCCCTGATCCTAGATGGAAAGGATCAGTTTGTATGTCACTGCATCAAGGAAATTAAAAACAGACAAGAAAAGACACAAGTGAGTGTCTTCAGGGACAGATTTCTCTCCCACAACTGAAACAAAATGTTTAGTTGCTGCTGTGGGATGACCCACTGCACATACCTAGGAGTAAAAGCAAAAGAAACAGCAGTGCACTTCCTCAGCGAAGCAGAGCTGTTTCCATGACATTCTCCCTCTCCCACCACCAATGCTTCAGCCTTCAAGGCGATGGAAGGCTGTTTCCATGGAGCAGAAGGCATTAAGGCTCACATCCTCCTCACCTGCACGGAGTTAAGCTTGACTGCTCTGCTTCAGCTGCTGAGCTGTAGTCATGGGCATCCTTCAATTTCCCCATGTTTTTCTTACACACCTTTATTAAGGGCAAAAAATCCACCCAAAAATTCCATAGCCAGGCTGATACATTTTTACCATCATGTTTAAGAGCATGAACATCTCAAAACTGCTGATGCATTTGTGGCCACTAAATTAAAGCTTAATAACTCCCATTTCAGGACAGAGGATTTCTATTCATGATAGTTGCATAATGAAGTGCTGCATGCACAGAAAGTTGGACATCTTCCCAGCCTGCCTTCCTCTTGGACTTCAGGCACCTTCTCTATGGTAAAGGAGGTCTAGGCCAGCATGGCTCCATCTCACTGTAGCATTCACCAGGAATTGTGGTGATGACACAGGGAGCTCACACAGACTCTGGAGCATTCCCAGCTGAGACAACTGGAGTTTCAGTGCAGAAAAATATGACCTTCCATGGTCAAATGTCCTTTCTGGAAAGGACACAATCTCTCATCAAACAATTTCTTGAAAAGAAAGAAGGGGGGTTGTTTTATTCAAAATACTCTGGTGCAGGCACAGGGATAATCCATCTTTGGAAAATGCCATTGATGTTTATTGAGAAATACATATGGAAAAAAACAAGTCATTATCAACTATTAAAAAAAAAAAAAAGAAATGTCTGGCTATGGGATCTGAGGAATAGCAGAAGATAACCCTCCCAAGAGTCTATTAGGAATAGGTTATATATTGTTCCATTTTCCATGCTCAATACAATCACTGCCCCAATAATAGCTGCATGCTGTGCTTTTCTCTATTCTAGTACAATTTTCCCCATGGGAACTAAGTAACTCCGTTTAAATACTGAGCAGAGCTGGTAGAAGAAAGAGGATGGTTCTGCTGTGGTACCCTTGTGTGCAATCTGCATCTTAGAGAGCTGGTTACAACCCTTCTTTCTCACAGCTCGACAGAAGAATAAAGGGGCAGCACTGGGGAGGAGGAACATGTTGGTCAGTCCAGCTAAATGACATTGTGATGGAAAAATTGTGTCAGACTTAATTATTTCCAGAAATTAAGGCTTTGGTGAATTTTAATTCCTTGATCTCTAACAAAACTGCAGTAGAAAAGCAAACAGTGGATCCATCTTAGTTACAGTCCATAAGCAAGGACTTTGGTGACATTTAAGTCTCTATATCCAGCTCCTGGCTTGTCCTACATACAGTGATGGTTTCCTTTCTCAGAGCTCTGAGTTTCCCTGGGGGATCCCTCAGTGAGTCCTTGGGGCACCCTGGCCCAAAGAGGGCAGAGCAGTTCCTGCTCAGGCAGCAGTGGGAACCAAACTGAGTGCCCTGCTCAGGCTTTCAGCTGATGGCCCAAGCCAGAGGGGCTCCTCACAGACCCCTCCCCAGGGCACCTCATGGCTCCTCCAAACATGCCAGGAAAGGCAGGAAAACAAAGCTCATTGTCCTGAGCAATTCTGCTTCCCAGGACCCTGATTTGTTCAGAGCCCAAAGCAAGAACCCCAAAATCTGAGAGGCACAGCTGTCAGCTGCCCTGCCGTGCTGTTCCAGTCTGGGCTGTGGTGCCAGGAGTGTCCCTGAGCAGGGCTTAGGGGGATCACAAAGCTTATGAAGTGATCTGATCATGTGAGAACGGGACACTGAGAAGGTGAAGAGCTTCCAATTTGACTGTGCCTCACAGGGGTCACTTACATGCTGTGACTCTGACACTGCCACTTACTAATTTTATTTTCCAACTTACTGCACAAGCTGGCAAATCAAATAGTTTCACTCAATTCACCATTAAACGAAGAAGCAAGCCAGTGCACAGGGAACAAGCTTTACTTGACATCAACTCAATTTGAAGATCAAAAAGAGGTGTGTTTAACTTTGCATTATCTTCATTTTTTAATTTTCACTGTGTTTTGTTCTTCCTGCTATCAGACAGCACAGAAAGCAGAACTAATAGGGAAAACACTGACTTCTGCTGTGGGAGCAGAGAACATTATCTCACAAACAGATGCGATACTCTGGTGACTCCCAGCTTCTTCTGGGCTTCAGATGAGGAGTTTTCACATGAGAATGTAATGAATTTTCACGAGGTCCCAGTTAGGGCACTGTGAAACTTGTCCTTCACTGGCAAGTTCATATGATTCTCCCAGCAAGGTCAATGGGATGACAGATAGGACCTAAACGTGAATTCAAACTGTGCATTCAGGGTGTGGAACCAGAACTTCCCAGGGAAAGTTCCCTATGGGTGCACAGAGACCTAAATTTGCCATGGAAAATGGTCCAGTTCAAATTACCATCTTTGGATTCCACTTTCATATTTGTCCCTGTAAAACCAAACTCAACTTCTAAATTCCATGTTCACCTCTGTATTCTTGAATCTCCAAATTCAAACACTAGACTATTTCAGTATTTTATTCCATCTGTAGGACTGAATAGGCCTTGTATAAATTGGTAGCATTTAAAATAAGAAAAACATTCAGTATTGACAATATTTAATGGCCAAGGAACACAATAATCTAGCTCTAGACATGCCCAAACTGTGGAGTCCACATCCATGTAGTAATTTAACTTCAACTGCTGCAGTTTGACCCCACTTAATATTAATTCAGTAAAACCAGTTTTCTGTTCAGAAATATGCTCTGGACAAACTGCTGCAAACACATCAGCAGGTGGTGGCTTCAGAGAAAGACAGAATGGATGCAGTCCTGAGAGTGAAAGCTGGGGGTACTTTAAACAGAAAGACATGCTCATTGATAAAAGGAAATCGTTCCAAAGTCAACATGAGCTGGTTCCAGGTGAAGGCTTTATCTTTTCTTTGTAAAATAGTTGCCTGCTCGTACAGATTTGCAAGAATAAATTTTATATCATGTGTAGCTTGTACTAAAAGAACGGACCAAAAAAACCCTCATAAGCCCAACAAAAAATCCCCCATCAGTTCCATACTGCTGCCCACCTGGATTCTGCTTTGTTTTGGAAACTTCAAGGAATTGAGAATCAAACTCACCCCCAGGGCAACTCCAATGAAATCAGTGTGCAACCCTGGGAATTAATCTGGCCCAAGCCTCATTTTCTCTTTAACTGCAGGAATCAAGGTCATTTTCCCATCTGGATTCTGCAGAGGCTTCTGCACATACTGATGAGTTATACCTTTTATCAAACCTTGACTATCATTTTCAGGGCTAGAAAATGACTGCACAGTGTCAGAGGATCACAGGAAATAGGATGAAGGCTCTTGGTGTTAAAATCCAGACCTTATATTTACTATGTGCCACCTCTCCTGTGTCCCCCAAAGTCACGTCCAATATCCTTCCAGAGTACAGTGCAGGAATCTGTCCTCCTTTGTCTCCAAAATCTCACTCACACTTAATGCCAGATGACACCACTCATTCTCTATCTTAACTTCAGGGAAGTTACTCTTTTCTACATCTGTAAGCTTTATCTAACAGTGTGACCAGCATTTTTATGCTGGTCGAAGGACTAAGAAAAACAAACTAAGTTTTTGGTTTTCGAGGGGAAGTGGGTCTGTCTGTCTGTCTGTGTGTCTATCTATGCCTGTTGGCCTGTGCCCCTCTTCCCTCCTCACTAATCCCCTCTGTGTCAGCACAGGTGATGTCTGGATGGATCTGGCTCTGCAGGAACCTCTGATGATGTGCAGTCAGCCTGCCTTAGATCTTGGCATGGTCAGCACCTTAAAAACTGCCTTTGGGAATTTGAGGACAAAGACCTCATGCAAGTGAGCAAGTAGAGAAATTATTCCAAGTTCTAAAAATAGTAGGTGGGTCAAAAAATGGGTAAAGGATTGGCTGCAGACACCCCCTCCCTCACAAGGTGGTCTGTGTCAGGCATGCTGGCCAAAGCTGCTCTTGATACATCCAGCCCCATCATGGGAACAAAACATGCCATTCAAATGTGGCAGTGACTGTAAGACAATATATCAGAGATAAAAGGGTCTGCAAAAGAAATTCCTGACTAGAAGCAGACTGCACAAGGCTATCTGGACATCCCCTTTTAACCCAGACTTGATATGAGCACCTCCTCACTCTACAGACTGGCATGCCAGATGTCTGCTACAAAATAATAACACTGAGAAATTTGTGGTTTGTGATATTTTAATATCCTGAGCAGAGGATTATTTGCTGTTTAGTGTGCTTTAAAATGTTGTCCTTCTGTGCAATTGATAGCTTTGCTGCTCCTGGACAGAATAACAAACAGCTGTGCTGCTAAATAAAAGAGATCTTTTGGATCATCTCAGAGCACCATCTTGGCAGCCTTGGAGCCACAGTGACTTGCAGAAAGGGTGAGTGGTCGTGGGGCAGGTTTGCCAGCTGGTGCAGGCACTTGCAGCTGCTTAGAGTTCATGTACAAAAGATTTCATCACAGATTATTAAAGGCAGAAAGGACAGTTGTAATCTGACCTCTTGTGTAACACAGACTGGAGATTTCAGA
Organism: Pseudopodoces humilis; assembly: GCF_049639895.1. Taxonomy (NCBI): domain Eukaryota; kingdom Metazoa; phylum Chordata; class Aves; order Passeriformes; family Paridae; genus Pseudopodoces; species Pseudopodoces humilis. The sequence continues at coordinate 13,953,040 of NC_142210.1, forward strand.
GCAGAAGTCAGGGATCAGCCTGGCCAGAGGTACCCAGTGGGCAATGGAAATTCTGCTCTTAGTTCACTGGAATCTCGCATGCCAGTGTTGGAATTCCACAATGCAGCAGAGAGTTCATTCAGAGGCTGCAGACCAGGTAATCAGATTCTATGCAGGTTTACTGCTTGATTATTTATTCAATAAGGATCACATTAAAAGCCCACTGGAGGCAGTGAGAGACTCCTGTTGACTTTGCAGCAGCCTAAATCAGACCTGAAGCGTTCAGAGTTTTAATATGCACAACTGGAATTTGGTAGCTTCCAGAGGTCTGTATCAAATTATGAGCTCCCTTTGGAATAATGTGCTCATCACACGTCTTTACTTGCCCGAGGGTAACCTCTTATAACTTGTTCCAGGCAGCTTTCCTGCCTGGATTGACACTTCCTCAGAAGACCTCCGAACTAGGATCACCTACTGACCTCCTTCCATGCAAAAATGATTTCTTGGCCAAGATGAGGGAAAGCGTGGTTGGTGAGGGTGGCAAAGAGACAGAGCCAAAGCTCAGGAGTTAGGAGGAGCTGAGGCAGAGCTGTAGAAAGGACTCCAAATAGCTTTGTGTGAAGCCTCAGCTAATGTTGCCTGATCCTTCTATTTTATTTCCCCTTCAAAACAGTACACCACGGACACTCCTTCCTCCCTTTCTCCTGCACCACCATTCTCCTCCAGCAAAACCTGAATGCTGTCCTTTTTCAGAGCTTCTGGGGTTCCTGCAGAGCACAACAGACCACGAAAACTGCTCATACTGGTAGATTCTGGGGTAAAATATTTCTGGGTTCAGGGCCAAATAAGCCAAATAACGATGTGGTCCTTGATAACACCTGTTATGTGTAAAAGCACCAAAAAAAAAAGATCTTCCAATATCTGGATATGTCAGATGTGGAGCCAGATGTGTTATATTGTCTGTTGACCATTTTATAATCTTCTTTCCCATCTGCAGAAGATTAAAAATCTATGTAATATATTTTGGTAGAACAGTATTTTTCCAATGAGAAAAAACACTGCCTCTGATTTGTATTCCTCTGACTTGAAATCATTCATTTTAAATGACTGTTTGTTCTGCTAATTTAGAATCTGGGCAGGCATGGAAACAATTTATTTTGGTTTGCAAAAGGAGCTGAGCTTGGGTTTGTTAAGTGCATATGTACTTTGTTGCTTTGGGATGCAGTACAGCTCCCTGCTGGAATAAGAGATCTCCAGAGGCAGGAGCTCCATAGTGAGCTCCATGAGGAGCTCCTTCTGAGAGGAACCTGTTCTTGATTGAACATCAGATCTGTTGCATTTCCCTCCTCCACAAGAGTTTTTTTTCTGAAAGTCATTTAATGAACTAAACCCTTCATGGCCACCCCAATGTGATGCAGCCCAGACAACAGATAAATGCTCTCTCAGGAGCCCAGTCTGACATGGATCCTCTGGCCAAACTCAAATGGGGACTGCTCCACTCCAAAATCCAATGTGACTCGAGTTCCCTGCTCCCATGAAAAAGTCCTTGTACTTCTTACAGCCTCATTAGAAACTTGGAGTCTCCTGCTGGAAGCCTGGAAACCCATTCAAAAAACCTACTTGTGCAGACAAAGAAAAAAACTGATTTTGACATCTCTAACAATGGCACTATCCCAGTAAATAAATTATCAGCACTCACTTATAATTACTTTTGTTATGCTTGTATCTGCTTTGCAGCAAATTTCCCAAGACAGAGTTCTGATGTCTGCTAATTTTATTTTCCCTAACGTCTAAGCGTAAACCAATTTTTTTTGAAAAATGCTTCTTGATATTTGAAGCAGAAAAGTAATAGGTATTGAACCAATTCAAAAGCTGGATAATATTGTCTTTCATGATATGCTGGGCAATGAAGTGGACTACAGCAACATTACATGAAGCAAGGATTTTTTAAAATAGCTTTCATTCTGGTTTGCCACTAAACATCACTAACAGCACATTAAAGACATGGATTTCAGTACCCCAGCACAGACCTTTTGTTCTATAACTCAAAATGTTTCATCTTACTGCTCTGAGGATTCTTGCCAGTTGGCATGTTTGCACATGTGCTAAGTTGCTGAATTATTTTATGTCCCCACTTTCCTGGTTTGACACTGCATACCTGTGTGAGGCAGAGGGAATTGGCCCTGGGAGTGTGGGCACTACACTTTCAGGATTATCAACACTTCATTGGCACTCTGCAGTCAGACAGAACAGCAATGGGCCCCTTGCATGAACTGATCAACAACAAAGTATGATAGAAGCTGTATGAATTGAAACCACAGCCCTCTAGCAGCAAAGTAATTTGCAACAGAGATGGCACCATCAGGAAGAGAAGAGGCCAAACCCAGCTGGGTTTCCTGCAGACAGTTCATCCCTTTTGAAACCAAAGACCAAATTCATGCTGCATCCTTGCACCGACCACCCAAGGGTTTGGAGGTGGGTTTGGTGCACCAGCAGAGAAGAGCTTGTCTCTATCTCTTAGACTGGTGAGGCAATTTGGCTTCTGCCAAGCCAAGGCTGGGGCTGTCCCAGCTCATGCCCATGCTGCCTCTGATCTGACCTAGGCCAAAACACCGAACCAGAAGAAAATTATTTGCTGGTTTAGCCCCTGAGGCAGACTCACCCCAGGAGCAGCCAAGAGCCAACAGTGGCACAAGGGACAGGGTGGGAGCATGTGAGGAGAAGAGCTGGTGGCAGGGCTGCTGCTGTGGGAGCAGAAAGCCCTTCCATCACCTTATCCACAGTGTCAGGCCATGTCCTCACAGCTGCTGCCCTCACTGCAGCCAGAACAGTAGCATTCTTTCTCACAGTCTCCTGACTGTGGAAGATTTCTTGCCACTGTCAGATTAATGAGAGTCTCACAGTCCTAGGGTGGCTTTTGCTCTGAACCAAAGACTTTCCTTTCTCCGCTGAATGGTATGAAATTAATGAAAATTAACAACAGCCCATGAACAGAAGCACATTAGAGCTATGCAGCTGCTATAAACACACAGAGACAGGGTCATCTTTCCACAGATGGCTGCTCTGAGTATTTCTAGCACTGTTGCTAACTAATCCTATTAGAGAGAGCCAGGACTGTCCGAGATTCCCCAGCCATGTGTCCATAGGCAATGTGCAGACAGAAATGCATGGCAGATCTCAAGATCCACTGGCCACGTGTCCACAGGCGGTGTGCAGAGAGATGGCAACAGAACATGGCAGCAGCTGCTGACAGCCTGCCTGGCCCTCAGCTGCCTGAATTTCATAGCAGTGCTGTGCTAAGCTGCCACCTGTGCCCAGCTCCGCTCTGGGTTCACCAGGGATCTTGTTCCAACCACATCTGTCCTGCCAGGTTGGTGCCAGAGCAGGGAGTAAATTCTGTCCAGAGAGTGGCCCTGAGTATCCAAGGCAGGCAGCACAGACTCAGCTGTCTTTACAGAGAGCAAAAATTGGCTTCTAGAGCCTCTCACCAAAATAAATAAATAAATAAATAAATGCAGCTCTTAATTCAAAAGTGAGAGAGGCTTATAGCCAAAATCTCACATTTTGCAGTATTTCAGAGAGCTCTAGACTTTGTTCCAAGCTGAAACTCCAGCCCAGCTGGCACCAAGCCCCATGGGTTTCAGAGCTGCTCAGATTTCATTTTCTAACACACACCACTGAAAGCACTGGCTTATGAAAGGTGAACAACTTCTAAGAAATGGGCTGGAGCCAGACCTGGCCTTCCTTATCACTGTCTCCTGGTGTTTTAGTGTGGATAGCAGGCAGGTAGCTGGTGGTGAAAAGAATGCACAGGAACAGCAAGTCCCAAGGATTGTTAGAAGCAAAAGCTCCAGCCCATCTCTGGCTGAGCTGCACAGCCATGCTGCAGTAAGGCTGAGCCCCAGATGCTCTGTAGGGAAGGAATGGAACTACACCTCTTCTGCTGAGCTCCTCACCTTTGTCATGAGCCAGGAGAGCGTGTGTGAGAAGAACTAGTAATCCTCCCTGTGTGCAATACACCATGGCTCCTTCTTCCTTTGGTGAACAGCAGCTCACTAAGGATGTCAAATGGCAGTCCTGCTGCTGCCTCAGGCACCTGAGGGGAAATAAACCACTGCTAACAAACGTGCTTTTCTGAATGTGCCTGATCTACAGGTGTTCGAATGTTGGAAAGAAAATGCCACCTGGCTCTGGGAGTCTGCCCCCACCGGCAGCACCAGGTCTGCCTGTCCTCACCCTCTGTTCCCACCCACCCTCAGGGGAGTGATTTGGGCTGGTCTTGGCTCCAGACCAAGGTCAGCTGGGCTCTGTTCCCAGCCCTCCTCCCCCTGCTTTGTGATGCTGTGCAGCTCAGATCCCTTCTGTGAGCCTCAATCTCCCTTTCTGCAGCAAAAGAGTGAGCTGAAGGTTTGTTTTTAAAGCTCCAGACAAACAGTTCAACAGGAGAGAGTGAGGTATTGGGACTATCCAAGCTGCTCCTGTCTGTGCAATGCCTGAGCTCAAGAGCTGATGAGAACTGGGCTCCAGCAACCCCCAGCTCTGGTTTTGGAAGCAAATTCCTGGATTGTTGAAGAGGCATAGAACTAAATCTCCTTCCTCCTGTACTCCTGCCTGTTCTCTGTGGTGCCTCTGAAAATTACAGTTTTGCCATTTGAAAACAAAAGTGCTTAGCTGGCATGGAAGACTCCATAAAGCAAGCAATGGAAGCTGTCACATCTGTACTGTCTGAACACCATCTGTCTCCCAAGTTTACTCTGAAACAAAGAAAATCCCATCCAGTCCTCCTGCAATTTATCAGTAAATTGCTTAGCAGTGGCACTTGGAGAAGAAATGAACACATTTCAATTAGACAATGGCATCAAAAAACACCAGATCAGTAAATAAAAACCTGGAGGTTAACATTTGTAGAGATTAAGCAACCTGTTAAGTAAAGTTTACTATGGCATGTTAGGGATTTTGTTATACAGTTGTATACATGTAGCATCCAAAACAGCCTCCTTAGCTTACTTTTAAGATTGTTGGTTTTGTTTTTAGCATATGTGATTACCTGAGAGTTACCTGAGGTCCAGAGACTGGTTTGGAACTGTGGCTACCTACAGAAATAGGTGTGTCACTGCTGGTAGAGAAGGAAAGGACAGCAGAGTGATGGAGAGGAGAAGTAAAATCACAGAACAATGTGGGTATCAAAAAAGGCAAATTGTATCTTTGCATTTAGGGGCTGATGACAAATGCTGAAAATGGGATGTAACTACTGCAAACAGGCTTAGTTGCCTTCAGGAAATCCCAATTTTAGGTTAGGTGGAACTGAAAGCTGGGATAACACCTAGCTGGAGAATATGTATCACCTCTGATTTCCAAGACTTTGCAAACTCTATGGTTATGACATTTTAATTTACTCATTTACAAATCTCAAAATAGCCCCACACGTTTGGTTCTGGAAGGACTGTATGCACTGCAAACTTAAAGCTAAGAGGAAGATCCACTGTTTCTTGGCTGATTTTACAAAGTCTTTTCTTCCAAAGCAGAGTAAACCTGGGCAGGCTTCAGCTTCTGAACTCAGATAAAGCAATAAAAGTCCTTAAGAAGGCTGCTCCTGCAGAGTGCTCCTGCAGGCCCCTGCATGCACAGGGACATCTCACTGTGCTTTTCAGGAGTGGTTTGTCTGCCAGCTTCAAGGAGTGGCTGCTCACAGCTGCCGTCACTGTGACCCTCCATTAATTCTGTGAACAAGACTTGGGGCAGAATTTGTTCTCAAAGGACCTTGTGAATATTCAATGTAAAAAATGACCAGCACATTTGCACTGCAGTGAGTTGTGCCTCACAAACAGCCAAAACCATTTATACAGGGACAAATGAGTCTCAGGCAAACACAGCCTGTGATGATGCACCTTCCACTGCACTCCCCTAAGTGCTGGAACAGACCCCCTGGGAACAAACACCCCAAAGAGCTGCTGAAACCTGCTGGCTGCTGAAATGCCCTTGTACTACAGCACTCTTGCTCCTGGGCTGCCAGCTCTCCTTCATTGTCACTTCCCCCCTCTTCTTCAACATCACTGCCCCCCACACGAGCTGGGAGATTATCTCAGTAACTCCAGCTGTTGTGCTACACCACACTGAACATAATCAAAGCTAACAAAGCATGCCTCACCGGCTCTGTTGTCATCTGGCACTGAAGGCTGAGGATCCAAATGAGCAGGGCTCAGGCTGATGTCATACTTGAAAGAGTTTGGTAGGGGAGAGGGGGCAGAAAACAAAAAAAGCTCTGTATTTTGCATGGTTGGTTTTTTAATTAGATAATTTCAGAGAAGTATTGATAGGGTGGGATGATGCTGTGGTTCTAGGGGTTTATCAGTCTTGATACCTTTCTGAAATGCAGACTTCTTAGACAAATATTTCTAGGTATACCTTGGATTACGAATGCAGATTTACCTGCAGCTCTGCTCATACAAGGTCCTGGATAATCTTGCAAATCCAATCACTTGTGCTGATACAGGCAAGATGCACTTTTCTGCTTTAACACCATGGTTAACACAGTGGCATCTTCAATGTGTCCACCTGAAACAAAATGGAAAGAACGAGGAAAAAAAGACTGCAGTAGAGCCCACGTTATATACACTTCCAGCTCATTCCCCTAAGCAGAGAACTCCAGACATACCAGCACCAGGGTGGATGATAAATAAGGGCCATGGCCTTTGACAAAAAGAAGTTCATTTGCTCACCCAGCTCCATCCAAACTTGCAGCAATCAGTGCACAAAGGTGCTCAAGCAGGAAAGAGGAAAGGAAATAATTTACCAGTGATAGTTGGGACTGACACTGGATCCTAACCCAGTGCCCAATGGTGAGAACAAGCAATGGATAGGCAGAGCATCAGCTGAAGATGATCTCTTCCCTTGCTTAGGCATAGCTTCAGCATAGCTCTGAGAACCCCTGCCTGTGGCTTACAGGGTACAGTCCCAGTCCACTTCTACCTTTTTGGCTGCTAAGTTTTGTTTCAAACAACTGAGAATACACCAAATGCCCGTAAAATGGCACTCCCTCCCATGTCTGGTTTTTCAGGTGCTGTTGGGCTCCACATCCCAGCAGCTGAAAGGGGAGAGTGAGAAAGGGGAGTTCCCAAAAGGGAACCCTAAGGTCATCTCCAAGGACTAGGACACCAACAATTTCCAAAACACAAAGAATTGAAATTTTTCACACACAGGCCCACTCTTACAGACTTCTAAGCCACTTAGCTGCTTTTACAGATTAATTATGACATTCACATGTCCTCTCCCAATGCCAGAAAGGCCAAGAAACTTTGCAAGTTTTCATGTGACACCACTTCAGCAGGCTGAGAAGCATTTCTTGTCTTCTCAGCATGTGAACTGCAGCAAACTTCTCTCCATTTTCATCCTTGGTATTATACCAGGGATGTGCATTCCAGAGGTATTCAGAGCTTCATGAAAAGCACAGAATACTTTCCAAAATCTAGGTTTATGCTGAATGAAAGAAGGGACTCCCTGTCATTCTAGCACACAGTCACAGAGGCCAGCCTCCATCTTATGCAGAGCAACACTGAACATCCACAGAGCAAGCTTTGGGCAAGGTTCATACACTGAATTTACATACTCTGAGATACCATGCAAAAGTGACAACCATGCACATTAACACCCAGCACCTAAAGTGTTAATACAGCACAGAGGAAACCGTGTAATCCCTGAAAGGAGGACAGTGCTCCAAGAATGGATCGATCCAGGGTTGCCCTTCAGTTCCCAGCTGCTGACAGACAGCAAATTGATGAGTGTGGTTTGAATTTCTCTCCTGACAATTCAGGCAGGAGAGGGCCAGGAGCTCTGTAAATGCATAATCTGCGCCTGGCACTCGCTCGCTGTGTACTAAACAACGATAAAACCTTTGGAGCAAGCTGTTTCCCCTCCAGTTGGTTAACATTTGTATCCAGCTGAACTCCTGGGGTGATAACTACAGCAAACCTCCTCCTCTGAGGCAGATAAATAAAACATACTGTAAAGAAAAGTACAGGGTATTGGCACGTCTCTCCCACAGGCTGTAAGCAGCTGAATGCCGCATCCCACTGAAGGAACCAGAGGGGCTTTTTTTCCCGGGGAGGCTCTGCTCGCTCTCTGCCCTTCTCCCTAGTAACTGATCAATTTTTTTGTTCCTCCTTCCCCCTGGCTGGTGCACAGAGCCATGCCCCGGCACAGGACACAGCAGCATCTTTGCTAATTCTCAAAGTGCCACCTACAGTTTGTGCGACTGCATGTGTGTGAGCAAACACAGTCCCAGGCAGAGATGGAGGCATCCTACAAACGATAAATATATCCCTGAGTACTGAGACATGATCAAACAAGCCCGTAGCTCTCACATGAGAGGACAGAAATAAGTCTGGAAATGCTTCTGTTGTGGGAGCAGGTCTTCTTCTGCCTGTGGGGGAAATCAGGCACTGAGCACACAAACTCAGCAGGGGCACAGCAAAGCCTTGCAGGGAATGAAAACAGGGTGGTTCTGTCTGCACCCCGTATGCTCTGTCAGTGGTCCTCCATTCCTAGCTCAGAAGCATTGCCACAGAACCAGAATAGGGATCCAGCAGCTGTTTTCCCCCTGATGAAATGCACCAATGGATGTGGCAGTACCAGCTCCCCACGGCTGCCACAGAAATGATGGTAAGTGGGGGCAGAGCAGGGGCTTGGATAGGCACAGTGGTTTAGCAATCCTCAGCACCACTGCCATCCCACCCCACCCCTGGCAAAAGGGCCCTGCACCGTGGAGAAGCTTTTTTTTAAACTGCAAGGAAGGCAAACAGGGAAAAGGAAATGAATGCAACAGCTGAGAGGCTTAGGATTTAATCAGAGCTGGCTTTCTACTGCTTGCTTGCTTTCTTCATTTATTTTCAAAGGAAAATGTCCATGTCTATAGACAACATAGAAAACCCCGAAACACAAACAACTATTCCCTCTTCCCACTGTGCAATTGAAATCGGGGGAAAAAGGATTTTGTTTTTTATTACTTTTCTTGCAGAGGTAATTTTAAAAAAAATAAGAGAGGACTTCACTGGTCCTGTGTTGTCTTACAGCAGTCAGGCTGGCTGGGGAGCTCACAAAAGCCATGCCTAGATCCACAGGATAAGCAATGGCCAAACACACTCTCAGCTGGAGGCTTCCCTTGGAGTTTTTCCTCCCTCAACCATTTTGTTGTAGGGTTTTGACAGTTCTGTGCAATAGCTTTGTCTTTTCCTTGGGGTTTTATCCAGCCATAGCAGGCTGTGATGGACTGCCACTGAGCAGATTTCCACTGGTGTTATGTGCAGAGCTCAAACAAACTCCGCAGGGTTTGTTGAAGAGCCTGATCCTGGCTAGAAAAACCCCTTCTCAGGCTTGAGCATATGTTTTCAGGAGAAGGCTTGGAGAGACTGGAGTGCTCTGCTCTGGAGCTCCTCATCCTTTCTGCCCCCTGCTCCAACCAGCCCCAGAGAACCCAGCAACAGCCTCTGTTTGGACATGGGCACACTTGAAAATGGCTGTTTACAGTGATTTCACTTGGACTGACAGGAAAACAGGAGCACAGAATGGTTTTTAAATACACCCTGTGGCTAAAAGCCTGGAAGCAGCTGGCCTCTGGCCAGGCTGTGAGAATGAACAATGATATTTTGGGGCAGAGACGGAGGCGAGCCCAGATTCTTCCTGCTATAATTTGACTTTTTTGAATGTACTTAAATGGAGAGGTTGTTAACTAATCGGATGTCTTTCAGTTTGACTCTTAGCTTTGGCTCGTGATATAGCAGATACACAAAGAGCACATTCCCTATCCCCCTTCAGTCATCAGTTATTCCTCTCACCCATCAGTTTCTTTCTTTTATTTTTTTTAATGTTTCTTTGCTCTAAGTTTAGATGTTTTGCAAGAAAAAGAACATGGAAAAACTTTCCTTCCCTTCTGTTCTTAATAAACACTTTTATTCTGCATGTTAACTGGTTTCTTGGCTTCTAAAGAAGTAAATAAAATGTTAGGAAGTCAAAATCAAAGATGAAATATTGAGGTTATCCAGACTTCTTGTTTCCCTTACAGCTCTGCCATCAACCATTTGAGATTTTAATTTCCGTTCCAAAACAGCAAGCAAGAAAACAGTTTACCAGTTCTTCAGAACTCCCACAGAAATGGAAAAAAACCCAGTCTTAACCATCTGGACAGCTACTGTGTCTGCTCCAGCTCATGGCTGTCAGACCCCAACCTTCTCATCAGTGGTGGCAGCCAACCTCCATCCACAGGTGATGGGACCACAGTGACTCCAGCACGAGGTTGGGTTCCCCCAGGGTAGGAGGCTGTGGTGCTGTGAGCCTTGTCCTGCACCATCCTGGGCTGACACGGGACACAAAGTCACTGAGGGCTGGCCCAACACCATTGGGAATGGCATGGAGAGCTCCTTCAGGGTGGGTCTGGCAGTATTTAAGGTTGAAGGAGTGCTTAAATCACTGCTTCTGAGACAGGCTCTCAGCTCTTTTTAACAATACAAGAATAACTAGACAGGCCTGTGATTAGCTTTCAGGGTTTTTTGATCAGCAGGTGGTCACTCATCTGGCAGATCTTAGGCACACTACTCTCCTGGTCTTTTGCTGCTAGAGAGAGATATTTGGTGGGAGTGGAGAGAAGGAAATTAAAAATGCAAAAGGAAAACTTGACCAGACTACTCCCATTCTTTGAAAAATCACAATATGTGTATGCATGCGTGAGCTGGCTAGGTGGGAGATAAATCCCAGCTGTATGTGGAGTCAGCTGGCAATATCCTTGTTTATACTCCTTCCCTCCACTGAATTCTCTTGGCTGGGAGCCTTGCAGTGGGTTGAGGAGAGCCCCAGGGAACAGGGGAGAGCCCTTGGTCAGGGAACAGCCTGGGGATGGTCCCACAGCCCCATGCTTGTCTGAAGGAACCTGCTGCTGTCCGGAGCCAAAGCAGGAATGGGAGGTGCCACAGGTGAAGACAGACACAGGTACCTCAATGTTTAATTACAAGTGAGTGGGGAGCCTGCTTGTTGCCTAAGGGATAAAAGTCAGAAAGACAGTCCTGTGGCAAGCTTGGCTGCCCTTTTCATGAGGAAAACACAGTTTTGGCAATCCTGCTGCAATCCTGCACCATTTTGTTGAAGCCAGTGCTGTGCTATAACCACGAATGTATGAGTGGTAAAGGACAGGTAGATAAGCCTGAAAATAACTCTCTGGGTACAAGAGACCACAAAAGTCCTTCAAGCAGGGAACACACTGCAGAGATGTCAGAAATGGGACACTGGGATGGACAACAATTAAAATTCAGCGTTTTTCCCGTAGAGACCAGTCAGCCAGCTGTAGCAAACCAGTCCAGGGGAAACTATACCACATGAATTCCAGTTGTCATGCAGGGACTCCTAATGCTTTACACTTTTCTATAGGTCTGAAAAGCCCCAGCAAAGGAGCAGGTTCATGGGGTGAGGTCGGCTGAAGCCCAAGAATAAGGTGTGGCACCACTGCAACAGCTTGACCAAAAGGAAAGCAGAGTGCAGTGAGTCCAGTGACCTGGACCCAGACCCTTGTGTGGCCAAGGAACTGCTGCATGGGTTGGCAAAGACCCTCCAGGCTGCCAGTTCACATTTTAGCTCTTAACTGACAGGGATACGATTTGCTAACTGCTCTCACAGTGCCTCGATCAAGAGAATCCTCTTAGAAAACACCATCGAAACACTGCTGAAATGGGAACAGAACAACAGGGGAAACAGGGGATGATGGTTAAAGGGGTCATGGTTAAAGGGGTACATTTTGCATCAAGAGGCAGCAGGCTCCATGCACTCCCTGCTTGGCGCTGCTAGGCTACCAAAGCTGGCTTCCTTTGGCAGACATTAGCCTGCCTTCCCCATGGAAATGGCTCTCTGTGCATGTGTCCAAGCAGCTGGCAGGGCTGTGACCCTCTCCCCTGCCTCTTAATGTGCCCTGAGGAGCTGTGCAGATAAACAGTACATGAGAATGTATGTGAGGAAGAGTGTGCAAGACAGGGGGAGAAGAAAGGAGAATATGAGAAACCAAACATCTAACAAAGAAGGAGGAAAAAATGATCAGGCAAAGCAGTGAGATGAGAGAGAGAGTTGTTATTAGAGGCAAGAAGTGAAAAGAGGCAAATTAAACACCGGTTCAAACCAGAGTAAAAATAGCACAGGAGGAAAAGGAAAAAGAAGACTGCAAAGGAATACAGCTGATGTCTTTCAGTAGGTGCTATCACACTCACATACCTGCTCTGCCAGCTTTGCAGAGAAGTACACCCTGAAATTAACTGCAGGATAGCAGGATGGCCCTGGAAACAGCCTTGGCTGTAGCACTCATGCCCTCCAGCTGGGCCAGCTGAGATAACAAGCTTGGGAACTGCTGCTGGGTCATTGCAGTGAGTTATTTACGTCAAGTATTGACCAGTCACTGCAAAGGAACTTGGCTCTGTGACTGCTTTTTGAGACATCTCCATTTCCCTTCAACCACAAAGGAAGATGGAGTCTGGTCCTTGGAGCTAAATCCAGCTAAAAGCCAAAGTTACATCCAGATACAAAGTTAATTGGTGCAGAAGTCTTCATGTTGCAGTGTCAAGCAGGATGTCACTATTAAGATATGTCAGAAAGTTAAGACAGACTCAAAGTCCATACATTTATACTTGATTTACATTCTGGTCACAAAATTAAAACTAAGCATGAGGTCAAGATCAAAACTTAATCTCAAGCCATGACCTCCCTTCTGTGCCTCATGTCCAGCTGGATCCACACAATGAGCTGCATTAATCTCTGAGGACAGCAAAGAAAACTGAAAGCAAAGCAGGAATTTATGTGTAAGAAAGAACCACATGACAGGGCACAAAGCAGTGATAATGCATCACTGGAAAAATCACAGCTGATTAGATGCATCTTGGGTTTGCCTCCCCTGCCACTTCCCAAAGCAGGCTTTGTCCTTATCCTGGATGCCCGAATTCATGACCAAGGCTCACCAATCCATATCCCAAGAGTGCAGCTGTGCCACTGTTACCTGTGGCTGCCACTCAGACGTGTGAGGAGGCGTAGGGGACTGGAAAGGTAAAAGTGAGTCACTCCACGTCTGTGTGCCTGCCCTGCTCAATCCTCATCCACCCCAGAACTAGCCTCAAGGGCAGGAATGTCTCTAACATTTTAAGAAAGCTGTCCTGCTCCCTTTCCTGCCTTCAGTTTTCCTGCCTGACCTTCGCCAGGTGACTCAGCTCCCTCCCTACAAAAGAAGGATCACAGAACCACCCTGCTCCAAGACAGCATTGCAATAATAAATGCATTAACAGTTGTATTAGTCACAAAAGCAATGAGAGGTTGGATGAATATGAAAGCTCACTTCACATTTGATTTCTAATGTTGCATCCCTGATCAGACCAAGTAACCTGACTTTATCTAAGTGTCACTCATGCTGGCAGCCTCTGGAGAGCAGACAAGGCAGCCTCCTCTGAATAATTTCAAGACCTGAGTGGAAAGACCCACCCTGGCCACTCTTTGGTTCTGCTGTCACTTTTCTTACAGTGCTTCCTCACATTTCCAGGGGTGCACACACTCAGAGAGCTGGAGATCTGAGCAGAATGAAATACCAAGAGAAAACAAAGCCTTAGGACACATACTTATATGGAGTCATAAAAACACAATTTAGCTTGGATTGTGTATTATCCTGGCAATCTCCAAGTGTAATTACGTGCTACTCCAGCTAATCTGAGGTGAATCCAAATGTTAGTGCACCATTTATTTGCTTTAATATAAATATAGGTCTTCGGAGAAAAGAGAAGCTGTGTTTGCCTGTGTGATAGACAAGTGGGTTTGAAATATCTACTAAACATTTCTGTGCCTTAGTTTTATAGGTAGGATTCACACTACAAACTCTTTAAAGAGTAAGAACTTTACTCCAAACCTCTTGTACTCCCCTCCCTCCATCTCAGTGTTGCTGCTCTGCTTTGGGAGCTCTGTAACGCCAGATTTCTCGATTCAGCCAAGGAATAGCTGAAATAATAAGGAAATGGGAGGAAGGTCGAGCTGACCTTGTGCTGCACACAATGTCTGGGTAGGAGCCTACTGGGCACCAGCTACGTCTGGCTAATACGGCCTCCCCGCATGGAAAGCTGCTGCTTGCTGGAGTTAATATTCACACCCACTCTGTGCAGGGCTTGCAAGTATCCAAGGAGCAATTAACCTGCCACAAATGCTTGTTTAGTCATTTTTAATCCAAGGCATTGACAGGAAAAAATTATGTTTTTTCCTGCCTGGCTTAGAGTACGAAACGATGATGACTACAGATTTACTGATGGAAAGCTTCCTAAAAGGAATGCTCAAACAATGAGCCCTCCAAACAGCCTCTCTTTACTCTCTGATTTTCATGCAGCGAGGAATCTAGATTTCCTATGACTTATACCTGCTTTTGTGAGGGTAATGCCCCTTTAAAACATGCCAGTTCCTCCTTACTGGTGCAGCTGCCTTGCACTTAGAAAGAAACAGTTAAAAGAAATACATTAAATCTTATGCCAGACCTGCTGTCTCAATTCCATTGAGTCAATCAGCACGTTGAGGCTGGTGTAAATCAAAGGCAATTCTGCAGTACAACACCATTTTGTAAGGCAGGTACTGCCCTGCAAAGGTAAATGCATATGCATATTAACTATCAGAATTTATTCAAAGTTCATAACCTCCCAGTGTTTTGCTTGTAGTCTAAATATTCAAACACATGATTTTAACTGACATGTTTAAGTGAAGTTCCAAAGACATATGTACAGGGCATATACTATAGATGTGTAGATACATCATGCATACATATTTATTTCACTACACAAGAGGATGGAATCATTGCTATATCTCATGTAAGGCTGGTTGCTGTTTTCTGTAGATCATGATGACAGCCTCAGTTGGAAAACTACAGGAAATTAGCCTTGAATACTCTGCATAAATTATCAGCTTTTGAAGAGCTGCAAGAAATCAACTTATATTCAAGTTAAAACTGTTCCTCAAGAAACATGCACATTCCGAAAAACGTAATTTTTCAAGCCAGTTTAACTAAAGACTGTGAAGCAGAGGAAATGAATGCGCAAAAGAAAAGATTTGAGAGCACCCTGGGAATATTTATATTGTTAATTACCAGATATTAACAAAATATTAGTGTGTCTTATTATCACTGTATGTTTAAATATCGTGACAAAAATGAAACAAGGCTAAAAATTGTAGAATGTTTTTTTCTACAAACCAGTAGTTTACTGTGAATTTGTTACCACAGTTCTTTCCTTTAACTATTAAAAGGGACACTCAGCAGCAGAAGCATGGCTTTTCTGGAAAGCCAGAACATGGCTGAGGTACATTTTCTGATTTGGGATTTCAAATGTTTTAAAAACTATATCCAATCCATCTTCCACTTTTCTGCAGTACAGACATGTGAATGCATTCCTTGAAGCTCTGTACACTCTGAGCAGCCTCCACAGAAATTCTTGCAAAACCCAGCAGGGAGTATGAGATGGCTTGCCCAAAATGAAAGGAGGATCAGCTGCTGCCTTCTTGATGCAACAGCACAATGCTCTCTCCACATGAACAGGCAACTTTATCACCTGCCAGGTCCTTTCCGTGTTGATGAGCAGAAATAAGTGCAGCTATAGAAAAGCTGTGATCCAGAGATGGCTCTCAGAGCACCTCTCACTGGATAAAGCAGTGAAGTTCAGCTGCATTAGGCAAAGGCTTGTGGCACGAAGGGTAAAGCAGAGGTACTTGTCAACTTTCCCTTCAGTCAGTGCCTCGGGTGCTGCACTGATTCCTTGTACCTGTCACAGGAGGCACCTTGACTGCCAGGGGCAGCTGGCAATAAATCTCTGTTACGGGGCTGGCTGGGGCATTTGGCAAGTTTGTAAGCACGGAGACTTGCAATTGTGTGCTCTGTGCACCTGCACTGGGTGCACATAGCCAGTGAATTCCACGCTGGATGTTTATATAGACATACATCTGGTACATGAACAGACCCAAAAGATGTATTTTTCAATATAAGCCATGGCCATCCCACGTGACCTAAATTATTCGAGGGCAGGAAAGCTACATAACATAGTATCTTTGCTGATAACAAAGCAATAATCCCCTTTCTGTGAGGAAATGACAGGTTTGAAATTGCCTTGTGTTCCCAGACTTTAAACTTGGCAGCATGTCAGTTCTTGTAAATGTTTCACTCCAGAAGAGTCTGGTGATCCATTATTAGCAGCTAATTCACTGTCAGGCATGTGGGCAACAACATTTGGACAGGAGCGATGAAGCATCAGCTGTTAGTCTGCTGCAGCTCCCCACGTGCTAGAGATCGGGAGATTTTCTGACACAGGAATATATTTCATGTGTTGTGGGTCACTCTTCTGGTGAGAACAGCAATTCAGACAAAGTCTGGGCTTTGCAGAATCTCTTCTCCATGTGTGAGGCAAAGTCCCGCAGTCCCCTGTCCCATGGGCAGAGGGAAAGGAAGCTGTTTAGAGTAAAAAGAAAAACACGATGAAAATAAAAATGTGAGTGCTCAAAATTCATGTCAGCCTGAAAAATCACTGTTGGTCAAAAGTGTGTGTGTCTGCTACCTCGACAATCTTCCCTGGCAGTCAGCTTGAAGGGGGCATTTTGATTGATGATCATTTCCAATACAGTTCAATTCTTTTATAATGCTGTCTCCTTTTTAAAAAACAGGTAATTAACAGTAATGAACAATTAAAAATGGCTTTACAAATATCGCCATGCTCTTAAACAGGAAATTACTAAACTCATTGTATGCTTATCTGCCGCAAAAAAGATTCAGTCAGCTCTTCTATTTATAACAGCATCTCCCTCGACTAATTAGCAGCATTAGCATTCACAGGCTGTTCACCAGGAGGATCCAAAGACCCTCATCTCCTGGTCTGGGCCTGGATATTTTGCATCATATTCCCATTAGCTCATGGGGACTTCCTACTACCTGCATCCTCAATAAGTCAAGACTCTCTCATCTCTTGTCTGTACTTTTGTCAGTGCCAGAGCCTGTTCTGCCAGGAAGTCACAGCTCTGCGTGTGGGCACCGTGGCACACAGCACACAATTCTGCCTGGACTCACCACTGTCACCAAGCCCTCAGCCCTGTATCACCTCCAAGTCCATTGCAGAGCCATCATAGCAGGCAAGAGCTGTTCAGCGGGAATAATATTAGATTTTTGCCTATGCCTGAGTGACAGAGAGAAAAGAAAAAGCTTTCCAGAGCAGAGGGGAAAAGTCAAATTATTCTGAGTATTTGCCAAGAACGGGAGAGATGCTTTTAAAAGGGGAGTTTGATATCAGATTGAAGCAAAGAAAGAAAATGAGGAGGAATATGCCCTAAAATACTTCCCTTTGCTGGGCTGTTTGTCTTCTAGGAAATAACAGACTGAGATTGCATTGGGAACCCAGCTCAAACTGCAAGGGGAAAAGTTGTGAAGTGAGAAAGGTTGGCTTGGGGAGAGATCAGACACTCTGTGGAGCTGGCAGTGATGCAGTAAAGGGTGGGGGGAGGAATGGGGGTGGAAATCCCATCCTAGATTTGACACTTAGGGAACTGCAAAGCTGTGCAAGGAATAGAAGTCAGGCAGCTCTTCAAAAATAGGCTGGGAAATCCAGCAAAGATATAAGCTGTGCTGGTGGCTGCTTATGAAGCCAGGACCTGTGAGGAAAGGGCTGTGAGCATTTGCATTGCCAGGAGGTGTGCAGAAAGCATTGCACCATGCTCAGACTATTTACACAATGATTCTCCTGGCTCTGGGAGGTGTTCAGACTGCCCCTTTGAGAAACTCATTTTGTATTTATAAGGTTTTATGAACTTGCAAAATCTTTCAGAGCTCCTGATCTGTGTGTGATTTCCCATGCTTTTCTTCAAGTGCTTTTCTTCTCCATAACAATGTGTTATTAACTTTCAAAATCTTATTGCATGACTGTAAAATTCATGTGAGGTTTCAGAGCACTGAGTTTCAATGGTTCAAACTGATCCTTCGGAAACAAAGGAAAACATGTTCTGGGAAACAAGAGAGGGCAGGAGGGCTGCAATAATTCTTCATATGGGGAAAAGAAAGTTGGAGTTGTTTAATAAAGGAAGAACACAGCCATGTTCTTTACTCACAGGGGGAAGGTACAGAGAAAGAGAAAGGTACAGTGAATGTGAAGATCAAAAAGGGGAAGAAAACAATTTTTGGCCTTCTCCAGATTGTCCTTTATACTGCAGACTAGGTGCTGTGAAACCCATCCATGCAAGTCCTCAGGACATTTTGTTTCATGGCCAATACTTAATCTGCAGCCAAAAAAATGCACACAAGCATCCAGACTTTCCTTAATATGTTGGTAGGTTCCCAGTAAGAAGATTTGTCACACATCTTGAAATGCAGCCCACAAACCCACTTCTCAGACATCACATGTTTCAAAGATTTGCAGATGCCAAAGGTAGAACAAAGCATTCACATTTTCTGTGTGATACAGGCCACAAGATACCAGTTAGCACATTTTAGATCAGTAAAATAATTCTCATTAGTATCAGTTTATCAGAAGGAAAGTCACATAGTTGTAAGAAAAAGAAAAAAAAAATAAGCTATGGAGAATCTATTCAGTCTCATCGATCTCAGTATTAATGACCTCCTTGCTGAGCAGTTCAGCTCTGACTTTAGATTCAATTTTTCTAGATTTGGAAACTGTCAAAATGCCTGGGTGAGACTCTCCAACCTTTGTGATAGAAAGGAGCTGGCATTAGCTGATTATAACAGCATTTCTAGCTCGAGCATATCTGCATCTCTGAAAATACTATGAATTTTGACAGGTTTTCAATACATTTGTCCACCCACAGAGCTGATGTCATCTCACTTGCTGAAGGAAACTATAAAGGATAGATTTCCTTTGGCTCAAAAGAGATGTCTGAGTAGCAGGCAAAGTCTGTTCTTCCACAGACATTTCAATTAGCAGGGAATAGCCTGAGAATCCACGGGCTGTTACAGTCAGTCAGTGGCCAGAAACAATTAGAGATCCTGGCTGGGTGTTTTTTCATCCTGCATCCCTCAGACAGCCCAGCTCTCACGGTGGGAAGAGCCAGAACTGCCTCTTGCTGAGGTACATGATTTAAAGGCATCCTCTCTTCACTGGCACAAGGGTGGGAGAAGGATGACATTCCAGACCTGGTGGTACAGAGGGGGTGGGAGCACTGATGAAGTCCAGATCAGTGAAGTGAGCCAGTCTCCAGCTGCTCCCACAGTGTACAGCCAGCCAGCTCAGTCCCACTGGTGTTCCCAACACCTTCTCCTCTCATCCCATCCTTTCCCTTGCAGCACCCCCATGGAGGGGCACCCTGACAGAGGCAGCTCTGGTGCCACGTGTGTCTGAATGTCACTTATTGCTCTGGGCACTGGGGCCCGGCATCTCAAACTCCTGCTACATCCCCACACTGGACCCCACCACTCTGCTCACCTGCAGAAAGAATGGCAATATTGGGGCATCTCACTTTTTGTGACATTACTGATGGAAAAAGGGAGAAACCCCAGCACTGCCACACACCTTGGATATGCACCCCTGGCCCCACACTCCCAGGAGTCCTGCTGGAAGACAGGTTTCCCAATTTCCCTGCAGATAGCTCTTCCAGCCTGCTTGGGAAGGGATGGAGGAAAGTAGGGAGATCTGATATTGGCTCTTCCTACTTGCAGCTTAGAAATATAAGAGCTGTAAAACTAATCAGTTGGTGAAATTTTCCTCTGTAGGAGTCACAGCCAGTGAAATAAGCATTAGAAAAAGATGGATGTGGCAGGTCTGATTAATCCAGGTGCTTTTCCTGAATAACGATAATTGGGGTTTAGCGTGGCTATACGTATAAAATCAAATTTAATCAGCAAATGGACTGCCTCCAAACTTACTGCCAACCCACCCTCACATTTATCTAGGTCTACTGCTATAATTTCATTGAAATTGAAGTTTTCACCCTGAAAATTTATTCTTTCACCTTTGATGGCATTTTAATCCTTTCCTTTGCGAAATACAAATTCGGCCTTTCACTCTAAGAAGTGGAGCTGCATGTTCATGTGCCTGGCCCTGTCAAGAGGCATGAAAGATCAGTGAACTTTACCTCACCTATGGCCACAGGACTCTGTTAATTCACAGCTTAGAAAGGGGAAACAGCAGGGCAGTTCACTGAGTGTCAGCTGGAGCTGCCAGCAGGAAAATATACCTGAATATTCAAACTAGAGGAATAGACTACTCCAGCTCCAGGAGCAGCCCCGTGAGCTGCTAATTGTGGTTGGCCTTTATCTCCATTGGCTTTCTTATTTACAGCAAATGCAATATGGCTCGTTAGTACTGCAGCACACAGACACAAGTGTAATTACAGTAATTACTTCTCTCAACTATCCCAATCATAAGCATCTGAGCACCATCCCTTTGGATAGTCAGAGGACCTGAAGAGGACACTTGAAATGCATCCTGCTCTTGTGATGACATGGAAGATCCTCACAGATTCTGAGTGGTTGTGAGGCAACTTCACTGCATTTAGCATTACCTTGTTATTTATGTGATGTATGAGGTTCTGTGGGTTAATAAGCAGCATTCTGCCTCACAACACCAGTGCAACCCAGACTGTGCTCCAGAAGAGGGATAACCCCAGAAAACCAGAGCTCAAACCTCCCTGGCCAGCAGTTGGTAGCTGTGGTTTGACTCCAGCTCCCAGATCTGCTCAACAACCCCTGGCATCCCAACGTGCCTGCCTTGGCTCTGCTCACAGACAACAGATAGAGCTTCTTGACCTCCAGCCTAGCCAAGTTGTTGCCTGGATTGCCTGGCTGGGATCATCAGTAGCCATGTTCTGAACTCTTTGGATTGTTGCCTGCCAAGGGAAATGTTTATATGTGTACATACACATATATGTGAACATGCTTAGCCACGTACAAACTGCTTCTCTCAGCTTCAATGAAAATCCCACGGAAGCCCATGGCTAGGTGACAGGGAGGGACCTGGATGCACTAGAAAAAATAAATAAGAAGAATGGCTGGAGCAGTTTGCCTCATCATTTCCACCAGAAAACAGTGCCTGCACAGTCCTGGAAAGTGGGAACAATGCTCCTGGCTTGTAAATCAGGGGCTGAATTAAAAGGCAATTAATGGAGTTTGGTCATTATGCATTCCTACAGACATGGTACTACTGAGGGAGAAGAAAACAAGCTGAATGTATGTGCAGACACCGAATTTCAGTGTAGCCCAGCTGTTTGAGCTCAGCCTTTTTTATCCTACAACCACTCTTGGAGTGGCATCCCAGGCTACCTCCCTCCCCTGTGGGCTCTTCTGCCTCTGAGCGCTTGGCACAAATGCTTAACAATCCAAGAGTTGGTTCCAAAAGGATGAAGCAAACTGGGAAAGCAGCCACAGCCCCAGGGGAACAAGATACAGATGCTTGGGGTCATCAGGCCTGGAGATGCAGGGCACATGTTCTCAGTGACCAGGATCCAAGCCAGATGCTTCCTTTTTTCTCCTTCTCTTTCTTGTTGCCTTTTCAACTAAACTCTTCTTGACTGGTTCTGGGCTGAGCACAGCCATAGGGAGGAAAAAATAAATGCATGCCCTGCCAGTTCCTGAATGTTTTCCAATGATCAGCTTCTGGTATTTGCTGGTTTTCAGCCATTCCCTAGCAGAGGTGAGGAATATGATGAGGAATACAAGACTGACAGGAAGAAAATCCCTGTCATTATGCTTGTTTGTGCATCCCCTAGGACTAGCCAGTCATGTGAGAGATCCTTGGGACCTGTGGACCGAAGTACAATGACCAGCACTCTAGAGTCACATGTCTTCTCACAGGTCTCTGCAAAACTTTTATAGTCTTTTATAGAGTTTTATAAGGCTGCTGGATCCTGTTACATGTGACACACAATGGGTTTTTCTTGCAAATGTTTTCACAGTGGAAAAGTTAGTGGGAACAGGCAGATGCTTCCATGGATTAAATCTGTTTTTGCCATGCAATATGGGAGAGTTCTGCAGCAGGTACACTACATGGTGGCTGTGCTCTGGCACAGTGGCACACACTGATGGAGCACAGCTCTGCCACTGCTTTGGCACAAGAAAAACCTGGCCCAAGCTAGGATTTCTACCCTCAAACAGAAATAGCATCTCTTCCACCCAAACAGGATATGAAATTCCAAATTACATAAGGGAAGAAAACCCCCAAGGTGTTCCTCAAGCTCATCAGACATTGTCAAGTACAAACTGAACACTTTTCCCTAGTGCTTACAACATTCATAGAGCCATTCCCTTGCTTTATTACAGATTGGCCTCTATAATAATGCTAAAGATCAAACCACAAAATCTGCATTTCCCTTTATGCAGATTGCATTTCAGTTGAGGGGCCTGGAAGAGAGGAGAGCTGCCAGCATGGGATGGCTGCATTATTTCCTGGAGCTTCTGCTGGAGGGCTGCAAAGCATTTAGTGCTGGTTGTGTTCCAAGAGATCGACTTGTGCTGGCACCACCCTGCCAGGGCAAAACACTGGCAGTCTGTGCTCCCTAAAGGGCTTAATGCAAGAGGAATCCTTTATCAGCTGTCCTCAGGGAAAACTTCTTTGTCAGGTGCTTCAGGGTTTGGGTCAGCTGTGAGAGAAGAGGTGGAGGTAGTGCCTGGGACTGGAGTGGCAGCAAGGATGCCTTTCATGGAAATTCTGTGACCAGTCCAATGGAAAATGTTACTTGGGGCTGGTTACCTCCTCTGTGTTGTGAAGGGTGCCCTGAGCTGGCACCAGTGGGTGATGCTCAGCTCAGCCCATTGCACCTGCAGTCAGAGTAAACCTCTTAAGATACAATCTGTGAGTTTAAATAGAAAAGAAACAAAAGCATCTGATGATGGCACAAGCAGATCACGCCTAACAGCTGATAGAAACCAGGATAAAATGTCATTGCTTTGGTTATCAGGACAAACTGGCCCTGTCTGTGACACAGCTCAGCCACAGTTGATGATACAGAAGGATCACTTGATACTACTGTAACTTTTTGAACCTGAACTAAAACTGTAGAAATAATAGTCAAAGGAAGGAAGCACAGGCTTGAATGATGTATGTTCAGATGATAAAGTATATCACAGAAGGCAACAGGCATTCCTCTCTATCAAAATGTCCACTTAGATGGAAAAAAAATCGTAATACTGCACAAAGTAGCCTTGCTGAAAGAGTCTCCAAAAACCTTTAAATGCAGCTGAAATTTGACTTGGTACTTAGAGCTCAGCCCACAGCTTATCAGAACTACTTTGCAGAGTCTTTTATTCATTAATGGCTGGAGATGCTGCACCTCTTCTTGTATTTTTTTCCTTTCCTTTCTTGTTTTGTTTTATATTATGTGTACATAGATACATACCCATATATATATTTATGTATGTATATATAAACAGAATCCCTGCCTTCCTGGATGAATGATGGGATGCCTGTGATTACAGCAAGAATCATGCACCCTGGCAAAGACATACTTGTAACCTGGAGGTCAAGAGGTACCATCATACACCGAAGGACCACATAAAACTTCTCAGTATCACAAAAAGCTGCCAGTGGAGAGGCAGACTCTTGTGATA
This sequence comes from Pseudopodoces humilis, assembly GCF_049639895.1. NCBI lineage: Eukaryota > Metazoa > Chordata > Aves > Passeriformes > Paridae > Pseudopodoces > Pseudopodoces humilis. Next base: position 13,976,585 of record NC_142210.1, read on the forward strand.
TGGTCCCTTCCCTGTTAGGAATCGGGCTGAGATAAAATCACCCTGAAAATTAATCTCTAAAGTTCACTTAAATTAAATAATTATCTGTGTTAAATTAGAACACTTGAAGCAGTATAGCATTATAATTTTCCCTCAACTTGAGAATAAATACTCATCTTTCCAAGATCTACAGAACACTTCTCCAAAGGTGCTATCCCCATATTTTATCTTCAACTGCTGCAAAACACAGACATTTATTTCCCACTATAAAAAAATACATGTTTTATAAAGAAAAACCCACTGGATAAATACTTTTTTTTTGTTTTTCAAACTGAAACAAATTTCTCCTGGCCTCAAGGATCTTCCCCAGGACTCATTTAATTGTAAACCTGGACTTGTACAACCCTTATTAATTCAACAGTGTTAAAGGACGTGTTATTTGATTATATGAGTCTGCTCTTCAGTGGCACAACACTTAGCCATTATACAAATAGACAGAGATAAATTATAATTAGAGACTTCAGGAATGTTCTGAAGATCACTTTTAATTGGCAACAGCAATAAAAAAACCCTAATTCACTTAATTAGGCATGTGATAGATATTATGACTTGTAAAACCTATCTAAGCTTATTGATAAGGAATAATTATTTAAAGTGGCTTCTGTTTACTGAAGGAACAGCAGCAGATACATTATAAACAGTGTTAGATCTGCAAGTCTCTGATTAGTGTGGGCATTGGCATTTTTGCTCTCTTTTGTTCTGCTGTAGCACTTAAATGGTCTGCAGCATGGCAATAAGGGTAACACTGGGCTTCTGCAAAGACTATGGGCTGTTCATGACAAATTAGCAGAGGTTCAGGTCCAAAAGTGCTGTTTTCAGTCCTGTGCCACAATAACACCTCCATGCATAAAAGACAATGTATGAAAACCCCCAGAAGAGAGTTACTCCCAAATGCTGGGTATGATGTCCTGAGCGTTCCCATTTCAGGTTACTGAAGGATATTATCATTTGCACAAGGTCTGGAAATTGGTCTCACACTGTGCTTTTAATGACAAGGGAATTTCATGATTTGGAAATCTAAGCAACTCATCAGGAGGCTGGGCTCTTAAATGACGTTTAAATTGAATGGTGGGTAAGATGTTCTCCAGAGCATCCTCTATCAGCTTTATGTTTTGAGTTTTGCCAGTCTCAGGGTAAAAACTATAATTAATTTCTACTTTTCAAACATTTAAATTATAATTAAAGACAACATACATAATAAGGAAGTTTTCTCTTGATATTACATGCAATGTTGGAGTTAATTATTATAATTTTAGCTCGTGGTTTTTATCATTCAGAATGTTAATCTCCCTGTCACTCTGAAAGACTGAGGAAAACTGAGAAAAAAATTGTTATTGGTTTTTCCAAACTAAAAAAAAAACTTCTATGCACAAGTTGAATGTAGCATGCATCTAATTATGATGAAAATATTTAATTGGCAATGACTACATAATAAACTTTGTTCTTGTTCTCAAGAGGTTTTCTCCCTTTTTAAGAAGTACTTTTGGTAATTAAACAAAGGTGAAAGAATATCATACACAAAATTGTGTTAGCTCATTAACTGTGTTGTTGTACAGATTCAGGTGATACAGCTTTGCTAGATTCTTGATCACAGAGTTACAGAATCTGCTGAGTTGGAAGAGACCCACAAGGATCATCAAGTCCAGCTCCTGGCCCTGCACAGCACCATCCCCAGGAACCACAGCAGTGCCTGAGAGCATTGTCCAAACACTTCTTGAGCTCTGCCAGGCTGGTGCTGTGACCACTGCCCTGGGGAGCTGTTCCAGTGCCCAGCCACCCTCTGGGGGAAGAACCTTTTCCTGATACCCAACCTAAACCTCCCCTGACACAACCTGAGGCCACTCCCTCGGGTCCTGTCCCTGTCACCACAGAGCAGAGCTCAGTGCCTGCCCCTCTTCTTCACAAGCATCAATGCTCCCTCTGCAGCTTCCCACCAGGGAACAGCCTGCCCAGCCAGGGAGACTCCCTGGGAGGCTCAGGTTAAACAAACTTTCAAGTTTTGCAGAATGGGGTCCATGGTTGCTCTCTGGGAGCCGCTAAATTACAATGATTCAAGAGAAGCAGGCCGGGTTTTGCCCTCTTAGCGACCTGGGCATGGACTGCAGGTGTCTGGGCATTCTTAGTGCCTGCACTTTGTACATCCAGAGAGGTGACAGACACAGCTGGGACGCTGTCGGGGCAGCAGGAGAGACCAAAGGGCCAGGCTGCTGCTCTGCAGGGGGAACACAAATCCCATCCTGGGCAGGTGTGCAAGTCTTTCCTCCCTGTTCAGTCCTTGCATCTTGCTGATTGCCCTGGGCTGGCTGTGCCTGCAGGGGAGCTGAGCATGCACTGATGCAGACTTGGCACAGTGACACCACATCCCCACAGCTCTGGCCAGCTCCAGGGGGACAGCGAGCTCCTGGGTGCTAGCAAGGAGCAGGCAGAGGTGCTCAGTGCTGCCCACTGTGCCAGGTTTTGCTCCTGGGCTTCTGTGAAATCCAGGAGTGCTCACGGAGAAAATTATAAAAGCACAGGACAATCACAACCCCTCCTTGGAGAAACAGATTGCTTCTCCATTGTCACACATCCATCATCATTCACAACCCAGGAAGCCTATCAACAACCAGGAAGAAACCCCATATGTTTCATTCTAGCATGCAATATTCATCTTTTTTCCCTTTCAATGTGAATACACCTTTTTCAGGAAAAACACTGTTGCAGTGTCTATGGTGCAAATGTCCACATTGATCTGGATTGTGGAAAGAAGTTACACTGCTGCAGAGTTTAAAATCTCAGTTCAGAGATATTTTTTAAGTCCTTCACATGCAGAAACAGTAAAGCTTCTCCAGACAGCAGCAGAAGTATTTGCTACACCATATTAGCTACATCACAAGCAGCAAGGACTTAAATCTTCACACACACCCAGGTTTTGCAAAATCTCCCAGGATGTGAACCTGAACCAAAAGGATGGATATCAAGCTCTGATGTAAAGACATGAGAGATAACACTTTGGAACAGAAAAATGACTTGAAAAGAGAACAGTGAAATATTATCTTGAACTCAAGAGAACAACAACTTGCAATTCAAACTCAATTACTTTTTCCAGCACTTAAAGTGAAATTGCTTTGGCAGTGCACAATGCTGAGAAGTTGATTGACATGATCTAGCATTTCATGGACATAACCTGGCCCAAAATTATTTTTTTTTTTTTTTTTTTAAGCTAGTACCTATAAATCTACACAAATACACTTAGCTTTATTTCATCCTATCCAAAAAAAATTCTGTTGCTAGAGAAGGAAAGGAGAATGGGAGTTCACAACTACCAAAATTTATACCTTTATTCCAGAAAAAATCCAGCTCTACTGGGATTAATGCAATAAACCCCAGGTTTCCTTAGATTTTGGTGCTGAACATGTGCTTAGAGAAAAACCTATTTGTGGTTCTTGCCCAGTAGCTGAGCCACAATCAGCTTGCTTGTTAACCTGCCATTGCCATACAAAAACTGAGGATGTGACACAGCAAACCCCAGCACACACTGTAAGCTATGGAAAGAGATTTGCTGCAGGCTTTTTGGGCTTTTCAGCTGATGTCAGTCAAGCTGCTTCAGGTTTGGGTCCCACAGCAACTGAATTCTTTCTGCAACAGGCTGCAAGGATTAACCAAGGCAGCAGAGATTAACTGTGCCACAAAGCTAATTCCCCCCCAAGACTTTCTCCACTAATGGAGGAGTTCTCAGTTCAGGTTTTGCAGCATGGCCATCAACCTTGAAAAGCTCAGAAATATCAGGATGCAAAGTGTGAGCCTATCTCTATTTTAAGCCTCATGGGAATTCTTCCTAGCTGACTTTCCTGTGTTTATGCCACAGTTAGAGTGGCCCACTGTTCAGTGCCACCCTGCTTCCCATGGGAATGAAAGGTCCACCAGAGCAGGGAATTACAGCATGGGTTTAGCAAGCAGGTTGTAACTTCTATGTGAGAGCATGGAACAGCCCTAGGTCAATAAAGCCTATGTTTCCTCAAACTCTGAAAATCCAGGTTTCCCTAAAAACAAAATTGCAGTTTTGCCTTCTAACCTGCTGAAATAAACAAGGAGCTTCAGGGTCCTTCTCACTTCCTCCAGCTCCCAGGGTCACACATCCCACTCTTCACTTAGACTTCATTTAGCGCATCGTCTGGCATCCATCTCTCCAAAAACAGAAGGGGACATGTTTCAGATCACCACTCACTCCCCTTCACAGAGAGATGGAATGGCTTAGGTTGGAATGAACTTGAAACATCATCTAGTTCCAAGCCCCCTGTCATATGCAGGGACACCTTCCACTATTCCAGGTTTCTCCAAGCCCTGTCCAACCTGGCCTTGAGCACTGCCAGGAATGGAGCATCCACAGCTTCCCTGGGCAATCTCTGCCAGTGCCTTGCCACCCTCACAGCAACTCCCCCCACTTCTGGGCACAGCCCCTCTCCATAGCACCCTGGAGTGCCTTGTCTTTCCCTGAACTGAGCTTTCCACATCTACCTCCACGCACAACACTAATGAAGCATCCTGGTTTATCTGTCAGAGAAATAACATTTGATGCAGTGCCTCTGAATGGAGTGATTTGTCAAGGTAACTGCAATAGGAGGACAGAGCAGTGCTGGGAGCTAATGTATTACTGTTCTGATAGATTGATGGCTGACATTGCTGGACTTCTCCATGGAGGAACTGCCTGGACCATTGAAAATGCCATGTTGAAAATACTAGTATTTATCACTTCCAGGGTGTTTTATAGCTTTGGATCTCTTTACAAAAATTAACCAATGGATCTCCTCCAGTTTCTGTGGTGAGAACATCACCCTCATCTTACAGAAGGGGAAATATGAAGGCCTCATGAACTGGCTGAGTCCCCACAGATCTCACTGAACACTCCAAGAGTAACAGGAAAAGTGCAGGTGAGACATAAACCCATAAAGACTGAACTACAATGAAAAGATTGTTTGGAAACTACATTAAAATCTGTTCTCTCCCACAGGAATGTGGAAATATACCCTTTGTTTTTAGAGATGTGATACCATATCTCTAAATTAGGAAGAGCAGAATTCTGAATTGTTAATGTTTTACCTGGTGCCACAATCCAAACCCTATTTTTGATGTACCATTGACCTCTTTGCTTATTAGTACCATATGTCACAGCAATTCAGTGAACAAAAAAAAAAAACAAAGCAGTGTCTGGACATTATTTAAAGTCAATTTTTTTTGTAACTTTTGTGTCAGTCCTAGAACTTCACAGCAGACAATCCCTTCCTTCCGAGGTCTCCTCACCAGTACCAGGTTTGCAAGTAGCAAGCCTATTTTGAGTCTATATTATAAACAAGCATCCTGGCAAAGCCCAGCATCCCTTGACTGCCCAGTGACTCTCTCTATGCAGAAAAATAGGAAATGAGTCTCCCTTGTAGGCTATCAAAGCCCTGGCAGCACTGCAGGGCTGTTTGAACGTGCTCCTCTCCAACGCCTGATTTCAAAGCTGAGTTCTGCTCCTGGGAACTCCCACACACCAGTACAAGTGCTGTTTGTATTACTTAGGAAAATAATGAGGTAATTTCCCCTCTGCCTTGTCCTTCCAGCTGTCACTGCCTGCAGAGGCCATTCCCTCCAACCTCTGTGGTGCTCCTGGTTGTTCACAAGTGCTACAGAACAGCTCTGTGAGCTGACATCATTGCCTGGCACCTCCCTCTGCTGCTTTCCATTTTCAAATTGATGTATGCCTTATAAAGGTGAGGAATTGAAAGCAGGCAAAGGAGACATTGTACTACAGTCTAAGGGGTCTTCAAAATGAGAATTAAACACCTGAAATTCCATCTGTGCTTTTGGTAAACCTCTGGCCCTCCAAATGAAGGTAATCAACACAGTATTTTTGACATTTGGAAAGCAAACTACTGAATGGCCCAACATTCCTTACCTTTAATGCTAATACTCACTTCCCTTAATCCCCACTCTTGAAAAATGCATCAGGCATATGTCTCTGTTTGCAGAGGACAAAACCCAAACCAGCCAGCCCAGAATAGCTTTGATCTTATTTATTGAAGTTGTCTTTGTGAAATATGTTCCTTTTAAAACTCGGTTATTAGAAGTTCAGAAAAATGTGACCATTAAAATAACTTAGCACAGACTGGGATCAATTAAAATAAATGGGTAGGAATAAGGACTTTAAGAACAAGTTGCTTCATCAGGGAATTCAGCACTCAGCTGTGTCTACCTTGGCTTCAGTCTGCCACATGTATATTCATAGTGCCTTGATTCAGAGTTACACACAGCAGAATGTCTTGGTTATTAGATCAACTCAAATGTGTTTTTATTTTGTTTTTCTTTTTTTTTTTTAAGTAGAAAGACTTCTTTTTAAAAAAGAGAGTGTAAGGCAATTCACTGTCAATGAATCTTTAGTGGTCTCTTTTCTTTTTCAGCCAGATGGAATTGCTATACCAGATCTCTGTGTATATAAACCTATGCTTAAGTTTATTTTGATCCAGCAAATCAGATATTTAAGGATAGATTATTCACAAGACTGTATGACTTTCTGAGGGATTTGGGGAATTTAACCTCCCTTTGTTGAAAATTGTAACCAAAGTACTGAACTGAATAGGGATGAACAAGATTAACTGGAATTTTTAGCTCACCAGATGTGCTACTTTCTTCCCAAACTAGTACTAAATCTAAAGAAGGGGAGACATTGCTGAATATACCTTACACAAAGAGAATTTTTCCTGATGAAACATAAGCCTAGATTTAAAAGCACTTATCAGCATGAAAAAGGAATTCAGAAAAAAAAAATATAGCAGGAAAAGAAAAAACTTGTAACAGGTGCACAGCCTCTCTTGTGGCTTGAAAGTAGGTAGAAGTTTTTTCTTTTCTGTTTACATTCAAAATAGAGAAACTTTGCAGGAGTGCTTCAAGATCTGAATATTTTCATATCTGAGACCCAGCACCTTTCCATTCTAGAAAAATAAGATGAGGTTAATGCACATTATGGGGATTCAGGAGCCCAGTAAGACTTGAGCTTAACCAGCGATTTTCAATGCAAGGAGTCAAACAACCAGAGTGACCCCCAGGTTTTTTTACCCATTTCTTGTAACCCTTTTTGCTGTTCTTTGGTATAATCCTACTGTACCATGACTGCCTTTCCATGTAGTGAAGAACTGTTCCAGCCCAGGCTGGGGCTTCGAGCAACCCAGTCTAGTGGAAGATGTCCCTGCCCTTCCTGTGCGTTTTTAAGAAGATACATTTGTTTTAAGCATACTGAAGATTAATGAAGCTTAATTTTACAAAACCACTGTTTTCCACCAGCCTCCAGTTGTCCATCTACAGGTTTTGTTGAAAGTGCTTCCAACCTTATTATCAGGTGGTTTTCAGTAACTCTGCCTAAGCATGAATGTCATTTGAGCAGGAACTCTGCATCGTGAGAAATTGCATCTCAATAAAAAGCTTTTGGAGAGCAGCAGTTCTCCAAGGCACAGAGTTATTAATGTATTAGAGCATGCTAGTTAAGCAAGGTAATTAATATATTAATATATCTCTGAGCATTAGGTATGCATGGCCAACTCTGATAGCTGTCAGCAAAACATAATCTAGGTAATTTCTAGCACATAAATTGAATGCACTTTTGATAAACAATTTGTAATTATGAAGACTAATTAATTTTGGGGAAAAGCTTGCTTTTGTTTAATTTGAACAATAAATTTAATTATGATAACAAACACCCAGTGGACAAACCATTCTGAAGAACACTATCTCTGTCCACAAAGAATCAGTTTTCTTTTATTTAAAACCTGATCCTGGAATGTCACCAAGAAAAAAATAATCTTTGCTTATTGCAAACATTAACATGATTTCCTGTGTCATATTTAGGGATACATTTGGCATTAAACTCACTTGCAATGGTGCCAACCACATACACATTGAGGTATCACAGCCTGCCTGATGCTCAAAAGTGTGGGTGAGATATTCAATACCACAGGCAATTGATAGAAAACAAGTAGCTGGAATAGAAGGTATTTTTTTTATTATCAATGTCCAGCAGCCTGGGTAGTGCATAGAAAGCAGTAGAACCAGACCAAAGGAAAAAAACTAAGCTGTGCCAGGCTTTCTCTTTTTCTCCTCAGGACAGCAGTCATCCTTAAAAACTGCCAAGGTGGGAACCAAACCCTGTTGTCCTTTGTCCCCCCTTACATTCAGTAATTCACCCTCTCACAGCTGGGACACAGCAGGCATTTTTGTGGTCCCAGCACCAGTCCCTTGGGCAGAAGTTGCTGGTGAGCCCTTCTCAAGTAAAGCTGAGAGTCTGTAATGGCACAACTCTCCCAGTGCTTCCTTGTTTTGCCTGTTTTCTCCTCTGCCCTGAGCAACACGTGTGGGCTCTTTGGAGCAGGATATTCAGTCCTTCATCCCAGCACAGAACAAATACTCTGCTGAGTGCATTGGGCTGTGCAGGCTGAGGGAGGGATGAGCACTGCTGCAGAGGGCTGATGGAAAAATCCTGCTTCCATGGCTGGGGACAAGCACTGCACCCTTGGGCAGAGCAGGAGCAGCCCTGGATCCCTACAGGCACCCCTTGTCTGGGGAGGCAGCGCTGCCATGGGCACCCCGCCACCCCAGGGGAGGGACCGGGCCCTCCTGTGCCTCCCCTCAGCCCTCCTGAAGGGCAGGAAGGTGGCCGTGGTGTCACACTGTCCCCTCCCTGCTCAGCAGGTGCTGCTCAGCATCCTCCCAGCCTGGGGATTGCTGCTCCCTCCTTCTCCTGCCCGCCAGCCGCTCACCGCGGAGCAGAGTTACACCGTCATGACCACCAGGCAGCTTTCAAAATAAAATATCCTGCTCCTGCCCGTGGCAGAGAGCTGCTTTTATTGACTCTGAAGTGTCACACTCCGCCCTCGTTTGTCCGCATGGGATTTGAGATTAGAAAGTGAAGTTCAAGCAGCCAGTTAAAATTGCTGAGATTTGGAAAGGGAACAGCACGAGAAGCGTGGATTCCCCTGAAGAAGGACAACAAGCCTTTGAAGTTTTTTTCCTTTGCTCAACCATCTAACTTGTGTGCAATTCATGGCCCCTAGGGTTAAGATTTGCATCCCAAAAGAAAGACTTGAAAAGTAGCTGGTTTGAGGCAATCACACTTAAAATCCAGAGACTTCCCAGGCTTCATGGAGAGTGGCATCGCATTTCTCCAAAGCCTCTCTAACCTTGATGCTGAGGAGTTGCTCCTGTCACAAACCTTTCATAGAGCGCTGAGTCAGGTGAAACATCAGCAGGGATGTGGCAAACTTGCTTACTCTTATTTTGTTTCATGATCATTGCCTTCCCTCGCTGAGTACCTGGCTTATCAGGGCAAGTTCTTCGCAAAGGAGTGCTTCAGCAGTGAGACATGCATTCAGAACACATAGGAAAGGCCACAAAACTATTAAAATAAAATAAAGGGAAAGAGAAAAGGGCACTTGGTCTGTTGAAATTCTGCTAAAGGCAGCTTGGAAGCACATAGGTCCTTTAAAAGACTTGAGATGAAATGCAGTCTTGACTTTGAAGTACTGTATATGTGAGCTAGGGATCATCCTGATGGAAAGATTAATACATCCTTCGTCCTCCCTCAAAAAGTTCTCACATTTATTGTTTTACCTCCTGCTGCATTAACCTCATTACAGCTGGAGGTTTCTGAGCTGTATTCCTAGGAATGAACTCAGGAAGAATTCTCTGGTTTGCTGTTCTTGTGTTCAGTTACAGGGGTAAAGCAGGGTTTGGGAAGTGCTTGTTACTCATTCCAGCTCTCAACTGGTCCCAGGCAATTCACCACAGAGGGTGAAAATCTCCCAGAAATGCCAGAGCCCAAGTGAAATAAGAAATCTAACAGCCAAGCAAAACCTGTTGGGTAAAGAGGAGAAGGGGATCAGCACGTGTCAAATCCAGCGGGGTAAGTCTGCTGCACTGTGGGGTTTCTGAAACCCTGACAGGTAAACCTGTGAGGGCAGGATGGGACATTTAGGAGCTAGCTGAGCAAAGACACTCACTGCCACAGAGTAGCCTCATTGTCAGACAAATCAGAGCACAGGCAACTGCAGCAGTAGGACAAATCTGACAGAAACCATTCGCAAAGGGCTGAGAGCAAATGGAAAGAGAAAAAGAAAAATTCATCAAACGCTTGGCATAAAACATCATTATCCTGATACCACAAATGAGCACAACAGGAATGAGCAAAATTTCTGTCACTCTGCAGAACACAGAGCCCTGCAGCTACCAGCGTTCCTCATGGGACAAGGGAATCCCTGCAGAGGCACAAATAGCGGCATCTGGCTTCGGGTTGAATTCCCAAGGTCACTTTTAAGCAGAGCAAGAATTTAGCTGCTGCTGAGACTTGGAATGTGGTACAAAGCACCACACTGGGCTGGCAGAAGCCCCCACGTTGTGCCAATGCAGAGCTCTGCCAGGGAAGAGCAGTGCAAGGGGCAGGGAGTGCCACATTCAGGGACGCCCTCCTGCTCTCCCCTCACTGTGGCACGGCCAGTTCACAGCTCCAGCAGCACTGAACGGGCTGCAGGGAGCCTGCCCATCCAGGCAAGGACCCAGGAACACAGTCGGGGTGGAAGGAGATGAAGGATGAAGATTTTATTATTAAGAATGTAATTGCATTTAATCATTTGACATTATAACCAAGTAACTGGCTTTCAGGTCATTGCCCTACAGAGGATCTGCTGCACAGGGAGTGCTGCGACTTGACTGCTTTTGATGAAAAGTCCCTGCAATTACAAGATTCCTGGAAAATGTCTGGTTTCACGACAGCATTTTCTGACTGAAAGCACAGTGCAGGGCAGTTCCAGCCAGCACAAATGGTGAAATCACCTCTCTGTAGAGCAGGGATCCAAGGCACAGGAGGTAATTTTCACCGGAGAGTTTACAGCAAAGCAAACTGCAGGAGGAGAATCCTGACTGCAGTGTTTGCTTCAGGTACACAAGGGTGATTCTCATTAGCAACAAAGTCATTATTTAACATAATCTTTACCTTCTCCTTGAAGAGAAAATTGGTACATGGCCAAAGGTTTTGTTTCCCACCCATCCACCTGGATAAAAAGCCATCTTAAATTTTCTCATAAGCTTTCCTGCCTGACTCTCCCACCACAGGATTTGTATGCTTCATAAAAATTAATGAATTAACTCTCCCAGCAGCTCTATGACAACAGAAAATATTACCCCCACTTTACATATTTTAAAGATGCAGACAACACTACAGGCTTGCACTGGATGTCCAATATAAAGGATGGGAGTCACATGGATTTCTAGGGTGCCTGATATTTTTATGCTCAGAGAGCAGCTCCAAGAAAATTCTGTTAAAGACACAAATATGAAACACTGGGAATACAGATGTGATTTATCTCCATCCTATCAGCCAGGCACCTAACAGAAACTAAATTAGGCCTTTACTTGCTTAATCCTCCTACATAGCTTCTGAAGAGAAGTAAAGCAGCTTGTGACCACATGGCTGTGCAATACCTACCCTGGCTCTCCTCTCTCCATATATTTTCCTCATAAGTGTGGAATGAGTTTTCTGAAACGAAATAATAAGCATATTCCCAACAGATTTTGTGGTTCAGTTTCCTCTAGCTTAGCACTGCTTTGTTGCTCTTACAGAGTCAACAGGCTTCCAAATGAACTGCAGTGCAGCAGCCCCTGTTATTGCTGTGGTGCACTTGTGTACCTCGAGTTTTGAAACTGCACAAGCCTACAATAAAACTCTGGTCTGTGCTCCAACAAACTGATAATTATGAAGGAGCTACTTATCTGTCTAATGAAAGAGTGATGAGGATAATAAGAAAATCTGGCCTGTGATACTGTTAATTTATCACAAAGATATTAATTAAATTTTGTTAAATCTTTGATGGTCTGGCTATTTGCAAAGGAGGGCCATCACTGTTTCTGGCCATGAATGTAAGGTGTGGTCTCTAGCAAGGAAGCAAAAGTACTTTTTTTCTGAATTAGCATTTCTTTAAGCCTCTGGATGTGCATATCCCAAGCCTTGGTTTGCAAAAGCACAGGAGGGCAGCAAGTGCCTGTGTGACTGGAGTCATTACCCAGGTTGCAAATGAAAGAAACTCAGCATGCAAAAGAAAGGCATCAAACAGTCCCCACTTCTTTCCTGGAAATACAAACCCAAGGAGCCACTTGCAAAACACAGCCTTAGATCTTGAGCTGCTGCAGCTGCCATCTGTAAACTGCTTTCAAAATGCAATAAAATGCAATTTGAACAGGAGGTAAAGAATGTGATATGTGCTTTATAGCTAAATAATTAACAAAATGAATTGAAAAGACTGAAATATTCATAGCTTTAAATATTTATAAATTAATTTTTAGTCACTACGCAGTATTGAGTTATCTTTAAAAGTCTGCCAATCTAGGACCTCTCAGTTTCATTTCTGCTTGTTATTACAGTTATTAATGCTCAAAAAATGACAGTTGCTTGGCAAGAGAGATGAAATGCAGCTTCCAAAACAGAAACAGCAGTTAATGGCTCTGCACTAGTGTAGGGTCAGCCACTCTGCTGGCAGACACTGGAGGAAACCCAGCTCCTGATCACCCTGAGTGGATGTGCCCAGAGCTAAACAAGCCATGCTGAGCTGTGACAATAAATCCCCCAAAGCAACAATTCCTGGCCCCATCAGTGTTAGCAACAGCCTGTTGCTGACTGTCTGATACTGGGCCAAATAACAGCATCCATCTGCCTGGGGCCCTTGCTGGACCACTCAGCAGCGTGGTGTGCCTCACTGAAAGACAAAACTAATTAAACAGAGTACACTGCCTGCAGCTGTATCCAATTCCTCCTTGTCCCCACAACAGTCTGCACATGGTAGCAGGAGTTTCACCTGTCCTCATTTGTCCTGAGATAAATTAAAAATATTAATAATGAGGTTGGTGACATTCCACTCTGGCACCACATTACCATTCAGGACGAGACCCCTGTCTGCTCTCCTACATCAATATCTGAAAACATTCCCCCTGGAACACAGCCAGTTTTGCTGGACATGCACAGTCCCCTCAGGCTCACAAATGCCACAGACACCAGAGCACCTCAGGTTCCTCCTGCATGTCCCCCTTGCAAACACGAAGTAACAGTGGCACAAGAGCAAAGATCCTTTTCAATACTTCTGCCTTATGTTTCTCCTTCACTTCCCTTTAATACTTATTTCTGATAAATACTCTGTATTCATGTAGCAGCAGGAGACCATTTCCCTTTGACAAGAGTCTGCTTCCCTTGACATCTCTAAATTATTCTCATTTGATGTGACTCAGGTTACACTTTAAAAAGCTTACATGGTAGTGCTTAGAAGAACCACAAAAGTTGCCAGACTTTTTTTTATATCACCTAAGTAAATCATTATTTTTTCTTAAAAAAAGGTATTTCAGTATTTGTAAGTGTGTGAATATCTGGAGCTTATATCTTTCCAGGACAACAAGAATGAAAGGTCAGTTTATGACTCATTTCTTCATGAAGAAATAGTTTAATCTAATTTTTTAGAAGGTTCAATAGTTTAATCCAGAGCATTGCTTTAATCTTTTGCTTTAATTTAGGACTATACTTCAAATAGAGATGAATACCATAATAGAATGGATAATCACATATATGAACAGTTCCCAAATGGGACATAATGGGATAAAACCAGTGAATAGGATAGTTTTATAAAGATACTTCTCAAACCAGAAGATCATTCCTCTGATCAGCCAATGTCGTTGCATCTGCTCCTGAGCAGTTCAGGTCCATCACAGCCCATACCATGGGGAGATAAGGATTTAAGAGGTGCAGATTACCTGAACTTCTGTGCTTTTCACTCACACTTTCTGGCAATTTCCTGTCTTGACTTAATCTTTTAAAAAGAACTCATTTAAATAATGATCCTTCTCTAATAGTCAATTGCTTTCTCGAAGTGAGCTGATGTAAATCGAGTAGGTGTCTTGTCATCACATCATAGAAACATCAGAGAGATGCAGCAAACTTCATCAGGCTGCAATTAGTATTTTCAGAGCAATTTATATGGTTCATTTTGTAGTGCCAGTGCTGGTCCTACACAGTGAGGGTTTCTCTTCATGATTACAGATATTACTAAAATCAGTTATAAAACTTCTTCCTTTAGAATCACTCTATTTATGGGATTATTTATTACCTGTATGGGCAACAGAATAAATCAGAAAGAAATTGAAAGACAAAACATACCCTTTTCCAGTTCAGAAAGTGACTGTGTATATAATACCATCCTCTCAGACACTGTATAAAATTATAGGTTTATTTATTTATAAGAATAATGACAGCCTTGAAGCTTGTTAGTGAGAAGTCTGTACCAAGGATTTGGTATTTGAAGCCTGACCTTTGAATGGGAAACAACAGCTGAAGTGGTTATTTCTTGTCTTTGAATAAATTAAAGAACTCCTTAGAGCCAGGACTGAAAAGCCCCAGAAGGCGTTTCTGCAAGTGTCCTCTTAAAGTTTCCACCACAGCAAACACCAGTGGAGTGACTGCCTGCAGCTATTCTCGTAATAACTGCTCATTGCAGCCCGCTGGAACCAGAAACAGGTGGGCACTTTGGGGCAGGCAGGCAATCTGCAGAACGAGCTGGGAAGGCAGGGCACAGGCACAGGCACCTTCTGGTGCCAGCCAGCTCCCCAGAACCGACAGCCAGCACCCACCTGGGACAGCCAGCACCCACCTGGGACAGCCAGCACCCACCTGGGACAGCCAGCACTCACCTGGGACAGCCAGCACTCACCTGGGACAGCCAGCACCCACCTGGGACAGCCAGCACTCACCTGGGACAGCCAGCACCCACCTGGGACAGCCAGCACCCACCTGGGACAGCCAGCATCCACCTGGGACAGCCAGCACTCACCTGGGACAGCCAGCACCCACCTGGGACAGCCAGCACTCACCTGGGACAGCCGCCAGGAGCCACCCCTGCCTCTCTCACCCTCACAGGCATCTCTGCCAAGGAGGATTTCTTCCCAGATTATCAGTGTGGAGGTTTTGATGCAAGGAGCTGTCAGAGGAGATAGTTTAGATGCTGGGAGGATAATCCCCATCTATCTGCTTTAAAAGAGAAGTAAATAAAAATGCTCTCCTTAAATCACAAAGGCACGTGGGTTTATTTGGCTGAACATCACCAAGGCATTTGCTCCTTGATCTGAAGGCAGAGAGTAAGGGCAGTAGTAACCTGGGGCAGGGGGAATAACAGCTACAATGAGCATTGATGACATTAAAAACTGCAGTGCCAGCATCCTACAAAACAAGCCAACACTTTATATCCCCCAATTTACTCTGCACTGGGGCCTTACTAAGGAGTATATCATAAAATAGCCACCCAACAGCAAATAATATCAAGGGAATTGTGTAACTATTCATTCTGCTGAGCACTCAGGTGAGCTAAATTTGTGGTGAGATACTAGCTGCATGATCAGAAGTCAAAGGAATAACAAGATCACAGCTGCTGTCACTGAAGAAAGAAAAAATCATACTGAAATGAGATGCAGATGTTCAAGAGTTCAGGTAAATAACCATGGTAACAGAACATCTGGGGAACTGCAAGTGGGAGCTGCACAGCTTTATAAAGAGAGCCGAGTTCAAACATGAGTTTAGTTTTGTTTTAAAGTTTTAAATTTGAGGAGGGTATATATAATTATAAGATTTCTTCTGCCTCTGTTTTACAGGTCAGACCACGTTGCAAAATGGTTGCTCATTTCTTTGAAATCAATGATAGAAACAACCATTCCTACCATCTAATCTGACCTTGGGTTTCTTTGATAACAATGGTATTCTTGGTTGGGATAAAATGATTGAGAAGGTCTAAGATATTAACATGTCAGAGATGCCTCAGAGAATGTGATCTCTGCCTCACCCGTGGCTCTGCTCATCTCAGAGCTGGGCCAGAGGAAGCTGGAGAGGCTGAAAACCTAGAGATGATGTCCTCTGAAATATGATTTTCATATGCTCTCTCTCTGCTATCAGTCTCTTAGAGTGTCTTGGTGTAGTCAAACCTGACTCTGTCTGACACTCTTGGGCCTGTCATGCTGAGGAATTCCACAGATTAATTATCTTTATTTTACAAGGATAATCCTAGATTAGAATTTCAGCCTGAATTTCAGAACTTTAAAAGGAACCAATTTCTTACCATTTTTCAAGACATTTAGACAAAGTTTTCAAATGTCTCAAGACAATCCTAACATGAAGTTTTGCATCCAATGTCCATTCTGCCCTGATGAAAAGCAGATACAATATTTATTTGCTTATGTAAGATTGTCTCCTCTAGGCACTGGGCCCAAGTATAACAATCATCTTCTATTGAGAAGATGGCTTTGAACCAAGGCATCTTGATGAAATATTTCTCACAGCCTCATTTACAGCTGTGCATCAGCCAAACAACCCAGCTACAAAAAGAAACTCCAGCAGGAATTGCTTAAGTACCCTGGTACTTTGGAACTGAGGTTTGGCAGAAGAATAAAACCCAGAGAGAGAGAGATCCTTTGTGCTGCTGTCTTTTGAGCTCTTTGATGAAAACGGAGGCTTGCAGGGTAATTTCAAGCCATGTAACACACATGAATAGCTGTTGATAATGCGGACAAGTCAAATTAAACAAGTTAACTAATATTAGAAACAAAGACACCCATGGCATTATGTCTGCTCCAGCCATCTAGGCTGAATACCTAATTCATGCCAGAGCTGGAGGAGGAATCAGTATTATTGTTATTTATTTAATTTTAACTCTTACATTATGGCAAAGTTTGTAGAATGATATAGAAAGGGATGTTTTCTAGGGCATTTTGACAACATTAGTCATAGAATTTATTAAGAAGTCTCTCATTTTTTTTAGGAATATTTTATACTTTTAAGTGAAGCAAAAATCTTTTTAAAAGCGACATATATTTAATTTTTTTTTTCCTTCCAGAATGGAAGTTTTCTCATATTTCTGTTCTAGTGGGCAGACACTGACAAAAGTTTGGATGTGTGTTTAGATGGTTGTGACTCTTTGGCTGCACTGCTTGGCCTATTCCTTGGGAACTTCATACTGCACCGCCTGCTGAGACACAAAAAGCACACCTGAAATGTGCAACTCAGGACTACTTTCCACCTCAACATATTCTCCTGTCTAGCAAACATTTCCTGTGTCAGATGTAGGGATCCATGGAATGAAACCAGAGGCCACAGGCAGAGCTACACAGACCTGGCCAGGTACCTGACTTGGATTTGACAGAAAGACAAATCCCCGCAGAATAAAATCTCTTTGACAGCTCAGATCTAACCTGAAGGCATTTGCAACTCCCAAAATCACACACCTCCTCCAGCACTAAGCATTTCCTGAGAGGAGCCTGGAGAGCAGGGAGAAGGAGCCATTTCAGTGAGAAGAAAGATGAAAGGCTAAGAGCAAGAACACGGAGAAGAAACCCTGGGTGGGTACTGGGATCCAAAACGCAGTCCCCTCTCTCCTTTATCAGACTCCTTTTCCTGGCGTCTGGGAACAGCCAGAGCAGCACCAGCTGGTGCCCTTTGGCCCTGTGCTGGAGCAGGGTGGGGACAGGTGTGTGCTGCTGCTGCTGTCCATCTCCCGGCCCCAGCAGCATCCCCTGCAGCAGCCCTGAGAACGGATGCTGCTCCTCAGGTGCTGCCCTGCGAGCTGACACAAACCTCGCTGGGTTTCCATGGAGTGCAGAGAGGAGAGTTTTTAAACTGCCTCAAGGACACCAGTCCCCACTCAAAGGTCAAGAGCATGGAAAAGCAACCCGTTCCTGATGCAAGCAGCTTGAAAAAGATGCAGAAGGGATTAAGCCACAGTGCCTGGCACTGACAGGCAGGGGAGGGGCAGGGCTGGGTACGTGTTTGCTGAGATGTGGCAAATGCAAAATTGATTTTCTTCTTCATTTAACACGTTTTTCACTCTCTTTCTCCCCTTCTCCACCCCTTTATGATTAAATTTAAAAACAACAGCGGCTCCAAGATGCAAACACACTTAAAAGTTTAGAGGGGAGGCATGAGGAGAGGGGTTTGAGAGAGGAATCAGCTGCAAAGAGAGCAACTTCTGAGTTAGGAAAGCTGCAGGGATGCAGACATGGTATGAAAATGAATTTCCTGAGGAAGGAGGAAATAAATGGTTTTGGTTTCTGTACACTTCAGAAGATCTGAGCTCCTGATTCCTCTGAGAGAAGGATGACATGAACATGGCTGACCAGTCAGTGGGGACCACACCCTTGCTTTACTTGAACTTGCACAGGCTTTCTCATGTTCATTTTACTTCAGATGTAGCAAACAGGAATTAATTAGACATCTTCTGGAAAAGGAAAAATACACCATCGATTTTAAATTTAACAGACTTTTCAGCTGTCTTTTCACCTGGGAAAAAAGCTGGGCACGTTCTGTAGGTCTGTAAAGTTACCCTCATTTACTTCTCAGCAGGAATGCTGGGGGGAGTGGAGTGTGCGTATGTGTGAAATAGGTTGGAAATATTCTAAATTGCAGCTATGAAAGCGTTTCTTCAAATATCACAGAGCACTTTCCAGCTTTCCTGTCTAATTTAACATTCAGATCTGTTTGGACATGCAAAATAAAACGAGAACAAACCAGGTGGACTTAATGTTTTAGCTTTTTTTTTTTTTTTTTTAATTACTTACACAAAATACTGATCAAAACATCTGGAAAACAGAAGTTGAAAAGCCACATTCAGCAACAAGCCTGCAAAACAAAAACACCTTTTTCATTTGTTTTCAACAACTGTACTATTTGGAGCAGTATTTTTTTTTAAGCTTTCCTTAAAGTCATATTTCCCCTTGCTTGTCTCTTTCACAGCAGTATTTGCAAATTCTGCTCTGCCAAAGCTTTTGTTTGGAGTAGCTGGGGACATCCTCACTCTAGTGGCATACAAGCCCTTTGGCCTGATCCATCAGTTATTTCCAAACTTGGCATCCCTATAAATGCTCTGTTTAATCCAGTGCAGGTTTTTCCCAGACATCCAAATTAGTCCAGAGCAGACAAGTTTTATGGTGCTTATTGATCATCCAAATGCACATGCACACACTGCCAGTGCTAAGCTGAAAATCTCACCTACAGGGAAAGCAAGAAAAAACGTAAAGGCAAAGAGAGGTGACCTACACTGTCATCCTGAGGGAACGATTTGTTGCAGGTCAGTTCTGGCTGCCCAGGGGTGCAGTGGTCCCTTAGACCTGAATTAACACAGGTCTACCATCACTATGTCCTCAGAAAATAATTACTTATTTTAAATTCTGCAAGCCAGGCTAGAGTCCTCAGCTAGGTTTGGCTCTGTAAATCTTCTAACAAATGGGTATCTCAAGAAGGCTTTTATGGGAGCAGCAAAGCATAGGTGATTATTAGAAAAACCCCACTTCTCAGAAACTTAGCACAGCACTGCCTGGTTTTTAACACCAGTATAAAGCACAAACTGTCAAACATTTCTTTCTTTCAGCTTCAGTTCAGAAACAATGTTTCCAAAGGCCCCTGCGCCATATAAATCATGCATGAAAAATTACAGAAAGCAGAGAGCGACTGGACACGGATGTGGCCCAGGGAGCCCCGGGACACTGCACCAGGTCAGCCCTGCTGGCTCAGTCCCTTCCTACACCATAAGACTTTGAAATCATCTGCAACCTGGAAATCAGAAAATGATGCTATGAGCTACTTGTTAAACATGGAATGATTCTACATTCTATTCACTATGTCTTTCATGAGCACCAAGGTAAGGTCCACTTCAAACTTTCTTACCCTGTTGGACCTAAAATAGAGTTATGTCAGAGAAAACCAGAATATGGCAAGATATAACTCATACAGCGTATTCCACTGAGTCTGGTTGGTGGGGATTATGAAACTAATCATGTGCACCATCCAAATCCAGATAAAGATGAAGAAGTTTCCTCTTGGTAGATGTAGAGTTTGAACTGGAACTGTCCAGCTCACAGGACTGCAGTGGACTAAACTGCACTGGGTTTTCAAAGCTCTGTTTTAGGAAATATTTCATGTCATAAAGCTTCCTGGGGAAAAGCATTTTCCACACTGCATGAATTGTGTCAGTGCAGTCACAATGTTCAAACTCTACTCTGTCCTCCACCTTGAATTTCTGTACAAGGATCAGCTCAGAGTTTATGCTTGGCTCTGCCTCAGGATCTGCCTTTGGGGCTGCTCTGCCATATGCTCCCTCCTCTTTTCCCTTGAGAGCAGGAGATACACAGGAGGCAGCAGCCTGCTCCAGTGAGCCAGCAAAATCCAAATCCAGTATGAAGGTGGGAGGTTTCTGGCAAAGAAGAGCCACATCAAAACACTCTCCAGTATCCCCCTGCCAAAAAGGATTTCGGTACCCCTCCTCTTGCTCTGCGATGATTTACTTCTGCAGCAAGGGGAGTTTTCCATGTGCTTATTAACTGTCTCCAGGAGGCATTTGGCAAATTACATTGCCATCTTCCTCCTTGAATGCATCCCACTGAAATCTGTATTCCTGTCACCTGCCCCCACCTCTCTTGGTGGCAGCTACTCTGTTCAGCTCTTCTTCCACTCTTCATTCCCGTTAGACTGGCAATATCTGCATAATATCTTTGGGGGAAAAGAGCTTTTGAAATACAGCTTTTGTTTTAATGACAGAACAGCATATGCTGTCACTCCTCCAAGCATTTTCTAAGTGGTGAAAATGCTCTCAACTTATTTAAGTACAGTATTTTTCCACCAAGGCTCTTTGTGTAATGATGCTCCCACCTCATTTTCTTTCAGTAGTGGTGGTTGTAAACAGGGCACATGGAAGCCAAAATGATGCAGACTGCAACTCAGACAAGAGCTAGTCAGGGATGGTAACAGACCCAAAGATCTAGACACAAAAAATAAACCAGGACGCTCTGAAATTGGGAGTCTTTGGAACAACTACAAAGACAACAAACACAGCCTGGACTGGCCGTCCTTTTGCATTTGTTAGTGGATGCTGTGTGCAACGACTGCCTTTTGTGCTGTGTGGTGGCTGGATATGAAAGTGCCTTCAGACTCAGGGCAGGCCCCCACTGCCAGCTCAGCAGCTGCTTCCTGCCAGCCCAGAGTCCAGCCCAGATCCACCCGTGGCACTCTGCCCTGCGGCTGCCTGCCTTTGCTGCCAGCACGTGGAATCACTCCCAGAAGTCAAGCACTGGAGGTGTCCCTGGGTGAGTTCAGAGCTGAGACATCCACCCTGCTGGCAAGCCATACAAGAGAGACCTGTGCTTGGGTTTGTACCTGTGGCACAAGGAGCACTGTCCCCTTGCCAGCACCTGCACACAGGCAGGTACCTGTGACCTGGAACAAAACTCATGCAGCAGAGACAGGGCAAAGGGTTGGTCACAAGATGGAAAAGCTCAGAAGCCACCTCCACACTGCCCAAGGAACTTCCCATGGCTCACTTGTGCAATTCTCCTGTTTGACAGCATCTTTCTGCCTCTTCTGGCTGTGTCAACAACTGTGATTCCAGATGGTATCTGCTCCCATGCGAGTCCCACTCAGTGTGCTCACACACGTGTTTTGACTTGTTTTGTTTAGATTTGCAATATCATTCCTGGCTGGACAAATGCAAAGTGACTTATTGGCAAAGAGTTTTTTTTTTTAAATTATTGAATTATTTACTTGCTCATTAGCTTTGATTACAAGTGACCGTGAGTTATTTAAATCAAATTTGACCCTTGAATTCAAAACACAAACAGAAACAACAGCTACAACAAACCCAGCAACAATGTTTGTTGGTTCTAGGCCTGGCCAAAGGAGCACAGGGCATGAGTGACCTTTTCTGCAGAGGGAGAGGGCTTTCTTGGGCTTTCACTTCCAGCTTCAACAGATGTTTGCTTATTTCCCCAATGATTCCAGGAGTGAACAGGTAGAGCATGTGCTATAGAGAATATCATTATAATACACACAGGCATCAGAGAGAAGGATATTCCTGCATTTTCTTAAAATAAAGACAAGAAATCTCCATAACCCAACAAGCAGACTTATATTCCTAGATTTGTTTTTAAATGAAGGAGGTCAGTACCTGTTCCAACAGACTGCAAATCTCCCAGCTCTGCTCTGGTGTGCAGCTGATACCCCCTCTCAGACGTGCAGCTGGATCTAGAGCTGTCATTTATTTCAGAAAAGAGTTGAAGTATGAAAGTGTAGACAGAGACTGGAGGAGTTCCAAAGGCCTCAAAATGTCACCCTTGTTATTAAAGCAAAAAGAGAATGTAGGAAACTGGCTGAGAAAAGGTCAAAAGTTTTTTTGTGAAAGAATCAAATTGCTCTTTCCTTGTCCAGCTGTTACCTGCAGTGCTGTTGACACTTTCACTAATAAAATGTGAGGAACATGCTGGATGTATCCCAAAGTAAACCTATGTATTGGGAAGATGGGATTTGCTCCATCTGATGTCCCAGTAAGGAAACTTTCCCACCCCACGGTCGTTTTTGGATGTGCTGCCCACATTAAAAAAGATGACTCAGGAGTGAGTAGAGGAAGGTGTGGAGTGACTGGAGGTGGTGCTAGTGTTGCCACCCCCAAGGCTCTCCTTTGCAGGCAACTGCAGACTGATGAGGAAGAAACAACCACATCCATCCCCATCAGGGTGACTGGAGAGGCAGTTCTTCAGCTTAGAGAAAATACCCAGCTTGGATTTGACAGTCAGAAGTGGAAGTCTGTGCTATTAGGAGGGGAAAAAAATTTTTTAAAAAATAAAAAATTAAAAAAATCCACTCTCTGGAAAGGATTTGGCTCAGACTGGTCCTGGCAGAGCTGCATGACCCAGAGATCCAGCCATCAGGGAGTGCAGAGGAGCTGGCTAAAGTCAGGAAAAGCTGCTCCAAATAAGTGCTCAAATAGAGTCACCTCAAATAGTTTATTTCTTCCTATTTGCTCTGTCCATTCCCTTCTAGGTCTTGTCTCCCTCAAAGAGTTCCCATAGAGATGCCAGAGGATGGTATAAGCTTTGAAAAGAAAACTGATCTGTTATCTAGATCATCCAAAAAACAAAAAAGCTTGACTTTTTCTTCTTTATTCATAATACACCTTTCTCCAGGTGGGAGGTCTCCCTGTCTGAATAACACTCAGGTGGCACTCAGAGGTGGTGTAGCTCAGGCTCCTCTCCTCTCCTCCAGATCTCCCTCAGCTGACAGTGACACCGACCCCCTGTGTGGGAGGCACAGGCACCAGCAGGTCCTGGAGATGTCACAGGCCTGCACTGGCTCACTTCAGGGTTTTACAGCTCAGAATTAAACTAAGTAACTAAATTATAATATGATGGAAGCTAAGGCTTCCTAGATGGCAGCTGTGCTCTGGCTTTACCCAGGTGGTAATGCCTGCAGGCACAGCCCACAAAACCCACACTGAATTGCCCCTCTCCATCCAGACCTGCTGGGACAGAGCTTCTTGCACCTGCAGCTGAACTCTTGAACAACCCTGAGCAATCTAAATATAAAAGAGACTATTTCTCTTATTGTCCCAGTGATGCTCCTGAGCAAATCCCAGATCAGAAAACCCTCCCAGACAGCCAGACATTCCCAAGAGAAACCTGTCTAGGTGGCTTCTGCTTCACATACGGCTGGTCCTTACATACATCATCAGTCCAGGGCATCATATAACACCCTAAGAAAGATTATAAATGGTTGATCTACTAAATTCATGTCTCCCTGCAGACCTGTTCCAGTCTGTGATCACAAGGCATCTCCAAGCAGAAGGAGGTTTCCAAAATCAGTTTTAAAATCCTGTATAGAAGTCTATAACACATCCACAACAGAACTGCCTTGCATAAAATACTCTTGTTCCACTGAATCTGTCCCAAACGAGACTCAGTGATTAAGTCATGGAAACTCTTACATGTAACTGTAAAAGTGTTGTACCTAAAGCAGAGGTCTTTTACCTGGTCTGCAAGAGCCAGTCAGCAGAGTTGAGCTGTTTGGGTTTTTTTATAACATTCTGTAGAATGGGATGTGAGGCACCTTACACCACTGGTAGACCTCCCAGGAGACATGCACAGCATGTTATACAAAAAGGTAACAGAAAGAATGATGCAGGAACAGATGATGGGTCATGTGCACTTCTGTAACAAAACTCTTAATGAACATGTGGTGCTCTTGGTCCAGTTCACTGTACTATACAATTTGCACCCAGAAATTTTCCTGGAGGTGAGAGTTTCAGTATTATAATCACCTAAGGTAACTCTAGGTTATATTTTCATCCTATCAGCTATCACCAAGCTATTATTTAACCTTATACTTTACGACAGTTTCTGTTCGACTCTTTTTGGACAATAAGTTGTCAACAAAACAAGGATTTTTATAGTATTCTGTTCCTTGGGACTCCTCAGTCCCCCATTGCTCTGGCATGCTGTTGTCATGGTTTCAAGACCACCCCATAGTTGCTGTGAACCGTTTATCTGGATTTCTAGCTTCATTTGACATCACAGAGGCAGCAGTTTCAATTTTGGATTGCCCAGGGTGTGGATATTGAGTGCACTCCAGTCCTTCCCCTGCTGCACAAGGTCTCTCTCAGCAGTTGCTCCCACACCTATTTGAAGCTGTACTTGCCAAGAGGACTTTTGTCTTCACCCATCTGTGCACATACGCTGATTCCTTCCTCAACACAAGCTGAACTGTCTGGATGGGAGGTACTTTTGTGCTTGCAGCTATAAATCAGAGAAAATGTAATGCTTCTTTTTCAGGTATTGAAAAGCAATCCCTGTTCTCCTGATGCAGAGATCTACAGCTCTGGGGCTGTGTCTCTCGGGTGTATTCTGCACATGCTGAAGCTGTGAGCCAGACACAGAGGGTAAGAGCTGCTGTGCTGCCGCAGTCAGGAGTGAGCAGAGCTCTGGGAGCAGATCCCCACCTGTGCCAGGTGATCACAGCCTGACAGTCCCCAGCCTTGGTGCTACTGAGCAGCACAAACCTGTGCTGTGCCTGGATCCTGTGACAGAGGGAAATGTGTTTGTGCAAACCATGGAGAAAAGAAGTCACCTTTGTCCTGGGGAAACCGTCCCCCATGGGCAGACAGGGACCTCTGGCTAATGCCATCCCATTCTCTCCTCCTGGTCCTCCCTGCTTCAGAACAAAAGCAGCACAACAAGCAGCCACACATCCCTGCCCAAAAGGCAAAAAGATAAATGCCTCTCAACTTGATTTCATCTCGCTTTCTCTGTAGGCAGGAGCAGCAATTCCATGTGCAATCAAAATGTGACATTGTGAAGGGTATTGGGGGAGCTCCTGTTGTGTTTCAAGTGTAAAATACAAATGACAGACCTTAACAGCAGCTTGTCCTTCTGCAGAGACAGGCAAATGAGGCAGAGTGGCTCAGAGGGGCTCACAGCCAGTCCCACACCATGAGCAGATCAGCCTCCCTGTGGGTGTCCCCAGGTCACTTCTCATTGCTCTCCACCACTGCCAGCCATCCCACAACGGGAAACTGATGGAAACACAAACTTTTTTGGCATCCTTACAAATCTGAAGGAAGGGCTGGGTTCCACACCACAATTCCTTTCTCACCTATCTC
This sequence comes from Pseudopodoces humilis, assembly GCF_049639895.1. Taxonomy (NCBI): domain Eukaryota; kingdom Metazoa; phylum Chordata; class Aves; order Passeriformes; family Paridae; genus Pseudopodoces; species Pseudopodoces humilis. The sequence goes on from NC_142210.1 coordinate 14,002,117, forward strand.
CTAGCCCTGCCACAGCTCTCCTGATAACATCAGCTCAAACCATCCCCACACATGGGGAGCAAGGGACTGGATTTTACAACTTTCCTGGGGACATAGCTGGGATAAAAGTTTTAAAAGGTGAATTAGCCACCTTCCTGAATCATACCAATCTCCTTTTCCTATGGTAGGCCATTTTCCAGCCCTATCTTTTCTCCTTCCTGAAACTTCTGAAAAAAAGAGGACACTTATTCAGAGAGACAATTGGAGGAACAGCAAGTCCCCGCTAGGTTATATGACAATTTGTCAGGGTCCTGAGGCCCCCAGGAAATGGTGCAGGGATGATGGATGAAGGTGTGAAACAGAATTGTCACTCCACAGCCGAGGCATTAATCAACTGTCAGGGTGTCAGAGTGTGGCAGGCGAGCCTGGAAAAGGGGGCACCAGGCTGCCAGCAGGGCCCCCGCTTCTGGCACCTCCTGCAGAAGGAAAATACTCCGGGAGTGACTCCAGCTCTGCACAAGAAGCAAATGGTCCTGACAATTCCCTGGGTAGTTATTCCTCGAGGAAGCACTCATTCTTGCGTTTCAGAGAAATTTGCTCGCAAGCCCTACTCTGCTCCCCAGAGCCATCAGCAGCTGTAGCAAGTGACTCCAGCTCTGCCAGTGGGAATGCTCATGAGCAAACCCAGCACCCACTCCATCCCCCTTCTGGTTATTAAATACTTTTGTTTCCAGGTTGCTGCAAATTGCATTTTGATGGTAATACTTTAGAGATTTTTTGAAAATATTTTTTCTTTTTTTTTCTCAATTTAAGCAATTTTAAAAATAAAATTTAAAAACATGTTACAGCATGAACTTTCTCCTTCCTCTTTAAAAATAACAACCAAATGCTTTGTCACTTGGAAAAAAAACCTCTTCCTTTTATTTTGTAGTGAAGTTATTCAGGAAGAGTTAATTTCACAAAGATTTTAGTTCTTCTGAAAACTCAACTGTTAGTCAAGATCCCTGCATCTCAGAAATACAAGCAGATATTCAACAGGATCTGTAGAAGCCAAGCTGAAGACAGTTTGTGGCTCTAAGCAGGTGTTACCCTGGTCACTATTAAGCTGCTCTTTCCTGTTTCTACCCCCTTCATGTCTCCCCACTACTCATTTCCATCTCTCCCCCAAGCTCACACATCTGTAGTGGATGCAGTGTTCCCACCAGCCTCCAGACTTGGATCTGTGGTGCACTACAGTAGCAGTTTGTGATGGGTATAATGTTTGAATTTTTTTTTAAATGTTTGCATTCAAAACTCCCCTTTGAAGAACAGGAGGGACAAAACCTCAACACATGAAATTCCAGCTTTTTTCTGGAGAATTTAACTCGGGTTGTTAATGCCTCAGCAGTTAATGCCCACTGCTGAGGGCTCAATCCTGCTTTTTTGATGTTAACAAGACTTAAGGGTGGAATTTTAGTGGGATCTTATGAACAGAGATCTCCTGGTTTTTTAATATTAAGCAGACATCTTTGCACATACATTGATAACAAGAAGTTGCCAGATCAAAAGCTGTGAGTCCTATTACTGAAGTTCTGGGTTCCATGGCACATCTGGTAATCTCTGAGCAAGGAGAACAAGCTTGATAACCCCTCATCCAGAGATGTTAGGTTTTCCTGCTGGGTCTCAAAACAGATTTGAAGCATCAGATTGCCACAGCTGACAGGTTTAACAAACATCTGCTGAGCATAGCCTGGAGGGATCGTGTCAAAAGAGAGAGATTAGGAGCATCTCCTGCTCCTTGGCTAAGAGTGGATCTTATTTGGTGCAGAAATTCTCTGGTCTCAGAGCAAAGGCAGCTCTCAGAGTGTGTCTCTCTCATGACAGTTTTGGAGGAGGTGTTCAGCCCAGTAAATGAGTTTCAAAAGCCTGGCAGGAGCGAGGAAGGGCAAACACAGTGCACAGCCTTCCATGTCTGTGCTGTGCTGGACAGGCAAGGCAAGCCTGCATTCCCCAGCAACCTGGCAAAGGCTGAAAGGCCTTTAGTGGCAGCCCTTATAGTGTTAGTGTCCATGGAAACTTCATGCCTGAGTGAAAATCTTATGAGGAAGGCACAAAGGGCAGAAAACCCCTCCAAAGGTTCAACACAGCCACAGAAAAGTATTCCAAAGCAAAAGTGACAGCTCCTTACTGCAGTCCTGGTGAACTAAGAAATCTGCAGCCAGCAGGATGCAAAGCGTGTGGGGACTCCTGAGGTTCTGCTGCCATCCTTCCCCTTCAAGGGAGTCCTTCCAGAGCATTCCAGGTTTTCATTAATTATGTGGGTCATGACAAACAGAGCAGAATCATGAAACTTGCATACCACACTGAGAAACAACTTCCAATTCAGCACTGAACAAATTCCCCCCAAATTAAACCTCAGCTTTATGCCTGCTTTTAACCACCTCACCATTCCCCACCAAGAAAAATACCATGGTTTGCATTTTGCCTTCTGCCTTCATCCCTTGGCAATGAGGGGGGGCAGACCAGGGCACACATTTTGTATGTATAATGCAACCACTGAGCAGGAAGAGTCTCAGCATCCTGGTTCAGCTCTGCAGCCCTGTCAAGGGGAGCCTGCAATGCTGCTGCAGCATAAAGGCATCACAGAGTCAGGCTTATTCATTAACTAGATGAGAGATGGAAAACCCCTGTGCCAAATAAATAGTTGAGCCAGTCTGGAATGCCTGGAAGGTAAAGGAAGGATAGTGGATATTACAAAGCTGCCAGCAATCTTTGAGGGAAGATATATAAAGCTGAGAAAGCATGAGGTGCAAATAGCAGCATATGGTGGGGGAACTCCAAGATTTCCACAAGGAGGACACAAAATGTGATAGGTATGATCAGCTCTTTCTACCTCCACCTTCAGCAATTACTTACATATAATTCAGCATAGAGGTCTGCTTCTTCTCTCTTCTTTGCTCCCAAACTAGCTATTAAATAAAACTCTTAAGCTCCAGGGTGAGAATCTGCTGCAACAGAAGTTTCCCTTGCTAAAGCATCTTTCCACACCACACAGACAAAGGAAGTGTCTGTCTGAAGGAATTATCACAGCAAGCAAAAGACTAATGGGACCATTCATTATCTTTAATTATATTCATCATCTTCTGGTGATTAGAACACAGTCATAAATTAAGATACATTTAAATTTGGTACATTTGAATGAACTGGATATCCTTTGAATATCTTATAGGAAGTGAATTTGTTAGGAGTAATGATGCTGTCACCTTGACAGGGCAGAAAGGATGCTTCAGCGTGTCAGGGAAGTCAGAGGGCCTTGAGCTACAGTAACAGTGGCATTAGGAGAGGAAGGGATCAGCCTTTGCTTTGGTTTCTCACAGCTGAAGATCCTGAGAGGTCAACTCCCAGTGTTCAGAAATTTCTCAAATACTGCAGCAAAGAGCATAGCTCTTTGTACTTCTGAAATATCTGGGGGTTTATTGTTCTCAGCACAGGAGCTTCAGGACAAGAATCTGTGTGTGGAAGTAGCTCCCCTACCGTCCCCAGAGTGGTGAATTCATACACAGATTTATACTTGCACAAGGGTTGCAGACTTGGGGCTGTTAATACACTAAACTCCTGTAACCCAGGAACAGAAATCTGCATTAAGACCTGGCCCTTCTAAATCCCTCATATCTTAGTGGTTGCACCATAAATTAATCCAGTGGGAAGGATTAAGAGCTTGTGACTTGAGCTGCACCTTCCTAGGGGATGAGTGAATGAGTGGGTACATCCTTGCCAGATTTTACTCCACTTTTATGTGTCTCTATCTCTTTAGAGAAAATTTAAGAAAGTTATTTCCCAGAGGGAAAGACATGGGTACTGTTGTTATGCTTCTTCCATGTTCTTGCACTTCTCCAGTCATTAACTAGCAGAGCTCAGATAACAGATATCAATCGGGTAGAGAGCCGTGATGCCTCCTGCTCCTGGCACCATGCCTATGCTGACCACTTTTGTACATGATTCAGAGACCAATTAATACATGTGCACCTTGGGCTGCTCCATTTTACTGCCTGGCATCCTAGTGAAAATCTCCATGGACAGCAAAAGATGACCCCGCTTGCCTTTACAGACAGCAGGTCTACAACATCATCAGATGTGCATCACTCAAAGTTGGCCCAGTATAAACATTTTTAATGTGGATTGAGGTAGACAGGATTTGTCAGGTTGGCAAAATCCTTTGAATCCCAGCTGATTGTCAGTGATATCAGTGGTTCTGGTTGTAATTGGTATGCATCATGTTACCCTGCATTTTCTGTGAACAAAACGTGTGGCCAGCAGGTGCCTGTGGCTTGGTCAGGCTTCTTTTGTGGAAAAGGCACCTGCTTCTGTCACCAGGGCTGTCCCAGCTGAGAACAAATGGTTGTATGACAAATAAAAAATCTACTGTTATTTGCTCCTGGATACAATTTTTGTTGGTCAGCCCCTGGAGCACCAGAATTCTTTACACCATAACAAGAATGTACATCAACATGTCACACACCACACGTCAGCAGCCAAACAAGCCATTGCTGTTAAGTAAGCCACCTCTGCCAACACACACGCCTCATCACTGGCAGCAAAGGGACACCCCCTGTCCAGATTTGGATTTAGCTACATGCCAGAATTTATCCACAATCAAATTTTTCTGAGCTGCTTTAACTATGTTTATGTTTCCATCAGAAAAAAAAAAATAAGAGAGGAAAAGCGTAGCCAGTTAAAAGAAAAAAAAAAAGAAAAAGCTATATGAACAGTGATAGCTGGTACATTACTTCAGACAGATAAAGTGTTCAATCTGACTGGAACCTTTATCTGTCAATATATCTGCAAATCCAGGATTACTTTGAAACAGAAGGAATTCAGAGCAGAAGCAATGCTTAGTTTTAGCAGCTGCTAAGAAATTGCTGAGTACCTTTAGAATCTGCTTTATTCACACCACCATCTAAATAAGACACGTATAGGCTGCACACATAAAAGCTCATAATGCAGTGAACAGAAGCTGAATAACAGCATTGAACTTGAATTTAAATTATTTCAAACAATTAAAAAAAATCCTTTATTTAAATAAAAGTCCTTTTTTTAGATATTCTTCTTAGAGAAGAATAAAGCAAGCCAGCCTGAAGCAGAAGTAAAATGCAAATAAACAGTCAAACAGAATCAATAGAAGTAATTCTCATTTAAAACCCAGTAAAATAACATGCACTAAAATAAAAGAAAAATGAGGTAAAATACAACCAGAAGAACAGGATCCTGGTAAGAAAGTGACTCCAACACATTTTCTAATGAAAATATTTGGAATCGATAAATGCAAACACTGCTTTGTGTGCTGATTTACATCAGGCACATCTGGCTTTATCTGATATTTCCCACTGAAGTCCCAACATAAGAGATGTGAGAGAGAAATAGAGATTCTAAGCTGCTGTAGGTAATGGGAAAAACATTAGGTGAAGATGGTGTTTCAGTCCTTCAAAAGCCCCAAACAAGGCTGTTTGCTTGCCACTCTGCAATAGACTGCCCTCTGCTTAACAATAGGCCAGGGTAATAAAGGATATACTTGTTTTCAATTCCTCTTAGTTACGTATTTTAGGTTTATTTCTTTTGGCTGATTTTTTTTTTTCAAAGACATTTTTCTAATGAACCATAAAAATAAATTTCAAAATGCACTAAACTGTTTCTGGAAGAGGATGTTTCTTTGTTAATCTGTGCTTTTCTTTACCCTGAATCACAAGGTGGGGTCCAATCTCCACATGCATTTTTAAGTTTAGGTTACTGCACAGAAGAAACCTCTTCAGGAGGGAGGAACGACACCCATTTACCTGAATAAGTTACTGGATCTTAATTCCTACCCCCACACTCACACAGGGGTGTCTTTCATCTGTCAGAAACTCTTGGCTACTTTCAGCAAAGGAGGCCGAGGAGACAAAGTAAAATGTCACTTTTCATGGCAGCATGCTGTAAAATTCTCCCTTCTCTCCTCCCCCAGAAAGATCTCTCAGTGATTACACTGCTGCCATGACCACGAGTCCACATATGCTGGATTGTTTTAGTAACTAAACATGCTCAAAGGGGTTTCAATAGCTACTGATTGTTGGGCAGCTTCAGGCAATAACTCTTTTCACACCCACAACTAGAAAACACCACTTTATTTTCAATTCATGTCAATAATCAAACAGTAGCTCTGACCCAGCACTATCTGAACATGAAACACTCAGCTAATCTAGGCAAAAACTTCCTCCACTCTTGTTAAGGATGAAAGTACATCCCTGTGCCTTTGTTGTTAGGGATCTGAATAAAGATTGAGGCTGCAGTTTGGTTTTGAACGTGCAATTTGAGATTAAAAAATGCATTTGTACTTCCTATTGAATATTCTACATACATTTAGCCTCTGAACATTATGGCATCCTTAATTTTTTCTGTGACATCTCATTGTTAGGCTGTTTAAATTCATTTGAAAAAGTCATTAGCTTTACATTAAGGATTGCTGTGGCACCTGGCAGATGATCTATAGAGGAAACTTGTGTTCATTAGTGCTCATAGACTGAGAAACATTATTTAAAAGAAGGATGGCACTAATGGTAGCTGACACATAAATACACATCCGTGTTCATCAATGAATCACACAGTACATTATCAATGTTAGCACTCATAAGACCCTCATGGAATAGGTAGGAGGAATTACTAAGGCTGCAGAGATGGGGAAATGAGGCATAGATACTGTAGAGAAGAAATGGGATTGCAAATAAATAGCAAATCTAAACACACAAACAAAAAGGGAAATTAACTCTGGTCTTTGATTCTCATCCACTGCTGGAAAGACAAACCCACCCTGCTCATCCCATCCATCTGATAACTGAAGTGCCTGAACTGGCACCGAGAGGACAAACAGCTTCGGATTCTCTCAGCTGCAAAGGTTTAAGCTTCATGTAGGCACCAACCAGCAAGGCATTTCTACAGGGAAGAGCAGCAGCCACCCACGCCGAGGCCAGCAGAGCCTCTCCCCAGCAGTAAGTCCTGTCCTGGCAGTGCCCCTGTCCTCTCCCCTGGCAGTAAATCCTGTCCTGGCAGTGCCCCTGTCCTCTCCCCTGGCAGTAAATCCTGTCCTGGCAGTGCCCCTGTCCTCTCCCCTGGCAGTAAGTCAGAAACTCTGAAGACTGCTGCTGACAGGGGGGCTATCAGCAGCACTGGGCTGATGAGCCTTGTCATCCCCATCCATTACAGCTTTGATCAGGAAACAAAATCTGCATCCTCCAAGCCCACAGGCATACAGAGAAAAAACAAAGATGAAGGCTGGTAAGAAATCCATACACTTTTGCTTTACGAATATTTATTTTGCATTCATATTTTTATGAACACTTGGAAGATAATTCCTAACTATTTCCTTCATCCATGCTTCTGCTTGCTAAAAATATTTTTAAGTCAGCAGAGCGAAGATTATGGGGAAAAATGAGACAGTTTAAATGCTCCATATTATGGAGGACAATAAAAAAATGTTTAAAGTTTCCTGGTTTTATAAAACACAATGGACCATGTCTGCTCCTGAGAACAGTTTAAGTACACTGCACCCTATAAGATGTTTTACCTAATCATCCACATTAAAGATCCTATTGGTACAATCAGGATTGCAGTAACATCTTGCAGTAATGCTTGATTTTACCTCCAGTTTGGGAAAGACACAAGAGGCTTTCAGAAGTAGCAATTTGTTGTCCCACCCACCTCCAAGGATTGGTCACTCCCTTTCAGCAATGGGTAATCTCTGCATTGTCCCTACAGCAAAGTTACCTGTACATCATTTTCCCCTGGGACAGGATTTTCCCAGCAAGAAAGCCAACAGAATACCTGATACCTTGAAGCAAAAACCAGATCATGCATATGCCTGCTCTGCCTGATGTAGATTTTCTTTTCCAGTAAAATTTCTCTCAATTTTTTTCCACCATCCAGGTTTGAAATTCTTAGGAGCAAATGTTAACTTCCAAGACCTATCAGTTCTTGACAGAAAGCTTTGGTAGGTGCACTGTTATTTGTTCATTAAATAAACAAGAGAGAAAACCATTCTCTGGGCTTTCACCAGCAGTTTCTGCCAAGGAAACAAATCCTCCTCCTTTTACCAATGAATTATATGGGCAATGAGCTCCTTACCCACAAAAACTTCAGCTCATCAGGTTGGCAAGTATTATAAACCTCAACACACATGTCTGAGGGCAGAGGATCACCCTGCATCTCTTCAGGACCCTCTCATCAAACCTCTTCTTGAAATATTACAGAGTCCTGTGGCTTAGTCTGGAAGCCATGAGCTCAGAAGACAGTTCTGGGAAACTTGTGACACTTTAAACCTAGTTTGACATTGGTAGAAGAGTCTTAGAAAAAAGTCAAAGCAAAACTATTTAAGTGGTTAAACAGCAATTCACTGCTCCTGAAAAGAGACAGGATTGAGAGTGATTGCTCCTTGGCATTCAGATCCAGCAGGCAGAGCCACATCACAGAGCTCTGGCAAAATCCTGCTCCTATTCAGTTCTGATGTCACAGCTGCACAAAGCAGAAAGCCAGGGTAGGCCCATCCAGGACTAATGTTCCCTCTTGACCCCAGAGGTGGCATAAAAGAGACCTGCTAGAAAGCCATTGATGGCCTGAGACCTTCTCTTTCCTGAAGCAGTCAAACACAGCAGTGCAAACCTTGACACTGCATCACATTGTCAAATTATGCAAAAACAAATGGGGAAGGTGAGCAAGCTTCCAGGTTAGTAACAGCTTTTGAAGGAGGGCAAGAGGAGCTAAATAAGCTGCTATAAATATGCAGACACTGTCTTGGTATCAGGGTAAAAAAACACAGAGGACTGCAAAGGAGCTGAGGCAGTGAAGGCTTTTCAATCAGTGAGGGACACAGTTTATTAGCCTGGCAATAAACCTTACTTGTTGACCATTTGTTGATGAGATTTAAAATCAAACAGGCCAATAGTGTACACTGCACACTGCTGCTGCTTAGTTTAACACTGCAGCACATTGAATTAACCCCATCTTAACTTGCTGTATATCCAAACATCTCTTACCAGCAATTACAAAGTTTGATCGAACATTGGAATCCAAATTCGGAATGCATAAAAGCTGAAGAAATTATTTATAGCAACCAAAAATCATTTATAGCAAGAACATGGGGAGAAGCTACAGATTTTTTGCTTTTTCCTTTAGAACAATGTTTTTATTTTATGTGCTGGGGCCACGTTTACACCATCTTTAACCTGAAAGAGCTTTGTGTAAGACTAATAAGCATCAGTTTCATGCTGAAAATACTGTGTTAGGTGAGACTCTGTGGGTACACTGCCTAATGGGCTGGGAAGGAACCTCCTTCCAACTTGTCCTTTTACAGAGATTTTGAGGTGTATGTGCTGCCTGCCTCATTGTGAGAAGGAAATCTTTTGCTCCAGAGACAACAGATACTCTGCTGTTGTTCTGGGTCCAGGGAGAAGCAGAAGCCAAAACCCACAAGAACATATACCCATTACATACTTTTAATATTGTATTATGGAAGAATATCTCAATTTTCATCCTTGCACACAACTCCTCTGCCTTCTCTCAGACATGACACTAGAGCAGAATCTTGCAGAGAGAAGACCTTATAGAGCAAAGACCTTGTAGAAGAACAGCACAACAGATTGTAGGAGAGACAAGAATTGGACAAGGCTAGTTTATGGGATGTAATTAAAGAGTTTCTGGCAAGGGTGATTTCTACCAAGGTTATTCATATAGTTCACCAGTGCAAAAATAAGGAAAAATAATAAAAAAAAAAGTTCTTAGAGGTCCAGGAGATATTTTATTCTTTAACCTATTTAATTTTATTTCTTCATTTTTTATCACTAAGGGAGGGCATTTCAGCCCTGAACTATAAGGCTGACTTGCAGCTGGTGGCCCAGTAATTGGTATTTATGGCTCAGAATGCATCACTAACACACAGGTTGGAGACTGATATTTTCATCACTCCTTCCTTTGCTCTCAGCTTTGCAGCTATTTCATGCACTCTGGGTTTGCCAATTACCTTCCCGAGGTGGGACGGGGTGATTTGTTTTAATGCACGTACAGTGAGTTTGAATAGCCTGGCTTGTTTTTGCATTTGCAATTTCATGGGGACAGATTCAGGGACAAACACATAGGAGAGACAACAGATAGCCTTGGTAAGCATCTCAAAGAGTTCTTGGAGCTTCAGCCTATTACATATCTGCCCCAAATTGGCTCTTAAACCAGCAGCTAGCGCTGCTCCCTTTGGTTTGTGGCCTGTGTGCTTCTGGTGTCTGCTAATCTGTTCTCATTCTGTGAGCTTTGCCTTCCTGGGGACTGGGAAGGATGCTGGAGGCTGGTACGATAGACTGCAGTGCTGAAACCTGGAAGCTGTAGCTTGGATAGAGAGAGATAATATTGAAAGGGTTCACAGAATGGGTGTGCAGAGTCAAACCAGAAAAAGATGCCCTGACAGAATCCTATGAAGAGAGGATGAGATCCCAGTATGAACCAGGAGGTGCGAGGGCAGCTTTCATGAGACATGCTGCTAGTTCTGGAGTCTGTGGGCCTAGATTTAGGATTTCTGAGGAAGTCAAAAGCATGTCATCTATAATTCAATCCTCTTTCACTCTGTTCTGGATTCTTAGAGTCCCAATTTTCCCCAGAGATATAACATGTCCTGCCTGAGGGTGTGGGTACCAACATATTGAAAGTGTTGCCATTTTGTCATATTTGTCACTTTTGGAAGCATCACGCTCAAGACAGGAAAAGGAAACTAAAAGATCAAGAGTACAACTAGCCAGAGCCCATAGCATGCACAGAGGCTGTTTGGGATGGTACACACCCCTAGGTGAAATACCAATTTCTGAAGCCATTGAAACTAGTCAGAGTCAGATAGCACAGGTAAACTCTTAAATAGAGTAGGGTTTAAAGGATAGACCCTATACAGATTTAATTAACATGCTAGACATAATGAAGAGGTACCGGAAAGCCACATAAATCTGCATTCCTAGGGTTTCTGAGTGTGAAGAATGGAAAAGGGAAGGCTTTCACATAGGAAAGACAAGAAATAAAATACTTAAGTGAATGCACAAAAACTTTCCTGTAAATGGGCTGCTGGAATAACCTAGGCAGAATAAGCTTCAGTTTCAACTGAAGCATGAAACTCAATAATCTCTGTAACCTTTCTAAACTCTTTGCTCTTCTGTCACAGATACAGAGGCTGAAGGGAATTAATCTATTCAAGGTGTGTGTGTGTCTATACTCATTATATACAGCAGAGTACTCCTTCACAGAGAACCAGTTACTCAGCAGTCTGTCTCATGCTCAGCACTAGTCATAATTAAGGAAAGTGCCATTGTCATTTATGTTACTGAGAATTTTACTAAACCCAGAAAAGACCTAGTTGTCCTTCTGAAGAAAATGAAAAGTTGAAGGATAAAGGGTGGTTCAAATTACCTTTTAACTATCAATTATTTGTCTAAAAATTAGTTTCTCATATATATGTTGCAATTCATAAATCATTTTGTAGTCATAGGCATTGTACATTAAGAATGAAATTTGGAATATTTCTTTTAAAAATGCCAAACTGACCAATGCTGACTTTTTCTTTTAAGTTTCTTTGCAAGGGGAAACAGTGCCTGAGCAGAGTAGAGCATGTTGTTTTCAGAGGACAAAGTTTTGAGTCCTGTAATTACATTGGTTTAGTCATTTTATCCCTGATGAAGGTTTCTCTTGTAGTCCATGGAGGGTGCCTTTCCATCTGGGCAACAATTAGTAAATACGCCAGACTGAGACTCGAAGTATCAGGACTGCTTTAATTTTTGGTTGACAGTAATGAAACTGCCAGAATAATTCTTACCTCAGTAGAAATAATCTCTCTCAATCAGTGCTGTACAAAATGTACAACTGTCACTCACTGAGCTTCTCTTCTACAAGTGCCAGATTGTTACTGATAGGATGAAATAGAAAAAGTCATTGAGGGCAGGCAGGCTTGGCCCTAACAAGGGATTAATGAATAAATAATTTCCAGACCATTATTCCAAATGATAAAACCAAGAAGTTGTAGCTGGAGTGAATATCAGAACAGACCCCAAATCTCACAGCTCTCAGGATGAAACTTGATTTCAACTACAGAATGAGGATGTTTCTATCCTCTTTGGAACACTGTGCAGATAAATTCCTTCAGCTGTTGGAAATATTCAGATGTTGTGGCAATGGGCTCTACATAAAACAGCTTTGAATGTACATCTTTGGAATCTTAAGTTTATTGCAAATTATTAATTTTAAACAAAGATTTATGATAGGCAGTGGTTGCAGTAGGAAAAGATCACCATTGCAGTACAGCACATGCACCTATGAACAAGATGCATCAGCAATAAAAGGAAGGAGAAATCCTCCTCGAACTATATCTCACTTGGAAAGGCATTTATTTATGGCTGGGCACCGGAGCATTTGAAGTACTGGTGCAAGACACCAACAAAACATACCAACAGTGTTCACTGGCTAAGATACCAGCTCTTCCACCGTGAGGACAGATGTGAAAAGTTAATAAAATGTTCAGGTATGTGTCTGGTAATATGTCAAATGAATTATTTCAGGACTTTAGCGCAGGCAGAGGAAAGACAAGGTGGGGATAAATTGACTGCTGCTGGAACATGCTTTGCACAAGATGCAGCGATGGCAAATAGCTCAGTTTCAGTGGGCTAAGCTGTGATCCATAGATAAATATAGACTAAAAATGCAACAGCACCTACCATCAGATTAACAAAATAAAATCAAACTTGTAAAGGATGAAATGCCCATTTCTGCCTTTGCTGTCAAGCACAAAAATGCTGCACATAACCATGTTCTTTGAACTGTTTTTTTTTAAACATTGATGCTACATAAGAAACAAAAAAGAGTAGGCCCCAGCAGGGCTACTGTTTCCCACAACCCAGCAGAAATCCATGTGTTCCACTGATAACTGAGGAAAAACACACATAAATGTTTAGTGCAGAGAATGCTGAGTGTGACACACTGACCAAGATGACCACTGACAAAACTGCCTCATTAAACATCACTGCACTGCAACACAGCCAGAAGGGGCAGGGGAGAAGTGCACTCCTGAAATCCCAGTCCCACCAGAAACAGACAATTGCCTTGTCTCACATGCAAAACCAGAGCCTGTAAGTCCCACTGCTGTATCTGCTGACCGCATCTTTGAGTTCACCTCTGAAATTTTTGCAGAAAGGTTTGTTAAGATTTAGCGCTTGATTCATAGATAGCTGAACTCATTAGGAGCCCCTAGCACCAGATTTGAGATGGACTGAAGAGACAAAGGCATTTCTGTGCCCAGGGCCATGCACTGCAGACCCAGCCAGGCCTCCCAACCTGCAGGATAGACACAGTACATGAAAAGGAAATATCTTTTGTGTAAGCTTCATACCCAATTCTTTGCCCTGTAACACCAGTAGTATTACCTGTGTGACACAGCAGACAGCCAAAGCCCTCAAAGTGACAAATGAACTTATAAACTATAACTCTGTCAACAGCTTAAATTGCTCAACCACTTCTTTTCTGCTTATTGGTAAATCCACAAGCTGTTCTTGCTGAGGTTTTGTCTGATTGAGTTTCCTCTAGTAAGATGATAAAGCAAGGAGAAACTCAAAATAATGAAAAACACTTTCCCATCTGACAAATTTCACCCTGTTTTACCAAGTCCATTACAGATGATGACATACTGATTGCACAGAGTGCAGGACAACACAAAACAATTAACACTTCTGCTGTGCTTCATGGCTGCTCTGTGCAGCTTCCAGGGGGAGGTATGACATGAAATCTCATGACTAGCATGAAACCAACTGTAGCTGACACTGAATTTTTATTTTTCCATGCCTGCCTAACACCCAGTTCAGTGCCTGCTGGGCTTTCTCTTATAGGCAATCTGGCAGCCTGGGACAGTAAACCTAATTTCCACAGACATTTCTACAGACAGGTTTTGGGAGAACTGGGGATTTAAAGGAGACCAGATAATGTTCAATAGCTAACCAAAACAAAGGGGAAAGAAGAGTCCAAATGTTCCTGACTCTGGACAACTCATTTAATCTCTCCCAAAACAAGCATTCCTGGAATGCAAAGAATAATACACTGACATTCTTAGGATGAAGGCTATATTTGTGAATTAAAACATATAAAACACAGGAGCTTTTCTCACATTTCAAGCTCTCAACATTACTAACAATTTGATTTTATTAAAGATAACATATATGGGATTAAATCATAGCTTTTGTTTGTAATTTACCATTGCATCCAGCAGAATCCCACACTGGAATTTCTTCCAAACTGCACAAATGAACTCGTTCCCATAATTAATCCTAACATTGTTAATGTTTGGGTTTAGGTATTGCAGCTCTTCCCCCAGGTCTATTTACAGCCTATTGCTCTTTGTCACCTCCTACTCCTCCCGAACACGCACCAGGGACTGAAGGGTTCAGCCACAGGCAAGGATGACATCAATTAACTGATGGGTTAATTTGATCCCTTGCACCAAGGCCTGTGGCCACCACGCTCTAACCACAAACAGTGCCTGGGTTGTGACAGCCAAACTCCTTCCAGCTACCCTGGATTATTTGTTGCAGATGTTTATTCTCAGCTGGTAAGCTGGGAAGGATAAGGACAGATGTATGTCTTAGTCTGCAGGTTTGCTCAGTGTGACTTAGGCAGTGCCAAAGTACTGACTAATCCCAGTGAAAGTGAAAGGAAACTATTTACGTTTGACAGATGATTTAGCAAACATGGGCACTACTTCCAGCCTCACCAGGTGGCTCTTAGCAAGCCAGGGAACTGCAGGTGACTGGGAATGTTTAAAACAGCGCTTACAGAACCATCTTAACACACAGTCCTAAGGCTGCAGTCCAGGATGTCTGTGAGGTGGTGAGCTTCCTCAGGAGGGACAGCCAGGCAGCCAATCTGGCCTGCTGCACATGCCTAAATCAGTAAGCATTGCATCACTGCTTGTGTAGGTGTATCCTTTACTTAGCATCCTGAATCTGTAGGAAACAAGTTACCTTGGCACTGGGATTCTGATTGGCAAGACTAGTAAAATTTTAAGAAAGGACTAAGCTGTTGGGGAATTTCTCTTAGAAGATGCATTTCAGCTCTGGAAGTTGCAAAGTATTAAGTGTTAAAAGCAAGACTCAGAATTGTAACTTTTTGTTTATGGTTTTGATGCTCTGCTTTGCTCTAAGTTAATTGGCAAATTCCTTTTATTTGCATATTTCAACAAAATGTTTATAATTCTCTGCACAAAAATTGATTTAGAAAGGAAAGCCTGAGAGTCTTTTAAGCTGAGCAGTTGGCAGATGCATAGGACCATATATAATGTATGCCTATATCATAAAGACATACATCAGTAGTGGGTGGACTGTATACCTCCCTGTGCACTTATTTCTATTTTATGGTATTTTAAAATAAGAAATACCCTTTAAAGAAGCTGATTGCCTCAGGCTGGCAAAAAACTTACAAGGCTCACTTGAAATATTTTTGCTTAACAGCAGAAAAAAAAGTCATGCATTTGAAAGTGAAAATTTCAATCATCCCAATCCTGGTGACCTCTTCTGGGTATTAAGATGCTATTGGCAGACAGCTCTCTTCAAAAGATAAATTGTGCCTTTCCACAGCAGCAGAATGGCATTTGTTTTCAGACATATTGATTTCATACAAATTTTAGAGAAAATAACAGCTAGCCACATATATCAGTGATGCCAGAACACCCAAGTACAAGTGCCCTGAAGGGGAGGGAAGCAAGTAGGTCAGTCAGAATCACAGAATGGCTTGGTTTGGAAGGGACCATAAATATCACCTAGTTCTAACCTCCTTGCCGTGGGACATCTTCCACTAGACCAGGCTGCTCTAACCCCTGCCCACCCTGGCCTCAAACACTTCCAGGGATGGGACTTCCACAGCTTTACTGGGCAGCCTGCTCCAGGGCCTCAGCACCCTCACAGTAAAGACATCTGATGGCTAACCTAAACCTACTCTCAGTTTAAACCCATTCCCCCTTGTCCTGCCACTACATACCCTTGTAAAAAGTCTCCTCTCAGCTTTCTCTCCAGCTTCCTTCAGGTACTGGCTGCAATTAGGTCACACCAAAGCCTTTTCTTTCCCAGGCTGAACCATCTAAATTCTCTCAGCCCTGTCTCATAGGAGAGGTGTTCCATCCCTCTGATCATCTTTGTGCCCTCTGGACTCACTCCAACAGGTCCATGTTCTTTTTTTGTTGGGGCCTCCAGAGCTGCAGCACTGCAGGTGGGGTCTCAGCAGAGCAGAGGGGAGAATCCCCTCCCTTCCTGCTCCCACTCTGCTGTGGATGCAGCCCAGGACACATGGCTGGGTCATGTCCTGCCTCCCATCCACCAGCACCCCCAGTTCTTCTCCCAGGCCTGCTCTCCATCTGTTCCAGCCCAGCCTGGACCAATACCAAGGCCTGCCCTGACCCAAGTGCAGCACCAGCACCTGGCCTTCTTAAACTTCATGAGATTCCCCTGGGCCCATTTCTGGAGCTGCTCCAGGATGAAACAAACTTCTTGCAGAAACAACCCCAAACCTACTTGTAATATCTGCCCAGTTTTGCCATCATCTCGTTCATAGTTTTACTAACAAATAAAATGACTGGGCAAACATTGAAATTAGATTGCCAGCTGCTCTGAGTAGCTATTTCTGAAAACATCTTTATCTTCTGGAAAAGCTCATAATTTTTAATGCAGTTGTCAACACAGTCTTTTAGAAACTGGTACAGGCTTAAGGGTTCTCTAATACTATTCTTCTCTTTCATTTCAGATCAGAGGGCTGGAATTACTGAGGTATTTAAGCATGACATGTGTTTGCTTTTATAAAATAAAACTAAAATAGGACAAAAAGGCTTATATATTTATTAATGCTTTTCTTTACAGATTGCAAATGGTTTTGTCATGATTGCACACCCAGGACTTCACTGTGTTCCAGATGAAGTCATTAGCTTTGTCAGACTTAGGAGACATTTTGATAGGAAAAAGGTTTTCTTCTTCAAGTTTGCAAATCTTGGACCAAAAAAAAAATATTTGTGGTGTACCTTGGTGAGATCACTTTACTGATAACACCATTCATATCACATTCTCATTCACACTGATTTAGCAACGCCATCCAATTCCACATCTTTGCTACCGCCAAAATATTTTTAAGGAAGACCAGTTGCAGTAGGTTTTTGGGCACTTGTCTGTAGGAGTGTTTTATTGCACACAGGTAGGAGTAGCCCAAGGGAGAGGAGCATCCCAGGGTTTTGCCATCAACCTGAAACACATACTGCACTGGTTTTAAAACTTTTACAAAGCCATAGGAATTCCCAAGGACTTTCTGCAGGGCAAAAAGAGTGAAGGCTCCACTTTTCAGCCCCTCAGTATAGAATACACCATCTTCACATATCCCAGCCACTGGTCATAACCTGGTACCTGTCCCCTTTACTCAAATAAAGTAACTCCTATTGTCAGGGTCAGGGGGATAATACAATCTCTTATTTCCTGTATTAATGCAATTTCCAGGCAAGAACTCACCAAGCCTATGGCAGCATTAGATGGGCATGCATGGTACTGATTTAATATCAGTGTAATCTCAAAATAAACACATGGCTGTCCTTTCAGCTCCTCCTGATTCCTGCCAGACAGAATTGGCATGAGGAGAGCAATTGCTGTGACCCATACTTCCTTTACCACTCTTATCTCATACACTTGAAACACATCTCCTAGTGACAGAAAAAAAAAGCAGAGCTGGCTCAAAATGTTGCTGTTTTTAGAGCAGAGGGAAAAAGCAGCAACAACAACAAGAAATGCCAATTTTTTCTGTCATTCATTAAAAACAAAAGGTCCCAAAAGCCTTTAATGCAAGTATCAGATTGTTTGAAGCAAAATCAGAAAACACTTCAGAAGCAGTCTGGGAAAGAAAATGTGATATGTTCCCAGATAGCATGGACTGTATTCAACTTTGTACAAACCACAGAGTCCAGGGCTCCTGGTACCCCAGGAGAAGTTCCCCAGCTCCATGCTGAGATTCAGTGACTGCTAAAGGACCCAAAATTTATTTCATTTTATTTTCATGGGAAGTAAGGCAGGCAAGTCCTATTGCAATAAAGTACAGTCAGGGAGAGCAGTGATGACAGCCCTGAGGGTTCAGCCCCCTCCATCATGTGCAGCCTAGAAGAGAATGCAGGGTCCCATCCCAGAGCTGGGTGCTCTGGTGATACTGCCTGTCAGCAATGCAGCACTGCCTCTCTTTATGTCACAGCACAAAAAAGACCATGTAGAGGAAACCATTTGGGATGAGAATTAATCTAATTTGGCTTCAAGCCAAGATGTTCTTTGCTCAAATAGCAAAAACTTCTCCAGCTTCTGAAATAGTTCAGGGCTTCTGGTCTACAGATTATACCACAAGACCCAGCTTTATACTTCAGGTGGTGATTGAAAAAGCTGAGAAACCTCTTGGTGACAGACAATGGAGCTTTGCCCATGCTGGTGAGGGTCAGGTTAGACTGGCACTAGGAGGGAGGAGGATGCCTTGGGAAGGAGTTGCGATTTGGTTCTGCTTTTCTGAGTTACTGTTAGTAAGGCTGAGATTGCACCCAGGAGCCTGGGGGCTGTTTGTTCGGGCTGCACCGTGCTTAGCAGTGTGCCAGCACAAAATGAAATTGCATTCTCTGAAGAGTCCTTCTCACGCTTTTAAATAAAGACACTAAAGTCATACATGAATTCCTTTGAATCTCATTTATAAATCAAAATAATTATTTTAGCAAGTGATGACAGGCAATAAGTGGCACAGGCTCTTGTCTTTTTCAGTGCAAGACAAACCACTTTCCCTGGATTACAGTAGGATTTCCCTCACTCACTGTCCCCTCTCTCTAAAGATGCACTGCTCCTCTTCCTCCTGCATCCAGCCCTGGAACACCATCTGAGTACTGGACCAAAGAACTCATGAAGACAAGGATTATGTTATCTACAAAGCACTGAAGAGCCTCCTCACAGTCTATACACCAGAAAAAAAAAAAAAAAATTAAAAAGAAATCTCATTTGCTGCAGCTCACAGCTTCAGCCTTTGCAGATATGGCCTAAATATCTGCTTGCACACACTTCACAGCAAGGCATCCCACCAGCCAAACACATAATCCTTCCATTTAAAACCACCCACAAAGGAGGCAAGTATTGAATCATTTTGGGGGCTGGCACAGGAGATCTGCATCTTGCTGGTTTCATTACCTTGAATAATAGCACAACAGATCTGTAAGTCACATTTAAATCGATTTTAAATTAATCCAAACCCTAGGTGTAAACATAACAAAATGTTGGATGAGAGACTGTGTTTTAACCCATTTTTAGATCCCCTGTATTTCTGGGCTATCAGGAACTGAAAACACAGGTGTCAGATGAAGGCAGGCTTCTGTGTCTGAGCCACTGCAGCAGTCTAAACAACAGAGATGCTCCAGCCTTGCAAAAGAGAAAGGAGCCAAAGTCCTGGATACAAACAGCCAGCTATGGAGGACAGACATTCCTGGGCATTTAAACCCTGACTGTATTTAAGAACTCCTTAGGACAAATAATGCCCACACACACCCCCATAACTGACCCATAGATCTGCAAAGCTGCTCTCATACAGGGACTGATGCATGGCTGATGCTGGAATAAGGCATCCTGGTGCTGTGTGGGTTTGCAATTGAAATAATAACGCTGCCCTTTCCTTGTTCAAGCCTTTTATGTAGCAGGGGAACATAAAATGCAGCGTACTCCTGTCACTCACTGACAGAGAAACAAGCTTACTCTCAGTGCTTAAGAAATGGTGACACCAGTTGCAAGAGGCAAACTTGCAAGAGCCCAAAGGGGCTGTAGTGGTGTGCAGGGTAGCTCAGTTAAAGGGGTTTTTCTGAGGAAATTAGGGTTCAATTTGACAAATATTCTTAATATTAAAATTTTAGGCTAAAGATGTTTCTCAACTTTTTGAAAGTTTTTCACATACAAAATCTAAAACCAAGCAAAACCCAGTAAATCTATATTTGGTAAAAAGGTCTCCAGCAGTTCTCTGTGACACTTGATACCAGTTCATAGAAACAATGGGGAAAGTCTAAACTTCAGGCTCTTCCCAAGCAATCATTCTGAAACACACCATTTTTTATGCAAGGATCTATTTTGCCTCCCTCAAAGGCCAAACTCTTACACAAAAAGGCAGAGAAAACTAGTACAAGGCATTATCTGGAAACAACACTTTTCCAGGTGGAGTGAGGGCTTGTACTTCTGAGAAATCCATGTTTCCACATCTCCAACTTTCAGCTGATCCCTCTCCTTCACTCTAACTCTCATCATTGCAGCCCACAGCAGGCATCAACAGATGGTACCCAAAGAGCTCCTACCCTGCTGCCTGCATCCAGAATGCAGGCATGGAAGGGGGCTTTCCTCAAAGCACACTTCCTTAAAGCACACATTTAAAATCCTTAGTGCTGCAGATGACAGCATTTGGAAGATGCATTTGCCACGTCAATCTGGAGCTTCTTATTCCCAGTAAAGCACTGGGCTGTCTCCCCACAGATGTTTTCTTGTGCTCTTAGTTATTGCTTGCAGCACAAACTAATTTCAGCTGGCTCTGTACTGGTCTGGGATTGAAGGAGTTACAGGAATGAACTGAACTAGCTGTGCCTGTGCAAGTCCAGGCATCCCTTCTCCTGACACCTCATCATATGGGACTCCAGCTGCAATTCTTTGTAATAACCAGAGATAGGATATTTCTCCAAACTGTGGGGTTCCCCTATGTAAAATACAAAAGAAAAGCAAATGAGATATGAGGAGGTGATCTCTGCAGCTCGAGGGAAATAATTGAAAAGATTAAATCTGTGCTGTGCCATCAGCTGAGCTTAGCACATTTCCACTGGTGCAGTCATTTATAGCCCTGGGGCTGCCACTGCCTGAGCACTGATGGGCATTTCCCAGCTGGGCCTCTGACCAGCACAGCCCTTTGGGGAGCCCCTGTGCTGCTCCCAGCACTCTGCAGCATCAGCAAACACTGGGATGCTCCCTCTCCTGCTTGCAGACAGCGCTGCACGAGGTGCAGCACATCAGAGAGGTAGGAGAGAATGCAGCAAGGGACACCCAGGGCCAGGGCAGCAGCAGGGCACAGAGCAAACACAAGTGCTGGAGGCTCTGCAGGACTGGCAGTGTAGAAAAAGAGCAGGACGTGTCCTGGCTGCTGCCAAACACTGCAGGTAGGCACTGGAGGCTGCCCACTTACAGCAGCACTGAGCAAAACCCAGCCAAGCTTCGAGCAGCTCCCTGGGCTGGGGCGTGCAGCAGTGGGGAGAAACCTCTGCACTTCAGTGGGGGTCATTCAAACATCACAGGACTAGCAACCACCAGCTTTACACATTAATATGCCATGAAAGCAGAGGTCAAATCTCTTCCCTAGATTTGGGAATGCTTGTCTTCGAATTTGCAGCAACTTAATCTGTGGTGTTTGGGAGCTTTACATGATGTTTTGGTTTTGTTTTGTCTTTTGTTTCAATGATTGTTGTGAGTCCCTTCCAGGTCAGGACATTTTATGATCCTAAAATCCCCTGAAAGTGTGTGCAAAACCTCACATAGGCTGTTCTCTCACTAATGTACTCTGACTGGAATGTTTAGGCAAGAATTTTCTGGCAAGTTTGAAATGTCAGTTAGTTGTCTTTAGTTTTGGATGAGGTTTTTTTTGTTCATCTGAAAAATGATTGTAGCAGTCATGGTAATTTTTATGTATATTCCTTCTCCACACACAAATAATGCTTTATACAAGGTCCTGTACTACTTTATGCCTCATTTACTTCACAAGAAGAAAGGTGCTTTACAATGAAGTTTTTCCTTCATCTTCTCCAAAGAAATAGTTTTCAAGCATGAACTAATTTATTCCTTTTAATGGTGGCAACTTATTTCTTCAAGACAAGGCCATCCACAGAAACTGCACATTCTACAAGACTCTAAATACATTTCAGTAGAGAAGAAATGTAGCTAGCTCTGCCTTCAAAACAATAATAATATTCTAACAATAAAATACATGTCTAAGCAAGAGCCAACTGACTTGGAGCATCACTGGTTGTAAAATCCAGAACACAAACATCAAAGGGCAGGGATAAAATGCCAGACTACCCCAGGATCTGAAGGTTATTCCTACATCTCTCTGCATTAAGACATGCTCGTTACAGCCTTGGGGAAGTCATCCACACTGGTAGCACCTATCTCCAAAGGTGAGAAAAAGGCAAATAAGGCAGACTACAATACAGCCTTCATCAGGAGGATTTAAAACATTGACAACCATTTGGATGTGAGAACTGAAATATTTATGATACTGCCTTTGTGGTAAAAAAAGTGCATGAAATGGATTAGAGGGAATTCCCAAGAAGTATCTCCTGTTACTTTGTGGCTGAGAACTATTAAAAGTTCTTGAATTCAGATGAGTGGATAAAATGATTAATCTTAAAGATTAATGACCACGGTTTCTCCTTAAGATCACGACCACACTTTTGGGAAGTAAAAGCAATTATGAAATTTTTACGGGTAATGATATAAGCCTATCTCAACAAGCCAAAATACTACTTGCTTAGATGAACCATAAAATGATCTTTGAACTAAATCAGATTTAAACCATCCCTCATACAAAAATGCTACCAAACACGTACATTTAAGAGCAGCATTTCCCTTGGATACTCATCCTGTTCCAGCACCAGCTCTAGCCTGCGGCTCCGCGCACCAGGAGGGACAGAAGGCAGGGCGAGATGGGTCACTGGAAATGGGCCTGCAGCTCCTGCTTCCTTCTCATTCTGGCACCCACTGCAGCATTTAGCCTGGCCTGTGTGCAGGCAGTCTGCCAAGCAGCTTTCCATGGAATCCCACAGGTTGGAGAGGGGTGAAGCACAGGAGGCTTTTCTAGGCTCTGCAGCTGGCAGTGCAGGGACAGGAAGGTCTCAGCCCACAAGGGTGTTCCTGTCTGTGGGATGCTCTGTGCTCAAGTCACGACTGGGAGAAGCAATTGCTCACCCCTGACTGAGCTGCAGCAGAGCTCCAAACCTGGCACATGGTGTTATCTTCAAGGCAATAAACTTCATCCCTTGGCTGGGCTTCTGCAGCCCCTCATTCCCCTGAGAAAGCAGCTAAACGGAGCAGGAGCTTAGAGTCAGCACAGAAAACAGATGGCTGTCTGGAAACAGACACCAAGGCTGATTTTATTACATGGATAAAGCAGAGATCTCTGGCAATAAAATGTTAAAATATTCTGAAAAAAATCAAAGGCATCATTTTTCAGAGGGAGTTCTACTGAATTAGGTGCTAGTCTGGGACTGAGACCCTGGTCCTACCCCCCGGTTGCTCCTGGGGTCCTGACAGCCTTCACTGGGTAAGGTCACAACCCCTCAGCTTTGCTGTCCTGCCCCCTCCATTTCCACTGTAGAAGCATACAGGTAGGGAACCATTTCTATGCTTCATTAAGTGGTTATTCAGAGCTTAAATGAAACCCGTTGCCCTCAAAATAACAATAACTTATGACATACTCTGAACTGAGCCAGCCTAAGCAATATCAGATTAAAAATTCCCCAAATATTTTATCCAGATTTCTTAGCTGATTCTACCAAAGACATCTCTCATATCAATTGAATTATTCCTAATTTACACCAAGGAAAACATATTGAAATGCTGCTACTCATAATTCTCATCAGAGTGGGGAAGACAGCTTGCTTTCAGCAAAATCAGGTTAAGACATGGGCAGAGCTGTCCAGAAAGCCTTTCACTTCAATAGAAACTGAGGGCAGTGGGCTCAGAGCCAACACTACATTTTTCAGATTAGGTGCTCAGTCTCCCTCCTTCCACCTCTCACTAGAAAGATTTTATTTCAGATCAAATGTGCTTACAATCCATTTACCACTACAGAGAGTTTCTTTTTCAAACCTGAAAATAAGGAATATAAAGATCTCATGCACATTTTCTGGTGGAGTTTAAAAGCACCTGGAAGAAATACAAGCAGATGACACCTTTCCATTACCAGATCACTGCCTAAATGCCTGCTGGACCTGCAGCACATGCTGTGTTTGTGAGCAGAGACTCAAAAATTATTTTAAAAATAAAAACAACAGCAACAAAAAAATAAATTTACGTCACTGTCCTAAAAATCAGGAACTGGGTCCTGATAAGATAAATGAACACTGGGAACATTTCTTGAGCTCCAGCTAGGGAAACAATTCCTACACACGAAGATGAATTACCCCACTTAACTCAGTGAATGTTTTCTTAGCACAGAAATCAAGAAAAACTACATGTAAAAGAAGTAAAATAGCTGTCAGAGACTGATTAAAAGCAATCTCTGATCTCTCTAAGAGTTGATAAAGTATGGTGTTACTTGGTTTCTGTCATTTCACTTTTAAACTCTTAAAATAAACAAGTGCTATTGCTTATTCCCATCCCTTCCACCATCCTTTCCCTCCTTAATGCAAACCTCACCCTCCTCCTTTGTGTCCAAGGAAAAGCTCAGCAGCAGAGTTCAGCCATGAGCTCCTGCATCCATGAACATCTGCTCCCGAGTGCTGCCACACCAAGCTTCTCTTGTTTGGATAGAGATAACAAGTGTTGGAGCATCTAACATGACTTTAAGTCAACTATTCTAATATTTGACTTTTTAACAATCTATACATTATTTCTAGCTTAGGTTTAACTGCCAGTTTCCAGTCATGACTCAAGAGCCTGGTGAAATCTGCTACCACTCTGAGTTCTCTTCTAAACAGCAGTCAGTAAACTATGTCCAGCCTTGGTTTGCTCTTGAACAGGGTTTCTTTAGCCACTCTGGAAGACTCTTCAGCCTGGAGTCACCTCAACAGCAAATTTCTAGATGTTTTCCAGATTCTCAGGATCCTATGAAAACACAGACACCAACACCAGGACCAACAACAGCCTCACAGTACCTGCAGAGATGATTTTACTCAACATTTCCAGGAACACACATCCACAACTTGAGTCCAGAAGGATAATCTAACTCAATACCTAATTGCTGCTTTAGGAGATGGGTTTTTTTCCCCCGGTGTCATTATTTGCAAGCTAATCTCCCATTTAGCATGCATGGCCTCCCTTCTTCCCCAAATCTGACCTTTCTTTCAGCATCTCTCATATGGTATTTAGATGACCACAATCTGCCAAGAAGGAAAAAGCCCTGTCTATGTCTAATTTGCCAGGTCATTTCATCCCATCCTTCTGCAGCTCTTCTAAGGCAGCAGCAGCAGTTCCCTTGCTTTATTCCTCAGCCCTCCATATTTCAGCTGAGGGTTTCTTTACGTACAAAACCCAACCCCACAGGTGAGCAGGATTGGACATGCCAGGAGGATGAAGCAGGGCAACACTGAGCAACTGGCCATAGTATTTTACTCCACAGTATTTTATTCCAGGGACTTGGGGCCTCTTTGGCAACGCTTGCATCCATTCACAAAGAAAGAAAAGCCACAAACTCCTTTGTTCTTCTGTTTCTCTGGAAGATTAAAAAGTTTTGCTTGTTTTTTACCCTGGGGAATAATAAATCATCAGGAGATGATGCACTCCTTTGACACATCCCTTGGTTCCCATGCAGATTGGTATCGGCAGGAACAGCAGGCTTCCCCAGAACATATGTGCAAATATTCAAGAATAGAAAACACCAAGGATAAACATAGTTGGACCAAACAGCTTTGCTGAAGAGAAGGGAATGTTTGCAAATGGTGCTTTGCAGCATTACCTGCACTAATGAGCACTCTGTAGTCAATAACCTGGTCTTTCACTCAAAGAAATCTTTCTGATGAAGGGAATGCACCTCCAGCTTTCCCACAGGGCTGAAAAAGGGGGTTCTAAATGAGCATCTCTGAGACAAAATCAGATTATTATAGATTTATTGCATATCACATATTATTCTCCAAAGCAAGCAGCTTAAACATGTAGCCTTGATGAGAACTGATATTTACTAATTATTGCCATTCATCAAATGAGTCCACTGAGCCTTAATGCTATGTTAGCATTAAAATTTGACAATGAACTCCATGGTTTCTAAACTTTCATAATTGAACCTGATCTGTCTAATATATATTAATGATGTGTCCCCAGGATAATCCACTGGAATCTGTGTCAGCTGAAGAATGATAGTAATTTGAAGGGGACACTTAAGTATTTTCTAAGAGTAAGCAAGAAATTTGAATATTAAGATTCTGGAAAAATATCCCTAGAGTCAGGAATAGAAACTTACCTTCAGTACAAGAATAATAACATTTATCTGGAGGAGCAGTGGCTCAGAACAGATGCTGCCAAGATGAATGATTAATGCACATTAATTGTGGTGAGGAGTTTTCAATTTCAAGTGGTTTTGAATGTAAAAATAGGATATTTGATAAAAATTTTTAAAAAAAAATCTCTATTCAGTTAAGTGCCTTTTAAATCTTTTTGCCTTCTGAAAAACAAAAGAATTTGCATCCAAGTGACATTTTTAGTAAAGAATGGTTCACTTAGCTGCTGTTGATTTCTGACTTTTCAGATGACAATTTTTCCCAACCCAAAAAAAACCCAGAAAAGCCAAGGAAGGGGAAATGGGAAGGATACAGTGAGGAAGGCAGCTTCCAGCCAGCTCTGGCATACTAATAATCAGACAAGGCAACCCAGAAATACATTTCTCTCTGACAATATTGGTTTGAGTAATACCAACAACAGTTGCAAGGAATGAAAGCAACATCTGGTACAGGAAGTTTAGCAGTGGGCTTTGTTCATTTTCAGTTTTCAGAACTAAAAAAAAAAAAAAGTCATAAAAAAAAAAGGTTTAGTTGGCATTTTCTCTTGTCTGTAGACGTGTAGTGGGCGAAAGGACATTTTCACTACAGGAATTAAGCTCTGGATATCAAGCCCCAGCCATTCTCCTCATACAGATTGACCCAGAGCACGAGCCTGAGTGCCAATGTGTCTGCCAGCTGCTGTACAGCTGTAACCAGCACGTGGCACTGAGTGCTGCTGCCTACCTGGAGAAAATCTCTAATCTCACACATGAGAAAACTGCCTCATGTAGCCACAAAAGCACTGAAATTTTTATCTCGGCCTCTCCTTTTTCTTTGATTTTACATCAACAGAAGTCCTTTTCTATTAAGTGCTTCAGTAGAGAGTCGCACAAAATGTCACATAAGAACAACCTAAAATGCATCTTAGAGTTCCCTTCATTTGTCAGCCTCTGTTTTTTGTTCTAGCTGTTGTTTCTCAACACCCTGCTGAGAGGCAACTTGTCTTCTCGAGCAGGGAATTCCTAAATTTCATTTGCCTGATGCTGTTTCTTCCCCTGAGACAAGCAAATGCTTCTTAAATGAGGGTAAAATAGAACAAGAAGATTTTTGGGAAGCTAGATAGTAACATTTTTTCCCCCTCTGCAAACTGAGCACAAGGTCAGAGAAGACATTTCTGTTTTGATTTAGGTATCAGTCCCTTCACTGGGAAGGTGTTTGGAGATTTTTTCAGAAGAGGTGATTGATGCCCAAACCCAGCCCTGGGATCTGAAGACAATTTCCTGCCATTATAGCCAGCTAATCCAAGCCCCCAATTTCATGGAGAGTGGGGAGCATCAATGTAAATCTCAGACTGCCAGCTCCCCTCAAATTAAATAATGAGACTTCAGCAGGTTAACATACATTCTACTTCCACTGACCAAACTTAGGTGGGGGCAAAGGTTCCTCTTTTGTCAGAGGAACACAATTCTTTCGTTCCATACACTTTTCCCATAATCTCCTTATTAAAGGGAATACTTCATTATTAGGGCTTTTACACCAATTCCATTTAAGCTTTTCCTATGTGTTCATTTACAAAGCAACAGACAAGAATCAAACTGGCCACAGAGAGCAAAAAAGCCCCAGAAAAAGGAAGAGTCACAATTGCAAATATAAGTCTCCATGAGAGATATCAGGTGTCATCATCAACAAGAACATCTCAACAGCTTTGACAGAAATGCAGGAAGACACTGTCCCCATTCTTAATTCAAAATTTAATCAAGACACGATGTACCATGCAAAGATTTTATACAGCTGAATCTGTCAAGACACCTGGTATGAATTGTGAACAATTAAGTAAAGAAAACTTGAATTTACTTTGATATCAGTAGCAAGTGCTCCCTGTGTAAGGTAGGAAAGCTGAAATTGCCCCAGATTTCAGATATTTGGTTTCCATAGAGACTCTTCATAGCTCTGCACAAACCACAATACTATTTCCTCAGCACAGCATGTGAAGCAAACTGTTGATCAACATAAAAAAAAGATGGGGCCTCATTTAGTTAGCATAAATCAGGAGAGCTCCCACTGGTAATTGGGCTGTATGATCCCCAGGCCTAAATTTTATATCTAGAGCAAAACATATATATATATATATATATATATATATATACTCACACACTCCCAATTCAAACACAGAGCACACAGTAGCAGGAGTTTCCAACACCTGGGTAACTCCTTTAAAACACTGCAGAGAGAAAATACTCCAGAAAGATCAGAGAGGGGGTTCAAGGCTGGGAAAGTGAGGCAATACCTGTGTAGAAGGTGAAGAAGCAGCAGCTGTCAGGTCAAAATGAAAGGGGACAGTCTGAAGCAGAAGGATGAGGTGAATACAAAACCTAGCTCCAGTATGAACTATGTCCAGCTTATCGAAATTCATCTCCTACTGCCCCATATTTCTCCATAATTATATGGCTGGATATGCTGAAAACAGAGGAGCCCAAATTCTGGGCTATAACTACTAACTCAGAGCAGGGAATGGTATGTTTATTTAGCTGACTGCACCAAGAAATCATCTGCCAGAGTACAAAGAAATGGGCACAGATGAAAAAAACTAATCAAGTTGGGAGGTGAACCCTATTCACGTTTGTAATAAGGAACGTATTTGAGCAAACAGTATTTTCTGTTATTTTCCTGAGTTGTTTCCTTCCAATAACAACGATCAAATAGTAAAGGGAATTAAGAGTGTGTCACGTAGAGCAAGCAGCATTCCTTATGGAGCAGCAGCAGCTCTGGGAAGATAATGTCATCAATCAGAGAGAGGAAACAAATACGCTGTGTCCAAAGTGTCAGCACTGGACCTTGCTTGATTTTTCAGATGAATATTTTCAAATTAAATCTTCAAAGAATTCAAGCATGATATTTATTGCAAGCATTACTCAAAGTCTTTTGTTTCTGGAAAACAGATTTAATTAAAATAGTGAGCATCAACAAACAGATCAAGTAAATATTGTTTATTAGAATGACAGAGCCAGAAACCAAAGAAAAATAAACCTAAAAGACTCAGAGAAAGCCCTTCAAATTCCATTTTAATAATCAACTCTTACTTTCAGAGCATTCTTGCTTTTTTTCCAGAAAGAGATAATCATTATTTGGACCCATTTCCTACGGAAGCACACCATAAAAGAACTTGACACACATGACCCACCTGGGCACAATTTCCCCAGTCTGAGGTGGTCAGGGCCAATTCCCTGACCCAGGCCATACCCAGAGGGGAATGTCTTGAGGGGTTACACCAATGTGGTTGTATGCTGGTTATCTCTGGCTGTTTTTAGGATTCCTGCACTCCTGGTACATCAGGACTTTCATTTAAACTTCTCTCCTGTGTCTTAGCTAATATTTTGGTTAAAATTCACCACTTTACAAGCCCTAAATGGTATCAGGGGAAAGAAGAAAGGAAAAAGATGAGTAAGGAGAAGAGCCAGTAACTCTTCTTTACAAACTATGGCTGAGCTAGTGCTAGAGGTGCACTAAACGTGGAAGATTAAACTGATAAAATAATTCCCTTTAGTGGAATGCACATGAATAATTTGTGATGTCCTTTAAGTCTTAGGGCCCTGAGTTAAGGCTAGACTTTTAAAGCTCTCCAAGCAAGAGGAATCAATACTCAATTTCACAAAGATTTCAGTCTCCCCAGGCTCTGCTCTTCCAAAGCCCCAGGGCACTGCACCAGGCCCAAGCACATTGATGTTCCAACATGCACTGAGGTGTGGATTTCAGGGCAGGGGCACAGCAGCACCCAGGCAGGTTGGCCCTCAGGGGTGGCACAGCAGCACCAGCCTGGACCTCTGCACCCCCTGGGCATGCCAGGTTATAGGAGTTGTCACTGGGAGCTTTTAGGGGCCACAGCTCACTCACACCACACAAGATAATCTGTTGTTGCTGCCTTGCCATCACACAGGCTAGAGCAGATTCACAAGGGTAGATGAAGGCAGACACTTATTTTCATGAACTTCCCGCAGGCAAGAGATCCTCGATGCAGAGCAGCCAGACATTCGATGGATTCTTTCTGCCCTTTTGCTTCTGGGGCTATTCAGAATAGGCAGTTCATATATATATATATATATGTATCCCTACACACACAGAGCCTCCTTAAGAGGAAAGATTGCCAAGTCCAGAAGTTGAAGTGACATTGATTTATTTATGCTCAGAGCGCACGTGTTAGGACCTGAACAGCTTACAAAAACATCATCTCAAAAATACACTTGCCTCTGGATGAGTCTTACTTTGATGTCTTTTTTTAAGTATGTGAATAAAATATGTAATTCCTAATAAAAGTTTTATTAGTCAAATTAAAGGTTTTTAATCACTGCCCAAGTCTGGATACCAAGGAGAAGAGGATATTGTAAACACACCCTGACCACACATAGAAGGGTGATGGGTGGCAGGGGGAAGCAAAGAAATTACCACAGCTAAAATGGCTGTAAAATAAAAATATTCCAGTGTCACAGTCATCCCTCCTAAAAACGGTGTCAGAAAAAGATGCAGCTCTTATAACAAGAACTTTTAATAGCTCCTGAATTTGCAGATATAACCTTATATATGTAGAAGAGTGTCTATATTTAAGGAACTATGACGAAAAACACATTAATTTACTAATGGTGAGAGATCTATTAGACTGACTTCAAAACTCTTCCAGGTTTTAAAAGAGATTTTGAAGCAAAATATGTTCTGAGTAGAGACCAGACTGAAACACAACCTGTATTAACTACAGGGGGGTTAATGTGACTGACCCAACACCTTCACTGCCATGAGAGGTGAAGGAGTTTTACCAAAGCAGGTTGCTTTTGCAATCATTACTTCCCAGCCCACCTTCATAATTACCTCCTAACCATGAGGACAGGAGAACGTAGATGATGTCTTCAAATGACACCAACTTTGTTGGCTTTAACAAGACAGGTTTTAGCAGAGGACTGGAGCACCATGTGGGCAGGGATGACACCGACTACTGAATTAACGGAAGTGGTATTTAAATTTAAAACCAAAATAGATTCATTTTGGAATAAAAACTGAATTTTCATTATAAGCTACATGCTTGCAGTTAGCAATGTCTGAGGAGGAAAAGATGTGGGTCCCATGACAACTGAATTACCATAATGAAGCCACAAATAAAGGTCACTGTGCTCCCAGAGTGCTTCAGAGGAGAGCCAGCCCCTGCAAGAGCAGCAGTGCTAGGTACAAATCACCTGCCAGGTATTTATCCAAGAAGAAGTATGTGGTTCAAGCACAATTTAGGAAAGATGAACTCATGCTAGAAGTGGGCAGGAAGAAGACTCTTGGCATGATTTCAATAATGGA
This sequence comes from Pseudopodoces humilis, assembly GCF_049639895.1. Classification (NCBI taxonomy): domain Eukaryota; kingdom Metazoa; phylum Chordata; class Aves; order Passeriformes; family Paridae; genus Pseudopodoces; species Pseudopodoces humilis. The sequence continues at coordinate 14,033,687 of NC_142210.1, forward strand.
AAGACTGCTTTAAGAGAGCTAAACAGACAGGGTAGATTTACCCTGTCAAAATGAAGGCTAAGAGGGGATGCAAACCCTTTGCTTCAGGATTAAACAATAAGAAGGGAAGAACTACTGGAGCTGAAAGAGAATTCTGTATGAAACCATCACGAATGCACATGGGCTGGAAGTCAGAATGGAGGTTTCAGCTCTTGGAGGAGCAGGGCTCAGGAGTAATGAGCTCCTAACAGGACAACTGAGGAAAGAAAATTCAACCTGCCTGGTGACAGCAGCCTGCTCGTTTGGCAAACAAGCTCAGTGTCAGCACAGAAACCTGCTCACAGGCCTCCATTCCCAAAACCTCTTCAAAAGATAATATTTGGAAAGTGTGCTAAACTTTAAGGAGACTACGAGGCGATTACTGAGTCCCCCAGATAGCAATCTGCATCTCAGTCCCACAGACAGTGTGGGAAGTCTTAGAAAAAGTAATTTCCTTTTCTTTTTTTTTCCCAGCTTGCCTGAACATCCCATAAAAAGAGGAATTACTACAGTGAAAGGGAGAAATTGATTATGGACATAGTACTTTCAAATGCAGGAGGAAAACAAACTAGAAAAAAATCTAGCAGGATAAATTGTTTCTGCAATCTCAGTGAGTTAGATTAAAAAAAGAAAAATCCTGGAGATAAGTGAGAAGGGCAAGGAGGTTTTGTTTTGGTTTTTTTCCCCCAAAATTTCCACTGGCCTTTTTATACCAAAAGGCACACATAATTTTTATTTTTCTGCACAAATATGAATATCCTGGGAAAATATAGTTAAATCACCCAGACAAAGAAAAAAAAAAAAAGGAAAAAAAAAAAAAAGCTGGGAAGACTGTTTAGATGAAAACCCAATCAATAAAACCACTCAGAAGAAATACTTATCTGCATCCTGTTTGAGATTGACAGAGGACGTATTAATATTGTATGTGCTTGTCTAGTGGGTAAGATAATCGAGTACCATCAAAATGCAAAGCGGTTCCTGCAACTCCTCCAGGAATAAAAAAAAATCTCCTTTTTCCCTCTGAATTCCCTTTCTCCTGCAATGCCATCTAGAGGAAAGCAGGCAGAGGGAAGGGAGGGCAGAGGTTGGAGGCGAAGCTCCCGCAGCCCGGGCTGATGCGGCGAGTTCAGCTGCGCATCTCTGGGGCCATTGGAGGCAGCGCCAGCCCTGGCTCCGGCACAGCAAACACATCCCAGCACGGCTCTCCCTCCACACCTTGCTGAGGGAGGCACTCGGTACTACAGCTCTCTGCCTGCTGAAGGAATCCTCAACAATTCCATCCCTTCTCCCACTGTTTGCACCTGCGAACAGGCGAAAGAAGAATCCTTTAACGTTCCAGGTTTGACTGGAGGAATAAAGGAAAAAGACACAAAATAGCAGGAGTTAGAATTTACAGCGAGTCTCAGGCACCTCCAGGCAAACCAGCAGAATTTGGTTCAGGGAAGTTCAGAGCCCAATTTGCCCCCCCATCCACAGAGTCTCCTTGCCAGGACCTTGAGTACTCCCTTGAACACTGGGATTCTGCTCCCTAATCATTTCTTCTGAGGGGCTGGAAGTGCTTGTGAAAGGCTCAGACTGTGAATTCAGAATTCCAGCAGGCACTCCTGCCTGCCCAGGGTCACATTTTCCACCACCAGCTCCAGCCTTGTTTTGTGCAGCAGCACGGCCACAGCCCCTGGCTCTCAGCTCCTCGAGGGCTAACACAACATCCAGCACTGGTGAAACCTCAGCCACAGCTTTGCCACGTGCAACACAGGGGATGGTTGGGAATGCATCACTTTTGCACCCTACACTGAATTTAAACCATTCCTCTCAGATCACAGCTCTCAAATACTGCTAATGTAGATGTTTCTGTCTGAGGGCTCAAGCTTTTTCCTCAGAGTTCCCCTGGCCTTTAAAAATTAATCACAGTCAAGCTGTAGGAAGAAAAAAATAAGAAAAAGAAAAAAGAAAAACCTTCAAAGCTTTTGGGGAATAGAACAGTTCAGAATATTTTGTTTTGACAATCACTGGTTGTAATTTTTTTCCTGACAATTTAGAGGATATTTTTAAGCCAAAAAATTGATGAAACTAACAGTAAATAAGACCTTGTTTAAAAACCTTGACTATTTTATTCATAGGGATGAGCAAAAGGGAAAAAAAAAGACGTTATTTGGGTCTGGACACTGCCTGATTTTTTCAGTGTTATAACAGCTCTAGAGGACCTTTCAAGCAGCATGCAGTTTAAGTGAATTTGCTTTTACAGCAAAAAGTTAAAAACAACTTCCCCTGGTCAAGGGAAGGGAAGGGAAGGGAGTGAGAGCTCTGAATGCACTGCTCAAACACAGATTCTTGTGACTGATAAATCTTAATTCTGTATGAAATCCATTGCTCAAAGCTGGGCTTGCAGACAGCTTAAAAGCAGGGAAGTTTTACCTTGTGTTCAAGGACAAGCATTATCCAGACATCAAGAACTGAGGGAATGAACAGCCCTGGTGCAGCACATCCAGAAAGCAGGAGACTGCTGGGGCCTGGGGATGGCTATTTAAAAAAAATAATTCATACTTTCTGCCAGTTAAAATATTTCACAAATGTTTTGGTGGAATGCATCAGTTGCCTTAAAGAAAGCAGCCTCCTGAGCTCTACTCCATGGCCACATCTAGGCAAGGCTTCATCACTGAGGTACTGGGGGGTGTGTGCTATAAAAACTGAGAACTGGGTATAGAAATATTTTTATAAACAAGACCTCAGATAGCCTGTTGGGAAGCCTTTGTCTCAGCCAAAAGTGTGAGAATCCAATGTCCAAGCTCTGTGTAAGAAAGATTGGTTTGTATTTCAAAAGGTGAAAAAAACTGAGTCATAACTAGTAACTCAGGGTAACTGAGTCATCCCTAGCTTTCAAGAACAGTGGTCAGAATATTTTAGTAGCAGTCACCAAAATAACAGTTCCTTGTTTCTCCTCTTCCATGTGAAACTTCAAACAGTTCAATTTATCAGTGCTGAAGGGTTATGTACCTGCTGATTTTGAGCACTAACAAATGCTATTTCCAAATCTTTCTTACAACAATCTCCAGAAACGTTTCCTTCTCTTAACATGAAATTTCAACTTTCAATTTCAATTTTCTTACAGAAATAACTATCAGGAATTTGAAAAATATATTAAGTGAGAAAGACTACTCAACAACCTCTAATTTCTAACCTCATAGAGTAGTTGCTGGGTCACTTCCAGTTCCCCTCTGAGCACTAAACAGGATTCCTTTGATGTCTTTTCTTGAGCATTCAGCCTTTACTGACCAAGTTGCAGTCAGAGGATGAACACATGCAAAGACCATCATGTTCCAGACAAACAAAGCCCACCATGGGCTGGATGCAGCAGCAGCAGGGGTGATGGTACAGTGGCTGTGTGCTGACACTGTCACCAGACCTCGCCTAAGAGCACAAATTCCCTCTTCCTGCAGGGTTAATTTTACCATTTTTCTTTTCTCATACAGGCACCTCTATTTCTTCTTATTTATCTCTCTACCTTAGTGTATGAGTGGTAAAAAAACTCCAAGGAATTCAGATAGACTCCTGGGCATCAGCAGCTTTGGTAACCCCTTGCCAGTTTGTAGGATGATTGTCTCCCCCGCTCTCAGTTTGATAACATGTATGTCCCTTACCTCCCCAGCAAGAAAACCCAAAGTCCTTTCACCCTCTGCCTCGAAGCCAGTTTGAACCAGTGGCACAGAGACAGGCACCAGGACATCTCTAAGTGCAGTATAAAGACAGATCAATTATCTCTCATGAAGCAGCTCCTCTGCTGCACAAACCACACTGTGAGCTCTCCCAGCAAATCCTCTCCTCCACAGAAGAAACCATCTCCTCAGCTGCTACCCCAGCGACAGCAGAGGGTAAGTTCTATAATTATATTACAAAACCCACAATTATAAAAAAAAAAAAAAAAAACCAAAAACCAACAGAAAACAGATAATTAATTTACAAAGAGAAATAAATTATGCCTTATCCCTAAGTAGCCCAGGTTCATGAAAGGGAACAGCATATTTGTTGTCTGCCACATGAGTGGCTCTGACCAGCAGCTGCACGCAGGCAGGGGATTTTAAATCTTCTGGGACCCGATCATGTAGCAGCAGCTCACTCAGATATGCACCACAAACTAGTGCTGACAGCACTGTGGAGCCCTGAATATTTAGTACCACCAGTACACTACAGCACACCATTCTCAGAGTGAGCTGAGGTCCTGTTTTAATTTGTTCTGTCTCTGTGTACACAACAAAGCTACTGCTTAAAGTGGATGAAATTGGTTCTGATTTTTATCATTTGTTGAGTTGTTCTCTACCAGAGAATTTCACATTTTAGACTACACAGGACATGGTTTTAAAATCTGTTCTCGAAATTTGTCTTTATCCATCTGCTGAACTAGGGAAAGGTGGGCTCTGCAAGCCCTGGGGCCTTGAGGTGGGTTCAGAAGAAACATGTTGTCCAGGAAGAGAAAAGCAGAAGCTCAGCTTCAAGGGCTGGGAGCAGGTTTGCTGCTGGTTCTCTGCCAGATGGGCAGTGGCCCCAGGGACAAGAAGCATGTCCATGCCAGCAGGCATCATCTCCTCCTGAGCAGGAAAAGATTAGAGAGATGCCTTGGCTCTGGGGACACTGTACTTTTTAATCCTTTATCTACTAGCAAAGGAGAAGGTTGCATTCCTTCGCTGGAAGCAGGAGGGACAGCAAAGAAACACAAGATAAATCATGTCAACATTACTCTTAATAAGTCCCTCTACAGAGATGGCTACACCAAAAGATGTCCATGTACTAACCTTGATTGAGAGATTATTTGCACCCAATATGCTAAAAAAAAAAAAGTCAAGAACAAATCATCCTGTTAGGCTGCCAACATCAGATCATGCCTTGGATTTTGACTGAGCCGGGACAGAAGCAAGAAGGCAGTGAAAGTAATTCAGAGCGCAACTTCCTTTTGGAAAGTTTCTTTAAAAAAAAATTAAAGGTCAGAGTATTGTCCTAAGGAAAAGGTTTCTGGTAGCTTGTGCTCTGTTTTTATTCCATGAGCCTTCAGGCATGAGATTTCTCTGGTGGCTCAGGCTTTGCTCTGCACAGCTCCAAACTTTCTAAACAATTTCCAAAGTAAGCTGGGGAAAAAAATTAACTTTGAAGTATTTTGTCACCCAGCTTTTAATAACTGATAAAAAAAAAAGGTGCTTTGAGGTGCCTTGTAGGGCATAATTCTCTCTGGAAATCCTTGTCTAGGCAATCCTTGATGGCAAAAAATATTGAATGAGACTTTACAAAGTGACTATAAGAGAGGACAAGGTATCACAAGTCACGGGTTTAGGGATTTCTTGCCTGGCATTAGCACGCTATTGTAAGGTCCTCTGGGAAAATCTCAGCATGTTTTGCAAGATTTCCATTTTATCTTGAAAATGCTTTCCAATCCCCACAGCACAAGGGAAACACTTGAATTTTAGCACTGGAGGAAATGGAGCCAAGTGAGAAGAGCCACTTATTTAAGAGCTACCCTTAAGAAAAAAAGAAAAACCAGGCAGTTTTCTCTTGAAGGTTGATGGCTCAGCAACACTGTCCTGGGTGGATATCACTGTAAATCTTCCTTGGGGCTACTTTTTACATCAGCCAATATCCCAGAACCAAGGAACAGCAGCTGATGTAGCTGTGCTATTAAATTACTGGGGTTGATGTGATTGGATGGTCACAGCACAAAGGAAGTCGTGGTTTTGTCACCTCAGTGCACAGGGCTTTGAGCAGTGCTTAGGGAATGGGAGTCAGCACAAATACATCAATTCCTGTTCACCACCTGCAGAGGAGCCATAGGGCACACAGCTGAGGAATTTTTTACTTTGTTGATGCACTAAAAAACTCCAGTCAAACCCACCAGCACCAAAGAATGTGGTTTGGTGCAATTCCAGCTTCTCCAGCCTCACATGAACCCTGGAGCTGCAGTTCAGATCCAATATGCTTGAGCTCCTTTATGTTTAAAGAATGTATTAAAACCCGCAAAACCAAGCCAGGGTGGTTGTTTTCCATGGACACAAAATTTAAATGCAAGTGGCTAGAAAAGTGTCATTGTAATGCCTTTGCAAACAGTCTCCAAGGCTGATTTGTCACACAGTGCTGGTCTAAAAGCAACCTCTATTCAGAAGGTTATTCCTTAGGGATTGCCATAAAATTTTGTAGTGATCTCTGATTCACTGTGCTCTTAATCCCATAGGACTGTCTGTCATTTTGAGAACTTAAAATGAAAGAGAAGAGATCCTATACTCCATCTTTAGAGGGGAGGAAAAACCAAAACAATCAAATACCAAACGTCAAGACTGGAATTCACTCAGGAAGGTTTAGACTTGAACATTCTACTTCACTATGCTTCATTGTCATTGAGAAGAATGTTATGAATGTTCCCCTCAAGCACCTCTTTCTAATAATGATTGTTCTGGACAAAAAAATACATTTTGTTGTGGTCATAACATAGCAGACTGTTTCAATCCTCATCCCTCAAAGCTTCCAAGCCACCCTGGGCATTCATTCGTAAGGAAGGGCAGCATGTCCTTGAGCACAAAGAAGAGGCAGCATGCAAATAAATAAAGCAGATGCAATATAGCTCCTATTCCAGGTAAAAGGTAGCAGCTGGTGATGCACACAAGGGATTCTCTTTCATTTTGGGGCTGCCTGAAACATTTCAAGACACAATTGATGCTTCTCCATTAACATTTCAGTTTAGAGAAGGGGTATGCTTTGGAAGCAAATCTCCCCACCCCCATCCTTCCTTACCGTGCTTTGTTATGCACCATAGAGCAGTCTCTAAATGCAAGAACTGCTTTGCTTCCAGATCAAACCAGATTTCAAGATGCTCTCCAGGCAGACACCCATGTGCTCCACCTGCTTTCAGGTGCACAATCCCTGGGGCCAGGTCAGAGCTATCTCAGCACAGCTGCTGCACACACACTGTGAAATGCCTGGGGAGAAGATTTTGGCTCCTGAGACACTGAATAACTCCCATGAGCAAGTGGCTGAAACCCCATCTACCTACAGCCAGTTGGAGATCAGTGATCACTCCTCCAAGCAATCTGGTCAGAGTTAAATCCCAAACAAGTTTATTCTTGAGGAGTTGGGATAAGGAAAATGCACTCATATCTTACATGTGCATCACAATCCTGTGAAACACAGGCCTTAGAAGTTCACAGTTCATGCCGGTAACTTTAAAAACTTTCAGTCTGTGTCCATCCAGTAGCTATATTGGGGAATAAAAGAAGTTTTATAAATTAAGGAATGGGAACTGAATTCTTCAGACTAGAGGCAACAGGACAAAACCCTTAAAATTCCTGTTTATTATCAACAGTCTCCACTATCAGAACAAACTGCCTATTAAAAGAGTCATATATACACAGGATTTTATCACTTAGTGAAGTTGCACTGTGAGGTTGTAGTAGTTTTGTCCTTATTAAGGGGATACAAGAGAGTTTTAGGGCACGTCCTGCTGTTCAAACAAAAGAATTAATGGTTTGCAATAAGCTCCCATTACTAGGAGCTGAAGCTGAGGTCTTTCTCTGCAGGACACCTCTCAATAAGGTTGAATCTAGACTGAGCCTTTGAGATAAGTGATCTTAAACCTGCTGACTCCAGGGAAAGCTGGGGACATTCAGTGCCCCCAGGGGTCTCTCCTTTGCCACTTTGCAAGATGCCTTCACTTGTCCAGCGGCTGCAATTGCACTGAGAGCTCCCTGGCTGGATTCTTCATGCAAAGCCTTTTCTGAATCAGCCTGCTCATTTCATGCCTGATAAAAACCAAAATGGATCAGGAACAGATTCACCAACAGAATAGTCAGGAATGTGGGGATAGAGGACAGCACAACACCAGTGCTCAGCAAAGTACACACCACATCTCTCACCCCCAGGGCAGGAGCAGCCTGACTCCCTGGCTGCTCAGCTGAAAGATCCAGAAACTATTTCAAGCCCCCAGCTCCTGACCTGTTCACAGGGAGTTTGGCTTTGAAGTTAAAGTACTCAAGATGCCACCAATCTAAAGTTCAAAGGAAATAAAACTTTCTCTTCGTTGGTTGACTCAAGAAAGGACATTAACATTAGCTCTGAAGTATTCAGGAAAAAAAAAGTGGAAAAAAAGTCAAATAACCACCCTCAGGCTGGGCTATGAAAGTCACATTTTAGCTCAGCCTGAGGGTAGCATATATAACAAAATGAGACTTTTTCCTGTGATATAATTCAGATAGCCTTAATGGATTTTTTTCTCCTTTTTACTTTTAAACAGCTGCAGCAAAGTAACTTACAATTATCATATCTTCAATTAAACACGCTGTGGGGCTTTTGAGGGATCTAGCATGAAAATGTTGTCTGGAAAAAAAATATTACAAGCTGCTAAAATTTAGTGGTAAGTTAATTAAGTGAAGATTGCCAGATTGCAACAAACTGGCATGGGATTCACAGACCCTCTTCTCTAGATAAAGTGCTTTGACTCATGATGAAGGCAGAACATAGGAGAAGGAATCAAAAGCTGCTGTATCTGGAGAGTTCTTGTCATGTGAGGAGCTGTCAAAGGAGCCAGTGCTCTTGATCTCCTGTTATATTTAGTGGAGAAAGTTATGTCCTGAACAAAAATCATATATTGTAAGAGAAAGCAAAATGGAAGAGTTTTGTGCAGTCAAAAAGGAATTCCTGACCAATTCCTGCCCCCTCCAGTGGTGACACCAATATCAATGCTTAAGCAGATTGAAATTTCCTTTAATGATCAGTCTCTACAAGACTCTCTGTTTATAAACCACATCAGCTCTGCTAATTTTGAATGCATTTCAGGGGACTGCACTCAGTAATCAACCCTTTCAAGCAATAGCTGTCTCCCAAGGGCAGCAGTTTACAAATAAATAGAGCAGCAAAGTGCTACAAAACCTGCACATTAAAGAAACTCTCCTGCTTAAGACTGGACTACAGCATTGCCCAAATTCACTCCTGAGAATCCCAGTATGAAGAATCCCAGCTTTGTTTTCTCTCAGATCTTCAATTTTCACTTTTTCTTACTTCCTTTCACCCAAGCAATTGAAACATTTATTCTTTTAATTTAATTCAGTTTTGGGCTCCTCACTGTATCTGTGAGCTCACAAGGTAAGGGGTTCCCTGTATGTTCTGCACAGGGAAGCACCTTCCACCCTGAGCACAAGGTGGAAAAGTGGGCTCCAGCTCTGCCTCCTCTTCCCACCTGCAGCAGGAACAGCTCCTGTTGGACATGCACAGCACATGGAGCGTGTCACAATCTGCCCTACACCTCGGAGCAAACCCTGCAGAGGATGTGTGGGCACAGGATTTATACCAATGCAAGTCAGTGCCCAGGGCAGAGCCCCACCACCCCATTACCCTTGGAAACCCTGAGGTTTCTTGGACACTGTGCTGTTGCTCAGCAAAAGTATTCAGTTTTAATGAAAATCTAAGGAGGAGAGAAAGGTATAAACCTGTCAAACAAACAAACTGGTTATCTCAGGGATCTAGCCAAAAGGAACAAGCCTATTAAAGGAAGCGTTTTCTGCACCAATATGTCACTGCACTATACTCTGTGCATAATAATTACTTAAATCCAGCCATCCCATGCATTATTAATAGGACCAGCCAACCTCAAGTCCCCATGCAGCCTTAAAGCAGATATATTAAAAATTCCCAACAGGAAACAGGCAGCCATCCATTATCAGCAATAGACTACACAGTTAAGTCAATGCCTCTTTCAAGATGGTTTTGTTCTGGTGTGATCAACAAGGCTGCTCTTCCCCATCCTCCAAACTGCCTTTCCTGTCAAACCTGAGCAGCATTTCCTCATTTCTCTATGAAACATGAGAGATTACCCTTTATTGGGAACAAGAAAATCTTGTGTAGATAATAAATGCTCCAGGAGCAGAGAAGCATCCTAAGCAAGTTGACAGCAGAAAAACAAGAGGTAGTGGGGATCCAAGGCTAAAGAATCAAGGATGGGAGAAGGAGGAGAAAGAATAACACTGTTCTTGCTGTTGAGGGCAATGGAGACCTTTGCTGTTCATGCACCTGCCATGGCTGTAACTTGATATCATGTACAGGCAAGTGCCAATCTACCAGCCTGTAATTCAGCCTTGTTCAGATTTGGGCAACCGTGACTCTTGTCCCTCCTGAATCGTCTCTCTGCTCCTCTAATCAGTCTTTCAAACTGCTTCTGTCCAGTTGTGGAGTTCTGGTTTTGTACCAGGCCACAGCACTATCAAAACGCTGGTTTTCCACAAGGGGGATGGGACTTCCTCTGGAGGGGCATGGAGCAGGGCCAGTGGTGGAGAAAGGAATAGCTTTATCACAAGAGGATCTGGATCACAACACACACAGACACAATCACACAGTTTTTACATTATAAATATTGCAATTTGTAGTGCTTCTTGCATACTCCTGGCCCCTGCTTTCTTTGGAATTTCCCTACTTTGTGCAGTAATTCTATAGCCTCCCATGAAAAGTATGATTATGGAGTGATTCAAAATAGCAGGCCTTAAATGCTTCAGCAGCAAGCCAAGGAAATGCCCACAAATTGTATGTTAGGAGAGTATTTGCTATGAGGACATTTGTCTAGAGATGTACAGCCGTGAGCAGTGACAGAAATGTAAAAACTCCTTCCTTTAAAAAAAAAAAATGAGGAAAAGGAAGAAAAGTCTAAATAGTAATGGCATGATATTTAAAAATGTATTTGCTTAACTAGAGAGTACAAGGAGCAGTGAGAACAAGAACCAGAAGAGATTTGTGTGCTGGAGAGGGACATTTACAGCCCGGCTCAACCGGCTGCAGCAGGGGAGCAGCACGGTGCGGCACATGGGTAGCGGGGTTTTTGTCTAACAGGTACAATGTGCCTGAAAGACAAAGATATCGAGCCAGCTGGTTGTGAAGGTAGCCCCTCAGGCTCCTGGCTGTTGCTGGGAAAAGCCTGGAGTATTTGACATTTCTTATCAGTAGAAATGAGCCTGAAAGGTTTCTGGCTGGCGAGGGGAGGCAGCGCAAGCGGGTTCTCTGTAACATATGGCTTGTTGGAGGAGAGAGACACCTAATGTAATAGTTATCAATACCTGCATGTGTAGTTCAAATTAGATAAAAGTTAATTAGCTCCAGTCCTTCCTTTGTGTTGATAAGCTCTCAGATTTTTTTTTTTTATCAGTCTGTAAGTGGCTGGCAAAAATCTAGTCCCAAAATCAGGCTGTTTTAGAATGTGAAGTCATTCCCACAGTGACACCCTTCACAGAACAGCTATCTTGAACTCCTACTATCATATTTTTAATTTACAGCAGAGAATATAGTTCTCTGAATTCCTCTCCTGCAGCATGACAAATACCCCATTGCAATGTTATAAGGGGGGCAGAGGAGTGGGGGAAGCAATCCAAACTGACTGTTTTCAATACAACTAATTCTAAAGAAGCTATTAGCAGATTACCCAAGCAATATATTACTGCTGAACTAAAAATGTGTTAGAAAACACTGAGTCATGCCACTGAATTAATGAAATTAGTTTGAAATTATAAATTTTCAACTGAACTCAAGCAGTTTGGGCTCTTCATCAGTTGCTGTAATCTTCCATACCCTTAGACCAGGCATTCATGTTTTCATCTTGTTCTTGCATGAACAAGGGGTAAAACCTGAAACCTGGGGTGGGAGGGGGGGAGGTGGTCACAGAAGTTCTGGAAAAGTAAAACAGCAGGTATCACAGTAACATTAAGAACCACAAACTTTCCTCACCCAAGGCAATTCCTGTCCAAAGATTTGCTTTTTTGGGAGGGGGTCTTGGTTGAAATTGTCACAGATAGCAGGGGTTTAACCTGCAGAGGGCTTATAAGGTTGCTTGCTAGTTGCTTATAGTAAAATGGGAAAAAATCAGACATCTCAAGGTAACAGCTACTTACACAACCAAAATGAGCTAGTTTGCAAGCATTGTCAAGTTTACTGCAGAGATCCTAAATCTTTAGAGTTAACTGTACATTTCAAAGTGTATCTTTTAAACCCAAGAGAGTTGGACAGAAAGAAAACAAAACAACAACAAAAAGACTATTCTTGTTCTGCTTTTATTTCTGTGGTTTGTTAGACATTGTGGGAGCACAGAGAGATGAGATAAGCCAGTCTCAAAGCCTCCTCTTTATGTTTATATCCAGCCAGACCTACAGCTTATCACTCTGTCATTTAACTCCCTCTCTATTAAGTAAGAAGGAAAGATGAGAGAAAAATTAGTCTGGCCAACCCTCAAACTCTTTCCTGAGAGGAATGTGGCACAGGCAGTAAGAAGAGCTGTTGGAGGGAACACTGTGAGCTGATCTACTTATCCAAAGTAGCCAGATCTTTGGAGGCTGAGGAGGAGAGTGGTTATCACCAGAGAGCAGCCCACCTACCATTTTTCTTTGCCTGCCTTTAGTTCAGCCTGTTTTAGAGCTCAGAGCCCCTGTCAATGCACAAATGTCAATGCACATTTTTGTTTTGATGATTGCCATGATCCTGCTGTGTCAACATGAAGAAATAGCATTTAGATCTCTAAGACTGTCTTATATTTTTTGTCCAGAACTGAGGTCTTGAACATACAGGATGTCACTGCCCATGTACAGAAGAAGCCACTCTTTTGGGAATGTTTCCCTGTATTTTGCTATCCCAACAGCCTTCTTGGCTAAATTTCAGAAATTTCTGGAGAGACTTTGGCAAAAGGCAGAGCCTGTTCCAAGAACAGCTTTCTCCTGAAATGCATTACCCTTTTCTAGCACAGCACAGTATTGGTACCATAAATTAAAGTCTATCCCCTCACACCCTGTCCCTGCTCAAACAGGAAGAGAAGCGACCTCAATACTGGGCTGTGGTCTCTGACCTGAATCTGTTCTTTGCCATTTCAGGGTGACAAGCAGGAGGGAAGGTGGTGGACTGGATACAGGAGGGGGGAAAGACTGAATTCTTCATGACTGATTCCCAGCCAGGAGCTCTGCTTCTAAGAAAGAGTTTAGATAAGATTCTGCTTCTTTACCATGAACCCGGCAGAAATATACAAAAATTAAACTCAGTGACAGAACATGAGTATAGAAAACCAAGTGGAAATTGGGCAGAGAACCATTAACCTTGGTATACCCCTGATTAATGCATTGCAGAGCTAGTGGACAGTATCTGCTCCCACAGCTTTTGGGGATGGACACAAACAAGGGGACACATTTGGGCTGCCCTTTGACTCAGTGGCAAAGAATGGATTTTTTTCAACATGTATCCTCACCCGTAAATAATTCATAACATCCCCAGAAGCAGCAGTTTGCTGCAGACATACTTTAGAGCTCCAGGACTTAGCCAGAGCCACACTCTGTAGTGCAGAATCATGGAATCACTTCTCTTGGAAAAGACCTCCAAGATCATTGGGCCCAGCTGTTAACCCAGTGCTGCCAAGAAAGCCACGCTCCAGACTCGATTCCCATTTTCTCAAATGGGCTGGATTAGGAAGCCATCCTTTTTGGGCACTGACACCAGCTGTATCTCTAGTACACCTGGTGGAATTTGCCTGCATTTCTTCTTTCCCAGCTTTAGACTTTATTCCTCCCACAGTTGTTTGGCTTCTGTGTGAATCAAATGCCTGCTGGCAAAGCTGTGTGAGACCGAAGCCCTTTCAGGAAGAGGCATGGTAGCATGGACTACTGCATGTCTTGTGAAAGAGAGTTCTGCTAGTGCAGGGTCATTGCAACCAATTACACCATTCAATTCCCCACCCATCCTGCCCTTAACAACAAAATAGGGACTGGTTTCATCTTCCTGCACAGTCTCTTATTCCACTTTGGTTTTTTTCAGAGGCAAGAATGCATAGAGCATCCCAGCATTATAAAAGTCTTTCTTAGTGCTGTATATACTGACCTGCTCAAGTTATTGTGGGATTTTACCTAATCCAAGTCACTGAGGCACAGGCTAGGAAATGGTAAATGAGGCTGACAAAGAAGTAAGAAAAATACTGTCCAGGGGAAACATTGGCTCCAGCTTAACTTTTATAATTTCTCTTTTCATCTTGATGGGAGCAGTGGGAAACAGGAGGTGCTTGTTTCTCATACCCTCTCCAATTATAGCAATTTTTCACACAGCACCTGAAAAAGTCTCAGGGCTGTACTATCAGAAGAATCAAGCAAAGATGAGGACAACAGTTCCAGAAGTAATCTCAGGTGAAAATTAGTACTGTAGCAGCAGAAAATAAAGCAACAGACATTTTAGTCACAATATTCAAGTACAGGATTTCTCACCAAATAACTGTTCAGGAATCACAAATGTCAGCTGAAAAAAAGCTCAGGCCGACAATCTACAGGCATGAAAGCCACAGCAAACTCTGGTGTTAGAGGACAGAAAGCCTCAAGTCCATCATGTCAGGACACTCAGACTGGGAGCAGGGGCAGGGGTGATGCAAACCTGTTTAGCAGCTGCAGATTCTCAACACCAGTTTGTCAGTTGACCTTCACCTTAAGGGAGGCAGCAATCTGTGCTTCCTCTCACTGCAGACAGATGAAGGGTGGGGTTTCTGTTTCTCTCGGGAACAACTTTGTTTTAAAAACCAAATAGGAAGGTCAGAAAGTCAAAGCTGAGAAATAAAGTCTACAAGAGCTTGAAACTGAACACCTTGACCTTGGCTACTTGGAAGAATTTTGACTATTACAGCTGCATTTTGATCCCACTTCTGATCTTGTCTTTTAAACTTAATGTCTCATTTCTAGCTCTTCAGCACTAACCTTAGGCTCAGCTCACAGCCTCACCTGAAATAAAGGTCAGTATGTCTGGACTGCTACAGTGTCCCAGGTGCCTGCACCTCTAACATCAACATGCCCTGGCCAGAAGAAATTCCCCACATTAAAATCAACATTAAAATTAACCCACTTGCTTGGTTTTTATTCTCAACTGAATCTCATGCCAGATTTTTAAAGGAGATTTAAACATTTTTATTTTGAAAAGCATTTATAGAAAGATAGGTTTTTACCTCTCAGTTTCCCAAATCAGCTCCTATCATTACTGGTATCTCACACAACTGTTATTTATCAGGATTTTTGACCCAGTTGTCCTATGTCTCTACTATTTTCTGAAATACAAGACTTTCAGGCTTATTCTTCCTTCATATTACTGAAGTATTGTGAAGGAACTCTGCAGTGGAGTTGTCCTGGATTTATACCATTATGAAGCAGGATTTGTCCCTTTAATGCTGGGAAGAATATGCTGCCCACTATCATTAAAATAGGGCAGAGAAAAGTAAACTGGGTATAACAAAGCATTTTAACTAGGTCTCCTTATCAGCAAGACCAGAAAGAAAGAAAAAAAATATACATAAGCTAAATTGGCAAATAATCCTTTCCCATTGATTTAAAGTTACTGAAATTTGTTTGTTTTATTGATAAATTATCTTCCTATCGGGATTCTGTGGGTGATTTAGGGGTAAAATAAATGCCTGGCTATGACTTAGGACTCCTTAATGTTCAGTTAACAACAAGGTAAAAACTGTTACATGAAAAAAAATTACCCTTGTCATCACAGACTATACATCATCAGAAGCCTAGTCCAAATTAATATCCACTCCAACACAGGGTGAACTTGTGTGTGTTGCACAGCCCATTTTGGTTACCACAGCTGGCCAAATACTCACTATCCAAACATTTTGATTTTTTGCTCCACATCTCAGCACAAAGGGAGAGAAGTTTTCAGTAGCTGGGATAATGCTCAGGGTTTTATTTCACAGGCAGTGTTAGGAAGGACAGCAGTTTCAGATTCAGTGTGGGAGAAGAGAACAGTGATGAATAGGGAGCGGCTGTGCTGGTCATGCCATGGCCTCAGCATCACCCTGTGCAGGGCAGTGCTCTGGGGTCAGGGCTTGAGCTGCTCCCCAAAATCACACTGCTGGCATCTCCACACCTGGGAGAGGACAGGAATGCTTTTCCTTTGGGACTCAGTAGTCCCAGACTCAACACATAATGTATTTTTTCTGCAGTTTTGCCCTGTGTGGCCTACATGAGCAGTCCCAGAGATGAGTGTTGCCACAGGTCAGCCCTTGTGACTGTTCCCAGGCACGCTGCTGCTGTCAGCACTTCCATCTGCATGGGATTGCATGGACCTGAGCCAAGCAGAAATCCCCCAGCCCCAGCCCTACAAACTACAGGGATCATTTTGTCCCATCCTCATTAGTGGATGTCAGAACATCTCTGAGTCCATCAGGAGCCATAACTGTTTGAGGGAGACTGGTTGTCAGACCTGTTCCAGAGGTTACTTTCCAAAAAGCAGCTTCTGCTGATTCATCCCCTACTGGCACTGCTGACTTCCTGTAAATGCCTGACCTGGGAATATAAATTACTGTTAAGGCTGACAAGGATATACCCTCTGCAACAATAACTCAGGCAGCTGTGGTTTCCTAGCACAAAAGCACATCCCTTTTGCTCTGGCACAGTGAGCATATCCTTGGGGATTACTAATACATGCATCTCTCGCTGACTTTAGTGAGGCTGGTGTACTCTGACATGGGGGACAGCCATGCTCACACCACAGGCTCAAAGACAGCACAGTGACCATCATTCTTTGTGGGGAGAATGATTTGTTGCAAAGGAATCAGTTCTTAATGTCTTCATTCTCATCACAAGCCTCTAAATGGCATTACTCATCCCTCTCAACATTTGAGATATCCTAGAAAACAGCCACTACTGCTGGACAGCGTGAAAATTGTAAGGGCAACTAAATCAGTCCCAAGGTTTCGAGGCAGGAACTGATCACCAGGTGGAAACAGGAAGGAATCTCTCCCCAGCAATAGCATTATTGCAGAAAGTTATGGAATGAAGTGACCCTGGAGCTGGGAAGGCAGGGGAGGGAAGTGGGTTTTAGCATGGGACCATGCCTATAAAGGAGAAATTGCACTAATACTCACAGAAACCCCATTGAAGACACATAAAGTGTGGTGTCTTCATCCTTACTAGAGAAAATTTCCACAGTGCTCCACTGACATCTGTCATAAAACTATCATATAATTCAAGGTTAAAGCTTGAAGACTCTCTTAAATGTACAAATTTCTTATAAAATGCACTACGTTAATTATAACTAAAATTATTCCCAGTATTTTTACTTTGGTACTGAAGCATCTGTTTGCATCTGCAGTGAGCCTCTCTTATCCCACTGCATCTTGCATAATGTTTTCATTAACACCATCTAGCAAATGACAAGACAATATTCCAGCAATGTTTCTCACACTAACAGATGTGATCTTATTGAAATTTCTCCCTTTGGCTCCCTTTAGCTTCTTGCTCCTCTGGAATGACAGGATATAGAAAAAGGGAAGAATAAAATCTACAATGAAGGGGAAGTTAACCATATTGCAAGCAACCTAGAATAATAAATGATCTGAGTTTTGGAGAAAGGGAGCTTGCAGGTTACTTTTACTTGTTCTTAAGACCAACAGCACGCCTCAACCCAAACTCTTTATTTTAAATGAGGTAAATGTAGCTGTCACTTAGAAGTGAGATGACTGGCTGCTTTATGAAGCCATTTACTATGTAGACTCAGTCACATCTGCCAAGTGCATTTCTTCTTTCAGCTGAACTTCTAGATTGAGGATGGGATCACACAAGAATCTTTCTCACCTCAGCCTTTGGTTGAACTGTTTGCAAGTCACTGTTGCTGCTGGATGCAGTGAGAGTGCTGCCTAGTGCCCAGAAATCCCTTCTGAATTCCAAGTATTTCAGGGCAAAAGAGATCCCGCAAGGAGCACGAAGGATATTAACACACTTTGTTCACTGGATATCAAACAATTTCTCAATAGGAGTCTTGACACAAGCAGGCTCCTCACAGTCCTCTGAAACTTCTAGGGTCTGGTAAAGCAAATATTTTCCTGCACAGACCATTTCTGAACCTTTCTTGTTTTGGAAGAGCCTCTTTAAAACCTCCTCAGCCTGTTTTTTATATTACTGCCACCCTGGGATGCTATCTTGTGACCCAGCTGTCTCTAGAGCCTGAACTCCAGCAACCTCCTCTGCAGTTTCTGTGGTGGCCCAGCAACCTGGCCCAGGTTTGGAGCTAGATGTCCAGCTCACAGGGAGGGAAAAGTGAACTTGGAATAAATCTTCCAACCTGTTCTCAACAGAATTATGCCTGGTGTCTGGATCTTTCCTGTTGCTCTCCATCCCCTTCCTTATTAAGCAAAGGCAATCCATCTGCATGAGAAACTCTGATGATGGATGCAGTAAAGAGTAACTTTATGCCACCAATCAAACACTTAATAGCATTCCTAAAATTGCAGCACAGTACAGCATAGTAGTTCCATAGCTGTAAGAAATGCTGGTTTTTATTATTATTCTCATTTAGCCTGCAGTATATCAGGACTTCATTTTCTGAAATCAATAAGTGAGAAGAAAGTCAGATTTAGCACATGAAAGCAGCAATAAAGTGCAAGTTGCTCTTCTCTTCCTATGTCCTGGCATTGCACTTCAGGGTTCACTGCTAAAGGATTTACCATCCCATGCTCAGTTTCTCATCAGAGTTTGCACAACATTTCTTGGGTGCCTTAATTGTGCTGGGGAAGATATTAATGGTCCACAGATCACCAGAGTGAAACTGAACTTTTGTACCACAAAAATTTACTCCAGCTCTTGCAGGGTTGTCTAACCTAAAATATCCCAAATGTATGCTTTAGTGTACATGAAGCTGGGTTAGAGTTGTCACAACAGTAAACACTTGGTTATTTTTTATCTTTTCCGTGCTTTTTAGCCTTTGGTACTCTCTTTTAAAACTTCACTCCCAAATCTTGAAGTCTATAAACTAATCAAAAGCTTAAATCCTCCCATAGTTAACTGTGAAATTAAAGAAAGATTTTTCTTCCCCTGGGAGGCAATACTATACTCTCATGCACCACCAGTAGCCATATAGTAAACAGATTAGATCTCCAGCCAAGGTTCTTCTTCCTTGTTTATGTTTATTTCTGAAGACTCCTTAAACATATTAAAATCACACTACTTCTCCTGCGTGTGCAGATCCGCTCTGTGGGTGTGCCCTTGCTGCAGTCCTCACTGAGAAGGTATTGCTGTGACTCCTCACTCCCTGAGTGCTGCACTGATGCAACCTGCTCATTGTCTTCCTTCAGAGTCCATATTCCCCCAGAATCCTGGCTCATGCAATGCATCCTAGTAGTGTTTCTACAGGAAACCCTGGGGAACTTCTGCTTTACATCATTCCAAAATTATCCAGAAAACAACAGACTTGTGCCAGGCTTTGTAGGAAGTTGTTTGAACCATTTTCGCATTGTGGTTCAAAGACACCAACCAAATTATAAAACTCTTGAGCTAAGGCTTGACACACATCAGATAAAGAAAATCATATAGCTATTTCAGTTTCAAGCTGGGCAGCTGAGGCACAGCAGGGCTGAGAGTCATTGTTACACTGCACCAGTTGTAAGGTTTTAGCCTGACACTGCTTTTCAGACAATATTTGGACTCACATCCTTTTGGCTGATTATCTGCTCTCAGAGTGGTCTCTACTCTGTTTCTGTCTCAGCACTCATTGCCTGTCCTTGTTTTCTTTCCTCCTTCTCATAACCTAGGCATCTGATTGATTAACTATTCTTTATTTTGAGAATGTTGCCAAACTTTCTATTCGCCTCCTAACTGTGTTCTTGTGTTTCTGGATCATTAAGCATGTAAATTAAATTCAATTGCAAATTGAATATATAATTGTGCATATGCAGGGTCTTGAAGAATAGGGAGGACTTTAATGAGGTAAGATATTCCCACATCTGTAATTCTGACCTACTCAGTCTTTCAGAAAGGAATTGCTCAACAGATTTGAAATTGCATCATTTCAAATCATTTTGGCAGCTTTTATAATCAATTACCTTCCTCTTATTGAAGTTTTCTGGAAAAAGAAGGGAAACCCTTTCATCTCCTGATCCTGGCTGAGAATATGTCTACTGCTAGATTGATATCCCTTTGACTTAAATTTAGATATCTGAACTAAAAAGATAATATACCTTGCTTTTCAGTGGAAAGAAATGCAAATGTTTGGATCTTTGAGTGCAGGCAAGGATGGGGTTTTGCCACTCCTGGTGCTGGATAGAGGGGACCCTGCAGATGGAATACCTCAGTGGAGTGCCTTCATAGATGCCAGTTTTTCCTGAAAATCACCAGAAAATACATCATACAATCCAGTTAACCTTTTCTTCTCTGATGTAGGATACCCCTTTTTGAACAACTTTTGTATTTCCTTTTCCTTTGACACAAAGGAAAAGTCCTGTCCAGTTAGGAGGATTTTTCTCCTAGAAGGAATTTGCTTTAATTTTGGATCATTCATGATGCAGTAACATAGGGCTTTGCCAAGGATGTTTCCTTGTTGGATGAGATTTACACACTTTGCTCATTTCTATCAGAGTCCTTCACCTGTAGTTCCCTAAACATCAACTGAACTCACTGGGTGTGGAAGCAAATGGTAAAATGAGATCACAGACAGATTCTCTGGGATTAGTGGTCAATAAGGGCTTACCTTTGGCAAGGAGGGAGGTTTTATCCTTATAACCTTTTGAATGCAACATATCATCTGCCTTGTATATTTTTTGCCTTATTATTAAGGCATTTGAAATACTGAAGAATAAGTTTGATAAAACAGCAGTTACTTAAGGGAATCAGCTTGCTCCTGTGCCCAAGCCATAATCACCATTGCAAGTCTTCCAATAAACAAATAAATCCATCATGTCTTGGCCAAATTATAGCCTTGTAAATCATTCACAAGCTAAGTAAAAATAACTTGAAATAATTGGTTTATACCATGAGTTTTTCTATTTTTCCTTCTCAAGGGGTATTTGTGATCTGATATTAATTGTTTCATATCTATTACTGTTCAATTCTATAAATTGCATCTACTAAAATATTTTATTTCTTGGCATGAGGTTTATGGTGGGCTTGCAAGCAGGTAACCACAGGGATTTGAAATCCATGAAACTCTGATGTGCTACCTTGTAGCATCTAGACAGAACTTCCCACAGTATGGGTTCCATGTCTGGGGGAAGCAGGATGACAATCACCCTCATGGAAATTTTAATTTCAGTCTAAGCAGTACATGTAGCTCTAAAATTTACTTTACTGAAAAATTTATGGCAGTAAAGCTTTATTACCAGGAAAGCAGAATATGGACATGGGAGGTTCATAAAAATTGCTACAGTAGTCACATTTTGAAATTAAAAAGTAATGGAATTTTAGTTTGCAACATTTGTCCAGTAATTATGCTGTACTTGCCTAGAATTACAGTCTGCAAGACAGTGAGTGAAGTTGTTCCTGACACCTTATCTAAACTCAGTATAATTCCTCCAGCACTGTAGACATCTGCTCATTCCACTGTTGCATAGTGCTTCTTCATTATCTGCCAAAAGATTTGTGGGCATGTGGTCTGCAGTTCTCAGGAGTTACTGGTGTTGAGATGGAGCAGCAGCAGCCAGCACTTTGTACTCCCCCTTTTTCTCAGTGGACTTCAAAATGAGCATCATATTTACCTCTGCTCAGACTCCTTTCCAAGGTAAAATATGCAAATGGCCTAGAATTAATGTGCACAGGCACATGTATGTCTTTTCTTTTAAAGGTATCAGCCTATTCAGCTTGCAAATGCTCCATTTCCAGCTGTCAATTCTGAAGAATTAAAATCAAGAGCCTTTATTATTTATTGTTCTCTATACCTACTAATAGCCTCATAATTATGTTTTGGATAGGGTATTTTTAGAGGGAATCATTAAGTTTTCATATTCTGGCAGATTAGAGAATTAATGAGAGGCTCTTAATTTAGCCATAAACAACCAACTTTATTTAAAACATTCAATTTCCTGCTATTCACTTTGTTGCTCTCATCTTCACATCCTGTCCTGACAAACTGCTGCTTCTGGCTGTAAGATATTTCCTGTATCTCCTTCTGGACATCATGGTCCACCTGGTCCTGCTGGACCTCGAGAGGAGCAGGGAGTCAGCCTGGGGGCAGTGCTGAGGATGCCAGCAGTGGAATGCTGCTGTGTTATTTGCTGTCTGTCCTTATGGCCTCGCTCTGCTTTAGCCCTTTGCTTTCCCCAGTGATTTACCTTTCCTTTAGCTGTGGCACCCTGGGATCTACAAACACACTGCTGTTTCAGCACAGAAGGGTTTCAGGGCCAGCCTGTGCCAGTGGCTGCAGGTACCCTACAGATATTAAATCACTTCTGGTCACATACAGAAGCTCAAGGCATCAACATGAGGTTTTCCACCAAATGACCAGGGTGGCTCAGCCCTGCTTTGGTCCCAGACAGGTTTTAGATCATGCAGCCTTAGAGTGTCCTGTTTTAAGCCCTACCATGCAAGAGATAAAGAATGAATATAGCTGGATACACACCTATAAAATGTTTTCAACTAAGCCTTGAGGACAGGAAAAGTTCATCTGATTGTGCCATATCTTTGGTCTCTGCTCTAGGATCAACTCCTTCACTTCTCACCTCTTCCCCTAAACCCTCACAAATGGCTTGGCCAGATTTTTCATTTTTTTTATTAATCTTGTATCTTATTTTAAATTAGTTGGTATCTCCATCTCTGAAAGCACCTTCTAATTTTCTTCTAATCCCTCCTGCTATAGAGTTTTCCCACGCCAAAAGAAAAAAAAAAAAACAACAAAACCAACCTAAGACAAAACCCCAAAAGAACTGAAGTAATTTTCTAGAGGCTGCAGAATAGCTGCTTTCCTCTCCTATGCCATTTTCCTGGGATTTTCTTTATTTATATGTAAACCAGAAGGTGCTAACTGACAGAAATAAAACATCCTCAGGGGACCTAATACCAGCTTGTTTTTGCAGTGATCCATTGCTCTGATGACAACTGTAAGACATTTTTTGAAGGACCAAGCTCTTCATGACTCTGTTGGTTCAAGAAATACACTTTCTCTCATCAGGTGGGGAGAAGGGCTTGGGAGCAGAGGCCACATTTTGTACTTCACTTCTCCTGTTGTATTCAGTGTTTATTCCCTTCCTTCAGAGCACAGAAATCAGGCAGGGGACTGCTATGAAGAATGCAGATGAGAGCTGCCTACTCTGTCCCTTCAGGCTTGCTTTATTCCTTTCCAGATAAATGTTGTCAGCTGCAACCATGCTCAGTAGAAAAGAAAAGTGCTCAGTCAAGTGTAGAAGAGACAAGGAAGGTCCTCTCAGGAGACCACTAACCTATTTTTCTGTAGTAAGGAGCAGCTAAGATGAAACTTCTTGCCTTTTCACCATGTATTTATAGCAAAAATAAGATTTTAAAATATTCATTTAGTACTAAATGTTGGGGCTGGACTGAGGTTTCAAGAGAATAAGGCATTTCCTTACTGCAAACACCAACATGATCTAGTAAAACAGGGAGAAACCCACATTTCACTGCTTCTCCAGGGTTATCAGTCCTGTCCTGGGCTGACCTCTGCTGAGCTCCCTCATCTTCACATCGCTGCTGATCCTAAGCCTGTGCAGGAATACCACACCACTGCTTAATTAAACCAATTTCTCACACAACAGCTGGTGGAATCTCTTTCCTGCTGGTCCACCTGTGTCCATGCTAGGCTCTGACTGACATTTGGAGAGCAGATAGAGCATGTGATTTTTTTTTCATGTCCCTAAAGGATGAGGCTAGGCTGGCAAAACATGGGCACCAGGGACTACCTGCTACTGCTCATCTATGTTCAAATGCCATTGCCATCCACCTGGTTCTTGCATGCCTGAGGTGCTGAGATGGAGCCACTTGCCTCTCAGCCTTTCAGCCACCCACACTTCCACACAAACCAGGAGAAAGCTGAAATGTCATTTTTGCAAGCAAGCACATGGCAGGATCAGAGAAAAAAAAAAAAAAAAAAAAAAAAGCTTTAAAACCAATTTGTTTGGGTGATGCCATTAACACACAATAATGTTAAGCCAGACAGATGAAAAATTGGGAGGAATAGCAAAACTGCACCTATAGGCAACAATTGGAAATTCAATTCAGAGACAGGGTACTGTGTTTAAAACTGGTTATTTCCCCTCACACACCACATTTGTAACTCCCTTAGACACTCCCTCACATGGGGACTACAAATGCAGTGTTCCCTGGGGGGGCTGGAGGAGTTCATCTCAGCACACAGGCATCGGGGGGAAGGTGGCACATTGTCTCTATGGAGCGTTTCAATGAAGGGAAAATGGTGTATTGCAAAGTGCAGTCAGATGCTGGGAGACAGACACAGAAAACCAGCATGACCCTCACTCAAGGGTTGAAGGAAAGTGGAGAGGGATCAAAACAATCCTGGTGTGTTTTTCTAGAGGAATGAGTCAGTTTTCATGGGTGCCACGACAGCTATGACATTCAAGAACATGGCAAAGTGCAAAAAAGGATGGCAATTTTTACTGTTAAGAAGACCTGGCTTCTAATGGTTTTTGTAAGAGTTTTTGGGAGCATAAACCTTTCCTTGGGATTCAGACTGTCATAAGGGTGACACCTTCTGAGGGGAACATGCTTTCTCCCATCAGAGGGGCTGGAACCCTCCTCACACGGTGACCCCAGCCGCTGTCCCTCCATCCCCGTGCCATCCCCACGTGAGCCACGCCAAACCCATCTGCATCAATGACACCCTCACGAGGTAATGCTCCCTTGGCCTCAGGTGATGCCACAACACAACCCCTTTTAATGATATTCCAGACCAGCTGCCAGCTCCTCCTGGTGTCCCTGGAAGTCACAAATCGTTTGGCTTGTCTGGCTGATGCGGAGGGCAATGTAAAGCTGCTGCCTCAGAAGGACAGAATAAGGAAATTTGTGTTCCCCGCTCTGCCTTTCCCCCCACTGCTTTAATCTAACTGGTTTTCATGGGGTTTGTGATGAGTGAAGCTGGCATTTAGGGACCATGTTACAGACACCCAGAAAAAAAAGAGCAAAGGTCGCAGGGCCCCTCCTGGCAGTGCTAGCTAACAGGCTTTCCTCAAGGTGAGGAGAATAAGGCAATCTATTTAAATTCAAGTAATAAGAAACCACGCTCTTCCTCTATCCATCTATTCTTGCAACCTTTAAGATGAATAATGAATAATAAATAAAAATCAAAGGAAGACTTGGTATGCTTTTCTAGAAAATGCTTCCCCTTCAGCTAATAGCAATATATCTTTACACCTGCTCAGTCAATTTTTAATCAAAAGTAAAAATACCCTCTTTGACTTTTTGTTCAGAATATCAAAGGCAATTTCCAAAGGTCTTAATAACACTTAAGCACCTAGACTCGGCTGAAAATTTGTGTACATTACCTACTGAATTGCTTCTATGTATGCCTCCAAAAATCTCATCATACATCCAGAGATAGATTGTGTGATGCAGTGAATTAGCTGGATATAGCAGGAATGTAATGTTAGTCCAGTGCTTCACCAGGGCTCATTTATCCTGTTTAGAAATATGCTTGTCTGCTTATCCACCTAGTTAGGATGTGATATTGCTCCTTGAAAATACACTCTGCAGGTAACAAGAAACACACAAAAAGCAATTTCACTGTAATTGATTACTTTGTCAAAATGATATAAAAACAAAGTAACTTCATAAGCATCTGTAGAACAAATCCAGACTTTGTCACTAAGATAAGCATTAGATCTCTTGAGTTACTGAAGATTTATGCTAAGGTATATGAAAAATCAGACTTCAAAGACCAGAATATGGGTCTGTTCGCAGAAACAGTGAGATGATGCACATACAGGCCTTACATCTCCCATGTTAATCACTAAAGGTATATCTGTGAGCAGTGCATTGTTCCACACAAGAGCAAGTACCTATATTCCATCACAAAGATCCTCCAGTGATGATGTTTCATGTGCTGGGAGTCTTCCCCACAACAAAGACAATGATGACAGCACAGCTGAATACACCTTCTCCATCATGCATGAACACTGGTGACATGACCTTCCTCCAGCTGCAGTTCTGGAAGGTGAAAAATGTCTTGGAAAATTCTTTCAGCTCTGCTGTGGGTTTTGGTGTTTGGTTTTTTTTCTTAAAGATCCAGTTCCTTAAATGTGGATCAGTGATCTAACTTTACCCACAGAAGCATCCTCATTGTAACCAACAACCCAGCTGAGTAAATGATTCCCAGCAGCAACAAAATGTTGCAAGTTTTCCTTTCTTTGAGGCAAATCATTTGTTTGACTTTTTTAACAGAAGGGATTTAGAACTGACCACATATTCTGCTCAATCAGACCTCGATCTCAGAAGCTCTTTTATCCATCATTCATATCTATCAAGAAGTCTTTCTTTAATTCCTTGAATAGACCTTAGGAGAGCATTATGGTTCCTTTATTCATGCTTTTTACTCATTAGGCCACTGGTAACCAACAGCCATCCTGGATTCACCAAACAAGTAAACCAGAACTTTTCAGAGCTTGGGGTTTTAGGGTTTTCTAGCAAGTCTCCTACAACTCTAAACCAGCTTCTGCAAACTTTCATTTTGATCGCTCTGCATGAGAAGCTCCCAAATTCTGTACATCTGTAAACTCCTACAAATGTTCAGATGGAAATGTGGCCCCCTGGGGCCACAAATTTGAGTCTACAGATGGGAAGCTTTTGTTTTTCCAAGTTATTTTCCATGGGCTTATAAAACCTAATCTTTAGATCGACAGGGTTCCATGGACCACAGCTTGAAAATCTCCAAAGTAATTCTCATAAAGGTTACTCTCTCCTGACATGCAGGAACAGGTGCTGCTCTGCAGAAGAAATAAATTACATTCTTACTGTAAAACTGCACAAAAGATGCACAGGATCACAAAAACATCCGGGTCCACAAATCCACAGAAAAGACAACACTGATCAAACATGTGCTGGCTAAAAGACTATTGCCTCAGCCTTGCAGTTATTCCTGCAGGGAACTGAAGGTTCAGGATTCCCTTTGCATCTTCATGACATCACAGTATGGAGTGCTCAGAGAGGAAAGGGTTATTTCCGTGAAAGAGTATTCACACAGGAAAAATTTTACAAATATATCCTCCACGCAAGGAAAATTTAGGAATGCCTAGAAATGGCTCGAAGGGAAACTAAATAGGAAATTCCAGAGGGAGAATGTCCCTCCTCCACTAAAAATTTGAAATTTCAACTATTTAAAATTCCTTGCTTTGACCGTCTGTAGCGTTGCTTGGAAATAGAGATTTCCATTCTTAAGAAACACACTCCTAAGAACTCTAAAATTTCAGGAACTGTGAAATATGGGAAAGAAAAACCCAAACGAGCATACAAAGCCTGTTGTCTCATCCTGCATGTCACAGATGAGCCATATGGCCCTCTTGGGAGAAAGGTAATAAGCCAGTGTTTTCCAAAAGCACACCTGAAACCAGCAGAAATTCCCTTTTCTCAGAACTCAACAACACCTTCCATTTGGACCATCTGGGTTCTAACTCAGAGCTCAGAAAACCATCAGCTGGGTGATATGGATTAAACCACCATAACACAGCTCCCCTCCCCAGTGTGCCAGCACTTCCCAGCCTGCCAGGAAGGTGCGGAAAGGATAAACACAGGGTAACTTTTCAGGTCCTTTGAGCCTACATTTAATAGGATTACACAAGTTAGATTTATAGACTGGCCCATGAATCTCAAAAATATCGTGGCATGTATTCTGTTTCCTCACATTTTCCTCTCTCTTGCATTCCTTCACAGCCTAACCCCACACTTAACCACAGCTTGCCTCCCAAGAACAGGTCTTCCCATAAGGACTCAGGCCTAGTTTGGGAAGGTTCTTGTGGCTTCTTTTCAAAGAGTTCTCACAATTCTGGAATTTTCCCATTAATTTCTCAGTGGTGTCACATCTCTGAAGGAAAAGAGGTGCAAGACATGAATGACATATTTAGCAGCTCTGCAAGCTTTCCCTCTTTTCCTCCATCCCTGCTCATTATTTGGAACACATCACTTGTTCCCTTTCAGAATTAACCTGTGTTAATCTGTCGGTCATCTCCCACCCCATC
Source organism: Pseudopodoces humilis (assembly GCF_049639895.1). Lineage (NCBI taxonomy): Eukaryota > Metazoa > Chordata > Aves > Passeriformes > Paridae > Pseudopodoces > Pseudopodoces humilis. The sequence continues at coordinate 14,061,624 of NC_142210.1, forward strand.
CTGTGTTGTATCTCCTTCACAACATTTCCTTTAATCAGTATTCCCTCCAGACACACTAAGTGCAGTCCCTTTTATAAACGAATCTGCTCTCACCCAGGAGATCTGACATTCAGACAAACTAAATGTCCCTCTTCATCTAAATAATTTAAGGGATCTGCATCCCTTATCAAAGACTAATATATCAGGCACTGCCAACAAGGCACCTTCACTGTTCTTCAGTGCACATTTAAAGCACATTCCCTGCTCGGCAGAAGAGCTCTGTCAAGAGCCACAGTGACTCAAAGATTTCTTCACAGAGTTGTTGTGCCATGGAAAACACCAGCACAAGTCTCCCAACAGAAATAGTTGTTGTGATAACCTGCCCCAACTTGCAGCCCAGCAAAAAGGGAAAATCACCCAGAATAGCCATGACCAGACACTGTCTCATAATTGAGGCAATGTAAAACTTCCAAGACATAAGGCTTCACTCATCTTCAGATAAATTGGCCTCTCTGATGAATTTACATTTTTCCTTTAACCAGGAATTTATGTCTTCAGCTTCCAGTCACCAAATATTACATCTGATCAGGTAGTGATGCCTTTGTTCTCAAAAAGTCTCTTTCCCATTTGAACTCATAGAACATCACCTCTGACCTCTTTTTTTTAAAAGTTTAAGCTTGAGGCAGGTTTCTCCTTGCTTGTATTTCTGCACAAGCTGTCTTTGGAATAGTGTTTCTAAATGCTGGATATCAGAGCGAGAACAAACTCCACCTACACAGATACACCCCACAGAGCTTTTCTGATGTCTTTCTCCCTTTCCTGCAGATGTGACCTCCAGGGCACAGCCTTTTGATCCTCTGTCCTTTCTCTGGCTGTGGATGGACACCAGCTCTGCACAACTGCTGCTGTCAGGGGAAGTCGAGATCTGCAACAACTTCTGAGGACAAACTTTGAGGCTGGTCCATTGAGGATAAGAAAAAAAGCCAAAACTTATGACACAGAGAACAGACTTTAGATCCAAACTTTTCAGCCTGGACTGATGTCCATGACCTCTTTTTTAAGATAAGATGTTCATGAAGGAGAAACCTTTAGTGATGATCAGAGCTGTTTACTGTACACAGAGCTACAAGTGAAGAAAAATGAAATTTTTATTTTCAGATGCTGATACCCAGGGTAATACCTCTTACTTACAAAAACAACTTACAAGGTGCTGGAAAAATCTCCTCATCATTCCCTCTGCCTGGGTGCACCACATTCACTATAATAGTATTGAAAAAGATAACTACAAAACATTATCCTGTCTCTAACAACAACAAATGTAAGTGTTGAGGAAGGTAGTCAGTACCAATCACTTTAGAACATTAATGCAATGAACTGCACAGAAAGAAGGCTGCTTCTTCATTCATTTGCTGAAGCCCTGAAGCAAAAGGGTATATTTTCTTCCAGAACTACAGGGCTGAAACAAAATACTTTTCAGAGACAGAACAGCTGAGCCAGAAGAATGAGAACATTTTATGGCATCTTCAGCTCCCATAGCCAAGCTGCCCCACCTGAGGCCTTTCACTTCATAATTCTTCCCCTGAAACTGAAGCTCTCCCAGTCAATGTCATGGAAACAGAGACAGGAGAACAAGTTCCCCCACTGGATGCAACTTGCATCCTTCCCTTTGCCATGAAGAGGGGCCAGGGAGTGACTGATGATCCTAATGTGTGGAAACATGGCTTTTGATGAAATTATCTGCTATTAATTGAGAGGGAGACTCTCCATCCTGACCAGGCAGTGCAAGGACTGTACTACTAATTTCAATCCTTTAATGTTAATGAAAGGGAACTGTTGCTGTCTAAACTAATAAGGGATTTTTTCACTGTGCCATTTATATAGTAGAAGGAATTGTAAAGTAGCTTCATGATAGATAACTGTACTGCTGGAGTTTCCTTAGTTTGTCATTTCATACAAAAGGATCTCAGCCGCCATAAAATTAAATTTCTCCACATTGTAATTGTTCAGCAATGTGAAAACAGAATTTTCTTCTAATTGAATGCAGTGAGCTACTTATATATTCATAGTGAGCTGATGCTTTCAGCACCATTGCACTCTGACTCTGCAGGATCGGTCCCAGCAGCAGCGTTGAGCCAGCAGAGCTGGTGTGGAGCTGGCACAGCCACTGAGTCACCCACAGAGCTGTTAGCATGGGCTGGGAGCCCAAGATGCCACTTTGGTCTTGGTAGGGGCATGGGTTTCCTTTCCTTCCTAGAGAAGCCCCCAACCTGTTCTCTCAGGAATGTTTTCTGGAGACTGCTGTCCTTGCTTTGCAGAAACAGCCTAAAACACCCCCTGATTCTTACAACTCACCACTAGCTGAAGGTTACATTTTGCTAGATCATTATCCTCCTGAACTTCAGAGCACAGCTATTCAGAAATCTCTAACATACAGGTCTCTAAACACAATTCCTCATTGCCTGGCACTAAATAAAAAGAACGATTCAAGGTGGGACACACTTCATGAATGCCTGTGCTTTGCCTTCCTTGGGCAATGGGGATGCTCTCTGGATTGATGTGAACATTCCACAGAGCACCATGATCCTCTCCCAAGAGTCAAAGCAAAATACCCCCTTAAATGCCAAATCTCAGTCTCTCTCTCTCTACATAATTGATTTGATTTCTCCAGTGTTTCACAGACTCTGATATTAATTCCAGACATCTTTTCTTTAAAATCCTGTCCCTCTCCTTGAGCTCTGTAACCTGTTTGTCCAACATTCCTAGCCCTGTATTCCCTGGAGTTGTTGATGTAACACGGTGTCTGCGGTCAGACCCCAGTGAAGAACCAGTGCTTTGGTCCTGTTCTGTTCCAGGTTATCCTGCCTTGTTACTAGTGAATTACCCTTCCACATGAGTCTTTCAGAAGGAGAAAATGTGCCAGCTTTCATCTTTTCCATTATCTAAGAACTAGAAGGTAATAAACAGAAGAACAAGACATAAGAAATGAAGCCAGCTCATAGCCGTACCAGGGAATTTGCATCCTGCCAGCTGACAGGTAACAGGGTCACAAAACTGCATTCCAAAAATCTATTTCATATTCACTGTTGTCAAATTTTCCACATCAGTCTAAGTTCCAAGACTTCTTAATAAGCCACTTACAGCCCCAGCTACTAGAATTATCCTGTTTAAAAATTTCCGGCTTTCATTTTCTGAAAGTACTTTTCTCATCTCCATGGTTGCACAGAGCAGCTTGAAGCAAGTATACATTGAACTCAAAATAACATATGTTTAAAAAAACCTTGTAATTTCAATCCTCTTATGATCTGTGAGTAATAGATTTGATATTTTTCAAAACTTACATTTGGCCAGATTGGATGTTAAATATGTGTCTGTGAGTCTGTACATACATGTGTACACGTACATGTGCACATGCCCATCTTTTCAGACACGATCTATCCAAAAGGACATAGATGAAAATGAAGAGAAACATAGCAGTGCTTTCAAAGATTAATTTGGGAAGACACCCATTCCAGTTCTATATATTGCATTGTTAAGAATAGAAGCAATTCACAAATGCCTGAAAGCCCCAGAAAAACAGGCTGCTAAGAAATGTGTGCTGTTAGAGAAAAGCAGAGCAATTTCCAGTGTGAGGAATCAAAAAGCAAGGGTTAAAAGCTGCTAGAGGCCAAAGCATGAGCTTTCTGTCCTCTAACAACTAGCTTGGACAATACATTTGAGCTAGGTTTCTACAGGTACTGAGGTATCCAAACTTTTTCTGATGGCCAATTCCCCTGAAAGACTGATATTGCTGTGGATTTACCCCTACTCTCCCTATATTGAGAGAAAGGGTACTAATATAATCCTGTTCCACTTTCCCTCCTATTCTGGAAACTATCCTGCTGCTTGGTCAGTGGGTTGCCAGATGAATTGGATTCCTCAGAATGGAAAACATGGGTCAGTTATTAATGATGGAATTAATTTTATGCACAGCATTTCAGGGAAGTGCATCAGACATTTTGCAGCCCTTCATATCAAGGTCAGTTTTATTCTCCACATACAACGGTGAGCTCTGCTGAGGTCTGTGTGAGCTGCCAGCAGGACTCTGCTCACACTGGCCATCCATTAATCCACTGCTCAGTTTAGTCACTCACAGCATTCTATTTCCACTTTATACTTTCACTATTGTCTTTTATACTTCCTGCATTCCAGGAGTATTATGGGGATCTTTTATTAACGCATACACACAGGGATGAGATTTAATCTCTTTAATTTATTATCTATTGTATTCCTAGTAAACCTTTCTTTGCAATATCCAGGCAGCACCCTGATGGTAAATTACTGCTGAAAGACAATACAGAACTGCAAAGTATTCTTTATTAAATGTTTTATTTTATTACCAAAACTCTTCAAATGTCCTTAATATATTTTTCAAGCTGTTTTCATTTGGTGGTGAAATGGCTGATCCTTGAAAAGCTTTTGTCTCAGTGCTTTAAACCAGAGAAATTTGTATTCACTCCTAGGTGAATTTCCCATGGTTTCCAATAACAGAGATTATTGACATTTTCACTGGTTGCTATGGAGAGGGTCACTGCACACATTTAGCTGCCTAGGAATTGAACACGTCCAAAGGGTCTCATGAAGGACAGCTTGGTCTTGCAAAAAGGTTTCGAGTTTTGGCCAAGAGCTGACCTAGGATCTGTCATGGAGGGAACTGCATCTTCTAAAGGTAACAAGAAGTGAATGAATCAAGGTCTTGTGGAGAAAGTCACACATTTCTTGACCAGTGAAATCTGGGACACCACAACCAGCAGAGTTCTTGGCTCCAAGACTCCAAAGGAGGCTTTACTCCAGGACACAAAGCAATGCCCAGGAGGGTGTCCAGCTGCAGCTTCCCCACAGCCTGACTTGCCATGAGGTGTTACACTGCACCTGCCCACTGCTGCTTGTGCTGTGCAAGCCCAGTTCTTCCAGAACCATCTCAGGAGCCCTCTGAAAACTGGAACCAGAGCCAAGCTGCCAAGCTGCCAACCTGTTTATTGATGAGCTGTTCCCCAGAGGGACTAAGTGAAATATCTGCTGGGGAAGACCTCACCAAACTGAGAGCACTAGCTGGGCTCAGCGTGCTTTTTTCCCTTCTGGTACCCATTCTGACTGTCACTTTGCCACAAGGCAGAGTATTAGTGACGTCTTTCTATAAAGCAAGCTGAAAAATACTGGCATTATTCTACGCTGTTCTTGGATTCTTTGGAGTGGAATTGTCTTTCCAAACTGCCTAGACCTTTTAGTTTGATGTAGCACCATAGAGCAACCCTTAGGATTAACCACCTCACAAAGGAAACAAACCTCCATATAAATGTCTTTAGTTTTAATATGGTTTTTTAGGCCAGGATTATTTTTTTTAATTATATGGCCAATATTTATCAGATACGTGCACTTCCAGAATAAGTTTCCCTGACCTTTTCAAGCTCCCATTTTCAAGTTGAGCTGTTTACTTAATAGCCATCATGATTTCTACTAGGACTTCTTATAATTCATATATTTAATTTTTAACTGGCAAAAAGTTACTAAATGTCTCTTATGAGGCCTAAAGGCAGCCAAAAGTTTACAGGATTTAAACCCAGGAGTCCTGAATCTTGTTCTGTGTCTTAAGCTCCAAGACTACAGCAGTCAAACCCAAGAGACTCATTTTGCCATCAGCCTCCCCATGGAGCTGGCAACTGTTCTAGGATGCCACATTTTTAGCAAGCTTTGTTGCCAGCGTGGTGTCTTTCTGTCAAGGTTTCAGAAAGTTCAGGCCACACACTGAGTGAAGGGCTCATCTGTCCCCTCCCAAGGGTACCTGAGCCGCCCCTGCCTCCCTGCGTGCCTCTGCTCCGAGCGAGGCAGAGCAAGCCGCAAGCTCTGTGCCTGTGAAATCAGCAACAAGACTCACTTTCAAGTGACACAACCAGCTCTGAAATGTCAGAGCAACTCAGGAAATTAACTTTTAGATCAAGAATAGCTGCTGAGGGTGAACCCCTGCAAGGCTGAAGTGATGGCACTCCAGAGTGGGTCACATCCCAGAGACACAGCGAGGACAGTTTCTCCTTTTCCCCTCTGAAGCTCACAGCCCACATGGCTCAGAGTACCCAGGAGCACTGAGGCACAAAAGGACTCCCAACTGAGAGCAGTGAGCTGAAAGCCTTGGTTTCTGACCTGTGCCTTTTCACCCCCACCTTCCTGCTCCCTTAGATGAGAATCAAAAAAAAACAACATTCATACCCAGAAGAGGGTTCGCCATAGAGACTGGGGAATTACAAGAAGACATTTGCTTTTTCTCATTCCTAAATTCTGGTCTCTCAGTTCTTTTTTATGCCCTGGCACACTTGATAGTCCCCACTGCAACCCTGCAGTCCAGTCCACCCATTTTCAGCAGGAAGCAGTGGAGTGGGAGATGGTACCTGTCTGGGAAAGCATAAGGGCAAAGTGCAGGTTCACCCTGCCTTGGGTGATGGCAACAGAGCACTCCTTTTCCCATTAGAGCTATAACTTCTTGGTGACTTCAAGTTAAGTGCGAGCTGTCCCTTGCAGTCAGCTCACTGCAGCCATCTCCTACAGACTGTAGCTGCAGCCCAGAGCAGCTGTGACACTTGAACAGCAGCTGGTGGCAGGCATAGCTGTCTGACAACTCCATGAATTGAGCAGCCCTGACACACCAGAGTTGGGAATAAGGCCCCTTCTCTGTCACCACTCTGAAATGGAAGCCCATTTTTCCAAAAATTCCACAGAGGGAGCCATGACTGTATCAATGTCTTCATCTCCCCCTGCAAAACACACCCTGTGCACACACAGCAGCTCTGCTGCCTGGGGCAGAGCAGACCCCAAGGCCCCCAGTGCAGCTGGGAATAAAGGTTTATCCAGCCAGGGGGCCCAGGGGGACTGACCCCCCAGAAAAGACCAGCTCCCTTGGATGTCTTTCTCCTGTGTGAAAAACCTTTTCCCTGAAATCATTTAGAATATGAACACTGTTTCTGTCTGTTCTCTTTCCCCTCATAGAAAATCCCTGCTTTTAAAAAAGACTTGAAAAGGGAGAGAGAAAAGGGCTGGACATGTCAAAGGCTACTATTATTACTGCCTCCTTGTGACAGGTGCAGAGGAAGGGGGCTGCTTAAATTTCTAAGACAGACAGACAATGATAGGTAGCAGATGGATGGACGGGCTCCTGCTGGGAGCAGACAATGAATTTCATTTTGTTACAGCACATCTACTGCAGAAGGGGGATGATACTGCAGTACGTGTGCCAAGTTCCCTTCACTGGAATGGATCCTGCACAGACCAGACTCGCACACAGCAGAGATTTTATCCATTAAACAGGAAAGAAAAAGGGCTGACTTACAGCTTTTGTCTTCAAAATCCATTCACAGTAAAAACCTAACGGGAAAAGGAAGACTGTCCCACTTTTTGCAGCGCCAGGAGATGCTTTCGACATAAGCAGTCCCTCCAGACGTCCCCAGGTTTGCACAGCTATTGCTTTTCTGGTCAGCGGAGCCCGAGCGCTCGCTGGCACAAAGTTGGAGCAGCCGGGGCTGAGGGCAGCGCCCGTGGGGCAGCCCGGCCCCAGCCTCCCCTCCCCGAGCAGCCCTGCCGGGCTCTCCGGAGGGGCTGCAGCCCTCACGTGTTCCAGCAGAGCCCTGGCTGCCACAGCCGCCGTCCCCTGCTGTCCCCTTCCTCCCCCGATCCATCACATCCAGCCACCTGCAGTCAAGGTGAGATGTGAGTGACACGGGGAAAGGGGGAGGGAGGGAGGGAGGACTTTTGCTTGACTCATCCCGGGCACTGCAAGGCCTTTTAAATTATGTCGCCGGTTTGAAAATGGGTTTAGAGCCTTTCCGTGGTAAATTTGAGTCTAAGCTCGCTGTTTTTTCTGTATGAAATACGGTGTGTACACACGCATAAATATCTCCAGCCTGCAACCAAGCCCATCCATCCCCATCCCGGGGCTCCCTATTAGCTCCAATATCCTGGCATGTAGCCTAAAGACCTTTCAAGTGATGCATTTGGGAATGATTGGTTATTATCTATAAGAAAAATAATTCCCTGGGCTGGGGGAGGCAACTCGGCAATGAAGACTAACATCATCCACCTTTGCCTGCTTTTCAGCTTCAGGTTGTTCCCTAAAGGACTTGCACAGCACACAGATGGGGAGTGCTCCTGGCCAGTGACTGATCTGGAGAGCACCTCACCCTCCTCAGGGCCAGACAGAAAATCCAGTTGAGGCTGTTACTGCTCCTAAAAAAGCCCTTTAAGCACTAGGGTTCCTTTTCCATGTGTGTCTTTTGTGCTATTAGGATGCAAATCACCTGTGTCTCCCCTCAAACCTTAGAACTGAATCCATCTCCCACTGCAGCCCTTGCAACGTCACTGATGGCCCCAGGCACTGGAGGCTTTCTTAGTCTCACTACTTAGGACCAGCTAAATATCAGCTCTGTGACTCTCAGAGTATTCCATGTCATTTAAAATATGAAATACGAAACACAAAATATGAAATATGGAATAAATATAAAATATAAAATAATATAAAATATAAAATATAAAGGAGAGCGCTGTCCTCAGTGTAAGCAGTTAACTCCTTCAGCTCTGGAAAATATTTTAATATTAAGGCAACTTATTCTAACAAGCTCAGAAATGCAAAAATGTGTAAGGCTGAAGGCAAGATATGGAAGGGTACAGAGGTAAGGAAATTTGTGTGGAGCCCCTCCTAAATTCTTTTCAACCTATTCCAAGCAAGACTGATCTCTTTCCTTCCCAAGAAAGGTTCAGCCCTTCTTTTCAAGTCCCTGGGCCAACACACATGACAGTATTTGAAATCTGTATGCCAGTCCCCTAACCTGGCCAGCCTGGGAGCAGAGCTCTTGCTCCTGATTGCCACAGGTGAAGTGAACAGGGCACTTTCTACAGGGGGCCTGAGGGGAGCGAGTGTGGAGCTGCACTAACAACACGGCCATCCCAGCTGCTGAGACCCCAGAGACTGGGCATTCCCTGGAAGGCTCCCAGAACATCACAGGGAGAGCTGAGCAGCCCAGGGATGAACCCTGAGCTCTGGTCTGGCCCCTCTGCAGGGAGGGTGGCGCAGGGCTGTGCTCTCAGCTCCCTGCAGACGAGGCACAGGTGTCTCATCCTCAGCTAGGATGGAGCTGGTGACCACCACCGTGAGCTGCCCCTCTCCGTGGCAGCCTGCACACCCCACGGTTTAATTACCAGCAGGGATATTGCTCTCCAGAGACCAAAGGCAGCTGCTCAGCTGCCAAAGGCAGGGACTGCTCTGCTTTGCATCAGAATTGAGTACTCCATGTGCACATCCTTTGAGCATGTCCTACTTCCCTTGTCTTTGTCCGCATTCCTGTGGAAATCTAACAGGCACTGAATATCAACATCTAGAAACAGCAGAAGCTCCTTAGCTGCTCAAAAATTTTTGGTCTTCCTTCCCCTCATACATTGCCTGATCATTTGATCCCACTTTTGCTTTGTAATAAAGAGAATAAGGACAATGTTAAAGAAATGAGATGTGACGAGTGACCTTCCCTATAAACTCCATGGGCAGAAAATGAGGTTGAGCAGTAAATTAGAAAGTACCTTTCAGAGCTGCCCTTCCAGATCACTTGGAACCACAAGGGAGGAATTGCAGCTATCACCACGGCAATTCTGCAGACTCTATTTTATATTGACTTTAAGGTACCACTGAGTGGATAGAGCTAGAAGTGAAAATGGGTATGGATGGAGTGGAACCATATGTACTGTCACTGATTACCTTTCCTAAAAAGACTCTGAGATTCAATAGGGGAAAAAAATCTTGCTTTTTAAATGGCAGTGACCCCTAAGGACAGGAGTGCCTGGGTCCTCACAGTAGTCCTCATTCTCACTGGAATGACAGAGGAGTTTGGTGTAACCTTACAAGTAAAATCTTCTATGAGACATCCATTGCCAGTCACTTTTAGTAGTCAAATTACAATAGGTGCCCCACATTTCCATGCACAGCAACTGTGTCCATAAAACAACTAGAAAACATGGACTGAAGTTGCAATACTATTTGACTTTTGGAAGTTTTTTTTTTTAATTTTCTTGCTCGGTACAAAGATCTTTCAACTTGCAAGTTGAAGCAATTTATCTTCATGATGCCACCTGCTGACCACGGGGAAAAGGTCACTGCTGTTACCAATGACAGCATCCCAGCAGAACATCCTCTCTTAGCATTTTTCCTCCTTCTTTCCCTCTTTCAAGAGAAGGTCAAGCATCACCTCTTCTCCAGGGAGGAGTGACTTCTAACATTTCCTCTTTGCATTAGGAGCAGTTAATGGAAATGGTAATAAATCACCCCTCATGTTCTCCTATAGACAGTTACAGCGAGCAAAGACCATCTGCCTGTCTGGACTCCCACAAGGAGCCATAAGATAGGAGAAAAAATCATCTTCTTCACACAAACCTCAATTTTTAATCTCCAGCATGACTAAAACTCCCGGTCCAAGCCTATTTCACTCCTGTCCTGGAGGAGGTGCTGGTGGAATCTTTTGTGTGGCAATGTTAGCTATGTCACAGCAGTGTGTCACTGCTCTGGACAGAGCCACTGCATTCCATGCTGTCACAGACCCAAACAGGGCTATAAGGAACTTGTGATCTCGGTGTAAAGGACAAGGTGGGAGTGGGAAAACCCACATCAAATGGTTGACAGAGAGCACAATGCAAAGCCACACCTCAGCTGGAGAGTCATACCAACCCACAGCTGCATCACTGGCCAGCCCCAGGACACACTGCCACCCCCCAGACTGCAAAGCTCATCAGCTTTCCTGCACTTAGACCTGTAACAAGGTGTGGAAAGGTGTATGGAAGAGGCCTCTGTAAGGAGGTGCAGAATAGGATTGTCCTCTTAGTCCACACAAAGATTGTACAGCAACACAGGGCAAGAAGACAGGAAATTATAAATACCAGCTACATCCAGCCCCTGCTTCCTTTTTCAGACAGATTTTGAACTCAACAGAAAATAGAGGAGGCAAATGCAGGTGCCTGGTGAAATGAAGGAGATGTGCAAATATTTTAAAGTCTTTGACAAAGAGCAGTGATGGTAGTGCAGTACAGGTGCCAGCTGTGGAGCTCTGTTAATGAATTTCCTTTTCTCTCAGACATTAATGGATGCCACAGACTGGCAGTACAACATATTTGAAACCCCATATGACTGTTCATTGCATTTTTTAAGCAAAGCTGGTGGTACTTGTATTTTATCACTTTGGTTTTTTTATTATAAGTAATTTCATTTACAAGGTATGTGGCATGAAACAAGATGCACACAAACTTAGGTGGAGGCATATTGAAACAGGTCATGTTTAAATAGCATTTAAGTAGGTGACAGGTTGTGCTTAACATGTTTAAATACCCTATTTACTTTTTTTCAAGTTTAGCACTTAATCAAATGGTTTGCTTGGCAAGTATAGAATGAGCGTCCCCAAGGCAATAGGAGTCAGACAGAAAGTATAAAGATTGCCTTTTCTGGTACTTCTTTGGTGCTAAAATTGCACACAGATTTTTCACACTCACATTGGCCATTCAAGCAAATCAGGAACTTCATCTGTTCTCACACGCTTGCTTGCTTTGTTTACTTATTTATTTATTTTTCTGTGGCAAACCATTTAGAAAGCCACCTTCTAGCCAGGCACATCCACCCCTTGGCCACTGGAGCCGTCCTGCAGCCCTGGTGTTGGTGCTGCTCCTGCCCCAGGCACAACACAGCCTCGCAGAGGGAGCCTGTCCTTCAGCTTCCTCACCGCCCAGCCGCACTGAGGAACAGAGAGCAAACATTAATATTGCTTCTGCATCCCCAATTTACGTTTATTTCTCATGCAGACCGTCTTCATTCAGGAAGAAGAGACTCAAATATTGGAAAGCATCAAGACTGTTAGGATCTCTATATCCCACATCAAACAAGATCCCCAGAATTTCAGCTCATCAGGAGTTGCATCATCATACATTAGTGCACCCGACCCCTTCTTTGCCAGAAGTGTTCACAGACTTATTAGTTACCTTCATGTTTATCTGCCAGCACACTGAAAAATGTGGGATTTTAGAAAATTAGTTTCTAAGCAACACCAGCAAGTGAACAGTGAACTAGCTTTGAAGAGATGGCTCATTTGTAGGGTGTCAACTAGAAGTGATCACTCAGCAGCAAACTCTCATATTTCTTTCCTTTTCCTGACCATTCCCAGAATTATTTGAGACTGGACTGGCATATGAAGAGTAAATCTGGGTGGGGGAAGACTAATATAGATCTGCCTTTCAAAAATATTGGAATTAAAAGTTATTGGACATTTGTTCCTGCTGAGGTCTTCTGAACAGTTTATTAGATAATTTCCCACCTCCACCTGTCTAAGATCAGATGACCTGATGAAGTTACAATTCCTCATTCTGTTCTTTTTTTAATATTTTTCTGTCCTTAAATACAGAAGAAGGGTACTGTGAGAAAATTAAAAAAAAAAAAACATTCTTAGTGATTTTCAGTATGTACCCTGAAAATAAGAAGAGCTGGTTCACTGATACGCAGAGTTTGATAATTCCTCTGTTTCGTCTTTCCTTCCAGAGTCTCTCTGTCATACTCAAAAAAGGTTGTTGTCTTCCTATCTGTTCCCAATCCTTTCTTTCCCTCACATCCCATGTTTAATGGCGTGGCTGTGACCTCCAGGCTGAGGAAGAGGCAGGAAGGATATTTTGACTTGCTAACCAAACAGGCAATTCTGCTGTGAACAGTCTAATTTGTTTTCCTTTGTGTGTATAAGAAACCAATGAAAAACCTGCTGTGTTCAATTCCATCAAGCTTTGAGGGCTGATGTAGGTTTCCTCTTGCTTTCCTTGAGTTGCTTTGAGGGCTTTTACTAAAATAATGAGGCATTTTAAAAAATTTTCAACCTACCTGATCTCATCCATTTCAGACACTTACCTACCGGTGTCCCTTTGATCCTCTCTCACTGGGAGGGGAAGTGAATTTGAAAGACAATAGAAGTTAAAAAAAAAGTTTTTTTCTGAGGCAAACTCACTTTATGTCCCACTTTGTGGAGAAACAGCCTCGAAAATGGCAGATAAAAGCCTGAGCTTCCGGTCTTGCTCAGGGAATTCTGGCTTTATAGTTGCATTATAAATACTTCTTATTTTAAAACATGTGAAAGACATCAAAGAGACACAGCCAGTCCCACTCCCTGTGGCAGAAATACAATTAGTAAACTGAATCTTTCCGTGGACTAAAACAAAAGCTCCACAGCATTTGGTCACTCAGGGCACTAGAAGGAAACCAAACCCTGTCTCAACACTGCCACACCAGGTGGCCCTGGATGAGCCCTTCCCCTTCCTGTACCTTGGTTTTATCTGTTTAATCCACATCACTGTAATTCTCAGTTTCAGCAAGACACCTATACAATAAATTTATAGAAAAGGTTGGCATTAACATCTGATAATGCCTTCAGATGTCTTCAGAAACCCCTTTTGTAGACATCCCTCTCCAGAGAGCCTGGCTCTGAGGCTGTTCTTTGCCTTTGGGAAGCTGATCCCTGCTCTCGCATGCAGGCTTTGATCCCATCATCATTCCTCCTCTCCAGGCTTTGTCTGTCCTTCTTCTCACACAAAAAGGGCTTAGAAAAAGAGCCAGGACCTCTCATGAAGCTGCAATTCAGCCTGAAGATCTCCCTGAGGCACAAGACTGAGTGAGAGCTGTTGAGGATGCCCTGGTCTTCCCTCCTGCTCAGCAACCCCTCCAGGAGGGGTGCAGGTGCCATCACCCTGCCCTGGCTCCCCTCTCCAGCCCCCAGTAACCATCACTGCACCCCTGCAGGTGCTGACACCCCTCCCTGGCCACACAGGCAGCTGATGCTGTGCCACAGAGCAGGAGCAGGGCACTGCTGTGCTTTACTGCTCTGAGCCTGCAGCACCTTGGAAGTGCAGTTTGTAGAGCTGCCCTTGGAAGGTGAGTCAAGGCAGAGCTGCTGCTTGCCAGCACCTCTTGTGAGGCACCTCCTTTAGTCTGAATTGTTAGACAGTTTAAGAGCTATTGGACCTGGGGCCAGGTTTTGGCAGGGCTGCTGCTGCTCAGGCCATAATCTCTCTGCCTCTCATTTGTTCTCATTTGCTCCAGCCAGCAGCTCTCATGACAACTCTGTGACAGCACATCCTTCAAAGGCCAGCAGCCAGATAAACAAACTGGACTACCAGATATTTCAGCAGCAAGTCTCAGCCAAGGAAGGAAAGCCCTTGAGTCCTTTTAATGAGGAAAGGGAAGGTAAAGCTTCCTTCCTCCCTGCAAAGTTTTGACCCTTGAACGCAGTTGCTACCTCAGAGAGGAGTCAGGATATTGGGGATTGCATGGAGAGGAAGGAGTGGGGTAGGGTGAGCAACAGTAAGCAGTAGGAAAATGACAACATTGTAGGAAAACAGAAAAAAAACCCGAGTTAAGTAGCAGGGGAAATTCTCTTTTCCAGCCCAGCTGTTAGATCAGCATGAGGCAAGGAGAGAAGAAGCAGCATCACTGGAGAGTTTGGTGAACAACCGCATTCCAAGGTGCTGGGGAGGCTCATCCAAACACACCTCAGGATTTATTCTTGCTGCACGTTCTGCAATTCAAGTGTGAGGCTTCCCCAGTGGAAGCTCCAGCGTCATCTACTGTGATTTAAATTCCAGAATCCTCTTCAGGCAGGTGTGGTCAGTGACCAGGCAAGGCTTTGTTTGCACAGTTGTCTTGCTGCACTCAGCGCCTGCTGCTGCAGGACTCCTCCCTTCCCTGGGCACCTCAATAACACAGTGCAGAAGTGAGAGGATGTGTTATGGTTTTGCAATGTACTGCATGCCTGACTGCTAAGCAAATTTGGCCTTGGTGTTAAGGTAACCAAAGCATTATAAATTCCTTGGTGAAGGATAAGTCCTTTTTACTGCAAAGCATGGCTGTTAAATATATATTTGTCCCGGTTTAATAAATTTTCAAAAGTGGGTTTAAATGTGCTTTAAGCCTCCAAACTGCTGGGGAAGCCCAATATTTTATCTCTGTGCAATGTGACAACAAATAACCTTAATGCCTCTTCCTTCACTCAGCTGCCCCCTTCTCAGGGCCAAGCAGTTTCTGTATTCTGTATTTCTGTTACTGGCTGAAACAAGAGTTTAGTCCAACGCTGGGTTTTACAGAACCTACCTGAGAGCCATCACTCCTGTTCAGCTCCATCTCGCAGGCAGGACATGACTGCCACCCTCAGTGACAGCTGCACCTTTAAGATGGCACTGCAGATTTAGGCACACGTCCAGACAGGTCCATTACTCCCTCCAGGCCACAGGGCAGCTCTCCATGATCCCCACGACCCACTGGGGGAAAATGGTCATAAAGGACAAGCAAAGGAGTGGCTGCTGCCTCAGGAACCCCCTCCTGCAGGGAGCACAGCTCTCAGGGGTCTCCTGACGCTGGCAGGGAGAGCTGCAGAGCTGCACACTTGTACTCCCAGGCATGTCTCAGCAGGAGGATTTTGATGGTGTGGGGAATACCTCTGATCAAGCCCATTATTCTCCCCATTTCATTATCTAATGGTCCCTGGTTGTGCAGCAGCTGTATAAAGAGGTTGGGGCTGATCTAATTTGCCAGAGATTTCATCTGGGTAGCTGCAAGCACAGGGCTGTGATTTTTATGACGTGGCACAGCAGCAGCTGCTCAGCCCCAGCTCTGAGATGGCTCTAGCCCAAAAGAAATATGAAGTGCTCATTTACATCAGTTTCAGTTTTGCTTTGGAAAGAAAATAAATTCAACTAATAAAGCAAGACAAATCCCTCTGACACACGCACAGAAACAGCTGCCTAGGGAAAAAGAGCAGCTGTATGGGATTGAGAAAGAATAGGAAGTATTTCCATGGATTGCTAAGGGTAGTATGCCACTCCTTAAAAGCAAGTCAAATTAAGTCATTCTTGTAGAAAATACTTATATTCTAGGTAACTAAAGCACTTTGGCTGTGTTATCACTGTTCTGACCTCCAAGAGGACCCACATAGAGACATAAGGGGACAAATGTACACCTTTAGAGGCTAATTCTGACCCAGTTACACCCTCTGATTTGTGTAGCAAACAGCCAGTGATGAACCAGTTCAGTCCTTCTCTCAAACCCCAGAGGCAGCTCCCTGCCAGCCCCAGACAGACGTGTCTGAGCACAAGTGTCATCCCAAAGGTCTCAACTGGGCAATCCAGGTAAATTCTCCTTGGTCCTCAGGCTGTAACCTCCACTGAGGGCAGGCACACTAAATCCCTGCCTTTCCTCAACCCTGGCTTTCAAGATTTTCTGCAGAGGTCTCAGGGTCATGGATTTCATTTTAAAAGAGAGAGAAACTGAGGCACAGCAATGACATCCCTGAGGATATGTGACAGTCAGGAGAGCACAGATCACAATAGCCTTCAGCAAACCATGCAACACCAGCTCACAGAGCTCAGAGCACCAGATATTAATTCAGCCTTGATGACTTTTCTGTTCTTATTTTTCTGACCTCCCTGAATCCCTCAGCCAAGCCCTTATCGCTCCTGCCTCGGTTCACTCTGAGCCTGGAGCAAGTCAGGAGGAAAAAAAGCTTTATTTCTTGGTGGGGCTGTGAGAAGAGGTGGGGAAGACAAGAAGAAAACAAAGAGGTCTTAGTTTGGAACTGTTCAGCGTTCCCATCTATATTTGAAATTACTTTCTTCATTTTTTTCATTGTTTCCAGTCTCTGGGCAAGTCACTCCTAAGACTACCTTCGATGGAATCAGCAGAGGATGAAGGGTCTTTTGAGAGGATTTTGAGAGAGATGAAGGAGGAGCTGTGGTGTTAGAGACATGCCAGCTTTTACCAGACCACCTAAAAATCACAGAGCCATAGGAGATTAGCTCCATTGGTCAGAGATTTTGCTAAGAACACCAAAATCAGGGGTTCAGTCCAGGCCATGCACTTAAAGTGGGACTTCATCCTTGTGGGTCCCTTCCAACTCAGAATATTCTGTGTGATGGGAAACACTCTAGACTAATTTGACAATTGCCAAAACTGAATCACTTAAACCTGTTCTAATTTCTTTCTAACAGAATAATAATATCCTGTGGGTAAAGAAGCACAAATACCAATGACTCCTGCCATCCTGAGGTGTTGCCATAGGCAAGCTATGGAAACATGAACAGTAGAGCTGTGATGGGCAGAAGGGGCTGGGAAAAAGCCCAACTCCAGGAGCCATTTCCATTGGCTTGCTGACAGACCAAAAGGCAGCAGACTTCTGGTCTTCCAGCACAGAAGGGAACAAAGAAGGAATAAACATGTTTACTCCATCTGCAGGCACTGCCAGGATGGAAAGAGCCATAATCCATAAGCTGTGGGATGTGAAATAATTCAAAATAGTTGTGGCAAATTATGGATAAAGAATGAACAGTGTGATTCAATAAACAATAATGAATTTCACCTAGAATAGTTCACTGACATCAAGGCAAACTGGAGAGCAGCTGGCTGAGGCAGGGAGGATCACCAGGTAGGGAGGTCAGACAGCTGCTGGAAAGCCAGAAACTCTGCAGGGTGAAGAACTCCCTCTGCTTCCCAAAAGACAGAGAAAGTCTTTCTCTTTGCCCAGCTCTGCCAGAGCTGTGTCCAGGCCTGGAACTACAGGTCATAAACATGAGGATGAAATGCAGGCTAAAATGTTCAGAGGTACAAAAAAATTCAGTAAGCAATAAAAGGGTGAAATGGGAAATGTTTGACTTAGAAAAAAAGGGAGGGGAAGCACTCGGTGCTCTGCAAACAAAAGGTTACTACAGAAAAGAAGTTACAAGTTCATCTGTGGTGGTCTGGGCAAGAAGGGATAGGCTTGGACTGCAGTAGAGGAAATTCCAAAAGTATTCTTAACATTTAGCCAAAGATGAAAAATGGAGAAGGACTGGAAATTCTTGTGCATGAGAGATCTGGATGCTCCAGCCAAAAAGAATCCTACATGAACAGTTTAGAAAAGGACCTTTCAGAGGCACAGCAAGGTGAGTCAATCCTGTCTTTAAACAGAAAGAAAGGCACAGACTTATGGCCTTTCCAACCCAATTTTCTCTAACTCCTGTGACTTCTATTGTTAGTACTTGCCTTGCTAAAATGGAACAGTTTCTCATCTTCCTCAAACATACTTTGCCAAAGACAGAGCAAGGAAAAAAGGCATTTTAATTGGAATCTTCTCCATTCACCTCCGGTACATCTCCCACAAAACAGAAAAACAGTTAAGTCATCTCTTCCTAACCACATTCTCCCATGAGGTTTTTGCAGAGAGGAAAAAACCCAGATCCATTAAAAAAAGCAATATTGCTTTCTTTTTTATTGAAATTAAAAGAACTAAAATATTTCTTTTCCCCACTGAAAAATAAAGGGGTGAATGGAGAAGCAGCAGACAGGCTTTATGGAGGAGTTTGAACTCATTGAGATACCAGTGGTGCTAACATTGGGAAGGGCAAGGTCCTGTGTGCTTAACAACCCAGAGCAACACTGCAAATTGGGGGAGGCTTTGAAGAATAGCAGACTCCTGTCACCAGTGAAAACTGTGGCAGAATGTGGGGGAGGATTTAGGTAAGCAGAAAGTAATTTACTTCTCAGGTAAATTCAGCCCAGGTATTTCTGAAGGCTACAAAATTGGCTCCAGAAAAATCTCATGAGTAGCAGCTTCAAATGGATTATTCAAACATTTTATACTTATACTACAGTTTGCAACAAGTAAGGGGGTTTAATACCGTATGTTTCATTCCAAGAAGAGAGTTGCCAAAATCAAATTGGGGGCCAGATTTTCCTAGAGGAAACCAAGAGATGGGGCTTTTCTGTGGGATCATACTGAAGTAATTCTGAATTTTAGTCATGCAAAGTCTTTGCAGACACTGACTTTGTGTCTCCATTCCACAGCTGGCCAAGAAGAATGTCTTCAACTTCTGCATACACACGTACACACTAACAATTGTGCATTTTTTCCTAGTTGATCCCACATAAAATCCTTCTAGCAAATATTGATCGAGAATTCTGGCAAAAAACAAAAGCACTAAATGAGGCAAACAGAGCTATAACAGGAAAAAAGTAGGAACAGAACTGGAACCAAAGCCATATCAAATTTTGTCTTCCATCTCTCTTCTTTTAAACTGCTCCCAACAAAATTCATGACTCTGGAAGATATTGAAAACTCACCTGCAAGCACAGTCCATGGTCATCAATCCCAGTATTTTCTGTGCTAGGCAGAGTCTTGGGCTGTAACATTTTTCTCCTCCCACCCATGTTTTGGATGACTGGTGAAGCTATCAAACTTCACTTGGTCTTCTCATTCGTTGGCAAAGCCCAGAAGAAAAGCACCAGCTATCAGGGAAGTCAGTCACAAAACAGAACCTGCCTTTGCCCAGACAAATCCAGAGGATTTTACATCATGCCTAGTTCACTGAGCCCCTCTTTCCAGAGGCTTTTGGTACAGGGGCTAAATAGGCCCTGTCACTGGTGCTGTAGAGGAACACACAGGCAGCCTGACTGCTGCAGTCAGCATCTCACAGCATCCCGGAGAGCAGAGCCCAGGGGAATTCCAAGGACCACAGCACACGAAACACTCCTCTTGTTTTCACCTCACTGTTTGCTAATAAAGGTCACAGGGGGGGAAAAATGCTGCCATCTAAGAAATAAGTTATTAAGAGCCAAGACTCTATGAAATCCCTTTGCAGGTTCTCCTGAGAACTCTGAGCTGTCATAGCTGCCCAGGATGAACAGCACCCTGCAGAAAGAGATGAGAGTCCTCAGGGCAGCACTAGAGGAGCTTTATTCAAGAGAAATGAATAATGTCTGATATAGGAAATTTTGTGGTGAACTGATGGATAACAAGGAAGGGGTTCAAAACACAATATCCAAGGTTTTCTTTATTGTGAAGGTAGTGAGGCACTGGCACAGGCTGCCCAGAGAAGTTGTAGATGTCCCATCCCTTGCAGGGCTAGATTGAGTGGGGCTTAGAGCAACCTGGTCTAGTGGAAGAAGTCCTTGCCCTAGGCAGGGGATTGGAACAAGATGTTCTTGCAGATCCCTTTAAATCCAAACAATTCTAGGATTCTGGGATCACAGGACAGGCAACAACTGTTTCAGAGCTGGCCAACCATGCACAACCTCTCAGGCAATGCTTATTCTCTTTGCCTTGAGAGGTTTTTCATTCAACTTTTTATCCTTTTCACTAGACATGTTCCCAGCTGGAACAAAATAAATTACCCTTAGCTATCCAAATGAAAATTAAAAACCATCAGTAAGACTTGACTAAAATTAACACATTCTAAATCTCTCCCAAACCCATATTATCATTCTGAACGGGACAGTACAATCAATCCCCTCCTACATTCTTTTCACTGTTCTAAGTAGCCTTTTCCTTTACTTATAGCTGTGGTGTTGCACACTTGCAATCTACCAGAAAAATCTTAAAATAGGAAAACTATTTTTGCTCTTTCCCCCATACTCATCAGGCACAAAAACAGCACAGAAAAAAACTACCAAAAAAAAAAAATCCTGCAAGGTCACCTTATTCATGTGCCCTCAGACTTGTCTGAATAGTTCATTTTCTGAGAATGGCACTGATTTCAGTAAACCTATTCTCACAGGTTAAGGACAAGCCAGTGAATTTATGTGAATGACAGCTCCACATACCCATACCTTCATCCTGAGAAAGCAGTCAAAGACAGTTGAAATGGTTCCACTCTAAAAAGATTAGGTTTCTTCAATCCTGAAAAGAAACAGCTAAGGGAAGTATAAAAATATCCATAAAATCAGGAATGGCATGGAGAGAGGGAACAGGCACAGGCTGCACATGCACTGTCTCCAAATTAGAACTAAGGGCTATCAGACAAAACTATAAGAACAGCTTCAAAACAATCTAAAGGAGGTGGTTCTACATAAATGTGTATTGCAGCCAAGGAGCTCATTGTTCTGAATGTTGTGGGTGACAGAAGTTGACACAGGCTAAAAAATTGGAACATCTCTCTGAAGAATGAAGTACAAAGACAGACACTGCCTTTGCTGTACAAAAGCCCTGCACCACAAACTGCTGGAAGCAAGGCTGTTCAGAAAACTACCACTAAACTTGTTTGTAAGCTGCTGTAAATGAGACACTGGGCTAGATCCAGCATTTTTATTCTTACATCCTTATAAGATTTTTTTGAACAAGACAAAGGATTGCTGGGAGGAAAAACAAGGTTAGGAAATAATGTTACTGAATGCTTTCAGTATTCTGGTAAAAACAGAAGAGAAAGAAGCATTACTTTTCCAGAAACTTCAATGGAAAACTGTGCTTACAATGTTTTTTTCCAAAATGTAATCATGCTTCTTGTTCCAGTAGTAACCTTGGTGTCATGCCACATGCTCCTCATTACAGCTTAGAGCGAAGCTTGCTCTGAAGTGTTACTGTTCCATACAAAATGCACTTGCTCTTTATGTGTGTTCTCACAAAAATCTGCTGGCTTGAGCAACAGAACACATCTCTGCTCCTCCTAATTCCCACTTGCCCTAGAACTGAAGAGCTTTGCCCTCTTCTGTGTCACCAAGAGCACTGATCACAAAGACTCAGTCAAGTACCCAGGAAAAGCCTTCCTGAAGGTGTCACATGTTGCATAAGGAGTTTACATTCAGCTTGCAAGAATTTTATTGATACAGGTAAGTCACAAGAAGGAGGACAGCTCACAGATCCCTGATATGTCTTTGGGATAACAAGCTAACACAAAATTTGTAAGGAAACATATTTCTAGTTATAAGATCAGCCATCACTAAGAGGTTTTTTGTGCATGGCAAGTTCTTATTGCAATGTCATGTGCAAACCTTATCAAAACTGAAGTGGGCCTGATGCTGCTCTTTCTAGAAGAGCAGGTCGCTGTGGGAAGAGCAGCAACTCCATCCCTCACCACTCATCACTGGTCTCTCACACACAAAGAGTGAGCTCTTCATGAGGCAGTAAAAACAAAGGGAAATAAAACATTTCTACCATTTGGCAACAAAACTTAGGAGAAAAATCTCTCAATTTTGTATCGAGGAAAGGTTCAGTTGTATTTGGAGACGCTGCTTGGCAACAAGTCAAAAGTCTGGCCTACTATTTCTCCAAGGTATGGGAAGATGGATAAAGTTAAATAGTCCATGAGACTTCAAATGATAATTTTCTATAACTACTATGGGATATAGAAGACTTAACACAGCTCTAAGGTGTCCAAATGATACTTCATTTCTAACCACGTCTGCAACATAAATGACACTCATAACCCTATAAAAGTCCTCAACTCCTCCTCTTTTGATTTTCAGATTTATTCATAGGAAAACACTTCAGGCATCACTGAGCTGTGATTGCCTCTTGGCTGGCAGGCAGCACTTAAACTGCTCTGTGCTTGAGGATGCAACCAGGTGAGACAGAGTCAAGAGAATTTCACCTGGGCAAAACAGCCAGGAGCACTTTGGCTCTCACTGACACCCATGGCAGTGTGACCCTGAACCACTGCAGGGAGCTGTGGCAGTGCAGTTATTCCAGGCAGAGCTGGGCCAGCCTGCAGCAGTAAATGTCCTGTCCCCTTCAGGAGTGATGTTGGGTGATGGGAAGTTGTGACACGTTCTGTTTTACTCCTCCTGCCAGTGGAAGCCTCCAGACAGAGCTGTTGAGGCAATCATGACAGTTCCCAGCTTCAGGCTGCTTTGCTGTGTGGATGACAATGCAGAAGGCCACCCCAGTGTCCACAGCAAGCCTAAGCAGTAGAATTTACATGTCTGTGTCAGCACACTCCACCTCTGAGTAACTCACAGCAAGCTGCCAGCCCAGCTTGTGCAAGCCTGAAACATTCCACTAACAGAACAAAGTGTATAGACAGACATTATGGGAAGCAAATTATCAGGATTACTATGGTAACAACAGGGAGTGAATGATGACTTCAAGGTCACGACAACATATGCATCTTGTAGAAACAGCTAATTGTCTGACTCTGCTCACTGACACTCACTGACACCACAACATATTTTTCACTAAATACCTTAGTATTTGAATTTTGCTGCCTCCAGCTACTATTAACATATTTTGCATTCATTCTTTGAATAAATCCCTACTAATGTTTCCAGTAAAAGTTCCCAAACATATATTCAATTTATATTTAATGAGACAGTGTGAGTTAAGTAAATGAGAGCTCATTAATTAAAGCGTATGTATAGTGGGCTAAGAGGATTAATTAGTTAATGTTTGCAGAGAGCTCTAAAAAATGAAAAAAAAAAAAACTAAACATGAAATGTACTTTGGAAGAAATAAGGAGAGTGAGGAGATGGAGAGATACAGAACATTATATCTAGCATTTAATGAACACTTCTTAAAATCATGCATGGCTTGTCATCAGTGTTATCTGCAATGAGAAACTGGCCACACATTAGTTAAAATCTGGTTAGTCAGTTGTTACTTTTCTTTTAAAAGTAAAAAGGGCCAAATTCTCCAGTTTTGTCTCCACTGGGACAGTGTCACATAACACCACTAGCCAAAGTTATCCAGAGTTCCTGGATAAGCACCAAGAGGGGACAGCATGGCCCAAGGGCAGGAGCAGTGTTTGAAGAGCTCCCAGTGCTGGCTTGCTGAGTCCCAGTGATCTCCAGCAAAATGTAGAACACTGATTTTTCTAATGCTCCCACCCATTTCCATGGCACCCAGCAAACCCCTGAGCTGAGCACTGGGGCTGCCAGCTCCCTTCTGGTCCAGGGCAGAAATCACCAATGCTCAAATCTTCTGGCTGCAACCTCTATACACATCTTCCCTCTCCTCTTTCCTTCTCTCAATGATTTTGCCTCCTGGGCACTGTCTGCATGCTTGGAGACCTGCCTGGCAGCATGAATGAAGAAAAAGAGCACTTAGAGCTTTCTAGCACAGTCTGCCACTGGCAGGGAGAAGGCAGCTTGGTCAGAGCTCCACTGCTCCCTGGGCTGTGATGAGACAGCCCAGGGCTCACAGCCCCAAACCCATCCAAATCCACACAGCCCCAGGGATGCTCTGCAGGCATCCTCTCAGGGACTGATGGAGCCTGGAGCCAGAGGCAGCCAAAGCTGCCCCATGTGCTTTCACCAGCCCTCCCAACACTCAGAGGATAAGCAGGGAATATTTGTGGGCAGACAGCCAGAAAGATTGTGTTTCTTTGACTTTTGCCAAGGTAGTTCATTTTGTAAAAGCTGGATAGAAGGGGCAGAACAAAGTAAGTCACCCAGGGAAGACTTCTTTAGACAATGTAATTGATGCAGGGCAGTATAATTGATGTAGGCTGTGTTTTAGAAAAGCTTTCCAGGACAACACACCGGTAAACCTTATGCTCCTAATAAACAGCCCTAGAAAGTAATTTGGCTGTCTGCAAACATAGAATAAAACAGTCTGCCTGACCTGAAGGTGAGTCTTTCAACCAAAACAGGGTAAGGAATGTGCTTCCCCCTTCACCTCCTGAAAATTTAATAAAATACGATGAAGCAAGAGAGTCTACCTGTGACAGGCTGCTTAGCACTTGGGCTGGGCTGTGTCCTCAGCAGACCCAAGGACTGCATGCACAGGAGCACAAATTTCTTCCCACCTTCATGTGAGATACTGAATAAGAGGGAAAACCAGCACAGTATCTGTGAGGGTCCTGCCATGGTGGGTGCTGCTGGGGCTGGGTGGCACTCCGGTACCATGTGTCCCATGCAGGTGAGCTCCATAACCAGCACCCAAAATCCTAAACCAATCATGTACCTATTAACCCCTGAAGTCAGGGGGAACCTGCCAGCTCTAACTCCCACAAGATGGAACAGTCTATTTAAAGAGTTTCTGGGCTGCTGGGATCTACCTTGAAAGCCCAGATCCAAAGCAACATATCCCTGGAAAGATTTGGTTAGTTATAAACGCCAACAAATGACAGCCTTGCTTCCATAGGTGCCTCCTGCCTGCTGCAGAGAAAGGCAGCTCCTTGCAGTCTTAGGGAGAGATTGTGGCTGCTGCTTCAGGCACAGCCCTCCACAGGTTAGGAGAAGCTCCTGCAGCTTGTCTGGATACAGTTCTGCAGCTGTACCAAGGAAGAGGAAAGCCCTTGGGAGGCAGGGGCAGAGGAAGCAGAAAGCTCAAAAGCCAGATGCAAGGATGCCTGGAGAGCAGCAGCACAGGACGGCTTCATTTCCAGAACTGTCTGCCACTGGGTTTCATTATCCCCCCAAAGGGCTAATGACCTTTCTGCTGTTTCTGCTATCCCCCCAGCCACCCTGCTAACATGAGGGGCTCTCTGGGCAGCATCCCCCGAGAAAAGATCCACATAAGCACCTGGTTATGGTTATAACCATATGGTTCCCAGGAGCTGCTGCCTGGTGTGCTGCTCAGAGGAGAACCATGTCTCCTTTCAGGACAATAATCCTCATTTGTTCAGTAGACTTAGGAGGGTCTCACTGGCAAGGAATGCTGGATGATTTATTCAGCAGTGCCTTTCTCCTGGAAGGACATAAGCCATTCTCTTAGGAGACCTACAAAAATCACATTAACACTAACGTGTTCTTTGATGATTAGAGAGTTTCCCTGGCAACACTCCATCAGTGCAGGCTGGCAAAATGTATCGTCATAATTTGAGATAGACTTTTCCCCCTTTTGCATTACAAAGTAATCCAGCTGAAGGACTCCAGCTGGATTCTTCCACATATGGTGCCTATTTTCAATTAAAACTCTCTCCTCTGAGATGAGGGAAGAAGCGAGTTTTCAGGAATTTCCCCATGCTGTCAGTTATGTGCTCATGTGGTTTTGTTTAACACAAAGCAAGAACTGCATCTCCCATCTGTTGCTCCATGGCTCATGCAACATTTAGCTGAGTGTTTTGTATTAATGATGGTCACCATTAATAGAACAGCTTGTAGATAAGGATTTTATACCACCTTTATAATTAATAGGCACCTCTTGCTAAATCTCCTCTATGGTACTTTCTGTCCTAAATCCTCAAAGCACATTCTCTTCCTATATAGATCCCACTGGCAGACCATAATCTACCATGGGGAACTGGCTCAGCTTCTAATTGGGAAAAAATGGAGCCATGGCAGGGCACCAGCTGGTGCAGCTATTGCAGGAAATCACAGCTATCAGACTTAATGAGAGAGACCACAGCAGCTATTAGAGAAGCTGTTGCACCAAACATCAGTAGAGTTTCTTTATTTGTCAGGAGATAAGTGCAGGCAGAACCTCAAACATTTGCTAGAAGCATTGATTAAGTTTGCAAGCACCAGAACCCACTCGGGGAAACCAACCTGACCATAATTACCTGTGTAACTAAGTCCTGACAAACACTTCCCTGGGAGAAGATAAGAGGCTTTAGGAACTGATACCTGCCAAGACCTGCTCCGTATTCCCAGTCTGGCTACTGAGAAAATTCAAGCAGCTTCCAGCCTCAAAGAAAACTTGAGGCAATCACTGGTGAAAAGACAAAGCCTTGATCTCTCCCCTGAAGTTGGACTTGAAGGCTCATAATGGGTCCTGAAGAAACAGGAAGCTTAAATTATTTCTGTTAAAAGTATAGAATTAAAGTTATGTTAATAGAAGTCATTTAGCCATCTGAGCAGTCTCCTAGCAATTGCATAAATTACTGACTGAACAAGGAGTTTCAACCAGAACATTATTTCATGGACAGACCCTGACTGATTTCTGGGCAAGCAATAACAAGTACTCTGGAGGGAGCTGCTCTGTCCTCAGATGAATGGAATTAATAAGACACAGAAAGCTGTTTAATAAACAAAGTCCCCTTTTCCTTATGTGAACTGTACAGGAACAGAGTATGGGAACAGAGAAGCCTTTGCTATTTCTCTGTGTTTCCCAGACTGTTTCCTCGTCAAGCCTTTGCCACTCACTTTAAGCCCATCACTTCTAAGCCCCAAATGCTTTGATCTGCAGCACAGAGCCCATGGCACTGCTGACACCTCCTGAGAGGGTTTGTCACCTCTATAAATCCATATGCTCCACTCAAGGCAGTTTTTTTTTGACTAGTCTCTCTCTGCCTCCGGGGACAGAATGGCAGAGTTTTGGTTTAAATGTTATTCCCCTCTAAGACTCAGCCATTTGTAGCTCATAAATTTCAGTTTAGCAGATAGATTGAGATGTTTCAAGTTTATCTTCCCACACAAGTAACAGCAAATTGTAGCGTAAGCCCTGTGTGCAATTTTGCTCAAGTGCCCTGGGGCTGGGAAGTGGTTCAGGGAAGCTGTTTTGCTGGAGATGAGCACTTTCCCAGTCACCATCTTTCCAACACAAAGCTCTCGTCCCTCTGAAGTGGCTCTGGGAGAAGTGATGGATACACTGCAGGCAGAAGCTTTATAAATGGCCCAAACTGAAAACCCATACAGTGAGCTAAAACTGCTTGTTTGAGAAAAACATCTCAGAACTTCTTACTGAGTTGGAAAAAGGTCATTTGACTTTTTTTAATTGTGCCTAAAAAGGTTCTGTAGGTTCCTAGGGAACAGCAACAGTCCTGCTGAATCACCATGAGGAAAAGCCTGTATCTAGGCAGATCTGGCTTTGCAGACAAGAAGCTTCAAATTCCTTAGGACTGGGAGGACTTGAAAGAAGAGCCAGCTGTGCACACACGTAACAGCATTTAACACAGGAGAGCTGGATCCTGCTATCACAGAGAAGTTGATCAGCATGGGCAGAAATGAGTTGGGGAAACTTCTTTTCCTGAGGCATTTCCATGTGGAACCATGGCTGTAATCACATTCAGTCTATCTATAAAGTGCCCAAAGCAATCTCAGGCCCATCCATGTCTCCTCAGCCGAAGGCACAGAGATATCACAGTCTGACTCCAGCAAAGGCTAACCTAGATTTTAATAGGGCATAAACAAAATATTCGTGCCAAATGTCATTCGTAGGACCATGCTGTTGTCAGACTGGAAGGAGCATTTCTGTCCCACCTGAATTCTCACTCTGTGCCAGTGTCACAGGGTGACAATCCCAGAGGACAGACTGGCACACCTGCAAAGCCCCAGGAACATCCCAGGTCTCCTTATGACCCACTCCCACACAGAGCTGGCTTTCCTGTTTATGGCAGCACACAGCAATTCCTCCATGCAAGACCCCACCAGGCAATGGGGAGGATTTTGGCCTCATATTTGCTAAACTTCATCTTCTGTAGGGAGACACTGCACCAGTCTGGCATCTTGGGCCCCTTCTGCCACTGCATTTCTGCGGAGGGGAAGCAGACAGAGATGGGGCTGGCCAGGACTCCCTGTCCCAGATTTCTGGGGCAGGTTCCAGACCTACAGCACTGATGGGTGCAGAGCCTCATCAGCTCCCTGTGGAAACTGGCTAACCAAATCTTCCTGCTTTTCCAACTGTCCTGAAAATCTGAAGCTCAGTAACAACAAGAAGCAGGGAGGGGAATGGCACAGAACTCTAGCAAAAGTTCACCTCTGAGGAGCAAATCCATCCCTGCTGCTGCTTCCAGCCAGCTCCAGGATGACCTCTGTTGATTTACCCACGGCTCTCCACAACCCACAGAGACATCAAGTGGCCAAAGAATCCAGTTGCACAAACTGAGCACACTGCAGACCTGCTGAGAAAGATCTGGGAGGACAGTGGAACATCTCAGTTTAAGCAAAGTTGGGCCATTCACAACCCAGCAAGGATTATCCTCTCCATGTTTTCACTCAATGTTATTTCATTTTATTCTTCCTTTCTCTCTTTTGATTATAAGCCCAGTAAAAACAAGCAAAAATAAAAAATAAAAAAAACACAAAAACAAACATAAAATAAAACAGTTGATCCCTGAAGACTGAATGTGGGCAGACACAAGTCCACACAGACACTGCCCCTGAAGGGTGTCTGGCAAAACCCTTCAGCACAACAGTCTGCTAAAGGAGACCCTGGCACTGGGGCCTGTGCTCAGGCAAGAGAGGCATCACAATAAACAGGTTGTGCAAATTTATTTCCTGGACTCTGCCCTCCCTCTTCTTCTCCCTGTATAAAGTAAATTGGCTACTATTTATTTCTAGTATTAGTATTAGTATTAGTATTAGTATTAGTATTAGTATTAGTATTTTATTTTGGGTTTGGTTAGGGTTTTTTCCCCTGAATCCCTGCTGTGATGTTATCAGCAACACAAAGCAGAACAGACTAGAGGGAGATGTCTTTCTCTCAGAAAGTTGAGAAAAAAAAACACTTCAAAGCTAATCCTAGACCAAAACTCACATCACTTGCTCCTTTCTACACCTTCCCCTCTGCCAGTGACAGACTGTGGCTGGGAACCTGGGCAGCAAGTCCAGGAGCCCCAGAGGTGATGGTAGGTACCATCCCCAGCTGATGATGCTGTCAGGAGCCTGCCAGCACCATCTGCACAAACTTACTAAATCTTGTATTAAATCACTTGATTCCAAGGGGTTTCTCTCCCACCAGAAGCTAAGAGGGTGAGGAATTATGGGACAAGTGTTGTGTGCAGGTGCCAGAGGTGAAGTCACAGCTTTTGCAAGCCAGCCTTACAGGTTTCCTGTGCTTCAGCTCTTAAACACCACAACAGGGTCTCTGCTTCCTGCAGTGCTATTCAGAAGAGACTTTTGCTTTCCCACTCCCAAGGAATTCCCATCATAGTCTGCAAAAGAACTGAGACCATGCTCATGCCTCCAGGTCCTCAGCTTCCCCAGGAACCATCTTAATGAGATGCACAGTCAGTCCCTCCTGCTCGGAACAAGTAAATCCTCAAGTTTCCAGTTTCCTAGAAGGAACAAGAAGGAAGAGTCCTGGGACAGAGACCATGGACACTTAAACAGAGAGGCCAGGCTGAGGGCATGAGGAAATGTGTCCCCAGACACAGAGATGAGAAGAAAGTGTTCACCAGGACCCACCAAGGACGTGGCTAGGTCAGCTCTCAGTCTCCCTGCTGCTGTAAACTTGCCAGGATAAAAGGAAGGCATGTGTGATGGGATTGTTACAGAAAACCTGGATTAAACCTGCCAAGAGACAAGTGTTTCACACTGAGGTTCAGGTACTCATTTGAACCAGCAGCCCTTGCAGCCCTGAAATGCTAAATCATGACAAATTTCCCCCTAAGACACACCTTCACTCCTTCTCCCACTGTTGCCTGTGGAGGTTTAATACCCAATTCAAATTCAGCTGCCTGGCTCTGGGGAGAATCAAATATGCATTGCTTCCTGAGCTGCAGAACATGCCAAACCTATTTTCCCTCACAAGCACCAGTGTGGATTCACTTGTTGAGCACCCACAGCAATGCCTAAGATGCCTCTGCCCAATTTCACTGAGGCCCACCTATTGTAGGTTCAAAGGGTAAAGGAGCACTGACAAAAGCTTCAGCTCAAACCACAGGAAGCCAGGCAAGGGAAAAGGTATATCCCAAATGAATTTTCACAGAGGAGAGTTTCCCCAGCTTAAACCAATACCTTCACAGTAGCTAGACAATAATTGTGTTTGACAGAGCAAAGCTTGTTTTAGTGCACTTTAAATGTCCTCTCTGGGGAGACCAGAGCTCCCCAGGGCTCCCAGCAGTGCCCTTTCATACACATTTGAAAATAACATCCAGATAAACTCTTTCCAGCTGGATTTGTCTTTCCAATTCAGGTTTAAAAGCTGTGCAGTCTGTAAGAACTGACATTGCTGCAGTCAGAGCTGC
The DNA here is from genome assembly GCF_049639895.1 of Pseudopodoces humilis. Classification (NCBI taxonomy): domain Eukaryota; kingdom Metazoa; phylum Chordata; class Aves; order Passeriformes; family Paridae; genus Pseudopodoces; species Pseudopodoces humilis. The sequence goes on from NC_142210.1 coordinate 14,092,209, forward strand.
ACAAAGAAATTCCATTTTAAAAGACAAACTTTTTTTGCCATTGTGCTCAGTTCAGCACAGGTTCCAGGAGTGCAGCTGGGGTAGACATCACCCATGGGTGTTCCCTCTCCTGGCAGTGCTCTGAAACTGCCCCTATCGTGTTGTGTGTAAGTCGGGACAGGGCTGCAGAGAGCTGCTCTGTGGGTATCAACCAGACAGCTCTATTAAACCCAAAGGTTTGTCCTCCCTGTGTTTCAGATTGATCTAAAACTGTGCTACAGGGGACAATTAATCTTCAAAATCAATTTTTTGTCAGGAGGCTACATTACAATTCTCAGGAATGGTGGTGCTGGGCTGGTAATAACTGTCTGATGAGGCAGCCTCTGAATTCACTGCCCAAGAGAACACTTCTTATTAATAACTTTTGTCACAAACCACAGTTACTTTTTTTGACTTTGAGAAAACACGTTGCTTTATTTACTGTGTTAAAAAACTCATGCTGTCAGGAGTCAGAAGATTTGCTTTGGGTTTGCATTGCATTGTGAGACAGGGAGTATTTTAAGTAAGATATTCCCTTTTCCCCAGAAAGGCAAAGCAAACCTCCCAGTTTCTTCTAGAAGAAACACAATAAAAATGCTCTTTTTCCTTCCTTTGCATTTGTGGCCTTTTTCCCCATGTCCCACTCCACAGTAATCCTGATTTCCCTTCATCTCCCTCCAATTATTTGTCCACAGTTGTTTGCTGTCTGGCCGCTGCATTTGGCCCCCAGACTCACTACTTGTTATGATCCAGGGGGACACAGCTCCCAGAAGATCCTTGGAATCCTCCAATGCATCAACTCCACCCATGTGCTGAAGGTGAGGCTGCCCCAGGACTGCAGCCCGCTGTGTGCAGAGCTTGGCTCCCTGCAGCAAGGATATCTCAGTTTAATCCATGACCCTGCCAGTGCCTGAATCACTGCAGGAGCAGGGCTGACCCAGGACTCTCCTCTTTCCAGGGGACACTGAGGCTCCCCCTTGCACTGCTTGCCTTGGTCTGGGAGCTCAGTTCATCAGGAAACAGCACATTCTGAGCAGCAGGGCCTGGAGATCACAGCAAACCTGTGTAGCCAGCACACTCTCCTGGCTCAGTGGAGACATGGCTTTGCATCTCAGTGAGCAGGCAGAGTAAACCCCGGCTTTTCAGCTTGCCAAACACCTACTTTTTGGATGCAGATCTGCTATGCTAATGCAGAGGGTGCTGCCTGGAGGCTGTCTAGATCTCCTCGAGCCATGGGAGCAGATGTCAGGCACATCCCACACACATTTCCTGCTGAATAGTCCAAAGCATGTTGATACACTGAGCTCCTAACTCATGCTTCTCAAATCCCAGATTTCCCCAGGAGAGGTCTGGTGTTGGCAATGTGTTTCACATACCTTGCTTGGCACCAGGCACCTCTCACTGGTACCCTCAACCTTGCCAACACTGCACTTCCACTGAACATGGCCCCAGATCTCCCATTTTCTGCTACAATTGTCCTTCCTACAGAGGAATCTCCAGTGTTTCAGGAAATTTGACTCTCCAGGAGCTGCTTTTTACTAGCAGAGGGATACTAATGAATTGAATTGCTTTTAAGTCCCTGCATGTTCTTTATTTCCAGCTCACCCAGCTAAAGCTCATTTGATTTGAAAGATAATCCAATAAGCATCAATTAATAAAATTAACTTTGCAAGGATTGGATTTCCCTAGTGCATGAGACAGATTAAGGACAGGCCAAAAGTGAAACAGAGCTGAAACTTCTGTTATAAAAAGGTATTTTTGTTAAATCCTGGACATTTTCCTTTGTGCTTGTGAAGGTTCAAAGAACTCCTACCCCACAGAAGGCCAGGCTAACACTGTCTGTGGGTGAATAAATCCCTCCCAGGTACTGAAACTGGCACTGCACAGTTCCTGAAAAACTGTCTGAAAAAATGGCTTCTCCAGGCTGGTCCTGCAGGCCCTGAGAAGCAGGAATGACACTGCAGAAGTGTTACAGACAAGGCAGACCTGCCAGGTCCCAGCTCACTGTTGCAGGCTCTGCTGTCCCCAGATTCACTCTGAGCCCCATCCAGCCCACACAGGCTGGAGCATCTCCACCATGGAACACACAATCATTATCCTGAGGAGTGGAACAAGTGGAAGGAAGACTCAGGAGGAGAAAAGCATATGCAGAATGCTTGGAACTGAGGACAGCAGTATCTGAAAGACCTGTAAGAGTGTTCCTTTGCATCCTGTAACATTTGTATTGCTGCTTGCATTACCTGATCACAGCTGGAAGGACTCATTCTTTGTTACTGAAGACCAAATTGAGCTTTCTATAAGCCCTGAAAACAATGGTTTGGTAAAAGCTCTCTGCTGCCCAAATATGCTTTTGAATGACTAGCACCAGATTAAGCTCTTTCACTTATAACCATAGAACTATTTTCTTACCACAGCCAGGGGACCTCTGAGACAGTTCCCTCTACATGGCTAAAGGCAAAACACATCACAAGGACTCTCCTGAGCTGCTGCAGAATTTTCAGATCAGGTTGGCTTCCAAGCACTGAAATGGGAGTAATCCTCTTAGTGACCGCAAATACATTCTCAAGCACAAAACTTACTTTCAATTCATATATCATGAAAACACCATGTATGCCAAGGGAAAAAAAAAAAGAGAGCAATATGCTGAGTTACAAGGAAATGCCATTAACCAGCAGTCTGGGGTTGCTGCAAGGCTGAGCTCAACCTATGAAAAATTAAAAGCAACAGAGACCTCTAATGCATCACGTATCAGGAGAACCATTAAGTAATCAGTCAGCATCAAGTTTTATAGGCATTTCGGGCATAATTCAATCTCCATTCATTTTAGATCATTTCCTTAATGAAGTAATGCACTGGACATGAATATTTCAGTGCAACTCTCCAATGCTCTTTAAGTAGTAAGCAGCTTTCAGTAACATAGAACCTAATTAAGCTGTACAGGATAAAAACTGGCATTCAAAAAAAACTACAGAAGGACTAGATGCAGGAACAGGGATGTGCCTAAGTCGACAAGCCTCTGGAATATAGATACAGCTGTGCTCCTGAAGAGCCATTACAGACAACAAACAAAATCAGAATGGAAGAAAAATCTGGGGCTATTAAGATGCTATTCTATAGCTAGACTGCCTCTCCCTTACATGTGCACCTCAAGCAATTTGGGGTAAGGATTGCTTTTCTGTTTCAGGTTTGTACAGCATCAACACAGTGAGGTGAGTATTTTGAGGGGAATTTCCCAGTGTTCTGCACAGCAGTGATGCTTTTCCTGCCTTCATGCTTAGCAAAAAAAGAATGGGTTGACAAGAAAAAGGTTTCCTTCAGTGTTTTTCCTGTCGTTCACAGCACTGAGTGGTAGTTTTGCTATAGAACATCTCTTTTCCACAGGTTATGGTAGCTCAGTAAGATATTTAAATACTTACTGGGAGGTTACTACAGCAGGCATGTACCCATCCAGACCTTCCTGCACTGCAGAAGCCACCCACTCCTGTCCCCTTTGGAGGGAGGCTGCCAGGCCAAGTTTTCAGACAGGTTGCTTGACACACAGGTATGCAGCACAGCCTTACAGAGGTGCCACACATCCAAAAGTCACTGCAAGCTTCAAAGCAGCAGCCACAGGTTTCTCTGGGATTCACACCACAGTATCACAAGATTCTTCAAAACAGAAAGCACTGCAAGTCCAAGAAAAGCATTTACTGTCTTTGAACCACGGGCTGAAGTATTTCACACCAGAAGTTACAACAAACATGGGGGAGGTAAGCTTGGGAATTAATTTTAGCATGTAAGAGTCAATTTTTAATCCTCTGAAGGGTAAACCAAAACACTTCACAACAAAAGGAGAGAAAAGTTTAAATCCATCAGAAGGATGGGAAAGAGTCTTTCCAAGTGTGAAAAAGCCTATTCCCAGGAGAGCAAGCTGGGAAGGGCAGGTGATAAAAGGGAGGAGTAGCTTCAGGGCATTAAAAGCTTATAGGGGAAGGTGGTGGAGACTCTGGCTCCTAGCTGGAGTTGGGTGTGAGTGGTTGTGTTATTTGTCAAGCAGAACTCCCTGTTCTTTGGGGAGTTTTGACTTGATGTAATGCTTTGGAACTTGTCAAATTATCTTTTCTTTTTTTTTTCTCCCATAATGTCCTCGTAGCTGATGTGCTGTATTGGTAGAGGACAGCATTCCTGTGGCTGCCAGCACAAGTCTGAGGTCATGGCAGCTCTACTCACAGCTCATCACACAGTGAGCTTGCCCTGGGCCGGAGGCAAGAGCCCAGGGAAAAGTACTGCCTCTGATCTTCCCTGGATTGCACTGTGCACTGGCAAAGGGGCTTCTATTACTTCAATTCTACTTTTTTTTAAAGTTTTTGGGTGTTTGGCTTTGCCACATATTCAAAATTAATTATTAAAATCCACACATTGCTGCACAGTTTCCATAATGAAATAAACAGAAAGTCTGCAATACTGTAAATAAGAAAATTGTCCAAATACTACCCTGCAATCTCTCAGTAGTTCAGGTGCCAATGGCTACTACCACCTATGCTGTCAAATGAGAGATATAAAAAAAATTAAAGGAATACAGGACTCCAAAGACTGCTGGTCAGCCTAGAGGAGGAATCCTCTCTGCTGTCAGCTCCCAGCTGCAGCATGGTGAAAGGAGCAAGGCAGAGTGACAGCTCTCAAAATGAGTTCTGTAGCGAGTAACTGCCCCATGCAGCTCTTACAGGAATGCTCAGCCCTGCAGCTCCTGGAGGGTTTCAAATGCCTTTATCCAGCACAGCCCCCTTGCATTTTTTTTACCCTGAGGACTTTGCAGGACAAAGTCTGTCCCAGGTTTATTTCTGTCTCTGCACACCCCAAAGGTGTGAGCTGCATTTCCCTGTGCTCCTCTGGTCCGATCAGAGAGCCTGTGGCTTCTCTGCTGCTTGCTGGGGGCTGTCTGCACCCAAAATCACAGCCCCTGGGTGCAGGTGTGTGTCTCTGTGCACACACACACACACACACACACACACACACACACACACACACACAGGTGTGTGTCCCTGGGTGCAGGTGTGTCTCTGGGTGTACACACACACACTGGTGTGTCCCTGGGTGCAGGTGTGTGTCTCTGGGTGTACACACACACACACAGGTGTGTGTCTCTGGGTGTACACACACACACAGGTGTGTGTCTCTGGGTGTACACACACACACAGGTGTGTGTCTCTGGGTGTACACACACACACACAGGTGTGTCCCTGGGTGCAGGTGTGTGTCTCTGGGTGTACACACACACACACAGGTGTGTGTCTCTGGGTGTACACACACACACAGGTGTGTGTCTCTGGGTGTACACACACACACACTGGTGTGTCCCTGGGTGCAGGTGTGTGTCTCAGGTCCGTGTCTCAGGTGCGTGTCCCTCGGGGCAGGTGCAGCGCTGCCGTCTTTGAGCGTCTGTGCAGCCTTTCCTTTCTGGCCACTAGAGAGAGCCCCGGGATAGAACTGGATGCTGCTGGAGCATCCCGAGCCCGGGTACGAGGGCAATAGTAACCACTTAGAAGAAGAATAAAGCGTTTTTCTGCCTTCCTACCTACTTTTTCTTTTTTTCTTTTTTCTTTTTTTTTTTTCTCCCAAAAATTGTTAAATTTTCTCTTTATTAATCGAGTTTCATTTTCAAGCCATTGTTTTTAGTTAGATCTTCATTTCTCAAGGGAGAGCTGGATTGGTAGGTCATAGTTTTCTCCCATCCCTTGTCAGGGATATTTGTAAGAAAAAAAATCTTACCAGGAAGGACTGGACTGCACACCATAGCTGGCACTAAAGCTGCTGTGCCGGCACTTACTGAAGTTCCTTTTCAGTTTTGCTGGGAAAAAGCTCACACTCCCCAAGCACCCTCTGGTGCCATGGCCATGTCAGCACTCTCCGAACACTGCCTGCACCAGGGGAGGATGAAGAGGGGAGGAAGGCAGCAGTGTGGAGCACTCTTGGGTCACAACCTGTCACAGCTCCAAGCTCAGCCCAGGGAAGGAGATGCTGGTGCACTTCTGCTCACCTGGGTATAAACCCCACCAGTGAGACACACATGGGTTCCTCTGGCTCACAATTAAACCCTGCATATGTCAACCATGTTTGCAGTAAAATGAGAAATCATTCAAATCTAAAATAGCCAGGAAAAACTTGTCCTGTGACGTGGCATTATGCTGTTTACACATAAACAGAAATCACGTGTAGCATGACTTGGAGCCCTCAGCACCAGCCAGGGGCTCGCTGTGCCTGTGCTTGAAGCCTGGCTTCGAAAGGCCATGAGGTGACTCACCAAGGTGGAATTAGGATCTGTTTGGGAGGAAAAGGGCAGGATGGGAGCTATTACTGAGCAAAAGTAGTGCCAGGGGAAAGGAGACCGTGAAAACTGGTGTCAGTACTCAGAGCTGCTGCGCACCAGCAACAACACGAAACAGGAGCAGGTTTTGGCAGAGCTGCTTGGGTGCTTGTCTGGGGCTCTCTGGGGTCAGGGAGGCACTGACATTCAACAAATACCCAGCTGCCAGACTCAAGTTCTGTGCTTGTTTTAAACTTGTTTTGCAGCCTGATCCCAGGTCTCACTTAGTAAATCTATTTTTTGTCATTAACTGTGACAGGAATTCTGGCCAGAGTGATTCAGGATGGACTCAGGGCACTGCTCAGGGATCACTGTCTCTGAAAGAAGGAATCAGGGTGACAGACACATGTACCTCAGACCCGAGATAACTGTCTGGTGCCAAGAGCTGGCACTGGTTTGCTAGCAGGATGCAAAGAATGTAGGGACTAAAAAGTCCCCAGGGGCTCTTCAGTGCTCTTTTTTGTGGTCCCCACACCCAGTTCCATGTGCACATCACTGCAGCAGGTGGAAGATGTTTTTCTGGGCTCCAGCTGGCCCTGCTCCCACCACAGCCTAGTGCTTCAACAAGTGCCAAGGCTGGAATGAAAGAAGCCTTTCAGAGAAAACAGAGTGACCCAGTCACTCCAGACAAGAGGCTGCAAGAGGTTGTAAGCTGGCAGAGCTCTTAGCACTCCCAGGAGCCCTGTTTTTACAACCAGGCTCTTCCCCTGCCAGCCATGTGTGTTTTGCTGATTCCTATTTCCACTCACTGCTAATACCCAAGGGACTCAGAGATGCAGGAAGATACAGATGACATCGAGGCACCTGGAAGCACCGGGGTAGTGGTGTGACATAGACCCTAACCTAGCCCAAAAATGAACTCTGTTGGAGTCAGAGCACTCACTTGTGCAGCCCCAGCCCCTGGCCCATGGAGGGAAAGCCTGGTGCACCCTGTGCTGAGGTGCCAAAGGGCTCTCTGCTCCCCTGTGCAATGCTTATTCTCAGCAAGCAGAGAGAAATTAGTAAATAAGCATTTAAGAAAGGTTTACAGTCTGGTTGCAAGATCCAGAATTTATATTTTGGAGCCCCCTCTTTATTTCAGCATGTTCAGTCACAAACTGAGCTTGTGAAATGAGCAGGATCAGGTCTGCTCCTGTTTGAGCTGCATGTGGCTGCATCCTCAGCTGATGCCTTTGAAGACAGCAGTCAGTCCCAGGGCATTTGCCATTTTTCCTTCTTGTATTCTATCCCACCGCTGTAGCTACGTGCTGTTTGATGGAATCGGCAGGCTCTTTGCAAACTTAAAAGCTATGTTAATGAAATAAGAAAGAGCATCCTATCCTTGCAAATAATCATACTGCTTTATTTTTCAGTATCACTGTCTCAGGAAATCAAACAGTCCAGATCTTTTACAAGATATTACATAGCCTTTTTTCCATGTCTGTCAACAAAATAATCAAATTAAATACAAATTTGTTTGTTTGCTACATCTATTACAGTGGAAGAACATAACTGTTGGTAGAAGCAGCTAAGTTTCAGGAACAAAGGGTGGAACAGTCTTACTTTCCCCTGCTCTTGTGTAACCCATTTAGGTTTCCAGAAAAGCACACGGAGGGACAGAAGGAAGTGGTGAATAACAAAATACAGTGATTTATTGAACAAAATGGGGAAAGGCAATGTTCCCTTTACATTCAGGACAATTCAGGAGTATGAAGCAAAACATGCTATACACACACACAGACATGATACTTTGGTTAAATGTCATTCAGAAGTTCTATGCCAAACCTGGTAAAATTATAGAGTGAACAGTCAAAATAAAACCAAGAATAGGCTTGCATAGACAAGATTATTGTCAGTGTGCAATTCATATTTAAGGATTAGCTGTTACAATGCAGGATACACTTGAAGCTCTGAGGAATTTAAGCCTTCTGACTAATCCAGCTCATTGCATGGCTAATATTTAGATTCAACCAGCTGAAAGTTTACCCTGAAGAGCTAAATGAGACAACTGTGGTTATTTATCCGAGGCAATTAACTATATTGCAGTGCACAGATGCAGCTGGAGACAGACCATGGAGTCTACTTAGAGTGAACACTGATACAGTGGAACTTGTTTACCATGAAGTAGAAAATAGTCATTTGTGTGTGCCACTGTCCTCTCTGGGACTCTCCTGAAGAGCCCAAACTGCCTAGCTAAGCCTTGCCCTGTGCTGCTGATGGGGAGGAGGAGGCTGATAGTATCTCCAGCCCAGAAGCTGAGGCTTGGGCAGCTCCTGAACATGAAACCCATGTCCCAGCACCTGTCCTGAGCAGGGCAGTCCAAGTGGCACCTGTGTGCAGCATAGCCAGTACCTCCCCAGCTGCACAGCCACTAATGTGCTGGAGTGCAGCAAACTGAGACCTCTCCAGGTTTATGCCTGTCCTCTGAAACATAAAGAAGATGCCTATGGTGCGCTCCATGTGAGGGACTGTGTCCCACACCCACCTCCCAAAGCAACTGCAAAACTAAGCCCTGAACACCTTGGGAGAGTGGAGCAAAATCACCTGTCCCCTGGCTGGGGACAGGTAAAGAGCAAACCTCAGACACCACCACCCTGCTGGGCATTCCTGCTGCAGCACCCACCCTGGCACAGGACAGCACTGAGCTCAGGCACCCATCAGGCTGTGCTGGGAGCTGTGCTCCAGTTCCTATTGCACCCCACACAGTTCTGCAGTGCCAGTGCTGCCAGGAGGGACAGCTGGAGCCATCTGCTCAGGGGACAAACACACAGCAGATTGCTCTGGGAAGCAAGCAGTGAGTTTCATGGACTGGCTGTGCTCAATTACAAGAGTGTAAACTAAGTAGGGGAATCCTCACATTGTCTCCAAGTGCTCCCCTTTATATATATATATAAATTAGCAATCCACAGTTAGTTTGCATACAGGTAATATGAATTAAAATAAAAACCTTGATAATAAAAATATATAATATACACATTGATGAACAGCAATAAACTGAATGAAAACACTAGAATGTAACAGTGGCTGTAATTTGGCACAAAATAAACACACAGATGTTTAGCACTGTAAAAATAACAACCCATTTTTTTCTGTAAGTAGAGAATGTTATCAATCCCGATTCAAATCCTGATAGGTGGGAATGCAGAGATATAAAAATACTGTACATACAAGATCCCTTTTATAGAGAGAGAAGCACACTGCAGCATCTGTAACTTCTGTCCTTCTTCCCCAAGAGGAGAAATTCAACGATGAGAATTCATCTATCCCTTAACAGCTGATATTTCCTCACCCCACCAAACTCAAACCCATGAAGTTCTTTAAAAAAGATGAAATCAACCTGTTGGATCTATCCCTGTGACAACAACTGCTTCTTGCTGCAGGAAGCTTCACAGTCCACATTAAGACAGTGTTTCATAGCAAGGTGACTCAGGTCAGCCTGCTGAAGACATCGAGCATCCCCGCATGTAAGGCACGATCCCTCCAGGTCACCCGACCTCTTCTGCAGACCATTGTGCTTTGGACGGAGGGGAGGAGATGGTGAGAGCTCCTTCTGCTGAGATGAGCCTACTAGGAAGGTTAGGAAGTGCCAGGATTTCAAGGAGATGAACTTTCCATGTGGTGCCGGATGCCTTGTTAATGCACAGTCAGAAAGGGATGCAGGACCTGAACAACCTGAGCAGGGGTCCCAGCCAGGGCTCCAACATGCTACTAAATCCAGAGCAAACCCACAGGCAAAGCTACTGAGACTTGGCAAGAGCAAACAAGTAAAAAAAGCAAGATACTTAAACATTTTTCTGTCACAGGAAAGAAATATTGCTGAGTGTTTTTTTTAAAAGATCAACTTCATTGTGCCTCTTTCCAGGAACACATGTACAAGGTGCTGATTTTGTATCTCACCTACATAAGCTGCACCTTCTTGACCCTCAGCAGAACTGTGGCTGCTGAGCCTGGAGGAAAGTGGCTCTTTGTTCATCCATAATCTTAACTCTTGTTGACTTCAGTGGGACCATGGAATCCCTTTTCAAAAGTGGTCTCTAAATATGCAAGTTCAGTTTCAACCTCTTCCTCAGGAGGTCTCTAACTTGTACGGCTGCATGAGGACCCCAACATGTTGAAGATGAACAATTGCTCTGTTCTTATCCCATTTACTACCTGCTTTCCTCAGCTGCCATTCCTAGCATTCCTCTCTCTCTTCTAGCAAAACCTTGGGAACCCCCTTTTCACAAGGACTATGGAGTAATAAAACAGGAGAAACACAAGGGACAGCAAGCGAATAAAGATAGGGAGAAAGAAAAAAGGACAAGGACTAAGGGAGGATACAGAGCAAAACAGCCCATAAAGCATTCAGCATCCCTCAAAGGCACCCAAGAAAGCAGCAACTGCTCCTGGGACCCTTCTCTTGGGCTCTTGTCTCTTGGTGTCTTTAGTGGAGAGCTTGACTGGCCACTAAGGAGATCTTACAGCTCCACAGGGAGGCACTGAGGTGTTCTGCAGACTCTACCCAGCTTCCAAACTGAATCTACCACAGTTTTCCTTCACATTTCTACTCACTACCATTGACGCCAACAACTTGGATACTCCCAAGCATGCCTCCTGAATTAATATGTTCTTCAAATGTGAGAGGGCTCAGGGTCTTCATGACTTTCCTGACTAGTTTAAGTCAAAAGCTACACCAGCCAACTGCAGTGCAAGAAAGTCCATCACAGCCAGACATAGAGGCCCATGGAGGGCTGAATTCCTAGTTGGTGATCTCCCCTTGCCTTTAGCAGAGAGTCACCAGTTTTCTGCCAACACAGCCAGTACAAAGCTCAGCCTCTTTCTGATTTGGCAGGACTTTTCTCCATCCACTTTTCACAAGTGCACCAGGTGGTACAAGCAGCAGTGCCTGGACTAGGGTGTTTGTAGGAAGTATTAATTCTTACAAGCCCACCAGGCATCCATTTCACAATAATAATTACTCTGATGGCAATGGAAGGGAAAAGCCCACAGGAAAAAAAAAATGGCATTTTCAGCAGTAGAAATTTTGACTGTTACATGAAATAAAAAAATAAATCCTTACAAAATAAAACCTTGGTAGATGAGGCTGCCACACTGGGCCAAGTTATCAAATAAGAAAGAAAAAAATAGCATCTATGTTGTTTTTTTTGTCTTTTTAACCAATATGAGAACACTTCTGAATGGACAGAGACAGAATAAGAAGAGGGAACAAAGTAAGGACAGTAAAATCTAGCTGCTGACTGGGATATTTCCTGAGAAGCAGCAGCAAGGAAGACCTTAAAAGTCACTTTGGAGCCCATGCAGGCATGTAAGCCACAGTCTGGAAGCAAGGGTATGCAGGTAGCAGGATTCTGCCCATACACAAAGTCCTACATGGCAAAGTTTTTGGTTGGGGTATCCCTGGAACAGAGAGCTGTTGGGGCTATGTGGTTCTTCACAGGTACTGAACTTCTGCCAATGGGCCAGTGGGGGAAGGAGGTGGAACTCTCTTGAGCTGTTGGTCAAGGCAAGACATGGGCTTATGATGTGGTATTAAACCTGCCCCTGCAACTTATGTAAAAATGGAGCTGCACTGTTTTCACAGTGATTTGGCCCAGTAACTATTCTGACCAAGGACAACAGCCAAGGTTAAAGCCTTACAGCTGTCTTGGGGCTTGAGCTGTGCACAAGAGGAACAGCAGACACCCATGCTCTCTTCCTGCTTCCTAGAGGTGCTCCCTCAGCACAAAGCTCCCAAGAGCTGCAAAGACCCCTTTCCCAGGCAGATCAGTGGTGAGGAAAACAAGTCCACGTTTCCATGCCCTAGGCACAGGTGTCTCCTCTCCTCTGCAAGAGCCTGAGGCAGAACTGCAGCTGCTGGAAACAACAGAGTGGTGAGACAGACTCAGTGTTGGCACTAAAGTCAGGCTGCAGGGGCAAGGCAGCCAAGCTCTCTGCCATGAACTGGGCTAGCCCATGAATAACCAGCTTGCCCTGGCTGAACAGACTCCAAGACAGTGTCCAGATATTCAGCTTTGTAGTTCAAAAATACACCTGAAAATAATGGCAAAAATATCAAAAAGACAAAAGCATTGAAATGAGGGGAGGCCAAAGGAAAAGGCTACTTTTCTGAGCAAGAGAAAAATGATTTTCAAAGAGTGGAGGGAATTACAGCATGGGAAAATCTATACAGACAATAAACCTGCAGACCCTGCTGTGCCCTAGAGAGCAGTGATTTTTTTTATTCCTGACAGGAGCTAGCCTGGGGTGCTGGACAGAGCAGTGGAGAGGAAAAGCAGTCAGCCCAGACATCATGTGGACTGTTCAGCCCTCTGTGTCTGGTTCAGGTTGCCTGTAACTGTAGATTCTAAATTCGATGCTCAATGCCCATACGGCCCATCCTCCATCAACCCCATGTTTACAAGACATATCCAAGTTCAGAAACAAGTTACTCTATGCATCAAAAACTGAGCTTGGAGATCCTACTTGGCTTCAGTGAAATTCCTTGGCTTCTACCACACTGAAGCTCAAAGCAGGTAACCACAAAGATCCCTTCAGACACATAGATCTATTTGTATGAGTCTTTCCAAACCACAACTCACAGCTTCTTGAACTCCTTGGCAACTCTTAAAAGTCATGCACACAAGGTCTAATTTCAGTTGAAATTGTCTTTCCTTTTAACTGTTCTATCCTATATCCTGGAGCTAAATGCCTATACACATTCTACTCAGGCTGTTGGAAACCCTAGAAAGAAATACAGCAGTTAAAAAATTCAGTTTCATAGGCAATTCCTGCCTCACCAGTCTCAGGGTTTGGCTTTTGCTGCTATATGTTTGACAATGCCCTCTCCTTCCTGCAAGCTCATATGGCTGTCAGGTTGGCTCGCTCATCTATCCAACACAGGAAGAAACACAATTCCTCTTACAGCTGTCCTTGCTAAGTCACCCTAACACAGAAAGGACTTGTACTTCTGATGTTCTGCTGCATTGCCATAACCCAACTCATTTCTTCCATTTTCCTTGATTGTACATGCATCTCAATTTGTTCCATTTGTCAAAGCTCCAGCCAAACTTAAAAACAAAAAGAAAGCCTCAAAAGAATGTATGAGGGAGCTGCTGAGCCAGCTGGTTGATTTGCACAGCCCAGTGGCAGCTAGATAATACTGCATTGCTCAAGTCATCACAGATGAGTAAAAAATTGAAACAAACAATTTTCCCTAAGATGATGACACTTAAAGAGATGATGCTGGCAGTGGAGGATGGGCTTTCCATCAGGTCAGAAATGGAGAAAGTTGCCTGGCAATTCCAGTAATGTTTGCTACAGAAGAGTCAGTACCAAAGCAAAGGCTAGCACAGTTTACTGCTTCCTACGGGAACCTGGAAAACAAAACAGAAAGGAAACAGTCTGTGAGGCTAGATCCTGGTGAAAAGATTACTACCTGCAGTCATATTTTACCTCTTCTGCCCTCTTGTCTGTCTGTCTTCTAGGGTACTAGTAAAGTCAAAGGCTAAAATTGAAACTATACATTACATGACTCAAGCAACAGGAAGGACAGATCCACAAGACAGGCAAACACATGCATTTCTTCTAGGGTGTGAATGGTGCTGCAGCCCCATTGCACAGTCTCACTAAAGCAAGCAGACCCTATAAAGTGCCATGAATTTTCCAGTTTGCTTGATGAAGACAGAAAGTAAGTTTACTAAACTAAATTTTGAAAAGTGTCCACATTTAAGTCTCACTAGTGGAGTTGGAAGAAATCTGAGACTAAGCTATACTCAGACCGCCCCCTTCCTTCCCCAGAGGCTCTACAGATAACTCACACAATGGGCATTCACATTTGAAACAACTGCAGGGGTGACCCTACCCACACTGCTCTGTGCCAGGTGATTTCAGGAAACAAACCAACAAAGCAGTGCTGAGATGCTCCAGCCTGCTCTCAGGACAAGTTTCTGTCTGATCATCCCATCTGCTCACCCAACAGGCAAGATTCTGTCTTGTATTGGATTGTTGGAGAGTAGTGAGTCACCTAAAATCCATCATAATGTTGTCTTCATGTCATTTCTTTGTCATTTGCTACCTGGATTTACAGTCATTCATCATTAAGAGATCACAGAGGACATACAGACAGCACCTTGACAAATGCCAGGCAAACCAATTCTGTTTTTTAGTCTCAGCCTGCAACGTGCTCAGCAAGTCCAACCCAAACACTGGCCAGCATCACCTGCCTGCTGGGGCATTAATTCCTACTGCCCTTCTCTATTTGCATCACTTTCAATCACTCTGTCCCCTGCAGGCTCCTTGTGGGAGGAAAACAGCTGCCAATAACCCGAGTTATTGGACAGCCCTGGGGTTGGTCCTACCTTTAGGAGAATGCTCAGGTTTGGGGATCTGGCGCAAGGGGCTGGGCTGGCTCGTGTAATACCGAGAGTGTTCAAAGTCATCCAGGTGAGGCTGTGACCTGCAAAGCACAGTGTGAAAGGGGTGTTGGGAAATAACAGCACAACAGTATAGGAAAAGCAACATCTCAGCTGTCTGGTCTGCTACTGTTAGTTTGATGCAAACCCTGTCTGGCCCAGGCTTTCTGCCAGCAGAACAGCTCCTCTGAGCACAGCCCATTACTGTTTCTGAAGTGAGAAAATGAGAGTATTTACTGCTTGTCATGGACTTCTTTCATTTAATAATGGTTAGAGTTGTCAGGAAATAAAGAACTTCCATTATTAAGTTTGCTGCAAACTTCATTTAAAAGGGCAGCATTTTAAAGTGGTTAATGCTTGCACAGTTTTACCCCCAGAGTATTTTAATATGATCTCTCTCAGTTTCCACCTGCACACTCCATCTGCTGTTTCTTTTGCATGTTCAACAAGAATTTCTAGGTTCCTTTCTGGAATGGAAATCAAAGCCAGTAGGGTCACTTCCAGGGTTTAGTACCTCATGAAAAGCATTGAGTATTAAGGGATTCAGAAGCAGCACTGAGCTACAGCATGTTCCCAGCTTGGGATGCACAATGCTCTTGCTTGCAGGGTGGTATTCACATGGAGCAGTGGGAGATGTATACAGTGCTTAACTGGGAGCAAGGACCAAGGGAGCAGCTGTGAAAATGCCATGGTGATTATGCTTTCCTGCCCAGAGATGACATTTGGTTTCACATCCCCTAAAGCTGTTTAACCCTCTCAGTGTTTCTCTGGCATTTAACAAATGTCACTGCACAAGCTCATCAGTCTCCGTCATCTCTTGGCATGGGGACCAAGATGGACAAGTGCCATGAGCACAGTGAGTGACGCACATCACCGAACACCTCATGAGCTCCGTGCCCCCCACCGCCCTGCTCTGCACCGAGTCCCTTGAGGGTGGGTCATCCCACAGCTCCTCCCTAAGTCTCAGCTTCCCAGTAGCTTTCCCAGCTGCACTCCCCATTCTTGCCAGCCAGTTCAAGCTCACCTTGAAGGCCTGTCACTTCTGTGTCGCTGAGTTTCGGGCCCTTCTCTTGACCTTGACCGTGTGGACTCGCCTGCATCAGGCTGATGGGAAGAAGGGAAATCAGCTCATCTGTGTGCCTTGCAAGACACCAGCCAGTACACTGGGAGTGCCACAATTCCACACAGACCTTTTGTGCTTAGTTTACACACAAAATTAACTACAGCCAGACACGCAAATGGCAGCATCAGGACTTGTTTTCAGTAAACCAAACACAGCCTTGCTGAACAAAACTCAAATTTTGCACTAAAACATGACAGCAGTAAGAGACTGTTCTGAAGCTGGGGCTGAACAGTCTGTAATGACTGTGCACAAGGCTGAGCTGAGCAGGAAGGACCAGCTGCAGGCAGCTGTGCTCCTACAACCACTGAAACTCAGTGAGGCTGAAAACACCAGAGCTGCCATCATCCAGCCCCAAGATTAACACCATATCCCCTTTAGCATCTTAGCAGTGCTGACCATAAAACCTGCTGCCTATCCCCTTCCATGCTGGCCAGCCAAGCCTCTCTGGTGTTACTCCTACAAAAATCAGGCATGATAGACTCAGGACTTTCATTACACAGCCAGTTATGAGGCAGAGTGACAACTGAAGCAGCTGCATTACCCTTACACAAACAGAACCAACTCCTGCTTTTATTCCTGCAGTTAAGATTTCAGCAAAGGGAAGATCCTGCAGCAGGGACTGACAGTTCTTCAGGGAGGCCACAAAGTGCTGTGACATCCAGTGCCATCCTCCAAGCCCAGAGCCCAAGGATTACCTTGCTTGAGGCTGAAGCCAAAAGCATCTAATCAAGGAGGAGTTTCCAAAAGGCTCGGGAAGCAGCTGAATAACGGACAGCAAGACCTTTTAGATGCATCACCACACAAAATCACCTCCCTCTGGAAATGGGAATAATGTTACAGCACCTTATCTGTGGTGCCTCCTGAAGCCTGGCATACCTTCCAATCTTGGTCATGCCTCCTCTTTTCAAAGGAAGACTTTTCTCTCTCTTTCTCTTTTCTTAAAGCTTTTTTCTCCTCAGCCATCAAGAGCCGAGCAATTTCCTAGAAGGGAAACACAGACTGTCAGACAATTTTACTGCACTTGTGGGTTCAAGTTATTCAAACCCTTTCCCATGGACAGTTGCTGAATGGGAAGGGTGCAAATCCAGGATTTCATCCATCTGTGATCAGAAATCAAGGGACAGGGCAAAATTAAGACTGGTGACATGCAGCATGTCCAATTGCTCCCTGATTTACCAGAACTGCATTTGCAGAACCTTTCTGCCCTCTATCCCCTCTCCTTAAAGGGGCTGGTGGTTTATCTCACAGCATCTTGGATAGTCTCCCATGGGGTTCAGTTACAAGAAATTCTCTTCCAGAACCATGAACTTCTTGCTTTTGTCATGGTTGCAACAGGCAGTGCAACTCTCTGCTTGGTCAGCCTGAGCATATATATGAAACCCATATGGGAGAAAATCCCACTGGAACCCCAAGCTTTCCCTTCAAGGAGAGAAATTAACAACTGGAGGGTCAGAGGAAACAAGGGCTGTTCAGCAGCTTCTGCAAGTAAAGGAATTCCACAAGTATTTGACTTGTTGCTCACCTCATCTTGGGCTACTTGAGCTGCCTTCTGATCTGCTTCATTAGCCTGGGTGGGGGGGGAAGTGGGGAAGGAAAAACAAACAAAAAAATTAGCATCTCTGAATTAATCATACTCATTAACCTGCTGGGCAGGGCAAGTAAGTGCCCATACAAATACACCATCATCCTCTCCAAATATACTTAGCTACCCCAATACTCACCTCAGAACCCAACTTCTATCTCCCATTTCAGTTTTTCAACTGAATTTTGCCCTCAGGTACCTGCCAGGCCACATCACAATGCATTTCCCACTCTGCTGTTTTCTCTCTCAAAGATGGGCAATGGCCTGTCTCACCTGTGAGCTGCTCATACTAACTATATGCCATCTTCATCTGCCTGGAAATATCCACTTAATATCACTCTGCTTCAGTACGTTAATTTTGGAGTGTTTAATTCAAAAAATAGGGCTTATTAGTTGGAAGCCAGTTGTCACTCCATATTCACATGTATGGAAGACAAAGGTAATTAGCAGAACGCACAAGAGCAAGCCCTCATATATTAAAGATTTACAAATTAAAGTTGTCCATGTTGGTTGCCTTAGTTTCTTCGAGTTGACCAATGCACCCTCTCTACTCACCAGGAGTTCTTCCTCCTGCAGCTTGCGAGCAATCTCTGCATCAGACAATTCCTGTTCCATTCGGCGTCCATTGTACATGCCTTTTTTCATCCCCCTCAAATTAGTGCCTACAGAATTATAAAAAAACCCAGTCAACTCAGCCATTCTCCAAATTCTCTGGTAAGGAAATGCCCACAATCTCCTCAGCCACCTGCAAACCCCCCACTCAAGAGAAGCAGAGATCACCACCATGTACCTGCCATACCGCTGGTGTGAGAGCACCTTTAGCTGAGGTGCAGCACACACCTTAGGGAGGTTTCTCTATGCACACAGCAGTATCTGGCACACCCTGTCTTAAATAACAAATGCAACTCCACGGCACAACAGGCCATGTCCCTTGAAGCAGTCTTTGGTGACAGCAATGCTAGCAAAGGAATTGTAATTTGTCACTCTCTGCATTGATAGAGATACAGTGGCAAAACTGGGCAGCAGAGAGCAGCCCAACGTTTGATGTGAGCACAGCAGAGTCTGAACACACTGCTGAAGCAGCAGGGGCTGCACGGGTTACCTGGGACAGGCTCAGACAATGAGTTTTCATACAATTTCTTCCTTGGGATGAGCCATGAATTTTACAATTCAATGAGAAAACAGACAAGTAAGCATTACTGAAGTTCATATAATGTTCAGTTCTTGTATTGAGTACAGAGTTCTGTTATTTTAAGCTTAAACTGATTAACACTTATTTCCCTACAGAAAGCATTCGTATCATTAGGAAGAAGAAAAATTGTCCCAGTATCTCCAGAGACAGACACACATTATCTATCTTTCTCACCTAATCTTATGTGAAGATCAGTTAGATGGCTTAAAGCATAAGCTGCCTCACACATTGACAGACATAGATCCAAGTCTCTAAACTCCTACTTTCACTAGGTCACCCCTACTTCCACTGTGGCTTTAAAAGTAGAAAGATGGATCTGGATCTTTAAAGCCTCCAATCCCCAAGTGCTTGTTGTGCAAAGACTACACAGGTACACATTTACCAGAAAATTCCACTTGTACAGAATTTGGCAAGAATCTTACAAATAGACCCCAGCTGGATGCCCAGTGCCACTAGTGAAATTTGCCCAAAATGAATTAATTAAGATGCCAGCAGGCTTTTCAGTAAGAAGTGGATGAAAATTGATGGGTTTTTAGTGCTTAAGCAAAGTGTCCTCACTTACAGTCCTGCATCTCAACTCTACAAAATACAACCATAACCTAACATTCAGGGTTTTGTTATTTTTTTTCCTCCTGTACAAGGAGGCCACCACACAAAATGTATCACAAAAACAAAAGCTGGGTGTTGGTTGGAATTTTTGGGGGGGTCATTTTTTTGGGGATGGTGTGGTGGTTTTTTTGGTAAGGGGGGGAGAAATTTGTTTTCTTAAACAGAAGAATGCCAAGGGCACCACTTCCAACAATACCTTCTTACTCATCCTCTCCAGAGCCATGGAACATCAGGACACAGCAAGAACATCAGTGGATAGGAAGAATCCTGCTAAATCAGGGAGAAACCTGGGCAAGATTCCCTGTGTACACATTGCAGGTAGATACTGGAGAGAAGCATCTTCAAGGAAGCCAAACAGATACCAGCATGGGGCACACAAAGGTCCAAACCACACATATGCACACCTTCCCCATCTCTTGGTTACCTGGGTCTCGCTGGCAGTCTCCAACCTTCCCCTGGCTCACAGCATGAGGGGATGGGGAATGTCTCCTGTGTCCTGCCCTTTTGTAGGCTTTTGCCTCACCCCTCCTATGGTCATCTCTAGATTCAGCATCATAGTGCTTCTCATCACGTGCCATCCTGTGTGACGAGTGGCCCTGATGGCGAGATTTATGTTTCTCAGGGTGCCGTCTGCCACCCCGATGCCGGGTCTCTTGCTCTGCCTCCAATTCCATGTCAAGAAGAGGAAGGTGCTTTTCTCTGTCTTGCCTTGGTGGCTTTCTGCTGTGCCGTGCTTCTTCTGTGAATCCATGCTCCAACTCCAGGTCAAGACTGAGAGGTCTCCTCTCCTTCTCCCTGCCAGCTGTCCTCCTCTCCCGCAGCTCCCAGCTATTGCTGTGATCATAGGCACGGTGCTCAGTCTCTCCTTCCAGGTCAAGGCTGGGATGTCTCCTGGACCTTCCCTGGCTGGCTGTCCTCTGCTCCCGCTGATGGCCATTGCTGGCCTCCCTCAGCTGAGGAGACCTTTGGCAGCGCTCTGAAGTGGAGTGCCCGTGTTTGGGGGCACCACCGGGCAAAGGCGAGGGGGGTCCTCGGCGCTCTCTCTGCTGGTGCCTGCACCTGCCGTGACTGTGTGCTCTGGGAGGTTCACAAATCTGCTCTCTGGGGTCACCCCAGGGCTGCTCTGAGCAATGTAGGGACAAACAAGGACCGAGTTAGTGGTGCAGGGGTTAATGGGGGTTTCAAGGCCAGACTCACAGCAGGGAGATGAAGGAGCTTGATACAAGGTGCTAAAAATGCAGGCAAAGCAAGATGAAAGAAAGAATAATAACAGGGACAAATAAGGCTTGCAGGATACAAGAGGGGACACAGTGAAATGTCAGGCTGGCTAGCAGGGCAGCACAGGAGGCAACAAGGTTGGAGCAGAAAGCACAGGTCCAACCCAAAAGTGTCTGAGCACCTCCTAGACAAGGACTAGTCAATATAAAGTCAAATGACTTTTAATGATGCCACTGAGGCTGAAAAACAGCCAAGAGAGCAGCTCATCTCCTGATGACACATCACTGCTACAGGATCCTGAAGCCACCTGGGAAAGGTTTGCAAAGAGAGGCACAAGAGGCAGGAAAGGTTGGGAGACAATGAGGGGCATAAGACCAGGAGGGGCCAAGCAGAGTGGTCAGGTTAGACCCTGGTTTATAAGCATGGGTGCCTTGCCCTGGCCTCATGCACAAGGTTTTTTATCAGAAAAAAACAGTCTCACCTAACTGAGGGAAAGACCCACACAAAGCAGAAAGGAAGTAAACAGGTAGGATAGCATTTTTTGTTTTTTGGTTTTTTTTAAATACAAGAATAGGATAGCTGCAGCATCCAAACATCCTCCACCACAGACTGTCACGTATCTTTCGCAGACCCACAAGTTTCAGGGCCTGCGCTTATTCATTGTCTAAAAAGAAGTTTCAGCTCTGAAAGCAAAGACAGTTATGGATAGAAATTTTAGGATAGAATAAGACTTCACAAAACCCAGGCTCCTGACCTCAGCGTTGTAGCTAGAAAAGCTCTTTACTTGACATTTTGGCGGGGTTGTTTCCTCTGTGCTTTCCAGAAAGCAGGTAAATTTTCTCTGCTTTTTATTTCAGTAATAAACCTGAAGCAGCTAGGAGGATGCAGCAGTCTGCCTGCATACAATCTACTAATTGATTTATTTTTTCAACTAACCTATTTACTAAGAAAAATCATTGCACTGAGTGAACTATTATCTCTCTACAGCAGCTTTTCAAAATGAAAAAAAAATGCCTTGAAGCAGAGATTGATTTGAAACAGAACTACATACACAACCCCCCACCAAAAATCCCTGCAGCAGCAGACTTTCCTCAACTGTCTGGAGTTTGTTTTATAGTATCTCAAAATATTTAAAATATATTTCACTGCACATGAATTACATTCTGTTTTAATGAATAGCTCTGTCTCACTTACAATCTATCTAGATTTCAGAGGGAGAAAAAACAAACCTCACACCAAAACCGAACGTTCCCTTTGAGTCATTCTATTCAGAAAAAACATTGTCAGAGCCAGTAAAAATAGACCCTACAGAAAATCCACCTTCAAAACAAGTCTGTGTGACTTTTATCCAGAACAAGAGTATTTTTTAAAAGTCCAAGAACTCTAACAGGAACTGCTGTGGTTGCTCTTTAACTGGTTGGATTTTTTCTGTTCAGTTTTAGATCATTCATATGATTTACAGAAAAAAAAAATACCCAATCAAACAATCCAAGTGACTTACTGAACAACAGAGACCAGAACCTGAAAGCAAGAGTCAGTTTTGAACAATATCCATAAGGATCTAAAAACTAATTCAATTTTGTCATTGAGGAAAGCTCAATAAATACAAGAGCAGAGCACAGGAGAACACAAAAGAGCAAAGCCTGGCTGTGCTGGGAGAGGATTGCAGCAGGTAGCACAACCATGCCAAATAACCCAAGCAGAACATTTGTTTTTGGGGTATCTCAGGGTGATTAATTCATCAGCAGGTGCTGGTTCCTGTGGCACCTTCCACAGAGGCTATGTAAACACTCCACTGACCCTGGTGTTACTCCCTGAAGCAGCAAGTGACTGAGTGAATACAAAACTGTTTTTCATGGCACAAACACTTCTGGGAGGAACTCTGCCTTTTCTCGTGTTTATTTTTCCACTTTTAAAGAGCTCATATTGCTTTGTAGCAATAGGCCTAATCCACGTTCCTCCTGGAGGTGGATAAATTTTACCTCAGTCTCAAACAACAGAAAAAAGCCCCAAAAACACACCCCACCCCCCACTAAAACAAAAGAAATTTAAATCAAGGAAGTTTTATTTGCTTCAATTCACAACTAATGAGGAAAATACAAACCAAGGCTTCTGAAGCCTAATCACATGGTGCCCAAGTAATTAAGAGTTCCCAGAACAAGAAGCTAGATGATCCAGGCATAAAATCCACTCCAGTCGTTCATAGCTTTTAAGGAGCGCAGATCAAGAACAGCAGGAAGAAAACTCAGACCCACGAGATATCCTGCTCTCCAAATCCACACCACAGTCTTACTTCAGAAAGACACAGGCTTTGTCAGCTGATTTGATATAAAAATCCATTCTGTCCTACTATCTCTGCAGGCACACTGTTATCTATGCTGCATTTTTTCAGACTTTTCCCATTTAATTCTGGAAACCTGAAGTGTGGGTTAGCCATAGGACTCCAAGATCAATTTTTCCCAGCTTTGAACATGTAGCAAGACTTGTGATCATGAAGTTTCCACTTGGTTACTGTTTTGCACTTTTGAACTTTGTGCTTTGTACTTTCTTGGTTATCTTTGAATTTCTTCCAAATTGAAACTAAACACTTTGTGTAAGTTCAATTAATAGGCTTTAAAACTGCCAATGGCATTGATGTTAAAATAAGAAATGAGGTTTGATCTTCATCTTCACAATCTGTTAATCAAAAGCAATCCATCTTCCCCACCACATTTTAGAAGAACAAACACAGGAACCACCACCAGTGCACAGCAAAGCCATCCATAGATTGCTCCATAATTAAACACACCCTGATTCTCTCCTCCCAGTTTAAAGAAGGTCTGTATTCAATCACAGAAGCTGACCAAAAGAAAGCAATAAAGCATTGTGGATCAAATCATTTCCACACTGTACAGTCCCAGATGATAATCACAGCAGAGACATTCTGTAGAGATGACCTTGTTCTTCAGTAAGTCATTCAAGGCAGTTGTGCTAATTATACAGCTTGGGTACATACCTGCAAGGAGCTATTTTTGAAACACATCTCCATGAACCAGCATTTACTCCTTCATGTAGCTGCGCCAGCATCACAAATGAATGCATGGAACAGTCTCTCTTCAAATGCAAGCATGGAATTTCACCAGCATTTCTTCCCCACATCCTTGGTGTCACACAGCAGTAACTGCCTTATCAGCCACTGTCTTTTTCCACAAACACTTTTAAAACACATATGTGTGGCTGCACTTGCACATACACACACACCACGCTCCCTATCCCTGCCATTTAGGCCACCTTCAAGGACAATAAAAACTACTAAATTGTCTTCTCTGCTTTTTTTTCTTTTTTTAAACTAAATACTTCCTGATTATGAAATAATCCCATTCTAACACCGGAAACTGATGTAATGCTACAGTGCTAAATGCAGGACTGTAGGATAAAGGGAGTTTCCCAAACTGGTTGTCAGACCACCAAGTCCACCTTACGCTGCCATGATCCTGACCTTTTATCTTGCAGAAACATACCTCCATTTTCTGCATAATAACTCTCTTCATAGCCTGTGTGTCCCTGGGACTCTGGGTAGTGCTTCTTGCGCTTTTTTTCTTCCTGCAGTTCTTTCTGTTGTAGGAGACGGGCAATATCCTGCAGATGTGGAAGAAAACAGACATTAAATCGCCACTAAAAAGTATTTCCAGATTCTTTCAATCAAATTCATTATTAAATTATTAAAATCCCTACAAAAAAAAGTTTAATTTTTCAGACAGTCAACAACAGTTACTCAAATTCAGCCCCTGGGCTGGATGAGGCTTTCAAATTAATGGGTGACAAAAGGGACCATGTCAGCAATCAGTATTCAACCTCACGCAAACCCAGTGCTGAAATTCCAACACCATGGTAAACTCACAGGTTCCTGCTCCTCCTGCACACGAGCCTGCTAAGCCCTAATGGCCAAGCAGGGCAGAAGGTACCACATGTGCAATCTCAGGCTTTCAACAAGGATTTGGAAGTCACAGAAGTGCACACCCACTCACAGGAGTGGGCAGGATCTCCCCCCTGCACTCTGCCAGGGAAGGAAAAACACGGCGGCAAAGACTGTCCAGCTAAAGGCACTTCTGACTGGAAGGAGCTCCCAGAGCAAACTGTGAACTCACTTCACACTAGCTGTAATTTTCAGGCACTACAGGATGCCAAGCAGAGAAATGCATCAGTTTGACAGACAGAGACTTGAAGGAAAAGAAAATCGAAAGGACATTAGGAAGAGGAAACTAGGCACAAGGCAGGAGCACAGTGGGGACTGCAGCCGTTTGTCTTCTGTCACAGTTTTGGTAGATATGCCAAAGAGAAGAGCACTCCATTTTCCTAATTGGTTTTCTTTCGAGATGACTAATGGATCAACAAGGCCTAGGAACTGCAAACAGCTCCCTGGGGCTTGCTCCTCTGAGGCCCAGGAGCTTGTGAGTCACTGAAGCCAGTCTGGAGCTAATGAACAAAGCTGGGAGATACCAGCAGGGCATGCTGCTCCTTTGGATGCTATTCATTTAAGCCTTCCTAATCCTCAGGACCTTTACAGAGCCATGCATGTAAAGTGGACACTGCAGGCAGGAAAGGCATGGCTGAAATGCAAACTAAGAGTCAACACCCTCCAGAGCCAAGCCAGCACTGGAGGACATTGGATGGCTGCTCAAGTACAAAGCATTACTTCAGGATTCAGGCAAGATCTGCTCTGAAACCAGCACTGTGAAAAATCTCAGAATGCCACAGGCTCCTTAAAAAAAAAAAAAAAAAAAAAAAAAAATAAAGAAAAAGCCCCAAACCAAACAAACCAAAACATTACAAACCTCCACAAACTCCTTCCCTGACAAGGTTAACCTTTCTAGCAAGTACAGTAAGTCTATAAATACATGAACTAAAGCACATTATCTCCAGGACTGAGACAGCTCAGGACTTGCAAATCCATACAAACCACTTCTTACAAACAGGATTCATAAGCAGGCAGGGCAGGCAGGCTTAGTGCTTCATTTAAAAACCCTGCACTCCAGAAAGGATCTGTCTCAGTCCTCAGCTACATTTCAGCCACACTTGGGAACTTCCCACGTACCAGCAGGAAGAGATAGAATATTTATGACTTCTCCTTGCTTTAAGCCACAGTCAGCTGAAGCCTGCTTCCAACAGCACAAGATGGTCAGCAGGCAGGTTTGACAGGCTGCAAGGACCTGTTGTCAGATAGCTAACATCCCTGCAGTTTTCTACCGAAAGGAGGAAGGAAAGGTGCAATTCCAAAAGTCAACATTAGTTTTGCATCTCCTTCACCTTCCCAATAAAAAAAATGACAGATTTGCTACGGGATTTTTACTTAAGAGGTAGTAAAGTGTTCCTCCCATCCTGTTACCACAAGCTCCTCTTGGAAGCCAAGCCCTTTCCATCTGTCTGGGAAGCCTTTCAGTACTTGCTTGGAATTAATCGTAGAAAAAGAAAATGAAGTCTTGCAAAAAAACCCCATGCATCTGTCAGGTAAGGACAGATTCTTATTTCAGGCTCTTTCAGGAAATACAGCCTTGTGTTCAAGCTCTTTGTATACAGAGAATGCCACCAGGTGCCTCTTAAACATCCTGAGACAACTCAGGCCACTTTGGAAATCATCTGAAATCAAAAATGGGGACACACTCCAGGCTCTCACAGGTGTTCCTCTACTCTGTGGATTTCTTGAAAACTTAATCTGACAGGCTGACCCACTGAGATGACCAACAAGCAAAATCCTTTGTGCACTATGAACAAACCACACCACCCACTCTCAAGCAAAAGCAGCAGAGAAAATTCTGAAGTCACAAAAGGAATCTGCTAGCTAGAAACTGTACCAGGGTGTTCAGGCTGTGAAAGACTAAACTGAAGAGTGGAGAAGCCAGAAACAGATGGCTGGGCTGAAAGTCCTGCTGAAATCTTTGCATCAAAGACAAAGAAATCACAGCCTGTCTTGCATTTGAGAGAGCAAGCATGTCTCAGAGTGTATAAACAATTACAATTTCCTACAGCGGGGCAATAAATACCCCAACAAGACTAACCTATTACTTGCCCTCTTCATTAGCAAGGCCACTGGCATCAACAACCCTTATGACCCTTGAGTGTGAGTACTATGACTGTATCTTATTCCTGTAACAGGACTCCCCAAAATCTCTGTGCATACAGAGATCTGTCAAGACAAGGACTGCCACCATGCAAGCCAACTCCTGTGGCCACTGGCCAAGAAATGTCTATCCTGAAAGGGCTGCTACAAATAGCCCTGCCATCCCTGCAGCTTTAAAGGTTACCTCGTCTTTTTCCTCTTGCCTGCGGCGTTCCTCTGCTTCAAACGCAAGCTTCACTTGGATTTCCTGAGCAATCTCGCAGTCCTGTCGTTCCCTAGAAGGCAAGGAGACAGGGATTATAGGCAGCTGAAATCACAGGCATCAGTCAGCCTGGAGAAAGGGATAAAAGAGCTAAAAAAAAATCCACCTGATTTACAACAAAAGAATTATTACTCAGTGTTAGTGCAGAGCTATGAATCCTCATCAGGGACCAGAACTCCCTGTACTTACTGGTGGCCAAATCTAGAAAATACTTCCCAAAATATCCACGGAGTAAAAAGTAAAAAGAGATTCATGGGCAGATTGCTAAGAAATGAGATAGGTACTACAAAATAGGGCAGTCCAAGGTAGTGCTCAGGAGTCTGCAAACAACCTAATTCTGCTGAGTTTTCGTACGTGTGGTATCAAAGGAGGGGTTCACGCGTATGGTTAATGCAGGCACTTCTGGGAAGTGGCTTTCACTTGTAAGCCAAGGAGAAGGAAGTGCAGGAATATGGTACATAGGCCAAGTGGAGGCTGGAGGTGGCAGTTAAGTAATGAATGAGAAATGCCACTGAGGTGGGATGAGACACGAAAGCAGGACCAGTGCCAAGAGGCAAGGGAGAAACATGTCTCAAAACAAGGGGGAAGGAGCCATTGCTACAGTGCCAGTAAGGATGCAGGAACACAAGACTGCATTAACTGGGGACAGGGAGAGATCAGAGCAATTGAGACATGAGAGGTTTGGCTGTGCAGACAGACCAGGAAGGCTGGAAATCATCTGCAAGAACAGTGCCACATTCAGCAGCATGCTCTGACGTCCATCAAACAGGCTGGAACAATAGCCAAGGATTCTTCAGGACAATTCAGAAATGGGCTGGGAGATTTGAAAAGGAAGACTAAAACCTCTCTCTTTCAGCACTGTTGAGATTGAGCTAAAGTGCAGCTCTAAACAGGTCAGAAAAGTCAATCCCCACAATTGCAGATACTGAAAGGCAAGGCATAAGAGGAGAACAGCTGGGAGCAGCAACAAGCAGAGTTATCAGAATACAATCTTTTGCAGAACAAACTGACAATGAACAGATAGGTGATGAGAAGACTACCAAGAGTGGAAGATAAGCAAATAACTGAAGCGGATCTAGCTACGCCAAAGCTGTGCTACGTGGGCTGGAGCAAACAGTTCTAGGTTTGAGGAAGAATCTGGGCATAAATGACCTAGTGAATCTGGAGGCAAAAGACTGGGAGAGAACTGAGGACATGAGAAGAGGAAGATAAAACACTTTTAAGTGCAGACAAGCACTTTTTGTTGCAAAACCAAGAAATGTGGCATGGCTGGAGCAGCCAGTGGCACAACAGGGCCTTCTTTTACAGAAAGTGGATAGAAGAAGGAGAGCAGACGGGGTGGATATGTGGCAAGGGTGGAGAGGAAGGACATTGCAACATGAGTGTTTGGAGGACAGATGTCACTAAGAAACAACTCATTTGTCATAGGCAACAAAAAGGCACACAGAGCAGGAAGGAAAAGAAGACTCTTTCTGTCAACAGCTCCTTGGAAGCAGACCTGCAATCAGGCTGGAGTTATCAGTAGGTTAAACATGACATCTTATGACGTGAGTTTCATTCAGGTAATAAAACCTGGCTACTTTTGCATGTGCCTATGTGTGTTTCATTTGACTCTGGGGACAGATCTGTTCAAAGCCACAGGAGTTCACACAGCAGCACATCTAGCTCCTAAGTGTGCTTTTTAAAAAAGGGACCTTGGCAAAGCTGGCACCAGCAGAGAACCACAGCGCCCAGCAAAACAATAGCTGAATAAGTAAATCCTAGGGAGCAGGCTGTCAGTGAGCCTGGTAGCGGATCCTTTACAACCCCAGGCTCTGAGGACATGAAACCAGGTAGAAAATAAGTTAGAAAGGTCAGACACATCAAGGCATTGCACGTCTCCAGTTCCCCTGGCACCTGTGAGCAGAGCTAAGGTGCCAAGTTCATCAGCACAAAATGACTTGCTAAATGCTTAAAATACATCCTATTGCAGACAAACAGGACAGAAAAATAACTAATCATCTTTCACAGCCAAGGCAACAAGGTCATTGCCTCTCTGTTAGCAGCAAAGAACACCACAAGTATTGGAAACACAAAAGCATTTTCTTCTTTCTCATGGCACATCTTGGAATACACCACGTCAATTCCTAAGAACTGAACAGCCACAGAGGATTAGATTTGGGGTTTTATTGCTCAGCAGTAATTAAATACTGAGACTTGATTAGTCAGTCAACAAAGTAATGTATTAACTTGTATGAGCATAAGAAAATAGGTTCAAGAGCTTTGACAGCTCTTCTTGTCCTTAATTTTCCTTAATGTGAACTCCAGTGCCCATCAGACCCAGAAATCAGCCAGAGCAACATAAAAATCACCATTCCTGAACATCCCACTCATGTCCTTCACTCCTGGACAACCAGGAGTGTTAAGAATGTTGTGAAAACTCTACATCAGTTTATGAAACTAAAATTTTGTGTGATCAGAAAGCTCCCTCCCATTCACAGTGACTGCAGCTACTAGTTGCTGCCAGGTAAGGAGAAAAAAGGGAATGTTTAAGGGAACTGTTCAAAGGAACTGCTCACATCAGTGCAACAGAGCTATCAAAGCACTGGGAGCAAAACAGGGAAAGAACATATTTTCACACTATTTTATTTTAGTAATCTTGCTACTATGCTTAGCAGTGTGCAGGCTGCTCAGCTAGATGTGAGAGATGCTTTTAAAGCACAAAAATCAGGTTTGATGCTTCCCTGAATTCTTAAAAAGAAATGTTTCTATTCTCTCATTTATCTTCACAAAGTCTTTCTGAGAGAAATTAGGACTTGAATGAGAAGAAAGCAAATAAATTTGAAGAGGTTTTTTTTTTTCCTGCTTCTAAAGACCTCTTAGTTCTGCTCTCTTACTGCTCCCATCACCTTGTAGCTTCAAACTGTCCTAGATGACACAGAGAGCAACAACAGGGATTATTTTGTTGCCAGATCATGGACAAGGAAGAGACAGTGGGAACATACAAAAAACTAAGGAAGAAAAAGATCCAACTATAAAAGGATGCCTCCAACTTCTTTTACTATTCTTGCAAAAGAGCTCCTGCTCTCAGAAGCAGAACTGCTGCTGACACAACATTTTACATCAGCAGTTCTGCCTGTGCTTTAGCTCCAAAGTTCGTAAATCCCATTTTACAGAGTCCTACAACAAGAAAATGGTTTGCAGCTCCTAGCAAGAGGAATCATGTCTGCCATACAAAATCAATTTTTATGTTGTCATTTACTCACATCTCTAATTGGTAATAAGACAAAACTATTGAAAAAAAGCACAGACTTGAGAGATGCATATGTACATAAGGTCTGTCCCAGTGTGCTGATCTGTCACGCCCCAGCTTCAAAGCTTTCATGAGACGCTGCTTTGAAGCCAGTCCTGTATCTCCCACATCTGCAGCACAGAGCTCTTCTGCTCTGTCACTGGTCCTGTCAGATGAGCCACCCAGGCTCTGTGATCCACCACCAACTGCACCTGGTGGGTGGCATCCCAGAGCCCAACAAAAGCCAGGAGGCATCACAGCTGCTGGGAGATGCATCCTGCCTTGCAGACCTTGTATTTGCAGGGACCCCCATCCAGCCACCTCTCACAAGTGGGATCTGGCTGAGCCCGGTCACACAAACTCTTCAAGTCCACCCTGGATTGGAAACAGTTTGTTTTGCCCTGTGCTGCCATGTTTAGCTTCTACAGCAGCTCCACAGCTGAGAGCCATGACACACAGAGAGCCAAACCACAGACCACAGGGTTAAGATGTGGTGAGTAGGGACTGAGCAAACATGCAGAGCAAACTGGATCACTGATTAAATACCCTCCCACAGTTGGTGCAGAAGTCAGTGACTGCAAGAGAAGGCCTGTCCCCCAACACACATCACATCGAGCCACCCTGGAGCAGCAATTCCCCTTCCCAGGTCATTTCACACTGAATATCTGCAAGCACAGGCAGGGGCTTTCAGCTGTCAGCAGGACACCAAAAAGCATCACACCCAGCTCCTCAAAAGCACATCATCAGACACAGGGAAAACACTAATATCTGCAATTTCCACATAAGGGAGATTTCCCCTGTAGCACTGTGGCACAGGTCCCTCACTCTCAAACTTCAGCCAGGGACAAGGTGAACACAAGTGGCCAAGTTACCCCATTTTGACAACAAGCAGTACAATGGGAAGGCTCCTTCTGATCAACAGACAACAGTATCTAAGGCAGGATGGGCTTCAGGACCACCTGCTCCCACCCTGTTCTCATTCCTCCATGGCAGAGCCTGCTATCAATACAGGCTCTGTTTTTTATTTTTTAATTTTCGCTTAAATTAAAAAAGAAATTAAAAAAGAAACAAAAGCAAAAGGCTGATGAACTGCATGCACTGTCAACTCAAAGCAGCTGATATTAGTGCTCTGACCAAATGGGACTAGCATCCCCATTCCAAGATCTCCAGCACAAACTCACAAGTCTTTTTGGTGTTTCTGGATTTGAGCACGAGCTTTCTTATCCTCCTCCTCTTGCAGTTGCTTGGCCATCTGCAAGTCATGTTGCACCAGACGATTACGCTGAACATTTGTGGCCAAGTGATGCTCAACTGGAAATAAACACAGACAAGAACCCTCAAATCAGGCTGCAGAACTTCACTGTGTGAACAAGATAAACCAAGTGGGAGGGAGATTCCAGCCCAGAAAGGAAGGCAGATCTTGGCAGGGAAACACCGAGCAAGCTCTCTAAAGGTGGGAAAGTCCTGAACTGAAATTATGCTAGCAGCTTGAGATTGCCTCTTTTCAGCACTGAGGGGGCTGTATATGTGTCTGTTACCAAAACAAGCTCTGCATGTATTAACATATCCATGTTTATGGGGAATAGTTTTTAGGCTCTGGATTTCATTTTCTGACCATGGAAAATCACCTTAGATGAATGAAGTGGGTCTGGGAGGGACCACCAGAGGCCAGTGAGGATGTGCTGAACCTAAACCACTCCTTATGGATACTTTCCAAATTTGTTCTCAAGAACCTCTACAGAAGAAAACTCCTCTCACTCTCAGCATAATCAGTTCTAAAAATCTCACTACCTTTATATTTAGCAACAGAGCAACTTAGTGCTCCAGTGAGTCCTTTACCATACATGGATATTGCCTGCCAGAAAAAATGGCTACATGAACTGCAGCCCAGTCATCTTTAATTCAGTGGTCTCAGGTTCCAGCACCAAGGGCACAAGCAGCTGCACCCTAGGTGGAACAGCAGGAATGGCATTAGCACCTGGTACTGGCAGATACCAAATTGGTGAGAAGTTGATTAGAGAGGCCACCACACTTGAAACTGCAATGTAAACATACCCAAAGTAATAGATAAGCATGTAAAAAAAATAATCATTAAAAAAAAAAAAGGACCAATCATTTTGAAGTTCCTGGCTGTACTTTTATTTCTCCTTTATAAACCCTTCGAGTGTACAGCTGCCCTACCTCAAAATGTCTGAAAAGGAAAGCTCCTTTCAAAAGGCAGACACTGGCAATTCTGAACTAAGTAAACAAACAGACCTCTTCTGGTTGTACTTCAGGTCAGACTATAAAACTTGAAGCTTCCAAAATTGCTAGTCATTTCTAAAATCCTTGCACAGCAACAAAACCCCAAGTGCACTCCTACATGCAATTTTATCATAAATGGCATAAACAAACTCAGCACAAAATTGAAATATGAAATGCAACTATCTCTGGGGTACAATGTGAGTTGGAGCAGAGCGAAGTGTAGTATTACAGGATAGTGAAGACAGCAATAATAAACTGTATTCCATTAAAAGGAAAAAAATTAAATAAAAGCAGGAAGCATTTTTCTTGGCAAAATCAAATAAAGCCAGATATCTGTCGGGATAAGGTTGCTTCAGTTTGTTCTGAAGATGATTGCTACTTACTCTCTTGTTCCTGTAAATTATGGGCCAAGGTATGATCTTCCAGAATAGCAAAGTCTCGACATACTGAATAGGGAAACAAAGTAAAGATAATTAGCATCAGGAAAAACAAAAACAAACAAAAAAGCATCAAACGAGCTATGGCAGTCAGGGGAGCATAGAGACATATGGACTTCTGTCACACTTTCTACCAGCCAAGGTTTGGACTTGTGTTTTCCCCCGCTCCTGCCATCATGTCTATTTTCGTACGTATTTATTTCTTTGTCCTTGTTGGCATAAAATGCCTTCTCCACTCTCCCCTCCACCTTCATTTAAAGAACAGAACTGTCCATGCTACCACTGGATCAGATCTTATGTACAAACCTCTGCATTCCATTCAAACAGAATATATATTATATATTTATAGCAATGCCCACACTGACTGCATTCGGTTAAAACCAAGGGCAAGCATTTGTGCTTACTGTGACTTCCTGTGCCAGGTTAAAGAGTCTGAGAAAACTATTTTCATGGCACAAGGGGTATGTGCACAGTGGCACCTCTCCAAAACTGAACAGACTGAGCTCCATGGCTCTCACTGCAAGGCATTTCCACCAGCTCAGGTATTATTTTCAATTGTTTCTTGTAAGCTTTACTGATTTAAAGTGCAGATGCTGGATTTGCACCTAGAACCCAGATATGGGATCAACAACAGCATTATTGGCAGGGAGAAGTAGAGCTTCTTCAAAAGATGCTGAAAATGACCTTGAGAAAAGTGAAATCTGAAACAGATTAACTCCCTTTAGCACCAGTTTAAAAGCAGAAGATTTTTGCCAATGCCTATCACTTTCCCACCTTAACTTTTACAGGAATGCTCTACTTGCATTGTAGAAAAACACCACAGTGTATTTTTAACTTGTTATGATATGCAGCAGGGCAACAAAACACAAGCCACATACATACTGGGACAGGGACAGACACACAGCATCAGGCTCAGCCTTTTGGTGGCAGGTTCACATCAGCTTCTCAGTGAACCCACGACAGACAGTGACCTGTCTCACACACCTGCCAGACCTGGCATTTCTGCCTGCTTCAAGAGAAGTTTAAGGCAGTGGCACCAAAAATTTACACTAGAGAGGTCTGTCACTTATTTTTCCCTCAATGTGACAAGCTAAGAAGCTTAACAGCACCCACAGAGGGGAATATCTCCCACTTGAAACACATCACAAAACAGAGAACTACAAGGTGCTTCTAAAGCCACAGAGGGAAGTACAAACTCCTCCTGCTGCACTCCACTGGCAAAACCTCTGGGGAAGACCAAGATTTCTCTTTAGCAGAGCGCAGGTACAGCCTAAAAGATTAACTGAAAATAATCCCAAAACCCCCAGCATGCATCAAAAGTACAAGGGGAATTTATGAGGATTCTATTTGTGAAAGGGTTCAGTCAGAAAAGATAAAACATTTCCATCACCACAAAGGAAATGAGAAAGTAGCTGCATTTTCCTGAGCCACAATCCCACAAGACTTCCCTTCTCTCACAGATGTACATGCCCCGCTAGAGAAGTATCAAGACATTACTCAACACCCAGGTATCCTCAAAAAATATGTGCAAGAGTTTCTAGTAGTCTGTACCAAGAGATCAGATAATACTTTACCATTACTTTATTCAATGCTATTTTTGGTCCAGTCTGCATTGAAAGGTGTTTTCAGATGACAAAATCTCCTAACAGCCAGAGCAACACTTCAGGGAAGGACAGTGACATGCAGCAGGGTGGAGATGAGGACAAAGGTTAGTTGTATGATCCCACAGTGGCCCACTTTAAGCACGAACAAATCTGGATGGTGTAATTAAGGTTTTGTTGTTGCTTTTTTTTCATTGCAACTTCTTTTAAAAAAGGAAAGATGATATGAAACTCAATAGCATTGAAATGCTTCCAGTGGCCATTTCCGTACAAAGAAAGAAACGTTGCCCTGAGCCACAGATCTGGAAAAGCCACAGCTGAGTCACAGGCAGCAGTGCTATTCACAGGTGACAAACCCAGAATGCTCAGTGGTCACCATCACATGCTTTTTACTGGACAGGGCAAGAGAATCTTGCCCTAGAGACTAATTCTGAGATCCCTAATACTACTTCAGCTTCCTGATTTTGGAACAACCACCTTCTGCTCACAAGAAGCATCATCTGGCTTGCTGGAAGGACACATCTAACTCAAGAGGTTTGAGCCTTACCATGAGTTCAGAGCTAATCAAAGACACCTCAGCACAGAGCCAGTCTGCTCAAATCTAGGGCTGACATTACTGCTATGTATTTAAGAAGCAGCACTTACTCTTGCCTGTTTAAAAACAACCAACCACAACAACAGAGAGAATGGGAGGATGGGAGGGAAGTGGTATTTTTAACTGCAATAGGTCTCTGAGCAAGTCCACAACACAGCTGCCTGAACAGCTGTACCAGTAAGACAAGGCAGGCAGCACAGGAGCAAGGATGAATATTTCAGAGCTACACATTTTTCTTTGCATAGGGATCACTGCTGCAAGAAATGCTTATAAAAGTACATCCTAGCCCTTCCCAAAACCATCCTGCACAGGCTCATACACTGTTCTGATCCCTGTGGTATGCAAGAGCTCTGTCTTGTTAGTCAGTCACGGTGCTATCAGTGCTGGTGGGTGCTTTCTCCAGCCTCCCCAGAGACATACGCATGGGACATGAGAGGACTTTAGCTTTAGTTTTGTTTTTTTGGTTTTTTACTTCATTCTACTCACACCCAGACACACTTCTCTGCTTGGAAAAATACATGTTACAGAAACATGTTTGGCACATGGGTGAGAAAGCGGGAAGGTCATGGTAGGACATTGATCCTTGTATTCTGATAGTCTTGCACCAACCCCAGAACCTCATCTGTATCACTGAGCTTTATTCCTACAATACAGCAATGATTGTTTAACGTTTTTGGATTTACAGGCCACTAAAGACTTCCTAAAGAAAGCATGTGCTCAAAATAAAAAGGCTAAATCCATACAAACTCGTGTTCCATAAACAGGCCTGCTTCTTCTAGATGCTCCTCCAGAGAAGTGCTGGAAGTTGTCCATGGTTCTCCAAACAAACAAGCAAAACAAGCTCCTCAAATTCTCAGCTCTGACAGGCTACAGCTGAAAGCTGCTGGATGTCACAGACATAAAGCAGGGACAAAGGCTCCTGTTTAGATTGTTTTGAAGTTCAGTGCCAGGAATAAGAAGCACATACAGGCCAGAGTATCACCTTCCCTGGTGCAGCATCCAGCTTCTGACCCAAAGGTGCCTAGGTCCAGTGCCATCTCCAACATGGCCACACAGTACCCAGACCTGAGGCTGTGCCCTGCCACCGCCTGTCCCACATCCACACGACACCGCAAAGTAAATGGGGACGCTGCCCTGGGATGAGCCACCAACTTGCAGGCTTCAACATGAATAAAGGGGCTGGGTCTTAAACCAGGTCCAGTACAGAGAGAGGGAAGCTGGACAGTTAGCACAGTATGCTAGTTAGTATGCACAGTTGAATGGACATGCACATGTATGGACAGTTAGTATGCACACTGGAAGCTCCTCAGTGTCTGGGTTCCCTGGTGTCCCCATCTCACAGAGGACACAGCATGGAACAGACTGGTAGGGCAGCAGCAAGCCTTGGGTTTGTCCACACATTTGGAATTATTTGAGCATTGCTGAAGAAGCCATTTGGCTGCACACACACTCCTGTTACAAACCCAAACAGACAGTTCGAGCACACAGCCCTCTCTTTGTGCTGCTGTGGCTGCTGGCAAGGCAGGCAGCACAAGACCTTTCGTCACTGTCAGAAACTTGGCTGGGCTGGCTGCCTCCAACTCATCTGAGCACATTATTCTCAAGTCCCATCAGCCTGAGAACAGCGTGCAAAGGAAGATGAGAACATCCCATTATGAAGACAACGAAGCACTGTCAGACAGCCATGTGGCAAGGCATGGGGATAGCTGCACCTCCCTAGCAGATTTTGGGCTGATGGCAGTGCAGAGCATTCCCTCACAACTAGACCCAGTACCCATGGCACCCAGCCAAGCATGACAGCAGCTGCAAGTGAGGCCAAGGATCCTTGAAGACTCACAATGAGACAACTATGAAATAATTGGAGATGTGGACTGGCTAAGCACAGTCTGAATTGAAGTTTCATCAGCACTAGTTCTCATTCCCTGCCCTATCTCAGCAGGGTACAGCACAACCATTACTAGGTATTATGTACACTGGGTTTGTGCTGAGAAATAGGATGGCCCCAATGAAAACAGACTCAATTTCTCCTCTCTGAAACACTTCGTATTTAAGGGACAAGAAATCCATTTCCTTGCTCCCTAACTGTATGTCTAAAAAATGAAAGGTGAGATTAATATTACCTTCACTGTTGCAAATTAACTTCCCATCCCTGGGCCCTGGCTGGGAGTGACCAGGCAGTCAAACAACAGCAGGGGTGCAATCAGAGCTACAACTGGCAAGTCCAGTGAAGCCTGAAACAGTCACACCAGGTTTACCATAGTCTGATTAAGCCAATCTGCCTTGGCATAGCAGGGAGCAGACCAGGAATACACTCTGGCACAGCTGTCAATAAAGAAATGCCTGCCCAGACACAGTGGTTGCTGTGTCCACCAGAGGTGCCAGCTGGGAGGATGAGGGCAGAAGCATCACCTTTAACAGTGATCCAAAATCCATGTACGGAAGAGGCTCACTTGCCAGCTCACTTGTCTTGAGGAATCCTCGAGAGCCTCTCTGCAAGCATCAAGCACAGGTCTTCTCCTCTGGTAGTTCTCACTGGAAATACGCCTTTTTGTGCATTGGTGCATCTGATGCTCTTGGAAGCAAGGCTGCAGCCCTGCCTTTATGGCAGAAAGTCCCTAGGTACAACAGCTCAGCAAAATTTCATGAAATAACCTCTTCCATTTTACATTCTGCCACCCACCTCACTAACTTTCTCCAGCATTACCTCAGCTCCACAGCTCAGCATTTCTGACACCCCAAACTGCTTCAAACAGATCAAGGTAACCACAAGAGAGGAGCAAAGGCAGCCTTAGATGTTGTTAGTGATAGTCAGGTGTGTGACAAAGAGGTAGGTAACACCCAAGAATGGGTGGTGTGGAACACACAGTCTCAGCAAGAGGTCAGCCCCCACTGCCTTTTCCAGAAAGGTTCACAGCAAAACACCGCCCTCACTTCTGCCTGAAGTCTTAGATCATGTTTTGACATCCACTGCAGGTCCCAAGGGCCCCCATGGTTCACAAGGCCCACATAACATGTCCAGGATACAGGCCAGTTCAATGACCCAGGGACCACAGGGACCCATGCATGTTCCAAGCATTTCCTTTTGGGTCTTAAAAACCATCTCTTTCTCCCCACCCCCTCCACTCCCTGCATTTTCCGTCAGCACTGTGCGCTGGGTAATTCACAAAATAAACTAGGTGTGAGTCATACGCAGTTTAGAGCATCTGCAGTTTTCAAGTTCTAATCTGAAGGACAGGAGGGAGAGGAAAGACAAAAGTAACATGAAAAAGCAGTATCATCAGTTAAAAAGTCATTTTTAGGGCCTACAGAGCTGATAAATTAATGCCAAGCAGCAAATTCAGCCTTTTACAAGCCAGCAGTCGCAGAAGGATGCCTGAGTTATGTAGATTCCTGCAGATTAGAAAGCAGGTTGGGATCTCTTAGAGACTCTTACCAGTAGGGACTGGTCAGGCCACTCCAAGCCAGGTAAATCTCCAAAACCTGCAATTTCCTTGAAACAAAGCCAACCTGACCCAGCTGGAGGTGAGAGGCTGCCCTGAGGGCAGCTTTCAGATAAAACATGCAAGTGGGACTTTTCCTTCCCAGACCCACCAAAGCTGCTCTGTGAGATACATGGCCCAGCCTCACAATTCCCATTTCTGCCCTGCCTCTCCCGTCACACCAGGACATACCCAAGCTCCTGCTACTACACATGGGTGCTGACAGAGACTGGCTAGGACACGTCTGGCTGCTGCAGTTACACAGATGACATTCCTAGGGCCTTGCTCACCAGGCCCCATCACGCCACGGAAATCAGAAAATCATCCAGGGAGAAGGTGGATCCCCCCCAGACAGAGGGCAGGTCTGGGCAGCATGAGAACTGGAACAATTTCTGCTTCTCAGCCACAGCACCAGAGCATCACACATAGCTGAGAGTTACAAGGCATCACAAGGAGCCTGAGTGACTCCATGGGGAACCAAACTCAGAGGTCTGAAAGTGTAAACATGCAAAATAATAATTAAAAATAAATAAATCACCAAACAACCATGGTTTTTCTAACAGCAGTCTTGGCCTGGAAGCTAAGAACATCTTGGGATTTGGGAAGGAGGTTATCCTCTCTGCTCTAAGCTAAATGCCTTGAGGTCAAGGCCATGAGATCTTTGAGCTCTGTCTGCACCATTCTCCAACATTAAGCTCTCATTCGCCTAACAATGCTTTAAAAAGGAACACTGTATGCATTTTGGAATCAAACCCACAGGACGTCATTTTATTTTTTAACCTGCCTTGGGACAGAAATCATCAACATTCACGAAGTGCCTTCTCCAAGGCTACTAGTTTGGTAATCTCACTTCTGTAAGGAAGCCTGTACACTGTACCAGAGACCAGTCCTAAAGCTGAGAGAGTATCTGCTGAACACCTCAAAGCAGAAGGTGACGTGCTTGCAGTGTAAACAGCTGGAAGCTGGAGATACTCAAGATAGTGAAAAAATAGCACAAGGCACCTCAAAAGGTTATCCTTTGAGCAAGCCTTAGCCACAAAATTTGATAAGATTTATCATTCTTCTTTTTTATAGAAGGCTGCCATGTTTTTCATCACTGGATAATTCCACCCTACCTGGTTTCAAATACAATGTTTCTAAATAATAACTAGTCTTCTTATTCCCAAAGCTTAAAACACAACCCTTAGGTCAAGAATATTAAAGACCATCTCTTTGACGAGTTGGAATATTTCAATCACAAAATCCTAGAATAACTTGGGTTGAAAAAAACATTAAGTCATCAAGTACAACCACTGACCCGGCACTGCCAAGCTCCCCACTAAAGCATGTACACTCCTTACTGCCACATGTACACATCTTTTTAATATCTCCTAGAATGGTGACCCAAATACTCTCCTGTTTCGATCACTGGCCATCCTTACGCTGAAGACTTTTTTTTCTAACATCCAGTATAAACTTCCCCTGACAGAACTTGGCCAATTCCTCTTAGCCATCACTTGGTACTTGGAAGAAGAGGCCATGACCACCTGGCTGCAACCTCCTGCCAGGGACTTGTAGAGAGCAATAAGGTCTTCCTTGAGCCTCCTCTCCTCCAGGCTAAACACCCCCAGCTCCTCAAGGACTTGTGCTTCAGACCCTTCCCAGCTTCACTGCCTTTCTCTGGACTCACTCAGCACCTCAGTGTCTGTGTTGTAGTGAGAGGCCCAGAACCGAGCACAGGATATGAAGTGTGGCCTCACCAGTGCCCAGTACAGGTGATGGTCACTGGCCACACTATTGCTGATCCA
This sequence comes from Pseudopodoces humilis, assembly GCF_049639895.1. NCBI lineage: Eukaryota > Metazoa > Chordata > Aves > Passeriformes > Paridae > Pseudopodoces > Pseudopodoces humilis. Next base: position 14,132,436 of record NC_142210.1, read on the forward strand.
GGTCAGGATGGCACTGGCCTTACTGGCCACCTGGGCACACACTGGCTCATATTTAGCAGGCTGCCAACCAGCACCCCCAGGTCCTTTTCCACTGGGCAGTTTTCCAGACACTTGGTGCCAAGACTTCGAGATGTACCTAAAAACAGCACTGATCCTTAAGAAGTAATGACACCCATGCTTTGAAAATCCACCCTTTTCAGCCATGTCCAGTTGGGCCCCCAGACACAGAGTAACCTGAGTAACAAGAACTGTCCAATACTCCCAAGTCCTACTGCACACATTGCTGTTACAGTTGCTGCTTTCTATTGCAGAGGCTCACCGCACAGAATATATTAATACTTTAAAGCAGAGAGCAGATAGATAATACGATATGTGTTAATGTCTGCAAGTCATTACCTGCCAGGCTTAGAACACTCATCTCTGTAGAAATTTATTGATTGCCCCAGTGTACATCTACCTGTCCAGGACTGCCTACACCCAAAAGAGCACCAGTGAGCTCAGCCACTGCACTGCAGACCCACCAATAACACCCAGGTGGACAACTATAAAAACTTCAAGCTAGGTATACTTGTCAGGGATGGCTTGGCTGGTTTGACAGCATTGTCAAATAGCAGACCTCAGGCAGCCAAACACCTCACTCACAGCACCTGAGATGTAACTGAGTCTGTATATGGAAGAAGATAATCTCAATCATCAGCAAGAACAAAAGCTGTTTGTGTAGTTCATCCTCACCAGCATTTCACACAGCTTCAGTTGACTCAGCTAATACCACATGTGCAAAAGGAACAACCAGCCAGAAAGGCAGGGAGAAGTTTTCCTAGAAGTTAGTTTTAACCACTGCCTCCCAACATGGACCACAGCAAAACAAACAACACTTGACTCCAACAGCTGTGCTTCGCCCTCATTTAGCCCAAAGGCAAACTATCACGAACATCACTAGAGAGCAGGGCAGGAGCTGCCTTCATCAGGAGGGGTCAAAATCCCTGGCCCAGACAGGCCCCATGAGCATCACTGTAGCTCTAAGACATGCCTTCAGCTGTGCCCCATAGATCACAGGATACCCCTTTTCTGGAAGGTTTTCTGGTTTCTTTTGCAGACAGAATGTCACAGCACCTTTAGCTTTAAGCTAAGCACCACTCCTTTAAATTGGTGTAAGGGAGGGGGAATAGCAAAACAGTCTCTTAGCAAGTGCAACTCAAAACAGCCACCCACTCAGAAAACTGCTGGGGAATGGAGCTTGAATCTCAAGAGATTTGTACTGTATGTACACTCCCTTACCCCACACCCATCTCAAATGACGATCACTGTATTCTGTTGCTTTATCTGTTTAATTCAGCTTTTATTTCAGAATTTTAGCCAATTTTACACCACACAAAACTTTCAGGACACACTGAGTTTCCCAGATAGCCAAAACTTTCATTCTCTGATGAATGCACAGCTAAACCCCTTGCTCAGTTCAGCAGTTTCTCTGCAGAGAGCTGGCAGGCCCACCGTGGTTCACAGTGGCTTTCAGGAGCCATGACACCCTGGATTGAAGATACTTCACCAGCATTTCTCAGCCCTGAGGCTGTGGTGAATAACCTCACACAGCAGCTCCAAAGAGGCAGCTGGGAGCAGAGATAATGAAAAGTGTCAGCTCTCACAGGGTTGTCCTTCTGCTCAATCCTGAAAGATAATGTAGCAAAAGACAAGGGAGACAGAATGCAAAAAGGAAGGTTTGAATGCCCCTCTGGTACAACTTCATGCCCTGACTCAGTTTGGTGACTGCTTACAAAAGGTTGACTGCTGGAAACCTCACACCCACACAGAAGCTGCCAAGTGCCAAAAAAAGGATCAAGTTCCTCTCTAAACCCCACAGCGTGGTTTTACATGACAGTGACCTGCAGTTGTACAGAGAAACAAGAACCGCTGGAAAAAACAAGCAGAATCAAGAGTCTCCAGAGATGCCACTTTCTCTTCAGACTTGGGATGACTAGAGCCAACCCTGAGACTGCTCCATGCTCTGGTAGCTAAACCAGCTAAACCAGAGCTGCAGCTGAAAGGACACACCAGACTGTCAGTGCACATTTAAACCAGGTTTTATTCCTCCAGATCAGATACCAAGAGAAGTAAAGTTCCAGCAGGATGGGCCTCTGGGCAGCCTCCCGGCCTTGATGGAAACCCTGCCAGATGCTGCATTTGAAGCTGAAGGTATCTGAACTAATCCTGCAATCAGCTCCAATTCTTGCACAGATTCCCATCAGCTTCCTTTTCCCTAGAAAGGTGGCTGCTAGGATGCAAGCAAAGACAGCTGTCTGCCACCCATTCAGCTGCTGCCAGCACTGTAAAGCTGCTCTGCAAGAACAACTATCCTCTACCTAACTGAGGTTGTTGGTTTGTTTCAAAACCCTTCTCCTTTGCTTTGCAAGCTCCTCACAGGTACTCTCCCCTCTCCTCCCTTGTTTCCTGTGTTTAAGTTCCCCAGGTTTATTAGTCAGCTCTGGGAAACACAAAGTACCAAAGCTGGCCCCAGATCAGTCAAAATTCCACATCCATCTACAAGTCACAAATCAGTAAAGCTGCAGCACTAACAATACATGTCCCCTTTCCTGTCACAGCCTTGTGTTGGCACACTGCCATGAATGCAACTACAGATTTAAAACACTGGCATACAAGGGTAAGAATAAGTCCCTGGCTTCTGAGGCCAGACGGACGGGGAGGCAGAGCTCCCTGCATCATTCTGAAGCAAACTGTTTTATGGCATCTGAGCCCACAGCTCATATGCATTGTAAAGCATGAGGAAGAAGCAGGCTGGAGCCTTTTCTCTTCTCTGAGTGCACTAAATGGACTTACAGGTCAGTAAAGGTATATTTTTTTTTGCTTTGGGAATTTTATCACCTTCAGGTGGATATTGCATACCCACAGCTTCTTAAAGGGACAAAGTAAAAAAAGAACAGTTAAATCAGGACCAAGTTAAATTCACCTGTTACCCAGCCAGAGTTGATGCTGTGGGCAATGCCAGCTGCCTGGAATACCAGGTAACTGAGCACTGAGCTTTTTCCACCTTGCACCAGGGATGTGCAGAATCCAGGCAGGGCTGAGCAGCCCTAGCCAAGGACTCAGTCCTTCCAGCACTCAATTAAGGTCAGGAGAGCCCAGCCTCTTCCCAGCATCAACTTTCTTCAGAAACCTGGCACCAACCAGATGGCCTGAAGGAGAGCACAGCCCTGCAAACGGCAGAGCTCTCTGCCTGCCATGAAAACAGCACCCTGGTGGCTTGGAAAATTCCCAGGCCTTCTCCATGCTGTGCTCCACCACATCACCTGCCAAAGGCTCCAGGAGCTGCTGGTGAATTTAGGACATAAATCCTTCCCATCTCAACAGCCAGCACCCCAGTAATAAACTAACACCAGAGCAGAGGGAGAAGCCATTTCTTTGCACCAGGATACTACAAGTAATGCTTGCTGAATCCAGAACAGATAGATATAATAAGCTTCTTTTGCAGTGCAAAGTCACTGATGTGCAGAGGTGGAGAAGCTTTCCATTCACACCAGGGGAGGCTGCCCTGAGCCAGACCAGCATTACCCCAACCCATGTGCCAAGTCAGTGGCAACAGTCCCTCTGTGAGGAGCATTTCCAGCCAGAGCACGCTCCAGCCTCTTGTCCTGTCTGGATGTAAAGAACCAATGCAACACATACAATGCAGAAAGGAATTAAAACCCCTGCCTTCTCACTGCCAGAAAATGTTGTTGTTTGCATAAACTTCCTTCCTCCCTTTTGCCCCATTACTTCTCATGTCACTCCTGTCAGTGTCCTTATGGAATGTCTGTGTCTCAGTGTTTTCAAATATTTCCTCACTTATGTCCTTTCCCTCTTTGTCATCACTTACTGAACACCGCATACTAAGCCCACAAAGCATTTCCCCTTAGAGCTGACTCTAGCTACCAAGTTCTGGTTCAGCAAAAGGGCTCAGGAAAGGATGAACTAAAATGCACATAGGAACTCAGTTTTACTCCACATGGCTTATTACACCTCTTCTGAAAAGAGAAGTGAAAAAAAGTGACTCACTTACAAATCCACTTTGACTTTCTGTCCTCAAGAGCACCTAATGCAGGGCAGAACTACCAAGAGTACACAAACCAAACCTCTACCAACCCAGGCCAAAGAAAAAATTTCACCATTTTAGTTTGGCTGACAGACCATTGTGGTGGTGACATCGTGGGTTGGTGTGCAATTAAAATAATCATCAGTTGAGCTTCAGGAGCCTGACACAAAAAAATATGGGCAGGTGAATATGGGCTGTGCTAGGCTCTGAGTAGGTTTTCATCTACATATTTCTCCCCAGGAAGAGTAACACTTCTGGCAAGCACAATTCACAGCATGCCTGGGGTTACCAGGTAAATTTCATGAGCACTAAGGCCTAACTGATCCCCTTCACCCAAGACAAGGTTCACAACATCACTGCCCCGTACCCCTTACACAGACAGCTTGATGCTGCACTCTCCTGTTCTCTTTCCAGCCCTGCCAGAAGTCTCTCCCAGCAGCCGTACAGTGTCAAGGCCACACTACACTCAGCGAGCTGTGTGGTATCTTTTCAAGTACTGAGAAAGAAAACAGCAGGAAGGCTCCAATTTCTACCTCTTAAAAAGGAAGTATGAATGAAGTGCCAAGGGACCTTCACGAAGTCCTATACATGTTCTGTGAAAAAGCCAGTGCTGTAAGGTGAACAGAGAGCATCACTGACACATGTTAGCCTCCAGGGAGACAGCAGCTTTCCCAGTGGAAATGTCCAGCAAACATGCCCTTTGCTCCCTGCAATGCAGCCAACCAGCAGCAGAACAGCAGCTGTCATTATCACCTTCTTGGAGAACAGCTGAAGGTCAAGCCAGCAGCAAGTGTCACACTAGAAAATGGACCCAAAGCTTCTCAAGTTTTAAGGCAGTTTCATCAACAGACCAACCTCCTTCCTCAGTCCTTCAGCCTTCAAACCAGCACTACACACAAGCAGCAGTGAAGGAGCAGGATGCCAAAGAGCTGGGGACACTCTGGAAAGGGGAGAAGGAAGCAGGCAGGGGACTTGTTGCTCTGCCTTCTAAATCAGTCCATTCATGTGAACTGGATGACTCTGAGCAAGAAAAAGAAAGCTTATTCCAGCAAAACAGAAGTTTCACACAGCCCCAAGGCATATCCCATTGTTTTTCCAAGTGGAGTTTTTCTTGCAGCAGAAACAGCAGAACTGGCCTTTCCTGCTCCTTGCAGCCATCTCAAACTCCTGCCTGGCATCCTCTGACACTTCCCATGGCCACAGGAAATGAAGGATTAAACAGAGGCCTGTGGTGACCGTAAACACACCGCTCAGATGGGAACAGTACTCAGAATGGGTGATGGATGATGCCACAATGTATTGTAAACAGCAGAAAACCCTCCGCAGATATCCCTCTATCTATCCCCAGGAATCAGTGCAAAAATATGCTGTGTCCCCTCCTATCCCCATCCAAAAATCTGCCAGAAGCCAAGGAAACATCTCTGCAAAAAGCATCAACAGGAGTCTTGGAGTGTCTTTCTGCCAAAGTCTGCTTTTCGAGCAATCTTTTTGCCTCAGTACAACCTCCACAGCAGCTCACAGAAGACAAGTGTTAAGGATTTAGGGATGGGAGGAGGCAGACCTGCTTGCTCAGTTGCCTTTCAGAGCCAAGAGCATGAAATATGCTAATCCTGCCCATCTCTGCCAAGTACTGCAGACCCAAAACCACTGAATGCATAATAAAACTTATACCCAGCTTTAACCAGAAGAAAAATGTGTGCCACAGCCTCAGCTACTGAATTCATGCATGTTGGAAAAACAGATCTCCTATTACCCAGAAGAGCTGAATATGAACCAGTGACCTGTATCTATGTCCCATCACTCTCCACCTCCCCACTGCCCTCAAGCCATCCATCTTGCCTGAATTTCTCAGTGCCCTTAAACAAGGAAGTCACAAAGCAGAAAATCATGATGCTGCAAGGAAAAATCCCAGCTGGAGCCAAAGGGCATGGGGAAGGTGGCTTCACAATGACCCACCTGACCCTCAGCTGCTCTCAAAATTGTTGTCGTGATTATACTAATCCAGTTAAAGGCCAATGCTTCCTTCAGATGAATATAGCTGACAGCCCATCCCTCAAAACCATTCCCCTGAAAAAACCCTAAGCAGAATCTTTCATCATCATACGTCATGCCAGCCATTCACACTTCCTCAATCCTCCTCCACCTCTGACAGACATCAAATTTATCTTGTCCACTGTCATATTGCTGAGCACAGACAGGCACCAAAGGCCTCATTATAAGTGAATAACCTCAGCCTGTTCCATGAGAGCCTGACACATTGCACACCAGAGCTCATCCCCCTCCCCAGTCACTTGGAGGGTCAGTAGCCAGGAGGTTTTTATTGCAGGAGTCTCAGCAAAGGTCATGTTAAGCTGCAGAGATCAGCAGAAAGGTCTGTAGCTGGGAGGAAAAGGAAGACAGATGGTAACAGAAAACTTCTATTCAGTTTATGCTAAGGTAAAAGAGAGCCAGCCAGACTGCCTGCCCCAGAGAACGCCTTGCCAAGACAGAAAATATTCAAGCTCTTCCTGATTCCCCAGGGTCGCAGTCAGAGCTGTATCTTTTATGACCACGTTTGGGATACTGGCCTCTCAGGCAGCAGATTACAACCAGCAGCATTTGAATTTATAGCTCAGGAGCTCCCAAAAGTCAAACCAGGTGCTTAACAAAGAGTAGAAAGCACAGTGTGAGCATTGTTGTGTCTCTCCAAGCACAGGTGCCACAATCACCCTTTGTCAAGGCTGGAGCTCTAGACAGCAGTGGCAGGGTCAATTCTAAGCATCGTCTCTGACATATCACCCTTGCATTTCTTTACGGTACTACTAAAAATAAAATTCAATAGAAACACTTTACCCACTGCAAAATTCCATAGTTCTCCAGAGCTGCACACTGCTGGGGCAGAGTTTACAGTCCCCCCTGCTGCCACCTCTCCTTTTTCTCTTCTCACAGAGGATTCAAACTGGCAGGAAGATGAGGAGCCCCTGGGAGAATGCCCAGACCTGGGGTTTTTTCTGTTGCTGCTAACCACTGATGGCTCTTGGAGACTGCAATGGATGAGGGAGTGAGCCTCAGCCTGAGCAGACAGGTATTCCCTTCACAAAGACGTTGCCTCAGACCTTTGGAAAGGCAACAGCAGACAGGACCACAGGTACATCCTCCAGAGAGGACTATGGTTTGCACCTCCCGTGCAGCTCAGCCTGCCTGCAGCCAGAAACGCCTCTCAAGTCCAAGGGCTCGCTCACAGCAGGCAGCCAAAAGAGGGTGGAGCCCTTCCCAAACACAGCTCCTCGTAATGCATCAGGTCACAGGAGATGAGAGGCAGTTAGAGATCAAGCAGAGCCCAAGACAGTTTCATTTGCTTTATTAAGTAGCTAATCAAAATAATGTTTCTAGGATGTTTTTATCACCAAAAGGCTCACAAATGAGACCTCTAGTAAAAAAGATCTACATACACAAAGCTGAGCGGTCTCCTGAGGCAGGTCAAAAGAGCAAACAGCAAAGGTTGCTTTGTGAAAAGCAAATATGTCACACACTTGGCAGATGAACAGAAATGCAGGCAGAGAAGCACAGGCCACAGATTGCAACTAACACCAAAACCTTCAACAAATAATTTACAAGAGGTTTACTCACCACAGAGGTTAGATCCACTCTATTACTCATGGAAAAATGGGTCTGTAACACCAGGCTGCAGCAGCAAGGTGTAGTTTATGCTACGAGAAGTGTGTTTTGAAGGTATATTTTACACCAGTAAACTCCTGCACACAAAATAAACTGGATCAGCTGAAGCAGTTTTCAATAGCAAAATGCCATCCACATCAGGCCTTCAGCTGATATAAATGCTTTTGGAGATAATAGAGGAAAGCAAACAGAAGCAGCAAGACTTGCTGCAGCACCTAGCTACAGTTATCAGATTTTCACTGCTATCGCTGCACTAAAATCATCCCACTTTTAGAAAAGCTTTTGAGATCACTCCAGAAGAGGAGGATGACACTGTCTCTCAGCAGCCCTGGCTACCTACAGACAGGGAGAATCTGGACACAACACCTCCTCTCCCAAAGCACAGCTGGTGAAGAACAAAGTACTCAAACCAGAACACTGTTCTTCATTGTTAATGAATGACTAAACCGACCTTTACCCCAAACAAAGAAAGGGAATTCTTTTTCCAGAAAGATCAACAGTGATTTCTCTATCAGGAACAATAAATATTTCCCTCAGTACGGCAGGCAATGCATTTCTTTCCTTGGCTGGCATTGACACAGAGCACGAAAAGACCTAATCCAAAGCATAGCTCAGTCTCAACGCTTTCCAAAACAAAAAGAAGTGATGCCATTAAACTAAAAGCGTGACACATGCCTGAGGCTTTGCAGAACATGGCTCAAACCTCATCTACTTTGCACGTTGCTCTGGGACACTACTTTAATCCCATTGCTATCAAGTAACAACAGATCATAGTAACAGGACACTCCTGAAGCTTAATCCACACTATACCATAGGTGCAAATTTCCCATGGACTGGTTAAGTTACACTTTAACACTGTAAATGTACTTTCATACAGCATGTAAATGACCTTTGCTCAGTCCAGTTAGCTCAATTCAAAAAATTAATAAAGGCAAATCAAATCCAGCCTACTTAAATTGTGAATATGAGCATCTACACAGGGATTTAATTCACTTTAATCAACCCACTGGAAAGGTTAATTGGATTCATTTTCTTGAGTAACCAACCATGTGTGGACAGACTCTAAGGATGAGATGTTGACCACGCTAAAATGGCCAACAACAGCTTTGCTTCATAGGAGGAACATTAACCCCTAAAAAGTCAGTTTCAGCTTTTGTTCCAGTAACACTAAGTGAAGCATTAAAGGATGACAGAAGGACAAAAGGAACGCCCATCTGCCTGCACAGAAATAGTTTTCTACTCTCGGACAGCTAAATCATCAAATTCACAATTGCAATTTTGTAAGAATTGAAATTTGAAAAAAAAATTACCATTGGCAAGGGAAACAATTTTAAGGAAGTTTGTTTTCTTTTAGGCAGGAAACCATTGTTCTCCATTACTAGAGAGTAAAACTAAACTAACTTGATTATGACGGAGCTTCTACTGGTTTATACCACAAATCACTGTCAGAAAGAACAACCCATCTCCTACAAAGCTAAAATCAAAGCAGCTCCGGGGCACATTTAATTCAGCTCAAAGGCGCACGTGTGAGGCAGACACTGTGCTAACTGTGCCAGCAGGGAAGCCGAGGCCAGCCCGGCCTCGGTGAATCAGAAGGTGAATCCGGGCTCTGAGTACAGGCCAAGCCAGCGGGACCCCTGAAAGCGAGGGGGGCACGGGGTCTGCGGGGCGAGAGCGGCTGCTTGGCGCTCCCAAGCTCAATGCAGGCCAGTCTCCATAAAAACCGGTAGGAGTAATTGTTTACAACCAGGGCCTCAAGATCACCAGTAGCCCTCCAATCGCCAAATCTCTGTATATTCACAGTTCCGCTCCCATTTTTCCAACGGCCCGAGCGGAGCCTGCGAACCCGGCCGAGCCGTAACTGCGAGAGACGGACAGACAGACAGACAGAGAGACATCACTCCTCGTCCATCTCCCGCAGGGTGTCCCGGCTGCCTCATCCCCCGCGGGAGCGCAGCCCCGGCCGGCGCCCCCAGCCCGGCTGCCCGGGCGCGGCGGGGGGAGCGCGGCGGAGGCGCTGGCGGCCTCGGCCCCGGCGCAGACAAAGGGCTGCGCCCTCCCCCAGCGCCGCTCCTCGTCTTCTCCCGGGGAGAAGCGGCGCTGCCAGCCCGGCCCCCGCCGCTCGCCCGGGGAGGGAAGCCGGGAGCGGGGCCAGCAGAGCGGCCACGGTTCTCCGTCCAAGGACTGCGGTTCTCTGCCCATCGACTGCCGCTGCTTCGCCGCCGGCCTCCCCCTCTCGTCCCCTCCCGCCACCCGCCGGACACCCCGCAGCGGCGCCGGGACAGCCCCGCCAGCGCCGAGAGCCCCGGTGCCAGGGCCGGAGCACGGAGCGCCCCGTCCCCTCCCGCTGACCCGGCTCCCCGCCAGCGCCGCGAACCGCCGCGGCGCCTGGAAATTGTAAAATGATAACGTTTAAAAAAAAAACCACCCCAAGCCAACTGTTTCTCCCCTGCCTCGCTCCCATTTGCCCCACACCGCCCCGTCCCGTCCAGCGCCCCCTCCTCCCCGCGCCGGGGTGAGCCGCACCTTCCTTGACTCTGGGCAGCTTGGAGTGGTCGATGCCGATGCCGGCCATGGCCGGGCCCGCGCCCCGCTGAGGGCAGCCCGGCTGAGGGCAGCGCGGCGGTGCCGCCCGGGCCCCGCACCACAAAGTTGGGAGCGGATGGAGCCGGCGCGGCCCGGCCGTACGGCGCGGGAGAGCGGACAGAAAGCGGCGGGCGGGGCGGAGCGGGGCCGCCTCGCCGCCCCTCGCCCCCCTTCCGGGAGGCGGACGGGGGCGTCCCGGGCTGCTTCCCCCTCCCCTTCCCTGGCGGGGCTCGGGTACCAGCTCAGCGGGACGGGCAGCTTCCGAGGACAGTTATTTATAAATCTTGGGGATTTTTTTTCTTTTTTAAATTATTGTTTTATTATTTGGCGGGGAGCAGGGGAGTTGTGTTGTGGCTGCTTTGAGGCCGCGGCGGGAGATCCTCGGCCACCGCCGGGGCGGCTGTCGGACCGCTCGGACAGCTCCGCTCCCCCGGCGCTCTCGTCTACCGGCTCCGGCTGCCTCTGTCCCTTCATCCCCAAACCATCCCATCCCTGTGCTCGCTCTGGGAAAAGCGGACGTGTCCCGGTGGAGCCGCAGAGCCACTGCCCAGCGGTGTCACGGCCGCCGCACCTTGTCCCTCGGGGCGGGGCAGTGACACTGTCGGGACGGACACCTCTCGAGGAGGGCAGCGAAGGCGAGAGATTTTGGAGCGCTGTGAGAGGCTCAGCACTGCTCTGCCACACGCGGGTTGGTGCCGGCTCTTGATGGAGACGGGAGGACTCACAGCTGATGCCCACCTTGGTTTGCTGGCAGCAAAGAGAGCGAGATGATGTTCCGTGGGCAAAGGGGAGAAGCGGAAGAGAATTTGGGGTTTAGGGACGTCTGAGCTTCTCTGGGCTGTGCTCAGCACAACCAGTCACTCATGTCAGCTGTTACGTTTGATCATAAATGCGTGACGCTGAGGACTATGCAAGCAGACGTTAATATTGCCACTTTCAAAATGAGTTGCTCCCAGAGTCTATTCCAATTGTCCATGACCTCCATGCCACTGGTGAGCAGGGGGGTGCAGAGGCTGAGCCTGTTTACTGCTCCCCCTCTCCAAAAGGCTCTGGGAAGGTCTGCACGGTGGGGGACTGGGATGCGAGCTGAGAGGGACACAGAGTAGGATGTCAGATGTCAGAAGAAAACATCAAAGGGAATAAATATTTCCATTTTATTAAAAAGCAAAAAACATTAAAGATAATGACCAAAAAAATTTATTTCCAGAAGGTTAGTTTTGTGCTATTCCTGAATTTTTTAGTCCTGTTTACTGAAACTCAGGAACTGTCTGTCCTGAATTCTGCCCCTTTCAAACAATACTTTACCTGCTCCAATGTGGGAATGCATAGATTGCCTTGAATCTGACTGCCTTCAGCTTCTCTTCAACTTCTTAGCCTCCTGCATTGAAAAAGCCATGGAATTGTGTGTATTTGTGGTCCCTTCTCACATTGCACACACCTAGCACACCTCTCCTGTGTGCTGGCACACTCTGAGAGCTGATGGGCCTCCTGCCTAGAGGGATGTAGTACCCACTTAGAAAGAGGAGAGCGGTGCACAGCTGAGCCCCGCTCCACAGGTCCTCCATATGATCACACAGATGGCAATTAGTCACAGGGTCTTGCCTCTCCAAGGGGCAGCTCACACAGATTATCTCCTGTCACAGTCCCAGCTCTGCCCAGCTCCTCCTTCTAATCCCTCTGCCATCCACACAAGCAGTACAACTGGACTTCTTGCAAATAATCCCCATTGTTTCAGCCAGCTCTGAGTTAATGACAGGTCTAAAATCCAATTCTAGTTTCTCTTAAATTAAAGTTTTTCTGAACTCAGTGTATTCCTCTGGACATCCTTCACCATTTTCATAATCAAGATTTTTGATAACTTAATAAGATTTTTTAGTAGACAAAAGTGAGAACAAAAAAAGGAGGCCAAGCAACCAGGACTATAGAGAAGTGGTAATGAATGTACTGATTTGACACAGGTCACAGCGTTCCAAGCCCAGAGTATGGTTTTCTCCTGTCCTTCTCCCATTATGAAGTATTCAAGTCAGAGCAGCAGAAGCTGAAATCCTGGAGCATTCACATTTACACAGCAGCTTTAATGCAATAGAGCTGCTTTATGACCCTACAGTTATGAACAAAGCTTTAAAGCTGTCCATCCCAATGGTCTTGCACTTTACTCCACAAATTCAGCTCTTTGCTCTAGTCTTCAGTAATGAATTTATGTTGTATAAAGTTGTCTGTCTAGGGCCAAAACCAGCAACATAAATTAGTCATAAATCTGCACTGCATTCAAGAAGTTCCATGTTGGGCTGGTGTGGCTTTGGCTGCTGTTATGAGTGAACCATCTCCCTGGATGTGTTAACTTCACTCAAGTGAAGTCTGTACCCAGTGCTCAAAGTCACAGCAGAGAAGTTCCTGATTTCAGGTTTGTAATACACAAATTATGGGCTCCTCATTCTTCCTGTAGCTATATTTATTTATCTTGCAAGGTCTGCTGAAGCTCAATGATAGCCAGTGGATGGTGAACTCTGCTAGGACCTAAGGAAACTACAGGAACACAAAGTAAGTGAGACTTTGCTCTTACTGCTGGGAATGAAGGGAACATCTCCAGTTGTCAGAGCACAGAAAGGCTGGAGCAGGCTCCTGGGAAGGGTAATGCAGGCAAAACCCTGTCAACACTGTCAACCCATTCCCTAAGGCAGTGTATTACACACCAAAATATTTTCTTTGCCCTCTTTACATCAGATTTCTCTCTCATTTTAACTTGATTTTTCAGAGATTATTCAGATAAAGTCTCTGAAATTGGAAGATGGTATGAATCACTTGATCATAGAAGATCCACAAATGACCATAGCAGGGCTGAGGATGAGAAGGAATTAAACAGGAACCAGGGAATGAGTTACTGATGTAATGCCAGCACTGCAGCAGCATCACATCTTAGGCTCCCCAAAGGACTTCTCAGTGTGGTCATCTCAAATCACCCTCCCAACTCTCACTTGTGTCTACAAGCTGCAGCTTCTAGGCAAAAAGCATGAAAGGTGTTTGTTCTGAGAGACTGTCATCAGCTTTTCCTGTGGAAATTGTACAGCACCTAGCTTGACAAGTAGCATGTGTTGTAGTGGGTAGGTGAATCCCAGTGAAGCTGGGAAAAGTAACCACTTCCTTTTATTGAAGATAACAAGACAATGACACTCCAATCTTTTATAAAAGCTGGTACTTATTCTCGCAGGACCTTCTGTCAGAAGAAAAGTCCATATTGTTTCCCATGCAAAAAAGCAGAATTATATCTGACTTTAACTCTTCCCTCATGGACTAATTTCATTCTGAAGAGATTTTGAAGGACACTAGTCCAAACCCCTGCTCAAAGCAGGACTGGCTTAAAAATCTGATGAGGTTGCTCAGTGCCTTCCCCAGGTGAGGTTTGAAAACCTGCAAGGCTGAAGATCACACCGTCTCCCACTGTGATTTTTCTCCTTGTGTCTTGGTGGACTTCTCCTGGCTGCAGCCTGCAAGTCTGGACCCTTGTCCTTGCGCTTTGTGCCCAGTTTGGCTCTGCTTTCCAGCTGCCCCTCTCCATGGCAGAGCACATACACCAGGCACATCTGTGAGGGGTGTGCTCCACCAGGCAGCTGGGGCAGGGGCTTGGACATGGCACTGCAGCTGGACTGTGCCACCACACTGGTATTAAACACCAGGGAGCTCCAGCCCTGGGCACTTTGCTTACCTGCATCCAGGCATCTGATCTGCCCCTGAACACTGGAGAAAAGCCAGATTGCTTATGCTGGTACACCACATAACACTTTCCCAGCTTTCACAGCACCAAAAACACTCCTGAGATGATGTACAAAGGAGAGGCTGGGATACTTTAAAAGAGAAAAAAAGCAACGAAATCTGGACTGGCCCTCAGAAAAGCCACAGTGAGCTTTGATGAGCAGGAGCTGCCAGACAGAGCATTGGGACTAGGAGCTAGGATTGCTTTATGCTGCTAAGATCTTTCTCCAGGCAGGGAGAGACTGTTTTGTGCTTGCTTCTTAAATAAGCTGGGCACCTCTCCAAGTCTCCTGCTGTCATTTTAGGTCAACAGGATAACAACAACTGTGAAATAAATTAAGTCTCATCAAGATGTTCACTTTCCACAGAACAGTCTTTGTTAAAGTCTCCTTAATGATGGCAAAGCTCTCTTCCAACTGATGAGGCTGCTGTCTGAATACACAGAGGATAATAATCCTACAGGCAAGAACTTGTGCATCCATTGATGCCTAATGCAAAGGGATGGGAAAAAATGGTTCTAGGTCTCTCATGCTATCAGGTGCTGCACAAGCCCATGTCCAAAACTAGCATGTCAGTGGTGACTGACGCCAGGGAACTGACCTTTCTGGGGACATGGGCTCTGTTTTTTTTCCAAAGCCAAATTCCTGTATAAAACTTTAAAACCCAGTGCAGGACTCCATTCAATCTGCAGGAAGCCTGAAGGATGTGAGTGCATTGTTTTCCCCTGTGATAAATAAAAAGCAACGTTTGGGGGCTCAAACAGGAGCTGCCCCCAGCCTGAGGCAAGGATGCTGCAGGGCCACCCAGGGAGGGAGGCAGGTGATGTAGTGATGCAGGGGAAAAAACAGACAGGGAAAAAAAATAACACTTCAGACATCAACCTTCTTGCATTTCTAAGCTAAGACACTTCAAGAGAGGTTTGAAGTCCTGTGCCAGAAATGGTGTATGAGAGGAAGTGAACATTACAGCGTTGGCAAAGAGCACCAAGAAGCAGGTGTGTAATTTCCATAGGTAGCGGAATGGTGCCTGTGGGAATTCAGGCTCCCTGAAGAACAAGAAGAGCAGAAGCCTGCAAGGATTAAGGTATTATAAAGCTCACCAGGGGCAACGAATGGGGTGATTGCAAAGAATGAGCAAAGAGAAAACATGATTTGTGCTTACATGTAACATAATGAGAAGCAGTAGAAAAATCATGAGCCATGCCACAACAGAACAAGGGGGTTTTTTGACTGTCAAGTTGGAGAGTAAACATGTGCAATCTGAAGTGAGGTATGCCTTCCAAAAACCTCAGAAGAAAGTATTATTGAAAGTGTTACATAGTAGATGAGGGAAGAAGAAAGTAGCTAAATGTGTCATTCCTTACTCTTGTGTCACAAGAACAGAATACCCACGAGAATAGTCAGTTACTCACTTAGCACACTTCAGGGAGCTGCCTCCATGCCCATGCAATCCAGGCATAAGAAGCATTAAAAATGTGGCAGGTAGTGATGAACCACCTTGGTCATTCTCAGATATTCACAGCAACTACCACCTGGATGAAACCTCAACACACTGATGTTGTAAGAGAGAATTTGGTGGGGGTTGAAGTAAGTGCAGTTCTTGCCTAGCAGTGACTTTTCTATATTCCACTCAGAAAAATTTCTTGGTCTACCTAAAAAAAGAATCACCTAATATGATTGCACCTGCCTCTTTAATACTCTTCTGGATTAAAAAATATTTTTTAAAAAAAAATTAGAATTCCTGTGTTATTACTTGTGCCAGCTTTGCTTCCCAAGCTGCAGGGTGGTAAGGCATGAATATGTCCTACAGCCTCAGTTGGAGCCCTCATTTCAAATCACTTTGTATGTGCAAGTCTACAGCCATAACATATTGTTGTTCATACAACAAAACACCCTTTTGCATGTGCAGAACTCTCACAGAGTCTCAGTAGATCAAGGTGCAAATGAAAAGCTAAGTAAGAAGACAGGCTGTCCAAAGGGCAAAGTTTATGGTTATCTGCACAAGTTTCACCAAAACACTACAGCTCTGTGTATGCTCCAAGCCCTGCCTTGGGTGACTTGTAGTGACAGTTTTCCAAAAAAATGGGCAATATTTCTCAATAAACCAAAACACCAGATGGTAACTTAGAGCAGGAAGAGAGGGAAAGGGGAATGGCAGTGAAAGCTGGCACTGTTAGCAGACAGAGATAACCTCTACAACCTTAAAAGTGCCCTTACTGGTATTTTTAGCAGGAAATTACCCAGCCTTGTCTTTACACAAAGTAACACATACACAAGCTACATTCGTCATCCAGGATGAACTCGGGGCTTGGAGAAGGCAAGGGAGAAGAGAGAGAGGTCAAGCTGAGGGTAAATCTGGTGGTTTAACCAGGTCATTCCAGATCATGCCTCTTCAGGACACTGTCCTGGCATGGAGGTCAGATTAGTCCTACACAGGCACACCAACATTTACCATTCAGGAGCATCACTGGAAGCATCTTTGAGACCAGCAGGTCATGGCACATTTCAAAGCAGAAGAGGTTTCCATATTGCCTTTCTCTCCTCACCAGGGACCTCAGCCAAGTCACCCCAGTCAGTAGGGAGGCTGTCTGGAGGAGGTGTTTCAGTTCAGGATTAAGAGGCAGAAGTGAGAACTAGGGCATGACTGCCTCTGCTCCCTGTTTTCTCCATAGGCTGCCTCCTCCCACATCCAACACCTTTAGATTCCTGATTTACTCTTTCAGCCCCTCACTCCAGGGCAACAGTTTGGAGCTGGCTTGCTCTCTGAGAAGTTGAATGGTTTCCTGGCAAACCCTGGACTGGAAGTGAAAGCCAGGCAGGCAGCACATCTTCAATCCTTACCTCCACAGCCTTAACCTCAAGGAACTGGTTCTCTTTAGTACACTGCCCATCGGGTGTGAGCTGGTGGCGCTTCCCTCTGTGTGTGATCCTTGGCTGCCTGCAGTGAGGTGGCAGCTGAGCTGCTCTACACGCTGCCTTGGACCTTTCCCTTTTCTTTCTCTGAGCAAGGATACAGTTGAACCACAGCATCTAATTTTATATCAGTAACAGGCCAAGCAACAGCTGAGCCCCAAAGACAAGCACATAGAAGTGGGAACAAATTGCGTGAGTCAGACTAAAAGCTTCATAAATATTGACTGGTTTTAACAGTCCCCTAAGGAACAGAGAATCTCATTTATAACTACATCTCCCTCCCCATTATGCACTCCCTCCTTCTTAGGAAGTTGCAAGGGGAGTTAGTCTCCTGGCTTATGAGTACAACATTTTAATTCTTCTCTGCAGTCAGGTTGCTCTGGCTGGGACTTTGCACCACACAGCAGTGGGATATCTGAGCACTTTCCAGTCATGCTTTAAATAACATTCTGGAGTGGCCTTTGTTCTCTCAAGTTGGCTCCAGCATAGAAGTGACTTGGTTAGAGGAGAAATCTGACATTAAAAGTGTAAGAGATGAAGGCTGTAGAGCACAGGGTGCATTTCAGTACCTTCTCCTCTGATTCCTACCAGATATAGCATGGTTGGAGACCCAGAGGAGCAGACATGCAGTAGGAGGCGGTGGCACCGTTCACATGTGTTTTCTTAAGCACCTTAAGGCACTTCCCTAACAGGTCCTCCCTCAGCAGGTTGTTAGCTTTGAGATGAAACAAGCTATGCTTATGTGGGGTTCATAAGACCATGCAGCAGGACAGAGACCCATCCTGAGAGGGGCAAGCAGGGCAGGATCAGAGACTGCAGCCAGGTTCAGTCAAGAGCCCCAGCGTTCAGGGAAGCCCATGATGATGAGGCAGATCCCAGGTCAAGATGGAAACCAATACACTGGTCAGCATCAGGCCTGATGACAGCAGGCAGAGACAAACAAAGCTCAGTGAGCACCAGACAGGTCCACAGAGATGGGACATATCCACAGTCCAGCAGGGAAGTCCACTTGCGGGTCTGGGTCCAGATCAATAGGAACCATGGGCAGGCAAAGATATAGCTGAACTCCAGACCAGAATTCCTCCAGCATAGCTCTGGGAAAAACAGGAGATCAGACTGAGATTAAATGGGTCTCCTGAGATGATAGGCAGAGAGGGCACTGAGGCCCCACCTGAAGATGCTCAGGACCATTGACACCCTCCAGGCACTGACACTCTTGTTCATCTCTCTCACACTGAGAGCTGGTGCAGCTGGATTTGGTGGCCCTGCTTGAACCAAGTCCTCTCTATTCCTGCCCTCTGGGCTGTTGACCCTTGCCATTTTTCCAGTCTGGACACATTGGGTTACCTGAATTCCACATAGCATGGTGAAAAGAGAAACTTCAACATGAAGGGACAGATTGGGACCATGGGAGGTAGAGATGGAGCTCACATTTTCATGTTCTCGTTATCCTTGAACTCCAGACACAAATGGATGCTTATCAATGACATTATCAGTTATCAGACATTATCAATGAGTGAAGTAATAGAAAGAATGTGGAGACTGCATTGTTTTCCTACAGAGAATAAAATACATAAGAAAAATAAAATGTAATATTATTTCCAGCACCTGGACTAATGGGGTAAAAGCAAAGGAATTTTCCAAGTGGGAGCCTTAGAGAAGCCCAACAGTGCAAATCAATTACCTCCTAACTTCAAAAAATAAAAAAATTCCACTAGTGCCTGGCAGCAACTGCCAGGCTTCTCTCCACCAACCCATCCCCTGAAAGCATCCACTCCTCACAGCATCTAGTCATCTTACTTCTCATATGTAAATCTGGCATGGCAGTTCCCCATCTTCACCAGAGGCATCACTTGAAAGGTCTGGCACACTCTCTACTCGCTCTATGAGTTGCTTTGGGGGCTGAACCGTTGCAATGATCCAGAACTGAAGTTTCTCTGCAGTGAAAGAGGAAATCCTAGGAATAGCTCAACATCCTGAAAGAGCCTGCCAATAGCCCATGAGATCTTGTATCCAAAGGTGGGGAAAAACAGTCAGATATCTGTGGATTTTGCATCAACTTAGATGAGATGGAGAAACTCACCTTCTCTATCCAGGCAAAGTCGATTTCAGAGAAGTCTCAAGACAGATTGAGATTTAGCCATTTAGCACTAAATTGAAATAGACTTAACCTTCCCTTAGGGATATAGTTTTGAGTAAAAGCTGCTATTTTCCAGATTGGACTCCTGTGCGAAGTGGTGCTCATTCAGCTATGGCCTCTGCTTCATGGGGGCTGCTAACCTCTGACCAGCTTGAAACTGGTACCTTGGGGAGATGGAGGTGGCTGGAAAAGTGTTCCAGTAGGACATAGGTGTCCCTCAGTCCAAACAAAACTTTGTGAAGAGGGTGGGTGAGTAGTTCAGATAGCTGTTCATTAGTTCACAAGTCTGAGGGAAACTACAGGTTTGGTTAATTGGTACATATTATACCTCCAGGGAAAATTTTGGAATATTTTCTCAGTAGAGAACCCTTTGTTAATGAAAGCATCACATTCATTTTTATAGGCATATCCCACAAAAATCTGAGCCTCTTCCCTTCCATTTTGTTGATAATATATCAAATAATAAAATATTACAAGGGTTATTAAAAGGCTTGCCATTCAATACCTATTGAAGGTACAGAACAAGTTGTAGGGAGAGCTGGGGACCTGAAGCCAAAAGCCCAAACATGGAAATTATACTTTTAGTTGAGATGAAGTGCAGGTACCATCAGATGAAGCTATCTTGGGTAATCTGGCATGACGTGGTGTCAAAAAAGCACACACAGTGAGTTACTAGGAGTGTATGTACAAATCAGAACTTTCCCTGATCCTCTCCCCCATCCCACCATGGGGGGAGTGAGCTGGCAGCTGTGTGGCGCTTAGCTCCTGGCTGGCCTTAAACCACGACAAGTACAGATGATTCAGTTCTGCAGGAAGAGGAGAAGTGAAGAACAAAGCCTAGAACTGTTACTATTACAATATTTTTCTTGATAAGGTTGTTGTGGAAAAATAGTTACAGGTCCCTGATCAATAGTGATGGATAGGCAACAAATGGAAGGCAAACCAAAATGTAGTCATGGCCTGAGAAGACATGGAATATATGCAATGTGTCGCTGTACTTTGCTCTAAAATTATAAAACAAGGCTGTGTAGCCAGAACCAGCATCTGACCTTCCACTTCTTTTTTTTTCCCAAGAAAAAAACTAAAGACTCTTGCCCATCCTTGACGTATTCCATACCTACTGCCAAATCTGCACTCCCCCACTCAGACATAATCCCAAAATAGGATGTGATGCCTTTCCCGTTGACAAAGCCATAAGTCACAGTGAGCAAGACACACTCAACGTTCTCCAATCAGTTAAATGAAAAGAGCTCTCCCCCTCTGTTTCCCATCACTTCAGCAGTCATTATATCTCACATTAATTAATATAGGCACTAGGAAGTGAGATGATAAATTACAAAACCCCATTAACCTGATTCTGTCCAAACTGGTAAAATATGGCAGCTTGTACATTAGACAAACCTTCCTTGCTAACGTGGGAGTCCTCATGCCTGAACTCTGTTAAAGCAGCAGCCCTGAGAAAGTATTTTTAATGTGTGTATGTATGGAACGTATATCAACGTGCGAGAACAGTGCACGCCTGTGGGAACATCAGAATTCATTAGATCAGTCTGATATGAGATATATTGAACAGGTTCCATCTGACATATGTTACTGGGTTGTTCTGTCCACTCCCAGCGGAGTGAATCATATTGACAGGTTGAATTATATCTCAAGAGATATTTTTCTCCCCTCCTCCAAAGGCCATTTGCAATCACGGCACATCCACTGCCTCTTAAAAGTGAGCTCATCTGGTGCTGGTTGCATTGAAGTCCTCCACCGTGCCTGAAGGAAGGATGCTTTTGGGCGCTGGGAAAGTGGAGAAGATGTGGTCTGCCCAGCTGTGTCTGGCAGTGCTAACCATCCTGACCATGGCTCTGTGTGTCCCATCTACACATGGAGACCCTTTTTTACTCCAAGGTAAGCAGGAATACAGGCTACATGATACAGGTAGGTGGTTACCTTTTTGTTTGTTGCTTGCCATGGCCAATGCAAGACTCACTTTTCTGGGAAAGAAAACAAAATGAACCCCAAGCTGTACTGAACAATCTGTTAACATGGGTGCTAATGAGAGGCTTTTTTGTATTATCATGAGCTAAAGCTGTCCTTCTGCTCTGCAGCTGGCTGTATGACACCTTCTGATAATCAGTGAAAAGATCAGATCTGTTGAAATCTGGTAAGGGTAGATCTTGCTCTCACATTAAAAAAATAAAATAAAAATAAAATATCAGAGAGTAGCAATTCCAGTATGTACCATATGAGATTTGACAGCTCATAAATGTCAGTAGTACAGCAATGCTGAACTTTTTTTTCTTCACAGAACTTCTTTTTATATGTACTTCTCCAGTAATTTAAATTAATCTTAACTTGAATTTATACTGCAAGGAAATGTCAATCATTAGTGCTCTTTCTCAAAGAGGCTTGGCAGTGGAAGAAAAGAAAGAGCCGCTAAATATAGGCTTGAAAATAACATTTCTTTTCAAATGATTTTTCCTCTTACACCACCTATTTATTTTTGTAATTACAACCAAAACATTCCCCAGGCCACTCTATCTAAATCCTGCTTCTGTTTAGCTTTTACTGGAGTGTTTATAGCACTGGTTTTGGACTTTTTTTTTCCTGTAGCAAATCCCCCAAAAAACTATAAGTAACTATTTTAAAATTGTAACTGTCCTTCATACTTAGGACTTAGGTTTATGGCACTCCATGCTAACTGCAGGTTGCTCTGCTCGCTCCCCTGGCTTTATTTCCAGAGATCACAATCGGGACCAGCAGCTTCAGCCGCAGCGTGAGGCAGGGTTGAGTCTGGCCAAACACTTAAAACATCCCTTTGGCCAGTGTCCCTCAGCTTCTGCAGATTTATGTGACGTTGGCTAATGGAGCTGATTCCCTCATACTCTTGAGCATCCTTCAGGCTCATCTGGTGCAACATTTCATTTCATGTGTACCTAGAATAATTGCATTCATCCCCTCAGAGAGCTGATAGACATATGAGACTGCATTGAGCAGAAGTCCTAAAGATCCTGGAAGAAGAGGAAAAAAGCCTTTCTGTAGAATCTTAGTATTTTCCATGGAATTCTGTAGGCATCTCCTAGGGCTCTGTAGGGTCTGGGTGTAGGGTAGGGCTGTTCAGACCAAAGATTTTTTGAATGGCCACTCTCCCTATAAAGATAGATCTCCTGATCTATCATTCTCAAAAATTAGTGCAACATTCTAGTGTCAGATGACTCTGGAAATCTGTTGAGCAGGGCTGGGAGGGTCTCAGAACCTTCAAGGCACTGAGATGCCCCATCCCCTGTGTCTGTTGGTTTCTGCTGAACTCTTGACCTTCACAACCATTCATTTGAGGGCATAGCCACAACCACTAAAGTAAAACCACTGAAAAAGTTACCTAAAGGGGCCTCTTAGAGAGCTCCAAATTGCTTTATGACAGCATTCTGGGGAGGTTTTTCCTGGAAAAATTCTGCATGGTCTTGCTTTAAGTTCCTCCACACTTGAACTCTGTTCAGGAGGAATCCTTCAATACCGCTGGTAATCAGACAGAGAAGCCCCAAGGCTGAGTCAAGCTCAAGGAAGGGCTCTGGGGCTGCAGGGCTTTTCAGTCCAGTGAGAAGGGACTTCCCACCTCTGTCAGCCCTGGGAAGGTGCAGGGAGTGAGCGGGGGAACTCCTGCAGTTTTGAGAAGAGAGGATGTTGTGGGTGCCTGTCTGGCTTTGCAGAGGCGCCCACTCCTCCCACCTTGCAGAAGAGCTCGGGACTGTGTAAATCAAGGTGATGTCTCCAGCTTCTGCAGGCAGTCATGCTGATGATGCTGCAGTGGGACTGGCCAGCAGCCCAGGGCTGGCAGGGAGGGCTCCCCATCCCACACCCTTCCACTGCGCAGCCCTCACTGCCTGGACGTTTTATTCTGTGCTCACACACCTTCCTTTTCCACCCTGATGAGTGCTGACAGGAGACATTTTCATTCCACTTCTTAGCTTTCTTAATTTGATTAAGAGATTAATTGCATCAATTGATTAATTGATTCTTAATTTGATGAGATTGAGAAAGATATGTTTTATGTGCTGCAGAGAACCGAGTGCTGCCAGAGAGAGAAGACACAAATCACGAGGACACATTGCTGACTCTGCTTCTTAATAAGAAATTCGCATGGCGGAGGCCAGAAAATATTGGTAAGTGAAGAGGAGAGCTCTGCTTCTTGAGTCTGTGTTTGCATGAATGCAAGGAACCTGCTTCTCAGGTTCTTCAGAAATACCAACTGCTCAGCAAGTGGAAGCAGCACCGGGTATGGGGCCTACTTGTGATTAATGTCAGATGCTCTCCATCATGGGACTCTGGGACGTGCTTTTGCAAAGTAAAGCCACCAAAAACCACGTACCCTAGAGCCCCAGCCACTCAAGATTTTTCTGGGAACATAAGTAAAAACAAGAAAATTTTCTGCTGAGTCCCTGTGGCCCTACTGTCCCTTAGATGTTGTGTGCATTGCCCAGGGCATGGACCAGCTTTGGGAGCCACCTCTCTGCCCACACCCCAAACAGCCCTGTGTGCTTTTGAGAGACAGCAGCATCATGTTATCCTTGGGGGCAGGGGGATTTCGCCAAGATTTTCCAGTGAGATCCCTTGGGGTCAGGTGTAGTTCAGGACAAGGGCAGGGGGAGCTCCTGGCCTGGGCCTAAGCCTCTGCTACAGCTGGAAGAGATTGAGACAACTGGCTTTTCCCACCCAGCCACCAAAGATGGGCCAGGGAGAGGCTCTTCCTGGTCTGTGCTCTGTGAACAGACATCAAATTTAAAAGCCACCCACCTGTGGCTAAACTCAGACCTGCTGAAGAGAAGCTTGGGCTTTCCCTGATGAGGCACAGCGATCACAAGCACCAAATGGATTAGAGAGGTCAGCTATTCCCATGGCCACTGCAGCCAGGGGAGGGTTTGGGCTGGACGTGGTGGTCTCGGAGCAGGAAGCTGCCCTTCCCTGTGAAAACAGCTGAGAGGGGTCCCAGCAAAAATGTTGTTATGAAAATCCATTTATCAAACTCACTCAGTGCTCTTCCCCAGACCCTTGTTAATGCAGCAAGGCAGTGGTTAAACGAGCCTGGGACAAATAAATAAACATAAATAAATCGAGCCCTTATACTAACAAAGGCATTCTTCTTGCAAAGGGGATGCATTCAAGAAATAACATTTTTATGATAAGTTTATGGATTATTTCACTTATTACTCCTAGAGGAAAGGCTGCATTTTATGCCAGACAATTGAATATAATGAATCTCTGAGCAGAGCACAGACAGAGGATTTACAGCAGGCGGTTTCTCAGGGCTTCCTCCATAAATTAACTTCCTTCTCCCTGTCTGAGATAATCTGTTCCAAATTTCAGCCGCTGTTCATTTTCTATTCATAGCACTCATTGGCCAAACTTACAGTTTGCAAAAAATCAAGCCAAAACAGGCACTTGAAACTCGGAAAGAGGTAAAAATGTTAATGTTAATGTTAATAATAATAATAATAATAATAATAATAATAATACTTAAGTGACACTTTTGACTTACAGATATGGCAGGGTCTGTCTGTCTCTACCTTATGGGTATGTCAAGACATACTTAGCAGAAATCTGCCTGAGGTCATTGCTGATAGTGCCAGGAACAGAGCCCACACCCTCTGATTCCATCCCCACCCCCATCCCCGTCTCATCTCTCAAATCGAATCCTGATGTAATGGATTTGCTTAGGAACTGCTGCTTTTACTGTTGGATGAATATCAGAAAACATTCAGGATTTTTCAACAAAAGTGTTTCTTTCTTGAAGGAGAAACCAAGAAGGCAGTCAGCTGTTTCTTGGCACCCCCCTGCTCAGTTTCAAATGTTAAAATAAACCAAAAAATATCCCAGGTCTGGCAATGTGTCTGTGTGCTGAAGTCTTATCTGAAATCTGAAATCAAGGGGAATTATGTCTTAAATCCTCCTGAATATCCAGACCAATGCCTGCTGCCATGTTAGGAATAAAGAGGCATCTCCAGGCCTGTTTTTTTTGTTGTTGTTTGCTTGTGGGGCCCAGCAAAAACATTCTTTTAGCTCTTTCCTGGTTCTTCTGCTTATTTTAGTGCATTTTTTCCCAGTCTAGCACTTAAAACCAGTTGATCACTTTGCACTCTCCTCCCAGGAGAACTACTGTAGCCAGTCACTCGGCTTTGACTGTGCCCATCTCTCTTATTAAAAAATTAACTGATTTTGACATCAGTTTGGGTCTGGAATAAGGTACCTCAGTCCTCAAGAGAAGTGAGACTGAAATTCCCCACCCCTGCAGCTTTCCCCTTTGCTATTCCAGGCTCTTCTGAGTTCAGCTGGATGTTTCAGATGCTGTTCTTAGACACCTAACTCTCCCCTCTTTCTGCATGGGCAGTTCATTCATGCGCCTGCATAGTTTTTTTGACAGTAGTAGAGTACTGACTAGCCTTGAGATCTCTAAGTCTGATCTATGAGGCTGGGCCCCAATTCCTCATGCTCCCCTAACATTTACAAGAGTGGAACATGTGCACTTACTGCTATATGACTTTTCCTGTTGCTCCTCTCTGCCAGCCTGGATCTTTGCTGGTTTATAAATCAATAGGTTATGCTAGGCTAAATTAGTGTCTTCTGACTTCCGCCTGCATGGGTGATGTGAGGATAAACAAGTCTTAAAGGAAGCAATGGGATTTCATATAAAAGCCAGTGACAGAAAAGCCAGCATTAAAGGTTTGCAGTTAGCAGGATAAAAATTAAAAAGCAACAAAGAGTTTCACCTGAATTGGTATCACACAGTATGTGACCTCATAGGGATAATTCCCCTACGGCCTGGTGAGCAGTAAAGAAGCCTCCCTCATAATGGAGAATTAGGATAAGATCCCATAGGGTTCAGCAGAGAAAACCGGCTTTTCTGTCTGTTTCTGCTGTCATTCATTTGAAGATCACTAGCAGGAGTTAAATGATAACTAGGTCTTAGCTTTGCTGTAACTTGTCTTTGCCCTCTGGAGAGAGCAAATGAAGAAATGGTTTTTAATTTGAGCTTTGGGAAGCAATGCAGATGCTGATGTTACTCTCTCGCCTCTTGCAGACTGGGAGCTGGCAAGGAAATTTGAAGAGCTCGAAGAGGTGAGAGGAGCAAATGCACAGACACATAGATGCATGTTCTTGCATGGGTAGTTAAACAATTTTGTAAGCTGTCTTTATACCCTATCGTTCCATCTTTGCATCCTGCTACCCTTCCCCCTGCTGCTATAATTTAACCATGGATTGAGAAAAGGGAAAAGCAGAACCTGGGCTAAACATCTGCACAAGCTGGAAAAGGCAAAAAGAGAACAGGGCTATAGACTGGTGAAATAAAAGCTGATCAGCTCCTGCCTCTGTCACCAGTGAAAGGCCAGGGAAGGCCAAGCCAAGAAAGAATTAAGCACCAAAGGACATCTCCATAGGAGAAAAGGGAGTGGGAAGAGGGGGTTGTGCTGCCTTCCTAGGCATTGTATGAGCTGGCTGCATTAGGTAACAGGTTGAAGTTGGAGGGAAAGCCACTGCCTGCCTAAACCAGAATTTTTTCTCTGCTTGTAAGAGCAGCCCTACCCAAGGTCAGAGCCCTTCTGGGTTTATCAGAGCACACATATACAAATACCTACACCTGCTGTTCAGGAACAGGGAAAGGTCTGCAGCAACCTCGGCGTGACTCCCACTGTGCTCCAAACCCTGCAAGCAGTGGAAGTACTTTTTTCCCCTTCTCAGGCCAGGTTCAGTTGTTCCAGCTGTTTGCATGGGTGCTGGAGGTCCTGCTAAGTTCCACATGGCACTTTTAATTTCAGACTGAAAAATCCCCAGTGCATCATGCCAGACAGGAGGCTGCCAGGCCCTACACTAGCCTCTCGCTCCTGTGCTGGGGGACATAAGCCCTGACTTTTTGAGAGCAGCTCTGCCAGAGCAAAAGTTGGGATAAAGGCTGTAGGTGTTCCCAGTCCACAGGAAGAGAGTAGCTAAAGATGAGAAAGTGCAGCAGACTGCCCACATTATAACCAAGGGAAGAACTGTGAGGGAGAGAGAGGAAGGACAACCAAGGGCAATGGAGTAGCAATGCCCTCTGCTGCAGTGCCTGGACGCCTGCAGACTTCCTGCCCCAGCACTGTCCTGACTCTCCGTCCTGCAATCTCCTACACAGCCTCCTCTCCACAGGGACTCACACAGAGAGTGGGGGGAAAGAGCAGGGAGTGCCCACACCACTGCCACCAAACAAGCAGCTTAATGAAGGAGGCCATGAGGGTAGGAGTGCTCCAAAGGCAGATCCTCTGGGAATGGTCCTGCTCCAGGGAACACTCTATCCTTCCCAGTGATGCTGCCAGCCAATCTACATGTAGCCCCTTTGCCCTGCATTTCCCAGCACTCTGTGGAGCTCCACATGGAGGGGCCCTTGTTTACTGCTGTGTTTGTGTTTAAACAGCTGGAGAAGTTGAAGGATCAGCTCTCAGCTGAGGATGGGTCAGAGGTGGCCTATGCCTTGGAAAGTCTCTCAGCATCCCAGCCCAAAAAACGCGGTAGGTTTTGAATTTGAGCCTTGCAGCCATCCTGTCCACTCTCGTTTCCAGGGCTTCCTTTGTGCAACAAAGACAGCCACAGTAAACATGCCCCAAATATGTTGAAAAACAGCTGGCTGGCAGCTTTTTGAGCAGTCCTGGCCTTCTCTTATGGCTGGCTGGTTTAGCAGTTGGTGAGCAGGATTGTGTTCCCCAATTCTGTCTGCTGTCGAGGCAGATACACCAGGTCTGCACGCCCAGGACCTCGTGGAGGCAGGCAGTGTCACATCCTGCTTCTCACAGAGGAATGGGGGGTTATATGAGCCATGAGTGCTGCCCTGGAGTGGGGGAGTTCTGTATGAACATGTCCCCACCATGTACCCCTCTCCTTTCTCTGGCCTCAAAGCAACTGCTGGAGGCATAATGAGGCATGTGGACTGCAGGCATTCCCCTCTGCCAAGGTCAGTGCCTCCCCACAGAGAAAAAAGGAGCGCTTGTCTGCTGCTGAAAAACAGCTAAAAAGGATGTGGAAATCAACCAAGAATGCAGGGAACTAAGATCTGGTATGTCCCCCAGCTGGTCTCCAAGCTTTGTCCAGTCTGTATCCAGTGACTCAGGAGCATATTGCACCAGTGCTCCCGTGAAGCTGCCCCTGACAAGCACATGGACAATGCTGCTCATGCTGGCTATCAATGGATTCCTCCACAAAGCAGTAGCAGCTGTGAACCAGAAGTCACTGATGATAGATCTGGCCTAAAACAAAAGAGCTGGTTCTGCCCTTAGCCCACATGTTCTGTGCACATGAAAGCTGACAACTGCCAGACAGCCAAGAGAAAATCCCTTTGTGCAAGGCTTGCTTAGATGCTTAGGTGATCCTTAGGCAATATGCAATTTATAAGCACCCCTGGAGGCTGTCATCAATTTGGCTACTGCAATTCATGCCCCCACCAGTCTGGAAGGTTTAATGTAGATAAAACTACTTCCCATTGCCATGTTTAAATCAGATTCTGACATAAATGAAAGCAGAGAATTGTTGTCTTCATCTAATGTCCTTCCAGTCTGGGGGGAGCTCATGTCTCAGCATGAGCACTGCTGATTCAGTAGGAGATTTTTTCCAAGATCCCGGTTTCAAAATCCAGGTATAAATCTCTTATCATACTTGATAACAGGAAACTCACATGGGATTCACGCTGGTTGTGATACAGTTACTTTTTCCAACACCAAAATATGCATCTTTCCCTAATTTAGTCTTGTTTAAAGATTCTACAGAAATCAGTGTTGTTTGGAAGATGGTTGGTAGCAGAAAGGTAGTGACTGAGTTTAAAAAAGAGTGAGAACCAGATCCAATCTCTCCAAGTCAGTATCCTGCTCTTCCAGTCAGCCACAGGTGAAAACCCCTGCACACACCCCTGAAGCAGCAAAACTGCTGACCAGTAAACAGGAAAGAAAAAGCTGGTTCCTGACATTGCTGAATTAGAACAAAAGGAAACCTTTTAAATCAAGAAACATGAAGACAACTTATACCCCATGTTTACACTAGGAGTAGCTAAAAGGAACATCTTCTAAAAGTGTTATATGAACTCAAAGCTGGTTACTGAGATGTGTCCTGAAAGCACAATGCTGACTGCATGCTCCAGCTCTCTCAACACATGGGTCTTTTGAAACCTTCTCCAGGGCTAGAGTGGGGAGCTGAAAAAAGGCCCTTGTATGCTGACATCTTTTTTTTTGTATTCCTTCACAGCCTGCTTTTGGAAATACTGCATCTGAAGGCTTGTGAGGACTGGAGGGTGAAGATAAGCCCTTCCCCAAACTGCCTCGCTGGGTATTAATGTGTTAAGAGTTTGTTCTGTTCCCTCATCGTGCTGCTAATTTGGAAGCCATCCTCCACGACTGCACCACAGCCAAGACTAGCAGGGGCCGTGACAGGAGCTGGCAGCCCACTGCCACTCTCTCGTGTTCTCTTCCAGGTTTAACCTACCATGGTCTTCTACTCAGAAGATGCTTCCCAACTTTCTGTGCTGTCCTGTGTGTGCCATTCAGGCTGCTACCACTGTACACTCTCCCCCTTCTCACCGGGTCCCCTGAGGCAATGGACACTGACTCAGCTTCCCTGGGCTTGGGGCTCTGGCCACCCCTGCAGGCTCTGCTCTCAGTGGTCTCTGGGTTTCTTGTCGCCTCCTGGGCAGGTCGGTGCTGCCCTGGTGGCCACTGCTGGGACAAGGCAGGCTGGGTGTGATGTGAAGGGCTCAGGGCTGGATTGCTGAGCCAGAGCTGCTCCTCGCCATGTCCCACAGTGTGCACAGGGGAGGGCAGGCAGACAGCTCTGGATCCTTTGGATACCATTCCAATAAAGATTTTTTGTTGCACAGAAGCATGTGTTATTTGCTTTCTCAGCCCCTGCAGCGACCCAAAGTGCAGCACATTTCCCTTGATGTCAGCTCTTATTACCTTAATGGTTCATGTGGAGTTCACAATAGAAGAAAGGCTCCCATTAAACACCTAGGGTTTGAATGTGCCTGGGAAACAGACCCTTCCTTTTGGCCAGGATCGGGAATGAGACCTGGGTCTTTTTCGTAGGTATTTATGGGATACTGTCCTCATTGGACTGGACCAGACCCACTGGTTTTTTTACCCACTCACTCCAAAGAGATGTTTTGAGAAGAGATTTTTGGTTCATCTGGCAGGTGCTAGCTGGCCTTTTCTACTGCAGAATTATATCTGGCCCTGTCCAAAAGGAAAAGATCACAATCCATTAGTGATTCCTGCGTATATTCATTTCAAGTCACATTACCTACATTTATTTGCAAAACCAAAGGACCTAATTCCCGAAAATGTAAATTCAAAATAAATCCTGATGTTAACTTTGAGGTTTCCAACAACATAAATGAGAGCAGGATCTGGTAGCCACTGTGACTGTGTGGAATGATTTTGACTAGCACTGAACTGTCTCTCCAGCTCTATTGAGCCATGTGATTTAACTGCAGCTTGCATATTACATATTCTTCCAAATGTTACCTCCCCAAAGCTGTAATTGCCATTCTACACTCATTGCCTTGGGCTCTGGCAAGAAGCACATGCTTACCTCAGCAGTACCTTGCATGTACTTCATTAACAGGAGACCTATTCATCCTGTTGCAGTCCAAAACCAGCATCTAGGGAATAAAGCCAGCTTGCTTGATTATATCAGTGAAGTCTAATGACTTGCAAATGATATGCAAAATACTGTTTCCTGATACCATTAGTTGTTTGTTATTTCTTTGGTGGTGATTCAGGACACAT
The DNA here is from genome assembly GCF_049639895.1 of Pseudopodoces humilis. Lineage (NCBI taxonomy): Eukaryota > Metazoa > Chordata > Aves > Passeriformes > Paridae > Pseudopodoces > Pseudopodoces humilis. Next base: position 14,163,345 of record NC_142210.1, read on the forward strand.
TTCCCATTTTCTGTTGCTTTTGTGTGAGTGAAAAAGTACGTGGGACCACACTTTCACATATCCTTACATTAGCACCAAATCCAGGAAAAAATTATACCCTGTGGACAAGAATAGTCTCTCTCCTTCTTTAAAAGTTTGGTGCTCCAGCTGAAAGAGAGGTGTGTTCCAAGAGTTGCCCTGCCGCAAGCTGGTGTTGAGCTCAGATGACTTCAGCCTGCAGGAAATCGCAGTGCAAGGAAAGGCCAGAGCAGCAGGCTCCATCTGTCACCTGTTTGCTGTGGCCATGCCTTCCTGACCCGGTGTGACAACTCACCAGCAAGTCAGGAAAACGAATACCGTGTCTGCGGATATTTAACAGCCTGCTCTGACCCTAGACAGGAATTCCCTGGAGTGCAATGCATCATGCTGCTTAGTAGTGATTTTCTGCTACATCCTATCTGTGCAGTTATTTAAGTGCTTGTGTTACCCAAACTACCCCCTATTTCCTGACAGGCACTCTGCTGCTGTATTAGCTGCTTGTGCTGCAGAGATAAGCATGTATTGAATGCAATTTATTAACTAATTAGAAGCAGAGGTGGTGTTCCCCCCTCCAAGGCTTAGCCTCTACATGACACTGTGGGAGTCCTGTTCTTTCTCCTAAACACACAGAACAGAAACCCTTCTCCTACACAGAGTAACTGCTCACCACACTCTACCCATGCCCGGGCAGTCACTCTCACTAAGTTAATGAGCCACAGGCAATAATTAAATGGATTTCCCTGAGACATTCTAGTAGATCATGTGGATTTATTAGAAGAAAATTCTCAGAGACATCTGAATGGATTTGCAAATCCAGGCAGCACAGGACAAGTTAGTGTGCAATGGATGCTGCAGTTTATCCTCATTTCACGTTTGCTGATCTTCATGCTGTGCACAATGGCTGGATCCATCCAACATTGCCTACAAAAACAAATTGTGGTGTTTGGCCTTTCAGACATTATCATATTTGAAACAGCACTTGCTAATTTACAGATTTTAAGAGTGATTCTTGAGCCACAGGAAGTCTCAGTGTGCTCAGTGATGGATGAGACAAAACAGAAGGACTGTTGCTTTCTCCCACACAATCCACACAGTGGGGTGGAAGCAGGACTGAAGCTTCCAGCTCCCAGTTCTACCAACACCACCAGAGACCTGTCTGTCCTGCTTTGCTTTCACATTTTCCTTCAGATGAAGGCCATTTCTGAACACTACTTTCAGCCTTTAAAACCCTGCTTTTTTTTCTGGAAGCCCCAGCTAATACCTGCCAATTATTAAACACTTCTATGATCTGGCAGTATCTTTGCAAAGCTGCTGTGTTAGCACTAGATACCTCTGGTCTCAGCCTCAAAAAATACATCACACACTGACTGCCCATGGCTCTTTTGACTGGCAACTGTTTGAGTGGTCAGGTCACCACTTCCATAATCTGCCCATGCCCCATGCATATGGCTGCCCTGCAAGCAGATTATCTGCAGCTTGTCTGGATGAGCTCAGCGCAAGAAGATAAATGTTCCCTAAACTGCAGGGCAGGCTCAGGATGGATGGTGGCAATGCCCTGCAGAGGATTGCCTGGGTCTGCATTTGCAGGCTTGCTTCTAGCATGGACTGAAACCCTTGAGTCAGTCAGTCTACAGGCACCCAGAGTCCAGTTCTCTTCACAGGGGAGCTTAAAGGCAGAAAATCAGCAGTGGGATGAGGAGAAAAGCAGGAAGCAAAAAAGGAAGCAAAAACCAAAGATCATCACATATGGACTTACAGGCCTTCTTTTTTCCTCTGACTTTTGAGAGATTGGTCTGGAAAGCATCTGCAATGCTTCACCTCACACACAAACACTGTCAGCTCACTCACTGAAAGGAGAATGATCTCCTAACTCAGCTGCAGTGCTCTGGCAGATGGCAAAGGTGGGGACACCTCTTGATGTGAGTCACTGGTTTGTGCTACTGCTCTCAGCTTCATCAGCCTATATTAGAAATATTAATAAAAGTGAAGTTTCTTGCATATTTTCTAAGCCTGGGCCAGTCTTGGTCTCTGGGCAGTGCTGTAGGCAAGGAGGAAAATGGGAAAGGCCCTTGTTATGTCTGAGCACATGAATTAGATATTACCTGACCTTCTGAGTGGGAGCCTCATGTCCCACCATGGCTGAACCAGGGCAATTGTCCCGAAATCCCAACCCTTACAGTAGCTTTTAACTCTCATTGATTTCCAAAGTACTTTTTTTTTTTTTTTTTTTTTTTTTGGAGCTGACTCTATTTCTCCCCATTTTGCTAGCTGATGGCCAGGTACTTTTTGCCTCATACAAGATCAGGAAATTAACACTTAATTCCCATCTCCAGCATTACTTCCTGCCTAACACAGGGTGTTTGGCAAGAATATTTTTTTTTCTTCCCTTAATTCTGCATAATGCCTTTCTCAATGGATCTTCTTCTGCAATGCTAAGGGTGATTTATACCCAAGAACAGCAATCTGAGGAATTTAGCTGATGTGGACCCAAGTCCAAAACAGAGAGAGAATGTGAGGTTTAGAAAACATCAGCTAGGAATCTGAGCATTGAGATGTCAGCAGACAGCTCTTCTCAGATATACTTTATAATCTGGAAAGGAGTGAAAAGGATGAAAGAGTATTTAAGACAAGCTGTTTCATTATGAAATGGAGAGGACATGTTTAAATTTTGCCAGAGTGAGAAATACTTGAACTTTTAGAGTTGGATTCTGACCATGCCTTGTGCATACATCAAGAGGATAAAATAAGGCATATAATGCAGATGGCCTTGGAAGTAGATGACTTCATATTTGGACACTATCCTCTGTTATGCATAGGGAGGAGTGAAATGTATTCATCCACTAAAAGTCTCACCACATTTCAGGATCTGCCATACAATGAAAACATATCTAAATATGCTGCAGAGATAAGAGAGAGACTACTCAAGACATCAAGAAAAATACTAAGGTCTTGTCACTGTTCTTATTCAGACTAACTCCTAGTGAAGGCAGAAAACATCTCCTCCCAAACAGCAGTTCAAACGCATTCTAGCTTTGTCCCATAACTTTTCTATCCTCCCTTCATCTACCAAACAGCTCCCCTCCAGAAAGAAATGTGCAAAGCAAACTCTCTGCTTTTCATGGACTGCTGTTTGTACCTTTAGAAGTTTTATTTTCAATCCAAAAAATCTCAGTCCTGCCTAGGATAATAAAATTTTGCAAGTTTAACAGATAAATGCCATGCAATAAAAATATATACATATTCTTTGTTCCCTCCTACCATGCCAATGTGCATATCTGTGAGAGCATTCTGACCTGATGAACTGAATATGTTATTATTTATAAATGCAACATTTGTAAAATGCAGCTTGAAACAGATTTTGCAGGAGGTCAGTTCCTTGAGTGTCATATCATTAGGCAAAAACAAGACATGCTATGAGGCATCTTCCATATCTCTGTAATGTTTCCAATGCAGCATCACTCATTCAGAATAGAAGCATCTGCAGGCAAAAAAAGAGCAGTAAAATTACATTTTCCAATGTCAGAAATGGAAGGCTTGGGCAAACACACTGTAAGGTAGACTAGAGGATGTTAATGTTAGGAATACTTGTTTGCTTGTAGAGAGGCACTCTCTAGAATTAGGAAAATTAGGACATTCCATGTTCTAAGAAGCTATCATTCCCTGAACCACTCCTCCCGAGCCTGCTGACATGACTGAGTACCTCCAGCAACAGAGAACAGGTGGGTTCTCCAAGCCTGCCCACACCTGGAATACTTTGGCTCACCTGCAGGAACTGCTAACCCCTGGTGTTGCCAAGGTGGTTCACTCCAATCCGGTCCAGAGGAACTCCAAACCTTCTCTTAGGCAGCTCAAGCACTTTCCTGCATGAGGAAAACGAGCAGAGAGGGAGGGAAGCAAATGGGAAAAGACATCTATGAATAATCAAATGTTTCCTCATGTTTGATTCCTCTATTCCCACTAACACCGTGTTATTCAGATAGAGCAGTGTGCAGGAGCAGCCAAAGATGTGAGTGTTTAAAAATAAGATGCTGCACTTGTCTTACAAAAGGCTGCAGTTGCAGCTGTTTTACAGACTGCCTGAGCATGAGCCACTATCCCTATTTTTATTTGGCAGCAAACTAACTTCACAGATTAACTGCTATTCATAAAACAGAGGTGATACACTGCATTTATAAAGGGGAATTGTTTCCTGCACAGCATCACTACTGCAGGTGACCCATTACCTGGGTCTTTGAAAGCTCCAGGGGCAGCTGGAGCTGGGCTAAGATAAGCAAGGAGGTAGAAAGTATTGCATAGTAATAGAGGGACAAGTCAGAGATGCTCTAGCAGATGTTTTCTGTAGGTTCTCTGGCAATGTAGTGTTCATCAAAATTGTATAGGAGCAGTCCTTTGATGAGATTGAAAACGTGAAGATTTTGGGGTTAATTTTTTTTTTTCCTATGTATGGTACATTTCCTGACAATTTGATGAATGAGGGCATGTGGAACATGTGAAAGAATTTCTACACAGCAATTTTTTTTTTTCAGTCCTTTTTATATAAAATAATAAGTTTTCCAATCTAAATTCAGCATTTTTTGGAGCATTTGTTCCACCAGCAGAAGTTTTATTTTAATTAGCTGTGGAAATGGCAAGAATTCCTGCGGCTGAGAATAACCTCAACTTTTGCCCACAGAAATACTTGCCAGTGAAATACAAGTCTAAGAGAATCTCTGGAAGATTAATCCTTTAACAATTGTTGTAGAGGAACATAAATAAAAATAAATTTTGATCTCTAATTTGGCAAGTGCAAAGTAACATGCAGGAGAGAATGCTGCGGGGAAATCAAATCTGACTTCAAGCCAGCAGATTAAGCTGCCACAAACCAGGGCTTCGAGACTGTGAACAACCCACTGAGAACTGTGCAACCCTGGTCCCATATGAACAGAATCCTTCCCTCACACCTCTCGGGCATCAGCTGCAATCCACATCCATCAGTCCAGCACCCACAGCACCGATGGCTCTTTTCCACCTGCAGATAAGGTAGGGGATTGGGAATTGGTGGTTCAGAAAACCACAAAGCCCAGAGCTTCAGCCACTGTGCAGCTATAATAGACCTGCCAAACTAAAAAGGAAACTGCCACAAAATAGCTCTCTCCATAACTTTTTGCTTGGCAGCTGTCTCTGATCTTTTGGCAGGATGAAACAGGGAAACCTTATGAATATGATTTTTTAGGTAAAGACTCTCAAAATATGAAGCCTAGAATCGAAGTAGAAATGAGAGCTAGCTTTGAGTCATGCCATACTGAGAGCTAATATAATAAATATCCAAAGAACAATAGCCTCGCCAGCTAAAGGAGAATCAATGTTGGTGAAAGAATGTCCTTCTGCAGATAGAGAATCTGAAAGCAGTAAGGGAAGAATTTGTAAAGCTTTTAGAATTTGAAATGTTAAGCTGTGTGGTAATGTAGTAGTTCTTATAGGCTATATGTAAATTCTTTTGTGGTTGTGTCTCGTAATAATTGTTTACTGGGAATTAGGATATTCAATATAGAAACAGATATATTGGATTCTAACAGATCTTCAGTCTCTTGTGTTCTCCCCACTCTCTCTCTCTTACTCTCCCCACTCACTTAATTCCTTTGTGTTCCCTCCTACTCCTCTCTCGTCCCCCCCTCTCTCCTAAGCCTCCACTTCCAAGGTTTTCTAGTAGGCATGGTGCATTTAGGAAAGTAACTGGGACTAACACAGAAAATTATATTCAGTGATGAAAGACCAAATGCTTTGCTGAGAATGAAATTATTTCTAAACATCATTTCCTGCATGTGCTAAACCAAGTATTTTTGAGAGTCCTCTTATCCTGTGAGGTAGAGAGTATCTTGCTACTAAAAGAGAATTAAAAAAAACTTCTATTGAAATTTTGAGTACTGCTGAAAAGAAAGTCCCTGACCATTCACACAGAGCTACAATACATTTCATGTATCTGACTGCTTATTAATCAGTTCTATATCTTCAAGTCCATGGACCAAATGCTGTAAAATCATGTACCTAGTCAGTTAGCATGATTATTAAATTAGTTAAACATTATTAAGCAGAAATTATTTTCCAAGACCAGATCCAAATATCTGAAAACCTGTTAAGAAGACCAACTCAAACAATCAGTTCTGATCAGTGACATTCTTATTACAGAAATATTAGCTATTGAAATAGAATTCCAACAAGCAAAATACACTATAGCAGTTAAAAATGACTAACAGCTAACACATCAGTTCCACCTCAAGCTGTGAACTCAACTCTAAAATAAATCTTATAATTCCATGAGCCCATTCAGTTATAAACTACAGGTGGTAAAACAGGTGACTACCAGGTGCACTCCCCATGTGTGAAAAATCAATACCTGAGAAGGTTTTCTCTTCCTCCTTCAGTAGCAATGTAACAGGTCAAACAAAATACATTTGTTAGTGCTAAAATGGAAGGATGAAGGGCTGCAACAGAATGATGACCCACAGACCAAAACCAGGCTCTTCACTGCAGTCTTAATCAGAAAGTTTGATAAGCTTTGTGCATGGACGAGGAAGAAGAAATCTAAGACAGATGTAGGATAAACTTTGGAATAAAACAACCTTACATTAGTGACCTATTTTCTGAAACCAGCTTATCTTATATTGAATTTCTGTCCTGCTAAGTGTATCAGAATTCTTCAGCACCAAGATAGCCTCCTCACAGGGAGAGCTTGTTTCAGCCAATCCTGCACAGAATTGTGTGCTCCATGTACTCCTTCTCGTGCCCAGTATTAGACAACAGTAGTGTGTGTAGTGTCTGTTAGCTTAGGATGCGGTCATGGAGCTACAAATAAATTGGTTCAATCCTAGCAGCTTCGCTTTGTTAATGCTAAAGATCGTTGTGTTACTAATTGATATTGAGCTTGATCTATTTATCAAGTCTTTTACAAGCAGGAGCTGAAGAATTAAAGCCACTTCATCCTTCACAGAGAGTGAGCAATAACTACTTATTATTTTGAAGGGATCTTCCTATTGTTTCACAATATACCTTAATTGTATAGTGCAATCCATCATAATTCATCACCATAATCCTCCAGTATTTATTTTACAGCAGTTACAGCGGTTTTATTCTAATGCAGATTTTTAATAAGAGAGACTCTCTTTTATCCTTAAGAAAAATAATAAACTATTAATCATGATATGAAGAATCTCTCTTAGCGCTGACAATGACTTCTTGCTTAAGATGAAGCATTTTCATCAGTGAGCTAGTTGTTATGCATTACCAGCATGTATGCAGTAGCCTAGCATGACACCAATTTGCATAATTTCCCTCCTCTAACAGGCTTCAAAAATAATAATAGGCATATGAGATAGAATCCATTATTTTAAACTTACTTCAGCAGCTATCTTCAATGAGCAGTTATCTAAAGAACCTCTAAAGAATTAAGTTTAATAAATTATAAATGTATAATTTGGGTTATGCTTTCTGGGCCTATAGCAAATAAGCTTAATTCTGTAACAAAGACCAAGGCAAAACCACCAAGCAACTGGTTTGATGTCTTCCCAGAAAAGAGGCAGGACTCGGATACTAAGCAAGCTCACAGATGATGCAAAACTGTGAAGAGCTGCTGACTCCCTCAAAGGCAGGGAGGCCCTACAGAAAGACCTCAACAAATTAGAGGTCTGGGCAATCACCCACCATATAAAGTTCAGCAAGGGAAAGTGCCAGGTTCTGCACCTGGGATTGGGCAAGCCTGGATGTACGGACAGACTGGGGAGTGATGTGCTGGAGAGCAGTGCCACAGAGAGGGACCTGGGGGTCCTGCTCGCTGGTGAGTTGAATGTGATCAGCAGCCCTGGCAGGCAGGAGGGCCAGCTGTGTCCTGGGGGGCAGCAGGCACAGCATCACAGCTGGGCATGGGAGGGATTGGCCCGCTCTGCTCTGCTCTGGGGCAGCCTCACCTTGAATATCACGTGCAGTTTTGGCCACCACAATATAAGGCATTAAAGCTATAGAGAAGTGTCCAAAGAAGCACAACAAAGATGGTGAAGGCCTTGAAGGGAAGCTGTATGAGGAGCAGCTGGGGTCTCTTGGCCTGTTCAGTCTGGAGAACAGGAGACTGAGGGGAGACCTCACTACAGTCACAACTTCCATGTGAGAGGAAGAGGGACAGCACTGATCTCTTCTCTCTGGTGACCAGTGATAGGACAAAAGGGAATGGCCTAAAGTTGTGCCAGGGGACGTTTAGGTTGGACATCAAAAAAGGTCCTTCACCTGAAGGGTGGTCAGACTCCCCATGGAAGTGGTCGCAGCATTAAGCTTGACAGAGTTCAAGAAGCATTTGGACAATGCTCCCAGGCACATGGTGTGACTCTTGGGGATAGTGCTCTGGAGGGCCAGGAGCTGGACTCAATGATCCTTGTGGGTCCTTTCCAACTCAGCATATTCTGTGATTCTGTGACTGTCTAAAGCATCTGTGACTGGCTGGACAATGCCAGTATCCACTGCTGCTCACAGTGAACTGGAAAAACAGTTAGGGTTTTGGAGCTACAGATAAAAAATGACAGATAGTGATAAACACAAAGGCATCTCAGAGCTGTTATACCTGTGTATATTATTAAATAATGCCTTAATCTACAGGAAGTAAAAAAAACAACTTTTTTTTTTTTTCCTGATCTGAACTCAAAAGAGACCTTAGCATTTGTTAATACTAACATAAAGCAAGAAGAATAGTGTCTAAACAAACTGATATAACTACTAGTGAACCTTTTCTTATCTTCCTGGCTTATGCATTTGTACATTGGGAATAGCAAAGAGTATTGCTACAGTATTCCAATTCTCTCAGATATGAATCCAGTACAATGTCTGGCTTTATAAATTTGAAGATTAATTTAGACCTTGGTCCACTTTACTACACATTCTGCTATACGGTCATCATTAAGAAAGGTCTGATTTATCTTTATCATACAAGTCTTCACAATTGACATTTAGGCCTGATGTCGACTAACACAAAAACACACCACCCAAATACTCAGCTATCCCTATAACTATATATTAAGTGAAAAGACACAAAGCACCCAGGAGAAACAACAGATGCCAATACCAACAAGAGCAAAAATTCTCAAAGCTTGCTCTTGTCAGCTATTTCACACTGAGAAGCACTAATCAATTTCAATTCCTACTGATTCAGGGGATTTGGAAGAGATTAAAGCCTCCAAGAGTTGTGATCTTGAGGAGAAACTATTTAATAACAACAACAAAATTGCCCATGAACTTTCAGAATAGAATTTAAACACAGAATAAAGTACCAAACTGGCCTTTCTCCCAGATTAACTCTTGGGCTGCTGCAGATGGTCTGGAAGAAACTTAAGAGAATGCCTGAACTTAATTTACAAAGAGAAAATATGACAGGTAAGAATGCTGTATCACACACTGGGTCATTAGCACCAATTTAGTTTTCTTTTATACATCCTGTTCAGCTTATCTAACAGCTCTGTGTTCAATACTGGGGGGTTTCAAAACTCAAAAGAAAACATTTTGTGGTACCATTTTGAAAAACAGAAAAAGAGAATAGATAAAATAGTTGTATGTCACCACAAGCAGCACTGAACTATCAGTTAAGGTAGATTAAAAGTAGATTAGATTGTACAGACAATATGAAACAGGATCTACTGTATTCCATTTTTAACCATGCTTCACCTTCAGCCATTTTCTGTCACTTCATACAACAGTGGGTCATTTCCCCTTTAGGCGGGATGCCCTTTGCAAATAGCCCCAGCTCCTAACTTACTGTTCAAGCAGAGAGTACCTGCTAAAAGAACAAAGTTTGAAGCACCATACAAGCATGATAAGCAAAACAGAAACTGACATGATCCAGTTAAGAAGGATATCTTTATATGGTGTGAGTGATGTGATGTAATGAGGATGGTTCTTTTACAAGACAGCATTACAAATAAAGACAACACTTCAAATAAAATAAAATAAAGGAGTTCGGAGAACTCAAGAGATCCTCTTGACTAGAACTCACCTCCTGTACTGCAGAAATCATATTTTATATATGCTTTAGGTTCTATTTACAAATTGTACAAACTAGTACCTTTCAACAGTAACACCTTGTATTGAAAGGCGTCTCCTGCACAGACATACCAAGCTACAACTCTCTGCACATTACAGCAATGTCCCACTGCAACAGCCCTCTCAGAAGTCTCATCAACTGTTGCCAGGTAACTGTGGCTTGCTGTAAGTGTCCCTTGAAGCTCAAAGCATGTACGTTTTGGTTTCTCTTGTCAGACATGTGACTTTGTAGACTACCTCAGCCACAGAGGCATGCTGGCAGCTTGTTCTCCCTTGCCTTGAAACCCTCTCTCAGCTCCACAGCAAAGGTATTTTTAAACACCTTTTTAAAAAGATATTTGAAGATATATGTGTGAGATGAAATATATGCACAGACTTAACAGGGTTTCTGAAAACCCCTTTCTTAAGCTATTGAAAGGAATTGATGGTGTGTCCTGTGCAAGGGGAGCCCCACACCAGTGGAAAGAAGTTACAGAACACCACAAAGGAACAGGAGACATTTGTTTGGCCTGTTCCTTCCTCAGGCATCAGCACCGCTGCTGCACCAAGCCCTAGGCAAGGCAAAGGGAAGGAAATTTTAGCAACAGGATGCTCAGCCTGTTACCTGAAGGGAAGCACTGCTTTCCCCACAGGTGGGGAGGCACAGGAGGGACACATGGGCGAGCAGAGCCATCCTGAGCCTTCCTGGAGAAAAAGGGATTCATTCCCTGGACTGGCACTGGGTGGCGAGGGTAGGGCGGTGTCTGTGCCGCCGGGGCTGTGCTCGCAGGACAGATGCGGAGCGGTGCCGCTGGGCTGTTTTTGGAGGAGGGATGCGGAGCGGTGTCGCTGGGCTGTTTTTGGAGGAGGGATGCGGAGCGGTGCCGCTGGGCTGTTTTTGGAGGAGGGATGCGGAGCGGTGTCGCTGGGCTGTTTTTGGAGGAGGGATGCGGAGCGGTGTCGCTGGGCTGTTTTTGGAGGAGGGATGCGGAGCGGTGCCGCTGGGCTGTTTTTGGAGGAGGGATGCGGAGCGGTGCCCTGAGAGCATCCCCTCTTGCGGCCGCGCCGCGCCACGGCAGCCCTGCCGCCCTCCGCTCCGCACTATCCCCGTGTCGTCGCGTCCGAAGGACAAAGAGGCTTTTTCTACCTAAAACGGCCTTGTCTAAGATTCTCGGAGGTTCTTTCTCTCTGTCTCGCTCCGGTTTCCCATGCTTTTCAAAGCAACCGATGTTGGTGCCCGACCAGGATCTGGGTTCTCTCGGTGGGTGTAAGAACAAGCTGCTAAGCGGACTAACATTTGATCTCCTCTTTTCCAAAAGCTTCTGCTTTGTGCCAGGCACTGTACACACTGCATTGATTCGGGAGGCTCAATCTATTTATTTCACAAATTTCACAAATTAATTTCCGGGCCTCTAAAGGTGACGGGCTCAGCTGGTACAGGAATGAATGAGCTGTTATCTGCTGCCTGCGCGGCTGTGACACGGTGCTCAGGCCTCTGCTCTACTCCTCCAAGTGCAGCAGCCTCTGCCTGTTTCTATCTAAAGGCACTTTTCTATCAAAAGCCTTATTACTCTTCCATAGCATCCGTCTGATCTGTGGTCCATGCTGCCGGTGGTGTCAGACCCTCGCTGCAGCAATCAAAGCAGCTCAGGAGGTTCTAATAAATGGCTCAATCCCAAGCTTAAAAGCTAAACAGCTCCTCCAAAATGATAATCCCAACTCAAAACTGCAAACTGTGCTGATGCTGCTGGGAAAGGGGGAATTTTGTGCAGCATGTCACTCATTTTTAAGAGCTCATTATTCAGAGACCAGATGTTTTTCACCACAATTTCCCTTTTTCAGTTTTGTTTGTTTGCTTCTTGTTGTTGTTTTGGGGATTTTTTTTGTTTGTTTCTTCATTTAGTTTTTCCCTTGTACTGCACAAAGAATGAAAGACTTCCATCCAAAAAGCATGATAAAAATTGAGAATACCATGTACCTTTGCAAAAAGCATAGCTTCAAAAATGACCTTTTTTCTCTTTGCCTGGAAAGGGAAAACATGCTAAAAAGCAAATGAAGATTGAACCGATTCTGATATCTTGAAGAGGCAGACAGAACAGAATAATTCTACTTAAGGTTTTAAGAATTTTGTATTTTATCTCTTTTGGCTGCAGCCAAACAGTCCTAGTGGAAGACTGGGTGGATAAACAGAAAAAAACAAGAAGAAAATACTGCAAAACTTTGTTTTAAAACAGTACTTGTAATATTGACTGGCTCTCATGAATACTTTCCATTTCCAGATTAAGCTTTAAGCATGTTATTAAATACTTTGTGGCATTAGGGATTCCATCCAAGAGCAGACAGTTACCAGAAGAGCAGAACAAGACAGGGAAGCTCTCTCAGATACAGGGAACAGCCCCAAACTCACTGTCTCTCCCCAGCCACATCAAGCATCATTCATTGCTTAGCCCTGTTAAAAACAAGTTTATCTTCAAACACACATTGCTGTATTGATTAAACCCTGACTTATCCAAAGCTGATGGAAGTCTTGAAGCTCATTCTACTGTCTGCCTGCTCATTTTTATGATGTGTCCTTCATCTTTGTGTTCAAAACATCCACTCCACCACACCTTCTTCCCATCCCAGTCTCAGGATCACCCAGCCCTGTCCCTCTGCTTGTGAACCTCAGGCACATTTTTTGCTTTAAATAAGCTCATGATCAGAAATGTAGCTTTAAACTGAATGTTAGCTCACACCAGTGGAAAGAAGAGTACTGGAAAATCACATATACTGGAATGTTGTCTGGTAGCTGTGCAGCACTGTAGAGATGAATGAACTAGTGCACGTACCATACATCACACACTGTTCGAATGGTTTCTGATCAGAGGCATCTCACAACTGACCAGCAAACCTGCTGGGGGCTAAAGTGTCCAGGACACCTAGCAACAGCCTTCCTCCAACTTTATCACTGGCAGGAACATTTAAGAGTCTACCTCTGTTTGCCTCTAGCATCCACAGAAGTTGAAGAAATTCTGTCAATTGGGGAGCCAAATCCTGGGAAGCTTCTTTTCTTCTTGGTCTCAGTCACCTCGTTCTCCAAAGACACCAAGTCATCAAGAAGGAACAGTTTGGCTGCCAGGTTGGTGGCTGACTTCTCTCCACTGCCTGTGGAATGGTCTCCCACGCCCAGAGCAGCAGAAGGCTCCAGAGGCTGCAAAAGAAAGCAGTATGTGCTGGTTTGTTTTTTTTTTTTTACTTAATTACAACATTAGTTTTAACACCACTTCAAAACCAAACTTTTCTATAAGAATAGCTGAGAATAGTGGGGTCTATTGGGAAAGAAATGAAACTAATCAAAGTGAAATAATTGTTTTGCATGTAACAGAAAAATACAGGGCAGCAGTTAGTCTACAAATGAAATGCACCTTTTTGTTCACTTGATCATCACAGAATTAGATAGAAACATTACAGCTTGCACCATCAAACAGGTTTTATTCTGTCTTTACAAGCACACCACTACTGTTGTTATTCCCACATGGTGGGTTTAGCACACGTGTGAAGGAAGGCAGCACATGGATGACACAATATCCTTGTCTACTCCAGCTGTGGTGGGGATGCTCCCCACTCTTGATGGGTGGCAGACAGTGATGGAGTGTATAAAACTGACCTTTATATGAGGAGGAGCACATGACCACAATGATCACACCAATGGTGTAGCACTGTTGAAACCTTTATAAAGGATCTCACATTGCCCCCTGGCTCTGCTTTTTGTGAGCCTCAGGTACACAGAACAGTCCTCTCTGTTCTCCTTTAGGGTTATAAAACTTCCATAGAGGTATGCAACTGAATGTTGCCTTTAAAAAAGACAGCTCTTCCTTCTGGTTAGCGGGGATAAATATCTACAGTTGAAACTAGAAGGGCAAAAAAGAGACTCTGCTCTTGAATACCTTGCAACTCCATTTACTTTGTCTTCAAAAGATATAATAGAATTGTAAGAAGTAAAGTGACAGCTAAAATGATAATCAGAAGTAGAAAACAGTTTTCTTCTGGTGAAGCACTGAACAAAGTACAATTTCACAGATAAGCAGAGATGAGAGTGGGTGTAGGTGGTATAGTGGAGGGTTTGCAAACTCAGGAACAGCCATGAAATGAATAAAAACTAGTAATTTTTTCCTCAAGAGAAAGAGCTTCCCAGTCCACCCAGTGAAGTTACCAGATGGTGGATTTAAAATAAATATAAGGAGTTACTTTTTAAACACAGCACACAGATGAAGTGGAATACGTTGCCAAAGAACATTGTGGATACTGAGATTTTAAACTGGTTCAAAGACAAATTCTGGCCCATCAGCAGCTAAAATATGCCCTGGTCCAGTGCAGGTCTCTAGATCTAGAAGTCTGCAGGGATGTTCTGTTCCTATATCATTTTCACAAAAATCTATCAGTGATGGAGGCAGGATACCAGGTGTCCATGGCACCAGAACAGCAGCTACTGCAGCACTTTTGGAGAATCAGGTCATGCTTAAGTGAAGACAGAGAGAAAGGTAGAAGGATCCATCAGTATTCTTCAGTAGCCATCTAATGCTTAAGTTATCTTAAAACCGATGTAAAAACCCTAGAGGCAAACAGTGCTACTTTGAGAAAACTTTTAGATAGTTGATTTTTTTTTTTTTATGGCATGAAACCATTACATAAATATCTTTAGTGCCAAATCTGCCTTATGTCAAGATGACATAAAATTAGGGAATGCAGGAGAAGTATTTCCAGGTGCAACCTCTACATATCATCCCAGGTGAAACATGAGACAGCTCATCCATTTCATCTCCTGCTTTCCTTCGCAAGCTTAGGCAAGTGATTTTGCTCCTTCCCCCTCCTGGTCTAGTCCATCTTCTTTAATTTGTAATTTTTGTGCCAGCGATCTTCTCCCAGGGATCTCCTTATGGCTTCTGAAAGCTGCAGCTTTCTCATGCTATTATTTGTCTTTAAGAAGAAGAATTAAACTTTTCCTTTAGAGATATTTTCTTTTCCCTTTGCCATCACCTCCTTTCTCTCTTCAGGAAGTTCTCTATCCACTGGACAATGTTTTAACACACAGGAAGTCCCCAGATGTTTTGGGAGGGGCTGTGAGAATTTGGGTGAGGCCTCATTCTGTCTGTCCCCCCAGAGCCATACAATTTGCATCTCTCTCTTCTTGAGGCTCCTCCTTGGCCCTTACAGAGTCAATACCGATCCTTCACCTTCCAGCTGTGTTTGGATACTCCAGTGTCATCCTCATGCTGTGGCTAAAAACGCCCAAGGAAGAGCAGTTACCTGACAAGCACCAGAAACCTTCACCTACCTCTGGAGCCGCCTCTGCAAGGAGCACAGAGCTGGAGTTCCACCACAGCAGGGCAATCACAAGGGCCAAATGCACCACCATGAGCTGGAACTGCAGCATCTGCAAAGGAGAACAATCCATAAATGACTCCACAGCTGCATCCCCTGAGGAATCTTGCTCCACAGGCCTTAAAGAAGTAAAAACAAAGGGAGACTCTCTCCATGACTGTTAAGAAGTTTTATCTGTCACTGTATAAAGCCTGGCAACCAGATAACACCAGCTGAATGCTCCTCAGCCTTGCATGCAGAATGAGCTCCCTCCTCTGCTCCTTCCTGTACAGCCCTGCCAATCTCTTCACTCCTTTCTGCACAGTGGTGCAATCCTTGCAGCAGCAGCAGTGAGGAATGCAAACTTGCCTTCAAACCAGATGAACTGGATGCTCACTTGTAAGCAGGGAGACTCTGGCTTGTAGCCCAGGCTGACCCTGACCTCCCCACATGCTGGAGAAGTGCTTAAAGCTGTGACAGAAGTCATATACCCCTCCAGTAATATTTTGAAGGCAAGGCTGCATTTTGCTAATTCTCAACACAATCTAGTGGGAGCCACAACTTCCAATGGCATTCTGCAATGCAATTATTCACAATAAGCTTGCAAAGGGATGTGTTGCTGAGACTGGTGGCGATCTGGCCATGTGTCACAGCTGCAGAACTGTAGATGCCCACCAAGCCTTTAAATAATGCAGGGAGTTTTGGGAGATTCAGGATGGGGAAGGTGCTTGCTTACCTCTGGACATAGGTTTAGCCTACATTTGTTTAAGCCCTTGTTTGGATCTAGATCTTAAAACCTGATGTGCCTCCAATTCCCCAGGTGGGAATGTTACAGATCACATTAGGAAGAGCTGTGCTGGGACCTTTTGCCAAAGGCATCTGATAATTTGATTTCACTGTCTCCAGGTCCTGTCCCAGAGTGTAATTCAAGTCTGATTCTTCCATTCTTTGCTGACTCTCCACTTGGCAAAAGCAGAAATGCAAAGAGTGTATGAATATAAATACACATATATAATTAATATCACTATTGTCCACAAGGCATGGGCAGTTAGGAAGAAGGCTGCTGGTTGTGCTGTAGGGGTAAGGCAGACAGCTCACCAGAATCAAAGGACAAAGTCAAAGCACTAAGCCAGGCGGTACCACTGCCTCAGTGCCATTGCTTGACATAAACACAGGGGTCTGTCTGAGTGGTTTTAAAGCTGTAACCCTCTACAACGTATATTTTTGTATGTGGGTGTGCATTGAAATTTGAAGTAGCAGTCTACTACCTTCACAGGTAACCACATCCTGATTACTTGGATACAGAGATGTAAAAATAAATGGGCAAGGTTAAAAATGTGTTTATTATGGTTTAAGATCTGTGCTGGTACTCATTCAACTCAAAGACTAAAGAGCTAAAAGTAGCAACTGGTACACTAAGGAAAATAAACAGTAAGGCACATGCAACGCTTAAGATATTTGATTAACTGGTCAGAACTCAAAGCCAGTGAAATTAGAAGCAGAGGAAATTGTAAGGACTTAAAGCTTGGCTCTACTTCTTAACGAAATAAGCAGCTAAAGAGGTGGTGTCACTGACTGAAAAGGGAGCAAAACTTAAGTCCAGCAAGACCCTGTTGTACTGATTGTTATGCAGCAGTGGGACCAAGGCAGAAGAAAAAGGCAAGGTTATTGTAGTGGAACAGTTTGGCTTTAGAAAAGCAATTGCAAAACTAATGATGCAGTGAGGACTATGTAAATACAATTAAAATCACACTTTCTTATGCCACTTTCTTCTGGGACTTAGTTTTACCTGATTCAGCCTTGTCATAGGACCTTAGTTGTTAAAAGAAGTTATTGGTATTTCTCCTTGAGCTCATTTGCAATTACCCAAGCAGAGCCCTCTGGCCAAAAAGGGGTTTTCCCAGTCATGCACTGGCTATTGCTTCACCCCATCCATATTTTACTTTGACACATTCCAAGAGAGGCTTTAAGAGAGGCTGGACAGTATTTTTTACTGAAGGAGAACAAGCAAAGCTCTGACAAGCTTTTCAAGATGCACCCTTACTATATGTATTGAAATTCCATCCTTACAGAAAATTCTTCACCACCAACTTCACAGAGCTAGGTCAAGAGATTGGTGTATAATTCCATGTCTGTAGTATCTCAGGGTCTTGTGTTATCTGACATAAAATATGGTTTTCCCTTCTCCAAATGTAATTGCAAGTCTGAAATCCAGACACATTTATGTGTCTTAGCAATACTTTAGCTTGAAATGTGTCAAAACTAAAATTCCTCATATAATTAGGTATCTTTGTTGCAGGTCCAATTAAAATAAAACTAAAAATAAAAGAAAGAACAGTGTTCTACCTTATCAAAGTAGGATAAACATACAAAACTTTTACTTAGGAACCTGTGCAGAGCCATTTTCCAAGAAAAGATCACAAGAAAGCAAAACGCTTTACCAACAGAAACCGTTGAGTCTCCGACATCAAACCAAAGGACTTGAAAGATGTTTTTCTTACAAAGAAAAAAACAAAACCCAAAATGACATCCTGAAGATAAGTGGGCTGAACAAACCCCAGACAGAATGCAATTCATCAACCAAGCTCCAAACCCATTGCCTGTCAAAAATGGTAACAGCCATCATTGTTCTTACCCATTTGAACTACGGTATTTCACATTACTGTGGAGATTACTCTGCAAGCATAAATCACAAGGGACTTATTTTTCTTCCTGGCCTGTTTGCAAGAGAACCGAGGCAAGACATCATGCCTTGCACTGCAATCCTTCACTCCAGCTGCCAGTCTGTATTGATGGCTGTGCTCTGCTTGCTGCTGCACAGCACGGGACGTGCCCCAGTCACCTGCAAACGAGGACCTTGCCCTTGCAATGAGAACCTTGTGGCAAGCCTTGAAACCCCTGAGGTTTTGCCCTGGCTGCTACCAAAATGACCTGATGCAGAGCCAAGGTTTAGCTGTCCCACAGGCAGTGGGAACATCCTGGCAGTGTCTCTTTGGCCTCCAGTGCTCCTCTTGTAACACTGGGGTAGCCCTGGGAAGCCTTCATCATCTGTTAGGCAGGAAAGTCTCTGGGACTGGGCAGATTCCAGCCATGTGAGGGAAATCAGGGCTGTCTGTGTCTGCAGGCCAGTTATTGAGCTATTTTGTTACTGCTCAAGCACCACAAAATAGAATATTAACTGCTGCTACCTATCTTAATCAAATTGATTAATTAAATTGATACTCACACTGGCCTTGCCATGCTCGTGTTGTACACCTGATGGGAATATACAAAAAATTTGTGATGGATGATTATCTTTCCAAAAGAACAACTGTGGCAAGCTCTAAGAAGTCTTCTCCTGCTGGAACAGCCTTACTTTTAAAAGTCATAAAAGGTATCCTCTAATTATGTGCATCACCACAAAGCCAAAAGTACTGCCCCTACCACCAGTCCTAGTGATTTCAGAACTGCTGAAGGACCCTGTGCTTCTCAGGTACAGTCTTATAGTTATGTAAATGTCAAGGAAAAGGAAACAAAATCAAAACGAATCCCACCCTCAGGATAAAAAGCAGAGCTCAAGAATAGGTTAGAGTGGTGTTTTTGCTCTAATCCCTCAGATGAGATATGGAGCATTTCTCACATACTGCTTTCTATAAGACACTGAAGCCGCACATTGAAACAGAACTTTTGTGACAAAATGAAATGTAAGCTGTCAGTGTCAGGCCCTTAATGTTATTAATAATGTGTTTTCTGTTATTAATATTGTGTTTTCTGGAGTAGGTGTAGCTTTTTAAACAATGCCATATATTTTGTTATACACGGTACAGACACTGACAACTTCTGCAATGTGTATTTCCTTCTGTTTTCAGTTTCCTGAATATAAATAATTAGAGGCAGGTAGGTTTCATCTAGTGGAACCAGAGAGAACTTAAAATTCATAAACTTATGCAAGAGGCCTATGATTAGTTATTTTGAGATAACTAAACAAACCCAAACAAAACTTTTGTCAGACAATATATCAAAGCATGTACCACTTCCTGAAAATGAAGTTCCTTCTCAAGGCAGTCAAGATTCATTGATTGATTTGCAAAGTCTTCATTTCAATAATCTCATTCCCTGTCACATGATTTCCAGTGTTTGGTCCTGACATGTTGTCACATCACCTCTTTAGTCACCTGTGCCTGTTAGACAGCTGAGCTTTGGCTCCGAAGATGCTCGAGCACACAGCTGTTCCTACCACTTGTACTCAGATAAAACAGAGTTTTATGTCATGGTTTCAGTCATGGTTTAGTCACTGCAGGGCTCACCTGGACCCTGCCCACACAGGACACGACGTCTGTGGGAGCAGCACTCGCATCATGTGAAGAAGGGATGGAAAGGTGATGCTCTAATTCCCAGGAGGAGTTCAAGAAGTGCATTAATGAACACAGCCCTGCCAGGGCACCTCTGCTGAACAGACACCAGCATGATTCAGGAGCAAATTAACTGACAGACACTTGTGAAAGGCTAGTCAGTGATGGTTCTCATCTTTCCCCTTGAAAACAGGGAGTGAAACCAAATGGTCATACAGAACAAATGAGGACAATTTTCTTTAGAATGGGCAGGAAGGACGCAGTTTGGACATCTTGCAAAGCTGGCTACACTTTTACACTATTACACTATACAATAAATCAATTTTTAGAAGCAGATTTCAAAAACTAAAGACCCCAAACTCACATACATATCATAAATGTAGGAGACCATGAAGCAACAGACAAACAGAAGTGATGAAGCCCATGTAGAAGCAGAGGGGCTATTGAAAAAGAAGGATGCCATGAAGTGTAAGAAAATATCTCTTAGTGGGAAAAACCTAATTGCACCTTTCCTCAAAAGATAATTGAGTGAACTGCAGTGTTCCTGGTATGCACAATGGAAAACAAAACATTATTAAGCTATTCTTCATTGCCAACAAATTCTCAATCCTACACTATTTATATATGTACTGACTAAATATGCCAATTTTTCTTAACATTTCTAATAACTTGACATTCAGCTTTCTTTCTTCTTTACCACAAGAGCAAAAAACTTTTCACTGTTAGAGTGCCATCTTCAGCATTTGAAGCAAAAATGAGAAACCTTTCCATCAAGAAAAATCCAGAAATCTTCACACCAAGTATAAAGAGTATATTAACAAAATAAGTTATCAGTATAAAACCAGACCATTTAAAGCATAATAAAAAGATCCCTCAATATAAGCTTTTAAGAGACAAGACTGGCATTGGAATTTCTTAAAAAGATTCAAACATTGATTTACTGGATAAACACTTAAACATTCTGATCAAGGCTATTACTTGGAGAAGAAAGTCTTGGGGGAAATGCATTGCAAATGTAAATTAGAGAGTAACTCATCTCTCTGAGTTAAGTAAGAAGAAAAGGAAAGCTGCAAGCACTTGCAACCTTTGTCAGGGTCTAGCAACAGAGCTCTTACAACTGTTTTATGTTTTAATTGGCTATTCAAGAAGCCCAGAAAGGCATTTGTCATTAATTCAAAGAGTGAAAACAAAGTCCTAATCTGCTGAAATCAGATTGGCAGGTATTTATGAAAAATTAAGAATGCCTGGTCCAGTCAGATACATTTTGCAGTTTCCCCATCATTTACACCATAGATTTGTGTGATTTGAACAGGGGTTTTTTGCCTGTTATTTCTCATAATGTTCAAAGTATTTTACAGGAAAAGTAGATTGAGCTGCATTTTGAATACAGGTGAGCAGAGACAGATAAATGCAATAATGTTTCCTGAGTCAAGCAGTGGGCAGAGGCACGAAATGCCCTCTCAGCTCCTCAGCTTTCAGCTCTGCCCTCCCCATGAGAGAACAGTGACTTCAAACTGAAAAAAACAAGTAAGGAAAACTGAGGGCACTGCATGCTAGTGCTTCAAAAATTAGATTCTGAACTTTACTGTAGCCTCTGGACATCTAAACCAAACATCATTTGCATGTATTTACTTGTACAACTTCAGCGTAGGAGGAAAAAAAAAGTGAAATAGTTTTGAACTCAGAATGGAGAAATTACAATGACTATCACAGAATCAGTCTGCCTTCACTTACAGGGGTACAAAACTGAACTAGTCAGATCACTGGATAATGATAATTGCTCTGTCAGTGTTGGAATGTTTTTGCAGTTATTCTATTATTGCAGGAATGCAGCAGAATCTGCATCAACATTTATCTAATATGGGATATAGTAAAACCCTTTTGCAGATCCAAAATTGCAGATAGGGTCCAAAAACCCTAATTTTCCTAAATCATTTATCTCATGTTTTCCAATATGTTAGATGTAGCAAACTTGTCTACCACATATGATATCTAGTAATGTAAAAGAATTATTCTGTCACAACTCTTCAGCTTATTTTAAGAAGTAATATACATTTGACAATAACTTACACAAAAGGAAAATCCATAACAGTATAAACAGTCAGCAATTTACTGCAAAGCACTGCAAGAGCATAAAAGTAATTTGCCACTGTTGTAAAATGCACTGACATTCTGTTTAAATATTGACTGATTAACTGAAGGAAATAAGTTTCCACTGAATATTTGTAACTCAGTTTTAATATACCAAAAATCCTAGGTGATAGGCACCTTATTTTCTTAATTCCAAACTGGAAAAAGTAGTTGTGCTTTTCCCATCAGATCTGGGCATCTTTATACATTTTGCATGTCTGTTAATAAAATAAAAAGAAAAAAATGAAGAAAACATCAAAAAGAGGAAAACATAGAAGGGAAGAAAGCTTATGGAAAAAGAGCAGAAGACACAAAACATTCCCAACACATTCTGCCCTCAGTTCCCTTACCTTGCATTGGATTCAAGCAATTCCAACCTTAATGGTCCTGCTATGTTCTTCCTCCTAACTTATCCTTAATGTTCAGCTTTCTTTCAGAGTTTTTTATAGTCTCTGGTGTAGACTACAAACTCCAATCCCTGCCTTTGCTTTCTCTTACATCATTTCTAAAGATTTTCCACTGATCCTTGCCCTAAACCTTTCTCTGTCCTGCACTCTCACACACATACTTGACTCACATTTGTTATATTTATTGCTGTGATCAAAATGATTAGGTTATAATTAAAGGTCTAGGGGTTTGTTTTGTTGTGGTTTTTTTCCTTTTTTTTCATTTAGTTTCAAGATTCAGACAGTCATGGGAATAGAAAGATTTTCAGCAGCATCACCATTCCTCTAAACTCTCACTTTTGTAAACTGCAGTACAGAAACATGATGTCCTGAGTTATTACTAAGGTTCATTTTTAAACTTAATGTCTTTGGGATATAAGGAGTACTGTATCAGCTTTGGAAAGAAATAAGTGTGTTTTTAGTACACCAAGCACCACTGTAAACTAAGCATTAGGAAAGGAGTGTGCTTTGTAAAGCAAGTGACAAGAACTAAACTTTATTTCTGTTATTGAAATGTTCAGCTGTTGAATTGTAAAGCATGAGCTGTGGAGATGCTTGTCTTTTCTAGACAGTACCAGAGGACTTATTTCTTTCCCTGTTTGCCTCCTTAGAATAAGTCTATCTTCTTTTTTGCCCCTTTTTAAAACTCTCAGGTTTTAATAGATTTGTGGAGCATTTTAGACCTGTTTTAGGGTTTAAAATTCTGATCAGTGCACACTCCTCAAGAGTTAATTCACAGTAATTTTATTCTCTAAATAGGTAGCCACAGTACTTTCAAAGTAGTTTTTACTCTGACTTGCCAGAAGCTGTTCCTACAAGCCATGGACAATATAAGGAAATTTGCAGTATGTGGGGAAAATTGCCAGTCAGGAAGCAAACACTTTAATTTCATTTGTCTTGGTCAAATTGATTAGAGAAAAATAAGAATTTAGTCATATTGAGGCAAAGCATCTTCCCCATCCCTGGGCATGTTCCAGGCCAGGCTGGATGGGGCCCTGAGGAGCCTGGTCTAGGGGAAGATGTCCCTACCCACGGCAGGGGGGGTGGCACTAAATGATGTTTAAGGTCCCTTCCAACCCAAGGTGTTGTGTTTCTACAGCATCTCTCAGTACAGACCAACGTGGGAATGTGGCCCAGAGCAGATCTGCAGAAACACTGCAGACACACAAATGTGTTTGCCACAGGAGCAGCCACACCAGTGTCAGGCAGGTTGGGACTTCTCCACTGCAGGTGTAACAGAGCACTGATGGCAGATGCAGAAGTCCAAATGGGCTCTGTGGGTACTAGAGGAGCAAGAGAATCAAAAGAGCAGAGCCAAACACCACCAGACTGCTGAAACACAGCTGAAAATGCTGCTGCATAAAGAGACTGTGGTCCATTTCACTACATTTAGGTGGTAGTTTGCTGCTGGAAGTCCAAGGACACAGGAGTACTTGATTGATGTGTCTAAAACAAGCAAGCAGGATCTCAGGAGAAAAAAATAATAAAAAACCCCAAACAATCTAACAGGGAGGTATTATTAGTTTGTGGGGTAACTTAATGACACATGACCACAAGGTGCTGCTGACTGGCTACTGCAGCTCCAGGCACTGTTCTTCTTTCTTCTGTTGGAAAGACACAAGGTGGCACTCACAGGTATTTACTCCTCTTGGGAGTTTTTACAGGTTCTATCTTAAGGTCTTCAAGCAGAATCTCTGCAGGACTCCATTCTGCCACCGTGCTGGGGTGGCTGGTAGCAGACCTGAGCTGTGACAGTAGGCTGATGACAGAGAGCTGAGTGCTGGCAGTGAAGGCGTTTCGGTGTTCCACAACACAGGGGAAAGTCTGGAGAACAGCTGAGACTCAGCCATCCACAACTCAGCACCTCACAAGAGTGAGGGAGAGGAGGGAGGACTGCAGAAAAAGCAGCAGGAGAAGTGCAGCCATAGTGTCACCTCCTTTGGCTCCGAGAGGATGTCTCAGAACCAGCATCAGAAATTTTCTTTTATGCTCACCACGGATCAGTGATGCTATAGCAAAGCTCCAGCTGCTTTTGTTCTACTTATTGGACCTATTCTGAGGCTGAGGTTCTTTCTTTAAGAAAAGTTATTTTCTATTTCACAATTTATCACTGTATCCTCCCTACAAAATCTGAAAGATTTCAGAAATGGTTGCTGATACACAGAACTATCATCAACTCTGACTAGGAGGTGTGAAGGGGTAATTTGTCATCTTCATGGGCAACTTCTGACCTTAGCATCAGACATTTTAGCAGCACATGTGTGTTTTCTCTCAGGGGGAAAAGAAACCCCAAAAAAGCAACCAATAAACAAAGAAAGCAAATAAGCGAACAAACAAAACAAAGTAAGAAATACTACTAATAAAGATGAATAGTTTTAACATTAAATTTCCTACTCTAAATTGACTTTCATTTATTAGCACCTTTTTAACACCTTCTAGTGAAGACTGCCAAGGAAGTTTCCCACACAATGAAAAAGGTATATGGTGGTTACTCTGCTGGCAGATCATCTAAGGAACAGATATCCTCAACAACATTGTGGTTTAATTACACTTAAAATACAATTAAGTTAGAGCAGCCAAGAGTTTGGAAGGAGTCTTTATTGTCTTAACCATGAATGAATAAGCAAATATAATGTGATTTTTCTCAACTATGAAGACAGAAAAGAAAGAAAAAGGAAATTAGAGGAGGTAAGGACACAATACATGAAGCTCTTTTTGTTACCATCCAAGAGAAAGGCAAACTCACCTCCCTACTGCCCTCATGATCCCATAAGAATTTCTGTAAATCTTCCAACACTGGTTTGCAAATCAGTTGAGCTGGCTGTTTTCCTTAATTAGACAAGTTCTGATTCAGAGAGCAGGATCTTGGTTTAACATGGGAAAACAACACCACACTGAAGTCAGCAAAAGTGGATATTTTTCCAGGTTTGCAAGGTTTGCCCCAAAATTCTAAGAAATAATCCAAGTGCTTTATTTTTTCTTTTCAAATTTAAAACTATATTCCTTAGAATAAAGAGCTGATTTTCATGAGCCAGGTGCTCAGCTGATACTGATTCATATAGCTCTGAGATAAAAAAATGAGATATTCCAAATTACAGTGACTTCAATTTATTTTTACTTCTTGAGACAATAAACTTCAGATAAAATTGGCCCAATTCTGACACCAATCTGAAAGAGGAATAGCATTCCACCAGATTAATCAAAACATAGCATTTTACAGCTACATTATTGGTACAGGGAGAGCATCCAACATTACTTTTGTTGCATTTACATTCATATCTTGTCTGGAGAATGGAAAACATTTAAAAATAACCACCCCAGATTTTTAGTCAATACAAAAGAGAGAATTTCAGAAACCAAGCTAATTCCCATTTATTTACATGTAGATACACAGAGCAGAGAGTGGATGACTCCCTGTAAGACAGACTCTATATAAATAATGTGCATTAATTTTTTTCCAATAGAAGGTACATGCTACCTTGGAAGGAAAACCTATGTTAAGACAACTATTTTTAAATCTGCAAACGATCAAAGTAGGTTTTGCTGTGTCACTTCCATTTAAGATGAATCCTTGCAGCTAGATAGAGTTGGAGAAACAAAACCCACAAAGTGAAGGTAGAAAATAGCACTGAAGACAGTAACATTCTTTAGGAATGTTGGGCTTCCTACTAGCAATTTCTATATATGTACTTTTTAAAAGTCCTTTGTGCTGGAATTATGTGCTTGTGATAGGTGCTGGGTCATGACATGTATGAATCCATAAAAAGCTCTCAAAAAACAGAGCAAAAGTCCCAAAAAAGGACAGCTTCTTGAAAGGCAAGGCATGCTCTGATGCAGAAGGTTGTGTTTGGAAATAAAAGATGTTTTATCTCTGGTGCCCATGCCATTGGCTCCCAGCCCAAGATGGACGTGAGGAGTGGAGATGGCCAAGAAAAGCAACAGGACCTTTTGTGCTACGGACACAGCGGTCCATGAGCCAATGGACAAGGGGTAACAAAAACACACAGATGTCTCAGTGTACCAGGCAAATG
The DNA here is from genome assembly GCF_049639895.1 of Pseudopodoces humilis. Classification (NCBI taxonomy): domain Eukaryota; kingdom Metazoa; phylum Chordata; class Aves; order Passeriformes; family Paridae; genus Pseudopodoces; species Pseudopodoces humilis. Next base: position 14,189,673 of record NC_142210.1, read on the forward strand.
GTAATAGTTCTGGGCCAGTGTCAGCCTGGTCCTGACTCAACTGGCAACACAGAAATGAAAACAGGTACATTGTGTTTCCATCCCCTCTAACTACACTCCTTGGAGTCAATGATAAACATAAAGATAACAAACTGGGAACCAGCCCTATCTGTCCGTGCTAGGAGTAAGAGTGTTGATGTTTTCACGCTGCCTTGTCAAAGACACGTGTGCTGATGGCTCCTGCCACTGAAACAAACTCCTTGTGGCCCATGAGCACTGGTGCCACAGTACACGAAGCACAGAACAGTGAAGGGTGCACCTTGGCTCCAGAGCACACACTTCAGCTCCAGAGCCAGGTACAAATGTGGCCATGCAGCACAGCACTGAATGTGCAGCAGCAGCTCAAATTTAGATATGCTCAAAGAAGAAAAAATGTATCTATCCTGAAACTTTCCTCACTTCACACTTTATTTCTAAAGAATTTTCATAATTTTCATGCAGAACTGAGAAGTACACTGGAGTTTTGTTTATTGGCACCAGGACAAGAGATGTAGAAGAAGTAAAGAAAGCTGCTAATCAGCAAAATTATGACAACAGACTGGGGAAAGAGAGGAAGGAGAGGAAGGATAGATATTCTTCAGTCAGAGGTGTGGAAGCTGGGCAGAGCCATGTGGACCACTCACAGCATCACAGGAAGCTGTAGGAAATCTCACCACCCGTTTCTAGCAGACATGAAGGTAAAGGAAGTCGTGTGAAAGGTGGGGCTGGGAAGTTGTTTCTCCAGGGAAATAATTCCTGCACCAAATGGTATTAATGAGGAAAGTTCTGCCCCCTCATTCCTGCTAAGTCCACCCCTGGGATGGTGGCTTGCACAGCAGGACTGTGCTGGAATCAAACAGAGCACGCTGTTAGTGTCAACCCAGGAGTTCAGAGCAATTTGTGCTGGCTAATTTGATTTTTTCCCTGCTTTGCTCTAGTATAAACGTGCTTATGGATTGCTTCTTTCCAGAGAACCAGCAAACAAGGGAAACAGCAAACCAATGCTGTTACAGAAATGAAGGTCTATGGTATTTATAAGAATTAACCATCCCACAACAGTTTGTAAATTTGTCCTAGCACTCGAGCCAAGTTCTGGTACATTACTTGTCCACTTCAACTCCTCTATCACTTCAGCTGGACACAGACCTGTGTTTGCTAGACTCTGCACCTTTCTGCAGGGAAGCTGCCGTTCCCTGAACAGCTGCAGATGCGCAGCTGGATTATTCCGGGGTGTTTCAGGAATGATCCCGTCCCAGCAGAGCGTTCCTCAGTCAGTCACCGCCCTCTAGAGGTGCGTGGGGCTGAGCTGGGGCTGCTGCAGCCCGGCATCCCGCAGCTCCGGCACTCTGCCAGAAGCAGGAGGAAGGTGTTGGCTGGTTTGAGTAAATCCAGGTACGCTTGTGGGTACCAAGGACTGAGCGCCGATTCCCAGCTCCTCTGTTATTCCTTCCCTCTCCACCTTCGAGGAGACCCAACCAGCAGCATTTCCTTCACGCATTTTGCATTCTTGCTGCTGCAGAGAGGAGTGAAACACATAGAATGACAGAGAACTGCAAGACACAACTACAATAAAAAGCAGTAAAAGCAACTGCCAGACTAAACTCTTGTTACAGCTCATTTTTTTCCTCAAGCAATGCGCCACTGCAGGAATTGATTGTGCCCTCATGAGCTGGACGTGCTGGTATGAGAAAAGCAGCAAGCCCTTCTGTACAACTACACACTCACATTACTTTTCCTTGTCTGGAATAGCTTGGAAGTTTTAAAGAGAAGAATATAAAGAATGGTGAATAGTAAGTAGCCCACCACATAACCAAGTGATGCTGTTCCTGGTGTGCAAAGACACACTTTGAGGAGGTATTTAAGGGGAAACTGCTCTGTACAGACTTAGCACAAGACCCTGGAGGGAGGAGTAACGCATGGCCAGTTTTCCCAGACACATCCTTCCTCTTTTTTTTTTTTCCAGCTGGAAATTCTGTCTAGGTGGAATTTAGAAATTTTTACATTTTCTTCTTAGAGGTTGGCTGGATGTGCTGGTTTTCCTGCACATGGAGGGATTCTGCAGGTAACCATGCACGTGCACAGACCACCTGTGCATGGGCAGCCCCACAACTGATCATATACTCCTGCTGGCAGTATTTAATAAAAATAGAGCAGATGCCCAGGATCTCAGTAACCATTCCATTTCAAACATCACCCTGGGATCCAGAAGAGCTGTGTTCTATTACAGAATCACAGCGTGGTAGAGCTTGGCAGGGAGCTGTGGAGATTGATTAGTCCAACACTCTTCCTCAAAGCAGGGTCAACAAAATCAACTTTTTGCCAGTGCTCTCCACTCTCTGGGCAGCCTGTTCATTCTTCAGTCACTGCCACAGTAAAAATAAAAAATAAAAAATCTGATATTTAAATGTAATTTCCTGTACTCAGTTAGTGTTCCTTTGTGTCCTGGTCCTTGCTGTCCAAGGTGTTGATGCCACTGATCTCTTGTGTAAAGCAACTTCCAACTTTGTTTATCTGATATAGGTGTTATTTCAGTTATCCTTCATAGATAAATATGTTATCATCCTCCTTTAATGTGAAGCTCCTCATATTGGCAACATTCACTTCCATGTGGACTTTTATAGCAGCCACTGTCCTGCTGCTCAGGTGCCTCAGATTGGTTTTAATTTATGTTTTCTTTAAGTGCTTATGCACATATATACTACTTTACATATATATATATATATACACTACACTACAAGTCTAGAGACTGGCACAGAGGACTGAGCACTTTATAATATCCTGTGGCCAAGGCCTATAGAGTCCTGTTCAGAACATTATGACATGAAAAATACCCTTTCATTTTACCAGCTTTTTTCCCTTCTGTGGCTGCTGTATTCAAGACAAAAAGTGAGGGAGAAGCCCCAGTCTTAGTCCCATAGGGAACACAGGGCAGTCACAGTTCTTTCTGCATGGAACTGAACAATTTGTGCCTGGTTAGAACTGAGAGACTGACAGATTCAGAAAGCTCAAGGTCCTAACACTGCCTGCTTATTCTTGCTGTGTGTTTCCTTGTCCACCCCTGCACTGTGCCAGCCACAGTCAGACCTTTCCTCTCTGCAGGCCAAGGTTGGTCTTCCATGAGGATCTCTGGGTTCCTTCATGGGTTTTTCTGTCACATTTAAAGTTACTGTGTCCAAGCCATTTGAAAATAAACCATGACTCTCATGTTTTCACAACACCTTCAGGGGCAAAGAAGCACAATGATTCCCTGCCAAATTTTAAATCCCAGCTCTGGAAGTGCAGGTTTGTCTCAGCATAACTCTTCCCCTGGTCACAGGCAGTGGGAAGTAGGCTTGTGCCATGCAGCAGCAAGTCCCTGGAACTACAAGCATTGCTGCTGGCATGTCAACCAGCTGCATAAATCCCCAGAGGTTCATGTGAGCCGTGTAATCCTCTGGGCTTCAGTTACTCACACCAAGCTGGGCGATGTCCAAAAGCCGCACGCTGCCCTCCCTGCAACGTGGCTGTTCTCCGGAGCCCGTTTGGTGCCTCTCCCTACCTGTCCCTTGTCTTCACCTCCAGAGGAGGCCTCCACATCTTACACAAGGACCTTGAAGAGGGGACAAACCCACCTCCCTTGCACTTGCTTGGCTCATTAATCCCAGGTGTGAATCCACGGATCTGTGGGTGGAAGGAGGTTTTCCCTCTATCTCCACAAGGGCAGACACGCTGCATTTGTGCTTACTTTACAATTACACTTGGAACCACGGAGCAAGAATATTATAGTTTCTTATGTAACCATATATTTATTTTGGTTATGTGGGGCTTCAAGGCAAATCTAAAATGGTGCTGGACCAGGCTGCTGCCCGCAAAAGAAGTTTGTCAGCAGAGTAACAATAATGTTCTGCTTCTGAAAATGATATGCTGGGCTTTATGGTCAGCTTTTAGGTTTCAATGCTTTTTTTTTCGACTTTGATATTTGAGCCCTCCCCCCAAAGGAATTTCTTCGAGTGTGTGCACAGCTCTCCAAGCAATGGTCATGGGAGGACAGGGACAAAGCACAAAGAAAGAGATGCTGACGGCATCTGAAAATTATTTGTAATCTCAGCCACAGGAGCTCAGTTGCATTAGCACAGTAATTTATATGCTGGGGAAGGTTTTTCTGATGTTCTTCTAGAAATTTCTTTTGGAATCATTAGGTATCCAAAATACATTTGGAACTCACCAACCAGAGGAGTGAGACGGAACAGATAATTCTGACTAAGCACCCCAATCCCTGTCTTGCAGCCCCAGTTAAAGCACATTGCCACCAAGCACACAACTTCAGCAACCAGAGAGGATCTGGAGCTGGGACACTGAGCTAAATCATGTAACACAAGCTGGGATATTCCATCACAAGAGGATCCTTCTGGGATCTGAATCATCTACACTTGCCAAAGCCCAGTCTTGCCACAGCAAAGCCTGGTTGTCTTTGAGAAAAAAATGGCATTGTGAGAGTATGGAAGCTTTGAACATCAGATGTGTGCAAGGTAAACATAGAAGAAGCAGCTGATCTTTTTTTTCAAAATCTGCCTTAAAATAACAGATAATAAAGTACATGATAAATAACACAAGGAGCATATTAAACAACAACAAAAAATGTGAGGCGGGCTACTAAGGCTGCTACTGAGAGAGTAACAGACCTGGCACACTGCCACAAATAACTCATCTCTGCTCATCCCGTGGGGCAGAAACCCTGCCCTGTCTGCTGCACACAGACATTCCTGGGCACACAGCAATGCCACTGCTGTAAGTCCTGCTGGTAGAAAATGCTTGGAGAGCTGCAATGTTCTCAGGAGCAGGGGGTGCCTGTTTAGTGGAGAGAAGAATTTAGTTCTTAGTAGACCAAATAAACAACAACAGGCAGAAAAAATATCCAGCTACTAGCCATCTCTGGCTCTTCCCATCCCAAACAAAAGACTGGCTTCTATCCAGGCACATTGTAATGGAATAACTGCTCTAAAGTCAGTACCTTGATTAGCAGAGAATACTGTCATTGCACTGGGGTCAGCACTGTGACTGACACCAGTACAAACAAGGCCAAAGCCTGGCTGCAGAGTCTGAATGCAGAAAAAGTCAGACTCCTTTTCTTCAAGGCATTTATCCACACAGTCACTATCTGAAGCTCCTCAATCCTGCCCCTCTTCCATCTCTTTTTTCCACCTGGTCCTGTAAGTTCCTTGGGCCAAAGGGGATTTCCCCCCTCCCCTCCATCTCAAGCAGGTTCCTCACTCTCCTGCCACATGAATAACTCGGTATGACCAGCGTCACCCTGAGGAGCAGCAGGGTTAATGAACTGAAGCCTTTCCCCTCTCCTGCTGCCTGCCCAGGCTCTGAAGCCTCTGGGCAGGCAAGCACATCATCCAGAGACTCCCCAGGCTGTTTTCTGGGGAACATGGGGAGCACAGGGTTAGAAAGAGATGCATGAGCCATGCAGCCCCATGGTTAGAGAGGAGAAACCTCAGCCCAGGGCTGACAGTGACTGATGACTGTAGGTGCTGCGAGAATTCACTGCTCCTCACGTTACCCAAATGTCAGGGGGTTACAGAGATGCTATTAAAGCACCACAGGAGTGCAAAGATCTGTGTAAACTGAGAGGATAATCACCAAGCAGAGCAGAAGCTGTTTGACAGTGTTGAAATTATGTTCTCTGGTAGCTCTCTGACTTGGCACGTGACTTGATACACGAAAAACACCCATATTGTGTTTTATGTCCATGACAATTGCTTTTCCTGTAGCAGAAAATGATTTGTAAAATAACTTTTCTTATTCCCAAACCACTCCAAATTTTGCAAATTGTTTTCCACGGACTAGAAGTGGATTAGAAATAACCTTGGCTCAGGGAACCTTGGCTCTGTTATGGGGGTTTTGCTGCTATGACAGCCAGCTGGGAGAAGACATTTATTTCTAAATTACTCTATTTTTACATTAATATCTCTTTTAGAGCAAAAGAGCAACAGAAGCAGTATTATTTCTGTTGTGTGCTGTGTGTGTGTGTTGGTTCCTAGGAACCACAACTTACTATCATCCACCATAGGCATCCCTGGTCATTTCATATGGCAGCATATCCACTGTGTCCCCAGTCCCAGGCCCTGAGATCACTGTGGGGGACAGGGGCAACTCCTTTTCTCTGTACTGGGATCTGCCCTCAGAAACAAAAATCCCACTTTACAGGAGACAGCCTTGTGTGGACAAAACCCTGCACTCCAATATCATAGAATGGGTTGGGGTTTTTTCAGATTGCTAAATCTGACCCCAAAATTTCCAACAGAAGATATTCTTGCCTACCTCAACTTTGCCTTTGGCCCATCTGCCACAGCTGTTGCAGGGCTGAGGTAGTGTCAGTACTATGAGCAATGAACTAAATGTTCTTTAGAGGGAATGAAAATCCTGAGAAATTAACAAAAATCAATGGAGATATTCCAGATGAGGGAGGTATATGGCTCAACAAAAATAATGAAGCAGAAAACACACACAGATGCAGGAGATGTTGTCCAGACTGTTAAGCTACCCTGGCTCAGCCTGCCAGGAGCACAGCCCTCAACACCCATGCAAAAACCTGCACTGCAGCTTAACCCTGACACTTCTCTCCCTGTCACTGGCCCCCAGCTGCTCACTTTGCTGGCTCCTGATGGGATTTTTCCACTGGAGGGGAAAGCTTAACCACTGATATTACCTTAAAAATGCATTTGGCGGTGTTCAGGAGGGGTACCCTGAGTGCCCCTGTGAGTGACTCCAGAGCAAACCCAGGGATCACTGCCAGGGGAGGCTTGGGGCAGGAACACTGAGGAGATCCTGCTGGACAGGGTGAGGGACACACACACAGGGTGAAGAATAAACCAGTAAAATAACTATAAGGTTTCTTTTATCTCACAGTATTATTTCGGTGTTAGAGCTCCTCTGTCCTCAGCATTTACTTTGGTGTAACTGAAATGAAAATGTGGCTCAGGAGCATTGGAGGACTCTGAGACCAGCTGAAAACAGAGAAAACATTACTTTACTCCACCAGATTAAGCAGCTTTCCATGGGGCACATGTCTTGAAAGGGGAAACAAATGACTGTACAGAGCTGCAGAGATTTTCAGTGACTTTAAATCGACTAAACTTGCCAACAGCTGAGATTTTGGGCAATAAACTTGGCTGGAGCTGAGCCAGCCTCTGTTAGGCTGGGATGCTGCCCTGTAAGGTCCTGAACAGAGTGCCAGACCCACCCGTGCCGAGTGTGACAGGGAAAATGCTGAGGGGACAGAGGCTGAAATCAAGCCTAGAGCTCCAAATAGAAAACACATCTGGCTGCAGCTGCAGAAGTAGGGATACCCAAAGGAGGACATTTAACCATCTGCCCTCTTTGGACAAGAGCACCTGGACTAGAGAGGTGAGCTGGGCTCTCACATCTCCTCTGGGAACAAACATCTGCATTTCATGTACACACTTTGCTCACATTTGAGAACATTAATCCAGCACAATGAAAACAAGAAAACTCACCAGCTGTGTGCTGATGAAACCAGGCCCTTTGGCTACTTCAGGGAGTTTACTAGGTGTATATAAATAAACATGGAAGACTTCACTGCAGCAGTTTAACAAAGTGCTAGAATCCCTTCTGAAATCTTTATGAGGTGAAAATTAGTAAGCAATCTCTGCAAAACCAGCTGACATTTTTCCATTTATGAGGCTTCCCATGTCACAATGTCTATTATTTTACACAAATATTTTAGTTTAAAAACGACCTTTCTGAGCTATGCTGAGATGAGAAGGCTGCTGAGATCCCGGGCTGATGTCCCAGAAACCTCAATAGAGTGCCTGGTATTCACAGTTGAATTTTCTAATAAGGTGGTGCATATTTCCAAAATGTCACTGCACAAGTGGCCATTGGTGGAGTTATTTTAAGGCAGCTCTTCAGGAGGGCACTTCTTGTGACATGCCTGCCTGGAACTTGCTTAAGACCCTGCTGTGAAGAGACTTCAATGGCAAAGGCAGCTCCAGGATCACTTACTGGAAGAGATTTTTATCTCTTGATTTTCTTCTCTTTGTACTGGTGTCAATTAGAAAAACAAAAATTTCTGAAATTCAAGGGGTAAGCCCTGGATAAAAGCAGACTGAAGCCTGAACTGAGCCATATAAAGCAGCTTCTGCCTTACAGCAGTGGTATTTTCCATGGATAATCTGCACTGGAATAGATGGAAACAACCATTTTCTGTCTGCCTTTCCAACATCACAGCCTCAGGGACAGCTCTGGGGCAGTTCTATTAAAAGTGCAGCCAGCCAGGTTGTGGGGTATCACAGTGAGTGTTTGCAGTGCCAGGCAGTGATCTGAACTGCATGTCCAAAGAATCTCTTCTGATTCTTACTTCAAGGCTCTGAAAGGCACATACCTTCATCCCACCATCCCTCACATCCTCTCCCTGGGAATCTGACTCCTATCCTTGGTTTTGACTTTTTCTCTCCTGCCTGAACATTTTTAAAGTTGGACTAAATGCTCATGAAGCTACTGCTGTGGGGGATTGATTTCCTTTTCCCTTCTAGAATTGTGCAAGATCCTTCAACCACTGCTGGTACTATTTCACAAAGATGCCCATGAAGGTCAAAATAGTTGTGTTCCCTAAGTGCAAGGTAGAAAATCCAGAGAGCCTTGAGGTATCTTCTGTTGTTCCTTAAGACACATGGGAAATAATTTTATTTCTTTTTTCTCCACTGGTCAGTATTTCATCATTCCTTCCTCACTCCTCAACTTCTGTTAGAACATTTTGTGACAGACTTTGTCATAGACTTAGGGTGCTGCAAACAAATTAGACCAGCTTGGCTTCCTTTAATTATTATTTTCCAGCACAGAAAAGGCCAATCATTTTCATTTGTGAAAGAAAGTGCTTTAAAATTTGCTCTGGTGCCTTTGTCATCTGTCCAAGTGTGAACTTTAACTGCCTTCTTCTATGGAAGACAAACAAACAAATCAGAAACAGTGAAATTGTAGCTTTTCACATGTTCTCCTACTCGTGGGAATGACTGCAGGAGATGTTCTTTGGAGAATGAGGAGCAGTGTCCCACCTACACTCAAACACTGCATGTGCAGAGTCACAGTTGGTGTGGAAAGGATGTGGCAGCAGAGGAACAGAACTCCTTCAGGATCTCCCTCACCCTCCCTGCCCACGCCTTGCCACCAGACACATTTCTCAGATTACTTAAATGCTACTTTTTTTATACATAAAATGAGCTTCCTGTCTCCCCTTATCTCTGTTTCTACTGCATTACAGTGAAATTTTACTTCGATATATTCCCACAAGAAATCTAACAGAGGAGTCTGGAGAGCAAAAATAATACTCTGGAAGGCAAAATATAAGCAGCTGGGAAAATGCAAAGGGAGACACTAGAAGTATTTTAATTAATTTTCTACTAACTACTAAAATCTCCTGCTTCTGTTGTTATTTCTTTTCTTTTATGCTGGAGAAAAACTGTCATGTGAAGAAGAAGCAATGCCTCCTGGCACGCTTCAAAATTCCTTCTCACTGGCAGAGTAGAATTGAAAAGTCCCTGTGGAAGCTGCTAGGAGGTGACAGCTGCCCTGCCCAGAGCTTCTGAGCACCCCTTCTCTAACCAAGATATCCCCTCCCTTTAGAGCTGAGAGGTTAAACTGACTCAGCAAAGGAGCCATTGCTCTGGAACAGACTTCACAAAGGATTTTGGAACAGGAGGCTTGGCAGTCCCCAGTTTCATTGCAGGGGCAGAGGGTGCTTCCCCCCAGGCAAGGTGATGGCTTTGTTACCCTACAATTCCTTCTCCCCCATTCAGGTGTTCCTACATCTGCCTGACAATCCTACATAAGGAAGCCAAGTGCCACAAAAGCCACTAGGACACTGTCGTGAAGAACTGTCTGGAAAAGGGAATTTCTGATCTGTGGGAAGTTCCAACATTTTGAAATTTGCTTTTCTTTCACATATAAACAAGAGGCCAAAATTCCATGGTCTGTGTGGAATGGATCTCCTGGAGAGGAACAGAGGGAAGGAATGGAGAAGATTAAGAAACTTTATTTTGAAGGAAAAAAATAAAATAAAATCCTGTGGATCCTGTTTTGCTGAACTTTGCCACTTTTTAATTTCCATGGTGGCCAAACCAGATCACAGAAAATACTCTCAAAATCTGCAGCTCACAGGGAATCTGGGAGAGATACATGAAAAACAGACAAACAATTAATGATCAGTCAGGAGCCCCCTGATAAAGGAGCTCTTTTCAAATTGGTTACATATTTCAAACAATACACATAAATTCAATATTTGCAGACAGCTATACAACTCCTCAAAGAATGCAGCAAAGGATTTAGGTATGATTTTCAACTTCAAAATATGTGTCCCCTCTAAAAACATTTACTCAAGCATGTACAGTTGAAGGTTGATTTAACTTTTTCCTGGACTAGTTCCTATTCATTCTTAATTCAGGAATGTTACTTTTACATTTGATACAACACCCTACTGATTTCTAAGTAAGTTTCACTCTCATTTTCAGCCAGCTCTGGGTCTGCTACTTAATGTTTTTAACCAAAATCTATTGGCCTTTGGTATCTAAAGTCAGCCCTTTAAAGTTACATAAATAAAAAGTACTTATTTTTCATTGAAACAGAACATCTGCAGTTTTCCTTAATCATTGCTGTCAAGAACCTGCAGCATTCCCTTTTACATGACTCATGAAATTTTGGGATGGGCATGGGCATAGCAATATGGATGGTCCTGGCAGTCCTGACCCCCACCTTCCTCATTTTCATCATATGAACTGGCTAAAGCTGCTCAAAAAAACCTCTTGGCATTTTTAACTTGAGAAAAACAAGCTTTGTGCAAGGATCTAGAAAATACAGACAATAGTTAGAAGACAGTTTGCCACCAGTAATTAGGTATTCCAAAGTATTAAGGAACGATTATGGAAAATTTTAGGTGAAGGTGACAAGATGGTTTGTCTGACCCAGAAAATGGACAGATGACATTGAGTGTTAATAAATGTGATGTACACAGAAAGAAACAATCCTACATACTTCTACTTTGTCTGCACAGCAAAGGGCTTTGAGCTGACTGTTCCTGATCCAAAATGAGGACCAAGAGGGGTTTGGCAGAGGTTGGCTCTCAAAATGATTGTTTCCAATGTAACAGCTTGGGATCTTGAATTGAAAATGACAGGAAATAGGCTTAAAAACCATAAAGGACCTCTTTTCAACCAAAGCATATTTTAACAGTGGAACTCCACACACCAAATCACATTCCAGATGCCAAAAGCTTACACAGATTCAAAAACAAAGTCACCAAAGGAAAATCCTTCAAGGACTATTAAGCACAAAATATTGTGTCTGGTTCTAAAATCCCTCAGCCACAAATTGTTGGAGGCTGGGAGAATATTTGAAGGAAGTGTTAAATATGCTTGCAGGATTGGCCACTGTCAGAGTGAGTATCCTGAGCAAGACAGACGCCTGGGCTGACCTGGTATGACTGTTCTTGCACTTTTATATCACATTTTTCTGTTGCCTTCTTCTCAGAAAAACCTAAAAAATAAATCACTGAAATGATAATTTACATTCATACACGCTCCATATTTTATTCAATAGACAGAGTTGGCAGGGAGAACTTCAACACAAAGACTTACAGTTTAGTAAATTCATAAGCAACCAAAGAAAAAGAAATACTAAATTTTTACAAATAAAGTAAAAGACAGAGCTACTGGCCATACCTTTAAAAAAAAAAAATATTTTTTCTATGGATATATACATATATAATGGATAGCACATATCAATAATTTAGGGTAATACACAATACAGCAATTATATAACTGCTGATGCAGTCAGCTGAAGAAATTCAGAGAAAATCTTAAAATTTAAAGAAACTCAAATATACGGACACATGAAAATACATCCAGACATAGCGTGGTGACATTTGCAATGTTTCCCACAGTCTAAAAGACTCTAGTGGTTTTAGAGATATCCTTTGCAGCAAAACTACAGAATCCTAGTAAACCTAATAATATTCCTCAGTTTGGTTGGAATTTCTTGTGCACACGTATACATGCTGCATCTTTCTTTGAGAGGCCAGCGTCAATTACATTTAACTGCTTCCCTTGTGGACTTAAATCATGGCTGGATGCTAAAAATGTATTTCTATATATACTCTGTTTACAAACCATTCTTCTTCAGCAGCTGCACCTTTTCCATGTAGTTTAGAACAGAGGCTGCCCTCCTTCTCTAGCACAACCTCTAGCATGAAAGCACCAGGAGAAAGTCATTACACTTAGCAGGCACCTCCCTGGTTTAATGGTGTGTAAATGTCTTGGTGCCAGTCCTGTGCTTGGCATACAGGCAAAGGTTAAATACAACAAACATCTGCAGCCCATCTAAACACCAGTGAAATGCTACAGGACGTGATAACCACAGAGAAACACAGGAGAAATGGAAACACTAATGATGGAAGGGCACTGTTTAGGATAATTTCTAGTCATAGAAGGATACTTTAAAAGTAAGTGCAGGGAAAATGATGCTGGAAATATTTCCTAATGGGGAGACCTAATAGGCTGTGGAATAATCACCCAAGGGAGAGGAAGGAAATCCTTTTGACTGAGTCATTTCTTTCTGGACTGGGTGAAGCAAGGAAAAAATGTGCTGGCAGACAGAAAGACTACCAGCTCTGCTGCTCAGAAGCCTAAGACATTTCTGTTCTTAACAGTTGTAGTTTTATTCAGAACAAAACCACGCTCATGAAAACTTTTTAAATTGTGCATAAAGAGACGTGTGACTTCTGTAACCTTTCCCTTCTCTTTCTCAAATTTAATTTATTTACATACATTTATGGCTCCTTCTTGAACTGCATTTGCAGAAGAGAGGTTTTCAGGGCTGAAGTCATGTACTGCCTTTGTCCATCTGATGCTGCATGGCAAGAACGGATGCAGCTTTATCAGGAACTTGTCCTGATCAGGCTCTGGCCAAGCATGACTAGTTTAATGTGACAGATTATAGAATGAAAGGAGAGCGAGAAGGGAGGAATAACAAGGGCCAGGGAAAGATTAGATTCTCCACACATTTCTGCATTTATTGACCTTTTCTTCTTCGATATACTGTTAGTTACCCAGATTTGCAGCTCGAGATGGCAGGCGAGCTGTCAGGTGCACTGCTTAGGTCATTGATGGTGTTATGAACTCTACTGGAAACTGATTTCATTAAACAAAATTATGTGGCTTGGCATTTCATATAGCAAATATCTAACTGGCCTTTTTAATTGCTCTTCATACAATTCCTTTGAAATTAGTGACATCTTTCTAATAACTTTTTAGGGACTTAAAAATTTTAAGAATTTCTTGTGGGGTACCAACAGCTGATCTACAGCATCATTCCCTGATGAACAGTTAGTGTATGTGAGTGCAGTTTGGCATCACTGTACATAAATCTGTCCCCAATCTGCAGAGAAGCAATGTTTTATACTGAAGTTTCTTGAAGGCTCAGTTGGATAATTTCCTTTCAGCACCCTCTACATCAAGCATTCAGTCATAAATTCAACTTGAGCTGCAATTTACTCATTAATAAAATACCACCTCTGGGACTTAATCCACTGAGAAAGTAAAGAACCTAACTACTGCTGGCCAGCAGAAAGAGTTCAAAATGCAGGACAGCAGTCTGAAACAAAGCAATAGTCTACAACAGTGCAAGCAGGATTTCCTAACCTTTAGAGGCACATTTCTGAAGGAAAAATCTATACTTTGTTTAAAGCACATGCAGGTCTGTATCTTTATTCTGAGGTCTGAACCCAGGCTGCTGCTCATTACTATCACAGTTTAATCCAGCCAGGAACAAAGCACCACAGTCACTCACTCCCTGACCCCAGAGAGGGGGAAAATTCAAATGGTAAAAGTAAAAAAAAAATAAAATGGTGAGTTGAGATCAATTTAATAATTGAAATAGGATAACATTAATAAATTTTAATGAAAAGGAAATTAACAAAAGGAGAGAAATAATTCTCAGGAAGGACAAATGATGCAAATGAAAACAATAGCTTACCATGAACCGACAGATGCCCAGTCAGCCCCTGAGCAGCCTTGCCTGACCCTGACCTTCTCTCTAGCTTCTTGCTGAGCATAATGTCAGATGGTCTGGAATATCCCTTGGGTCACATAGGGTCACCTGTCCCTGCTGTGTCCCCTCCCAGCTTTCTGTGCACCCCCATTCCCATCGCTGCTGGGGTGACGTGAGACAGAAAAGGCCTTGTCTCTGTCTAAGTGCTGCTCAGCAACAGGGTTCTAAAACATCCCTGGAGTTCTCAGAACTTCCCAAACCCCAGCTACTGTGAATTTACAATAAAAATTTATAATACTTTATCCAAAACCAGCTCAATTACATTGGTTGAAGCAACGTAGTTGCAGTGATGCACAAAATCCCCACCATTGGATCTGGGTAAGAGTTTGATCACAGTTCAGCTGTAGCATGCTGGAGCCATGCAGCATGTGTGCCACCACACATTCATCTTGCTAGAACACTTTCAGGCTACAGCACATCTCCTAAGAAACCCCTCTTGCCCCTCCTCAAACCTGGTAATGCTTTAAAAAGGTGAGCATTTTGGGGAAGAGGGATCCTTTTCACCAGACCACTTGCTCCTGGAGGGGATGCTTGGTTGGTGTGTTTTAGATTTTAGCTAGAAGGGTGCAGTGTCATTTGCCATCTTCAAAGAGTTAAATGCAAAATAGCTCTACACTCAGATGGGTTTAATCTCTGCATCTGTGCATTGTGGCTGTCATGTTTTAGCAGCATGAGAGGAGCTGGGTCTGAGCTCTGGGGCTCTTGCTGCTGCTGATAGCTCCATGCAGCTCATTTTCCTCACACCGCATGACCTGGCTGGCTTTGGCACATCCTGTCTAACTGCTGCTGAGAGAAAAGGAAATATTTGCCTTGAGCCTGAGCACTAAACACCTCCTCTGTGGTCAGGAGAGATACAGCTTTCTCCTCGGTGGGGTGGTGATGAGACCGAACCATTACCTCCATTTTCCACCTTTGCAGCAGTAATTGCTTTCCCTTGTGCCCCTCACTAAGGAGACACTCTGGGGACAGCGAGGGCTTTTGAACACTGAGTAACCTGAGCACACTGGCTTTTGGAAAAGGGGCTGACTCAGCAGATGTGCGAGTGGGGGATGTTTGCTATTCCACCTTAGGCAAGAAATTAATGGCTCTGACTGTGTCCCCTCCTTGTATTCAGCTGGCAAACCCTAACCCGTGGCCACTGTGTGGGGTCAACATCCAATTATGGGCTGGTTTGTAGCCTAGTTTTCACACCCATGCTTCTGTGCTTCACAGGAATATTCCTTGCAAGGCAGAACAGGTCCCTCTGCCTCTACTGAAGGACAAGGACTTGAATGGGCAGCGTAAATTTTATTTCTTGTGCGGAAAGCTAGAGGAGACAAGCCAATTTTGCTTGCATGAGAGATGCAGAAGACCAAGATGCTGATGAGAAATTAAGCCACCTGTGGTCCCAAAACAGATCACAGCCTTATGCTGCCAAGAAACAGTATAAACAGAACAGAAAGATCCTGCCCTGTCCCCCAGCATTGCTGTTGAAGGATTTGGACACAGTCAAGTTAACAATATCATCATTCTCTGTGTTGTATTCCAGAAGCTGAAGGGTTGTGATTTTATTACAACACTGCTGTTGCAAGACCACAGAATAATACACTGACATTTTGAGCTGCACTTAAACCTAATATATATTTTTAATACTACATTTATATTCCATCATAAACTGACACTGGGCAGAATAAGTCACTATTGCCACTGTGACTGCACTTGAACCTCAAATGGAAAAGCTTGTACTATGTGGAGCCTTGCAAAAGGCTCTTTTCCTATGACAGGGTCTAGCCAGGGATTTGCAGCAGTGCCAGTTCCTCTAGTTTCTGACCACCTCCCTCTTCATTAGACTACAAAGCAAGTTGCCAGCAGGGCTTCTGGAAGCTTCATCCTCTTTCCTTTCCCCAGTTACAGGAACTAGGGAATTCTCCTGTTACAGAGAGAGGATACACAACACCAGGGACTGCAGTGCTGGGAGAAACCCAGCCCTTCTTCAGATGCCTTGTCAAAAAAGAAAGCTCCTGCTGCATTCCATGAGGATGGCCAGAGTCACTCTCGGCTTGGTACAGCAGTTCTGCCGCCCTGGCGCACTTCAGCTCTGTTTTCTTTGCTCTGTCTCCTCTGCCCCATTGGCAGCTGCCAGGGCAGTTTGGTGGTTTGGTACCCAGCAGGAACACACATGCTCAGAATTGAAAGAAACAACAGCAAAAGACTCTGCAGAACTGAGGAGACTTTGTGTTTCTGGTACTGAACAGCCACAGAAACATCTTTTCTTCTTTGCTGCTTTTTTTCAGGATGCCCTTAACATGCTTCCTCACATGTGGATTTCATGGGGCATAGTCTTAGAGATATCACTTATATAAATCTATAATTTTTTAAAACTACCTCAGGGGCTAAGCCAGGAATCACACTCACTCTCCTAATTTCTCTCCAGATACACACCAAAAATAGGCTGATGCCCAAAGCAGCCTGCACTGCTCCATACACTCGCTCTGGGGAACTGCATGAATGAGGCTGCTGTGAGTCCTCCCTCTCTTTGTGGAGAATCAAGCCTCATTTCCTGATGAGAATGTGTCTTCTGGTTGTGCAGCTGTACCATGAGATCTTCTCTGACAAGTAGGGTTCTGGGACAACACAGCAACTGAAGTACAACAATAAATATATGCTGGGTGCTCAGGCCACTGTAACAATTATGTATAAAATTAAAAAAAACAAAAAAAAAAAAAAAGAAGAAAGAGAGCTGATCATCTCATAAGGCTTCCTATACTTTATTGCTTGGTCATTCATCCTGAACTGATGAAATAGATATTCCTAATTGAAACACAGTGATAATACTAAATGCAGTACCAAGGCCACTTTCATCATATGCAGAAAGGAACAAAACCACAAAGGGGTTTAGAAGAGGACTGAAAACCAGATTCAACAGCTATTTCTGAAGAAATCAGAGATATTTTCAGGACTGCTGTCATTCCTGTTAGTATTTTCTGATGTTGATATTTCAGTACTCCCAGCAGTTTTAGACAGGGAACAGGGTTGCACTGAACAATGTCTGCACACACCTCTCAAAGCAAGATAGTCCCTAGACATGAACCTTATTCTCTCAACAAAGTATTTATTGAAGCTAAGTGCTTCCTCACTTCACCTGCCAAAAGAGACAAATTATCACACTGACTATCACAAAGTCAGGAAGACGACAAGAAAAAAAGTTTTAGATATATATAATAGCATAGGCCTGGAAAAGGAAGAAATTTCACAAGGGAGAGATAGAGCAGATACAGGACGTAACAGAAGAACAGATTTGTCACATAAATGCAGTGTGTTCCAAAAGACCCCCAATTTAATACTTCAGAAAAGAGCAATATCCTCTTCATGGCTCACTGGGACTCCCTAAGGAATTTTGGAAAACATTCTAGTAAGACATGCTTTGGCTGATATTATCATTGGTTTGCTGGGATTTGATTTGATGTTTTCATTCTTTTTTTCTTTTTGGTTTCTTGTTGTTTTGACTTGTGAGAATGAACACGTGTCTCAAAAACAGGATCTTGGTTACTGAGGAATCTGTTTATTTCAGGCCCTTTTTCCTAACTTGGTATCAGTTGGAACCACTCACTGTTCTTGGTATTTTAGGGGTCTAATTTTAGGCCCTGGTTTTTCAGATCTTGGCCAGACGCCCCACTTGGTCTCTGCACAGAAAAACTCTATTGGAAGATTTTCTTTTATGTCTGGTGCAGATCCAAAGCTTCTGAAGACATATGGATTTCTTTCCATTGAGCTCCACAGCTCCAGGTCTGGCCTCCTGCTTGTGATACCATTTAGTCTGAGCATCTGTGGAGGGCCTGAAATGGATGTGTGGATCCACCCCACTTCAGGCACTCACTAAGTGAAGAGCTGCTCTGATGAGCTACAGTAAACCTAGTGTCCATGGCTGCACAATCAGGCAGAATTTCTCCATGAAAAGCATTGTTAAACATTGGAATGGGCTGCCCAGGGCCATAGTGGAGTCACCATGCCTGGAGGTGTTCAAGAAGTGACTGGACATGGCACTTAGTGCTGTGGTTTGGCTGGCAGAGTGGTGTTTGATGAAAGGTTGGGCTCCATGGCCTTTGAGGTCTGTTCCAGCCTAAATCACTCTGTAAAGGCAATTCCACTGCCATCAGGAGCCAGCATCCCAGCACCTTCACAATGCAGAGCCAGCACACAGAAAAGGGAAGAGCCAGCTGCTAATCTTCTCCTGACAGACTTGTGAAATCCATGCCAGTTCTCTCTTCATCCTCATTTAGCTCATACCATCACTGACACAAGTGCTGCAAGAAATCTCCAAGGCATGAGCTTTGCAGGAAAGGCTCTGCTCTTTGACAAGAACAAAACTTTCCCATTATAAGCAGACATCATCTTAGCTATCAATGCCAAATCCTAATCCCAGGAAAAAGATAACAGGATGAACTTCTCACCCAAAAAAACCTCCCCTGTGTCTTCAAGGCACTGATATTCTGCTGGAACTTCCCTACTGCTTCTCCCTCCACGCTGTGTTTCAAACTGCACAGCAGCACAGGTCAGCCCCTGGACATGGCACCACATCCACCAACACATCCCAAGACTGAATTCAGATCTCTGGGGGCAGGTCAGAGTCCCTCAGGGCTTTCCCCATGCACAGCAGCACCCACTGCACAGGTGTGAGCTGGGTTCATATTTGCCACACAAAAGATGAGAGCTGTTGGAAAGCAGAATTGTCTCCTCACCCAGGGGCTTGCACATGATGAAAGTGGGGTTGCACTAAGGCAGAAAGAAAAGGCACCTTTGGAGTGTAATGATGTTTCAAACTACTTCAACTGCTGCTATTTTCCTTTTTTGTCACAACCATCCTCTGTCAAGTGGGTTATATGCTACATCTAATTCCGCCCCCCCAAACAAGAGGCATGTGGACCACTGATAGCTAACAAGTGATGGGAAGCAAAACACTGAAGGCCCCTCTTGTAACCAGAGGAAAAGACATACTAAAAAGGATTATTTGCACAGAACTCAGCCTGGGTTTTCAAACCAGCATTTACAGCTTGGAAAGAACCGAGAACAAATATTTTAAAATAGTTATTAGGGGTTTTATGGAAACTGGATGAATGGATGATTTAAATGGAAAGCCAAATAAATATATATAAAAAAAGATCATCTAAGCCTGGCAGGAAATCTGAGGATCTTTAATAATAAAACTAAAAGAAAATTTAGGAAAATAAAGCTTTTGAACTGTGACACAAAGCCTCTGAAGTCCAGAAGAAAAATGCTTCTATCTCACTAGTAGAGATGCTGTGCTTGAATCAAGGAACAACAATAACTAAAGTACTGCCTTGTTAACACAAACTGCTGTCCTGTGCATTGCACTCTAACCACAGCAATACACTCAGATAAACCATGCACTAAGCACAAAGATGGCATCTGAGGGAGAAGCTGGGATCAGCCAACAATAACACCAAGCTATGCCACTGAGTGGCTTCTCCCACTTTGTTTTATCTAGGAAGCCATGCATACGGATTTCAGCCCTCAGATGGTCCCAGTGGTGTCTGTGCTAACCACAGGCACAGCCCTGCAGGGCTGGCCTCGTCTCACTGGGAGCCGTGTGTGGCTGCAGTGTCTCTGTAGCTGGACACCTCTCAAAACCAACCCACAATCTGTGGGGGAAATGGAAAGCTCTCATCCCTTTTCTAGAAAAGCAGACACTTACTCCAAGCAGTGACTGCAGCTTCTTTGTACCTGAGCATCTGCGCTATAAATGATGCTGTGGTCTTTTTGTAGACACAGCTGTAGGGAATAACAAATTCATGGCAGAGATGATAATGCTTATGTTGCAAACAGGTTTTATGCCAACCAAACTGCACCTCCTGTGGAGTTTCAAAGGCCTTTTACAAATCAGTAGTAGACATAAAGTGAGTTTTGTTATCCTAAAGAATTTGTTAAATAGGTGAGATATCGTCAGTCTATTATGCACTGATAAATAGGGGAAACTGAGGCTGAAAGCAGTGGAGAAATCAGCCAAACAGTGGGAACGTCAGGAAACAACCCAAAACTTCTGACTCATGTGCTTGTGCTCATTTGGCAAACAATCCTTTCATGCAAGCCAATTCCTGGTTCTGATCTTATTGAAGCCAATGGTAGAACTTCCATATATGTGAACAAAGATTTGAAATTTCAGTCTGTAATCTGCACTTTATAGGTTTGTGCCTTTATAGATGGGGCAGATATTTAATTCTGCTCTGTGGTTCAGTCAGCTGGATGGTGCTATGTATATTTAGGGCACAATGAGAAAAATAAATAGCAATTAAAACACCAAAAAAAAATCAACCAAAAAAAGTCAAATCCTTTCTTCCATATGGAAGATTTTAGTATTTTTAATGGTAAAATTACTCTTCCACATTTTTGGCACTTTCACAGAAGGAACAGTTGCCTGTGCCCATTAACAGCAGCAACAGAGGCTGAGCTGGTTCTCCCAGAGGTGTGCTCCAGCAGCCTGGCAGCTCCCCACAGCCACAGGAGACAGTGGCTCATGCCCATCTGAACCATGGAAGAGCCAGTGCTGCACCCAGCTATCCCCTCTGCCATCTTCTGGCTTTACTTTGGCTTTTGACAGCAATTAATACTTTTAGACTCTTTTAAACTATCAGCAGGCAACTACTCTAGCTGATATCCTCAGGGGGAGAAAAAAAAATGCAACAAGAAAGTTTTAAAGCTTATAAAAGCACAAGATGAAAGAAGTGGAGATCTGGTCCCATCTACACATCACCTGTAATGGAGGAAAATAAGGGAAACGTTGTATTTCATTCAGCTCACCTCTTCTCCAGGGCCCTCATTCTGTCAGTGCAGAAACACTGCTGGATCAGTCAGGGAGTATCTGCAAAAATGCCTTCCCAGTGAAAACTCAGCTATTTTGTTCCAGTGTATACACTGGTGAACACCACCACCACTTTGGAACCTCAAAGTGAGACCAAATTCAGGGTAACTGCTTGCCCCAGACATTCTGGAATAAAAAAAAATGTCAGAGGCAAAACTGCTTTGTGTGTAAAGGATGCCAGCAGGACAGGAGGGGGATGGATCCCTACTGCAGCTGAGACTGTCTCGGACAGAGCAGATGAAGCACCCTGTTGAACATGCTGTCTCCTCCTTCCACAGGTGAGGCTCCAGCCAGCACACTGCCTGTGTCTGCTCCACAAGTTGTACAAACAGAACTCTCCCCATTTCCCCATCACTTTGCTGCTCCTGTACACATTTGAGGGAACCCCCAGCAACTCCACCTGGATCAAGCCGACTGTGTCACCATGTGAGTACAGTACACATTTTATTCACTCCTGCAAAGGAACCGAGGCCCTGTAGGTCAGCAGGGTGGGGCAGGTACAAAGCAAAGGGGGGAATTTGTCACCTTAAAAGTTCTTCCACAAGAAGTGCCTTATCATCCCCCCAGTTCCCGGATTCTCCAAGTGAGAACATGTTGGAACGTCCTGCCTCTCCCCCAGGGTAGAAATTTTCAGTCATTGAACAGCTCAGGCTTCAGCAAAGCAGGGTGTACGTGTGCAAACATGCTCACACAACACTAACGTCCAAATACTCCCAAACCCTACTGACATCAAGATTCTCTTTAATTATTGTATTTTTAAACCCTTGATTGTCTTGTGGCGGAGGCCTGAGAACCATTGGAGACCTTGGGGGGTGGAGGGGTGCCAAAGACAATTGTGGCCTGGGAATATTTGCCAGCTGGACTACGTGATTTTTTTTTTTTTCATTCTCATTTTTCTTTTCCCCTGTTTTCTTTTCAGATCCTGTGTTCTGGCTTCTTGGGGTCTGCAAATGCCCTGATACAGAAACTGCAAACCCAGACTGCATTGCTGCATCAGTCCCTGCAACTGAGAGCCAATGCAATAGTGAGCAGCAATTTGAGATACCAGGAATCCTGCCTTTAACAGCCTGCACTCACTAGCCACAACTCCCATTGAACTTTGAAGGCCCAGGTTTGCTCCTGCTTACACCCTTTCAGCTTTAACAGCTACCCCTCACTTATATGAGGAATACAGTTTGGAATCTGGCATTCATTTCCTATTCTAAAGAAAGAAAAAGAAAAGAAAAAAGTTTGGATCCAGCTATCTTGCAGGCTGAAATTCTGTTCTGCATTTTTTCTTTCCAATGCTGCAGCCTCCTCTGCTCCTTCTGCCTATTTTCAGATGAACTGCTGAGATGCTGAAATTCAAACTACATCAATGTGCATCATATTTATCACTCACAAAGACTGTGTTGGTGCAATATCTTCCTACCCACACTTCCTACATCAAATCCTCTAAAATGTAAAATCTAAAATCCTCTGGGTGCCTGACACAGCCAAGACTACCATGCAAGAATGACTGGAATTCTGCACAGAAGACAGTAAGTGCAGCAGCAGCTGGTTCTTGTGGCTGCTGCCCACCATGGAGATGTGCAATACTACCTTGAACTCAATCCCCAGCTGATGTGCCAGCACAAAGCACCAAGACCCATCCTTTGGAAAAGATACAGGGTGTGAGGTGAAAAGATGTTGATCTGCTCCAGCTGGCAAAGAGGCAGCGCTCTCTACCAGCTGCACACAGAAAGGAAAGCTGGAAAGGTGTTTTGGATCTCACAGGCCCTCACCATGGAGAGTGGCTGAGATCAAAGCTTTTATATGTAATAATCTTGAGACACTGTCAGCAGCAGAGGTCTGAGGGGAATGGCTAAAGCAGGAGGAGGACACCACAGACCCTAATAAGCAGCAATCACATAATTGTTTGGGACAAACTGGGGCTGAAGATGAGCTCCTCCATAGAATCTGATCAACATGAGCTATCTTGCCAGGGACTGAAGGGACACATACAGTCTTGGTGCTCTCAGAACAAGACATGAAATAGCATAGGTGGAGAGCCTGAAGATTCCCATTTCCTGCAATTCTTGCAAAAGACTCTCTGTGGCCACTTTGTAATCAGTTTGGTGCCATCTCTTTTCTGAACTCTTTTGTCTTCTCCTCACGAGTCAGCTCCTGCAGTACCTGAAGCAAAACAGATCCACTTTTTGATAAGGCAAAACTTGTCCTTATACACTGGTTTTATCTTTAGTAACCTGAGCCAGCAAGATATCTAAATACCAGGTGGGCTTTCACAATCTTGCTGAGAGAGCAGGAAGGGAAAGCCTTACTGGAAGGCAGAGCCTAGATATACACAGCATGGCACAGTATGGACATCCCTCCTCCACCCCCTGCTGTCCCCAGTAACTTTTCAGGACTTGACCCACTAATAGGACACAGAATGCAAAACACTTGGAACTCATGGTCTTATTTGGAGACTTTGTCTTACTCCTCACCCACATTAAACTGCTTTTCTGTGAGCCTTACCAGGAGTTTCACAGAATTTTGGTCACTCTTTTCAGAAAGGAGGAAAATACTCCATCATCTGGATATGCCACAAACATCAAATGAGGATCAGCTTACATGAACAAAAGCAGAAACACGCTACATCTGTGCTTGTCCAAATTATCTGGCAAAAAATAAGTATACTGGGAAAGAACAGATAGATGAGGACAAAACAGAGGAATTTTCTCCTCACAAAACGCATTCTTAATAAATAACTTGACTCACTTTGCTAAGAATAATTTGACTGGAACATTGGACTTCAACTGTTTAAAACTTTCATTTTCCACTTGCTCTTCATGCACAGATTCTGTAACAATTTAGCTTGTTTTTACTAGGTTGGGGGACCAGAATTACACCTCAGCATTGCACTATTAAGCAGCAAATTTACCATTGTTCCTCTTTGTGTGCCTCCTCTCTGTTTTAGACTTCGTCACTGGTATGCAACATATTTCTATCCAAACAGAAATCCTAAAGTGCAACTGTAGGGTAAGATATAAAGTCCCCTACGTGGCTGATCCGGACCACACAAAACATAAACCACCACAGCAAAAGTTGCTTGCTAACCTCCTGCCACTCAGCAGCAGAACTAAATTCAGAAAGGAATTTAAGATAGGCTTCCTTCCCCTCACTGCATCCCCTCATTTTTCCTTTTCCTCCAACCTATGCAGCTTCCACATGCACAGTTTCATTTGTGGGAGTTTTTAGCTCATCTATCTGGGTCACATATCTGTGGGTGATACCAGTATAAGTTAAATACTTAAAAGAATCGTGGGGGTTTGCACAGCAATTCTGCCTGGAGCAAAGCTCCTGATGGCATGCAGGCTCCATCAGAGCCATACACCCTACAAACTGCTCAGGCACAGAAAGCTGATTTCCTTGCCATCTCCCACAGCTTTTTCTTTTCCTCACAAGATCTGTTGTCAGAGGAAGGGAGTTCAGAGCTTCTTTCCTTCCACCAGTGGATTGGTTTCACTTTGCTTCACTTTCCACATTAATGGAAATTGCAGGTGCACTTCAACCCAAATGTTAACTTCTTCAATCAGCACAAAAGACTACATGCACTTGGGGAGAAAAAATATTCATCCGTTCATGCAATCTTAGCTTTCAAGGGGAAATGTGCAGTGGAAAAAGAAGGAATGATAGGGGAAATTAAATTAAAATGCAGGAAAAAGAATATTAGTAACAGAAGGGAACTTTTACCTGTGGTGCTTGCCAAGATGGTTTCATGATGCTCAGTGAGAATACACAGGTGTACAGGAAGCCCAGCAGACCATCCCAGTGCGATGCCGAGTTGCCAGGTCCCAGGGAAGTTGTCCTGCAACTGTAGCCTTAGAGAACTTAGCAGCTGAGTCCAGCTCTGATCTGGGTGGCTCTCTTGTCCCTTGTCTCCCCAGGCTGGCAGCACAGCCCCTGGGGCATTCCTGCGCTATCTCCTGGTTCTCCTGCCAGATGCTCTGTGGCACCTCCCAAAGTGAGGTGGGGATGCAGGGCTGCACTCCCTGGCACTGCACAGGGAGCTCTGGCAGGAGTTTCCCCGGCACTTTGTGACAAGCAACAGGGGAGGCTGTTTGCTCTTACAGTCCAAATTGCTTGCTCACATCTACAGAACTGCCCAAACACTGCCAGCCTGAACTCAGATAATTTCCAGAGCCTTACTACTGTGCACTGCAGTTCTATTTCCAGATATTTCACCAGTTCTTTGTACAGAAGCATGAAACCATCCCTATCCCCACAGGTCACCTGCCTAATATACCTGGATTGTACTTACATTGGCAGAGAACAGCCAGTGTTTGAACACCCAAAGCTGCACCGCTGGTGTTTCAGTTCATATTAAAAAAAAACCCCAGAAAAACCCACCAACCACACATAAATATTGTATAAAAATTCTTTTCACATCCTTTTCCACTCCTTCCCATAAGTTCACTGGAGTGGCAAGGTTTCTGATACAGACTCCAGCCCTTGGAATAAAACTTTGCAAGTTCCACATCACTCATTTCATGCAGCAGAGTGCTACATGACATCAACAGCTTCCAGCCATACCACTGACACAAGGAAAATAATTCCTCCTGTTAGCAGTGACCTTCCAAGGTAGCGTGCTAACAGCCTTTCTTTATTTCATTGATTTTCCCAAATCATCATCAGAATTTCTAGTAATAGGTTCCTTAGTCTCACAACGAAGAGATGATTAATACATCCACCAAGAGGAGAGCAGGAGGAGCTACAAAGAACATGAGAACACAAGGATGGTGTGATGTGAATGACAGATCAGCCTCGGTCACAGGTGGTGCTGCCTGGTGTTGTTCCCCTCTCTGTGCTGTTATAAATTGGGGTACAATCAGTCTCACTCCCACCTGACCTGACTGACCACTCCCATCTGATCATGGACCTTGCCCAGTTCCAGGCTCTGGACACAGAATTTGTTCTTGAAGACCTCACAGCTTTTCTACTTTGCTACATAGAGTTCAGCTCACCACGTGCTGTTGACTCTCACCCAAACAAGCCCAGTTATTGTCACTGCCCACACTCATCTCTGCCAGCCAAACCACCACTCATCCACATCAGAGAGAAAAATGCTCCTGCTGAGGGAATTTCCATGTGGGGCTGACACAGTCCCACAGCAGATGAATGTGGAATAACACATCAATGAACCAGTACTGCTGAAAAACATGGAGAAGCCACTTTCTGCCAGGCCAGGCTAATGTGGCAGAGCCCCATGTTCTGTGACACAGGTGCAACAGTTTGTTCAGGGCTAGCTCAGGTCTCTGACTTGGTACTCAGTAAATACTAGCCCAATCAACCCCTTGGCAGTATCCTCCCACACTGGGGGTGTTTTAATAAGGATTTTTTAAGGGAGTGATCTGTTTTGTCTCAAATTCCCTGTGTGGCTAAAGTCTCTCTTGCTTGCTTCTTCTATTTCTGGCTAATCACCTTGCAATGGACAGAAATGCAGCTGAAAAACTTACCAGCCTTGGCATTACCTGAAATCACTATTTTCCCATTTTTGTCAATTCCACGTCATTCCCCCTACCTGTAACTAGAAATAATGTCTCTTGATAAAGTCTCCTGAGTGGTTTGCTTAGAATGCAAACCAATCAAAGCACAAGTTCATAAAAATTGTCTTACTTTCTCAAGTAAAGAGCAGCAACTTTGAACAGGGTTTAAAACAACAAAAAAATTAAAAAGCAATAAAAATTGTACTGAAATAACAATTGTTGATATCATGGTATTGTGATCTCTTGAAGACCTGTACCAGTGCTATCTATCCATGCTTTCACTCCTGCATATTTCTAATTTCAGTTTACTTTATCTACATCCTACCAGACTGTGGACTCTGAAGAGTGTTATTTTTCCATTTCTCTTACAGGATGAGATTGCAGAGAGCAAGTACCACAACAAACTCCTCTGTGCATCTCAGAATCTCGAGGAGACAGGAGTACACCCAGAGCAAGAGGCCCCAGGCTCAGGGGACTCAGCAGCAGCTGGACCATCTGTGCTGCTCTCCTGCCATGGCCATGTTTAATGCTTTCCTGAAGCTACACCTGCATGCCAAACTGAACAAATTCACATCCTCAGCACCGGAGAGAGGCAGTTTCAATGCTCTCATGCAATCTTCTCTGGCTTGCCTTTGCTGTTTGTAGCATCACTACGGAAACCAAACGTGACACTGGTGATCTTTATTCAACATGTGCCCTCCCCAGACACGATCTCAGCTAACTTGTGTATCACCTAAGCCAGCCCATTCTCTCCCATACAAATGCCCAGGAAATCAGGTTGAACTGGAAGGATGATAGCTGTGACTGGATAATTTTTGTGTCTTGTGCATGAAGAGCTGCAGGCCTTTGGAGCTGCAGCACCTGTGATGCTAAACACAGTACATGGTGTGTGTTTGTTAAAAAAGTAATAATAACACCACTTGCTGGAAGGTCTCAGTACACTTCACAGCAGTGATTACCTACCAGAAATGGAGACAAAAGGATGGGATGTGACTCCTCTAAGATCATCTACCTAACCTGGAACAGCCGCCAATCTCCCAGTTCAGGACTTCTGTGTCCCTACCCAATGCTTCCTCCAAGTGAGCCTGGCAATAAAACACACTGGACTAGATAAAAATACAGCAAATTCTGTCTTAAATCCAGGCTCTGCTAGACCCTTCCAGCAGCTGGTACTTTCTTTTTAAAGCACTCACCCTAATTTCTGGATAAAATGATCACTGTGTGCCGGTCCTTGGTGTCAGTTACTGTCTGTGGAAAAGAAGGGTTTCAGTTTTGTAAAATCTGAGGGGAAAAAAAAACCCCAAAAACCCCAACAAACCAACCAAACCAGAACTCTTTACTTTTGATTCAAATTCCTGCAGAAATTATTCTGGCCTGCTTCTTAGCCTATGAGCCAGTAATGGGTAGGGGATGAACTTTTCATGGCAATATTAAAGTACAATCAGCAGTTTTCTGAGCTTGGAATTTTCTGCACTTTTCCACACGATTAACCTGTTTGCTGGGGATGTGTGACCTTTCCCAGTTCAGAAGTGGATTCACACTCAAGGCCAAGCTCTGTGATCACCCACACAGCTACAACTCACACTCTGGATGCAAAGTGCAGCTGATTCACACAGAGGAACACCAGCCATGCAGGGCAGCCCCTTGGCTTGCGTTCAGGCTGGCCCTCCTGCGTCTGGCTCCAGCCACAGGGTGAGGCAAATGTGAGTTTATGTCACTTTTTATAGAGTGGCCAGAGGCACCAGTAAGCCACCGTGCACCACCCAGTGCAGGAGCCACCCCTGAGAAGGCTCTCACCTCTCTGCAAGGGCAGAGTAGTCAGACCCATGCAATAAAGGAAGCTCCACTGAGACAAGACCTTACACGAGAGCTGAGCACCTGCATCGAGACAGTGATTGTGACTCAGTGAGCTGTAATAATTAGTCAAGTCACAGCAATGTGAGCATTTATCCAAACTCAAGTGATTTCCCAATAGTTACAAAAGAAGCCCAAAGCACAACAGAAGGAAAAGCTTCTCTGTTTCCCAAAATCTCAAATACCAAGCTCACGTTCCCCTCCCTACCCTGGTAATGAAACGTAACATTCAGGGGTATATTTTTATCATAAAACCAGTACTTCTCTAATTGCTC
Source organism: Pseudopodoces humilis (assembly GCF_049639895.1). Classification (NCBI taxonomy): domain Eukaryota; kingdom Metazoa; phylum Chordata; class Aves; order Passeriformes; family Paridae; genus Pseudopodoces; species Pseudopodoces humilis. Next base: position 14,218,286 of record NC_142210.1, read on the forward strand.
CACCATAAGAGAATTAAAAGTATCATTCATTTAAACAGCTCCTGAAAGCACTGAATCTGTACTAATGAAGATTAATAGCAGATTTGCAATAGCAAAGCTTGGAAAGGGTACTTGTAGAAAATAACATCTCACCAAAAATACATTTTCAGCATAACTAATACATAACTAATTCCATGGCTATCCACTGCAGGGTTTCTTGGTCTTCAGAAATAAATGTATTGCAGGCTGTGGTGTATAGGACTAGATGGGACCTCAATTTCTGTGCAAGACAAGACTTCCCTGTTATAGGATTTGCCATGTTATCAAGGCACTTATGCACTCTTGAAAGGGAAATACAGTAGAGTTTTACACAACTAACAATCTTCCACCTTGCAGCTTGAAGCTGTTCTGCACAGATATTAAAGGTGGAAGCTGATTTCCCTCTGTTTCTCTTGTTAGAGAGGTCAATCCACCTCATTTCTCCCACATGTTGTTCCTGCTCAGGCTGAGGCTTGCATCACTTGCAGCCAAAGAGGAGCATCAGACTGGTAATATTCCATGTTTGGCAGCAGACACACAAACAGCAAGGCTGACTAAAAGCCCTCAGTAACTTTTGGTTTATGTATGAGTTGACAGCACTCTGACACTTTCAGGAGGTATTAAATACCTCATAGAATTGGGCCAATAGCCAGGGCACAGATCTGGCACATGGAAAATAGTAAGTGGAGTATCTCCTTGTAACCACAGCAACCTGAAAAACACAATGAAAACAGTGCATATCCCTACAGAATTACTGAGGATGAACAGACATGTATTTGTGAAATAGTGAAATAAATATTATAATGATGCTCCTGAACTGCAGAACAGATCCTACTTCATGCAGATGTGAATGTCAGAAAGCCAGATGTCTATTGATACTGAAACTTCCTATAATCTCCTAAAATTTGTTGGATAACATACAGGAACTGATTGTACCAAAGGTGAAAGAACAAGAACAGCCTTGACACACAACTAAACACAGGGCAATACTGATAGTGTTTCAGAACTTGCTCTTAATCAAACTTTAATGGGTTTATTTTTAAAGGCCTGTTTATTTACTTCCATGGATTGTGTGGCAGAGACCTCATCCATACTACCAGAGTTTGCATCAAGACAGACATGGCTTTAAAATGTAATGCCAAGACAGAAGGGTAATTGAATGTCTTGAGATAGGGACTCTGATGCAGAAAATATGAAATTATTATGTACTCCATCAAGCTCCTCACAACAGCTACAGAGAAGAAACTAGAAACTAATTCTTGGAGATAAAAGATGTGATCATAATAAAAAAATGCAGTAAGAACAAGAATGTCCATGGTCAGAACCAAAGTGACAATGGTTAATGGAAGGCCCTCTTGGGTCTTGCTGAGTTACAACTTTCTCATATTGTGTCCATCTAGTGATGAGGCCAAAAGGAATTATTTTCTGGATCAGACAGATACTACAGCAATACTTAATTTAGTGTACCTAAAATTCTCCACTGAGCCTGTTTGATTTTCTTATCACAGTCAGGGTGGGAGCACTCAACAAAAAGGATGAAGGTGAATCTATATCCAAAACTTGAAGGAAAGCTTTGGGATTCATGAACTTTTCATCAATATTTTCTTCCCTAATGGCTAAAATTTCTGTTTGCAGTTCCTTGATTTCATACATTACTGTTATTAAAGGTAGGCATTACATTGAAGATATGAATACTATCAGGTTATGAAGAAATTTGCAGCTGTATAGAGTTCTTTAATCTGTGGGTTTACCTAGCAACTAAAAGAAGTCTCAAATACACTTAAAAAACTAATGATGATAAATAACCTGTGATGGGTTCAGTTTACAAGAAGAAAGCCCAGTATTTCAAGACAATTCATTTGTGAGCTGTTCCATGGTAACGGCAGGAAAACCTGAGGGCATGGCATCATTGTGTTTATCACTATTTGTCTCAGTTTCACAGAATCCCAGATCAAACAAGGACCAGGAGGAATCCTGGGAGGTCAACCTCATCCAGACACTTCCAGTGCTGCAGATCCCAGACCCCTCTTGGCCAACTCATACATGAGCTTTGTTGTCTTTCCATAAGAAACCTTTGCTGGGAACTGTTGTTAGACACAAGACAGGGATTTGCACAGGAATACTTGTTTCACACTAATGAATCCACTCCAACCTCATCAGATCCTTCCAGAGACTCATAAAAGAGGACAGAGATCCCTGCTTTACGGGAAATGGACCACTGAGAGACCAAGTGAGATGCCCAAAAGAAAATACACAGGCTGCGACAGAGCCAGATAAAGAGTAATCGCAACTAAATGTTGTCAGGTGTTCACTGAAAAACTGCAGCTGTGTTTCCCACTGGAGAGCTTCTGATCCTAAACCAGTGATCCAAAGGGAACACAAATGCCACACGCTGTTAACAAGGTCTGTTTCCATCATAAGCATACATTTATCTCATCACCCTCTCTCTCGGACCTGGATTTTTTCACTGTAAGTCACTAACATGTCACAACAATTTCCTGAATTGATGCCAAAGAAACTGTTGCTTGTGATTGCTATAAATATGTCAAAGCTCTGCCTTGCTTTTTGGTTTGTTTGTTTTCTCAAAAATATCTTTTACCTGATAGTTTTTCCTTTAGATGTGGCAGTTTAGTAAGAAAACATACCTCTGGTCTATCATTAATTTGAATGGCAACAGAATTGTAGTTTTTCCTTTCAATGCTGCTGTCATTAAAAAGCTTTGTGGACAAAAGGAAGCCTGACCAGTCAAATCTGGGAATGAAATTGGGTCAAGCCAAATAGACCACAGAGACCCAGTGAGATTTACATTAAGGAAAAAAAATAAAAAATTTAAAAAAGGGTTTTAGTAATATTTTAGGAACATTAATACAGACGTATCTCTCCAAACCAATATATATATATATATATAAGCATTTTTCATGTTGATAGCATCAGTTTAAAGATGACTCCATGGCTGTTAGCTAAAGGTTTGGAGAAGAGTTATTTGGCCCTGTAAGTCACTATTATGGAGACAAACCTCACTCTTTCAGGTTATTTGGTGCACATGGCAGCACAGATGTGATTTTTGCAAGGCTGGCTCTGTCTCTGTAGTTAACTCTGCTCTCTCCAGTGCAAAGCTGACATCTGCCAGTCTTCCTTCACTTTGGTCAAATGCCTCTCAGAGCTGATGCTGGCAAGCAGCAAATTCTCAGCTTGCTGCTTTCCCCTTAAAGAGTTTCTTTCCTTTGCCTTTCACCTGCCAGCAAAGAGAGAAATCTAAACTTTTCAGTGTCTTAATCTTGTTGCTCTGGTGAAGTGCTCCATCACTCTCAAGCACCACAGATCTAAGCAAAGCCAAAAGTGACAGTAACCCTTTCCACACAAACAGTTTTCCAAGACTGATTTTTCCATTTCCACTTAATCCTTTTGGCATGCATTGTTCTGACTTTATGAAACGAAATCTGAAACTTCTTCCTCTTGATGAAGAAAAGGCTTTTGCATGCACCACAAAGCACTGCAGCTGCAAAGTGGCAGTGTCTGTGTGCACAGGCACCACGTCCCTCTGCCAGAGGCCAGCAGGAGCACCCAGCCAGAAGCTGAACATCAGACATCCCAAAGCAGCAAAGAGAAACATCCAAGCTATCCAGACACTTTCTGCAGCTGAAGAACCCGCATTTGACTCTCTGAACCCTGTGAAGATTTAGGTGTTGCAGCTTTGCAGAAGCAAAGGCACCTTCTGCAGCTGGCATGGTGGTGCTGGGAGGAAGCTCAGGGACTGTCCCAGCTCTCTGCAGGCGGTGCTCCGGGGCTCTGAAGTACATTGCTGCTGTCTCGATGTGGTGGGGAAGGAGCTGCAAGCAGAGCTCAGAGCACAAGGGCAAATAATGACTTTGTGTTGGCAGCCTGTGGTAAGGAGAGCAGGAAGTGCCGGATCTGATCAGTCCAACAGAGAATTCCGACTACAAGTCACAGGCTGGGACAGGGGCCCCGCTGCGGACAGTGAATCACCAACCAGCCCAGAGACATTTCCTTCCATTAGTCAGGGGAAAGCCTCAAGAACAAGAGTTTATTCCACTTCTGGTTTTAATTTCCACATTGTGGTTAGCCTTGAAAAACTAATAAACATTTAGCATAGCTACCACATAATTCTATGTTTGCCTGCCTGTATAGGCACTGTAGGGAACTAACACTCACAACAACAGACTTCAAATCAAACTGACAGTCATTTGTCCACATCAAAGAAATAATTCCATTTTTTTTGTTGAAAAAAAAATTAGCTTTTCAACCCCTAATAAATTTGAAATCAATCACATAAGCCTGAAAATAGAACAGAAAAATAAATTTTCTAAAATATATGTGTGTGCTTACATATGCAGATTCAACACAGGCTGGAAGTCTTCCCACAATTAATTAATTCTGTGTTTTTTCCAGTTTCTAAGAATGTTGATCTCCTGCAGCCGGTCCAGCCACATAGTGGAAGGCTCCTTGAATTACATCAGCCTATTTCTGATCAGTTCCCCTATATTGATACTGAAACTTTCTTAAATCACCAAGATGCTGCTCTTCTTCAGTAGCCCATAGGCTCACCACAGACTAGCAGCCTTCAAATGACCAATATTTAATACCCTTAATAGCCAAAAGCCCAGGATATGGTTTCCCTCAGCTGAACACCCTTTCCCATTTCCAGATCTTCTCTTCCCCCATCACTCACAAGCCTAAACAGTACATGACAGTTCACATTAAGCTGCCTTTCTGTGACAGTTCTGAGATGATTCCTCAAAGAGCTGCAACTCCCTTTGTGCAGCAGGTTTTTAATGAGCTTTGGGAAGGGCTTTATAACCTCTCAGAATCAATCTGAACCCTTATAAACACTCCTCAGGGACCTGCTTCTCAAATAAAGGCTTGTGGTTTTCATCTAGGAAGATGCAGAGCTGTGCTGGTTATCTAAGCAGTTGTTGAAATGAGAGAGGAAGGAAAAAAAAAATAAAAGACTGCCCCAACCTGAGCTGGTAGCTGGGCTTCCCAAAAGGAGGAAAATCTCCATAAGCCCACAGGTGGGTCTCCCCTGTGATCTACAACAGACAGTTCACCAGCCCACCAGTGTGACACAACCTTTTGCTGTATGTGTGAGAGGCTTCATCACAGGGCTCAGAACCTAGTAACGCACACATACACACACAAAAACTCACTGCTGCCATCCCCACAGCAGCAGCATCCTCTAGAGCTGGTTAGGGCAGGAATCTGAACAAAGTCCCATGCCAGCTGTAGGAGAAATCACACCAAAAGCAGCTTGATAAATAAACATTGAACGAGCATCAGAATTTTGCTAAGCACATAGGAAAGACTCTGTTTCAAAAAACCCAACTGAACAAAAAAAACCATCAAACAACCAAAATAATACCAAAACCCTAAAACCAGAATTCTCTGTGTTTTATGCACCCAAAAGAACTTCAGTCAAAGAACTTCCTCAATAAACGAGCTGCACCTTCATTTACAATACTTGATCAGGTTTAGAACAAGTCACTGTAACAACCTGACTATAATTACAGCAACAGAAGACACTGATTGCAAAACTTTAGTGTTACACATTCGTCACTAAACATGCAATAAAGCATCTGCAGCCAGTCCCAGCACTCAAACCCCATCATTCACTGGAGCTGGATGGAGGGAAAGTCTTTATTACCAGGACAGATTAGAAGGTCTGCAGGTGCCTAGCATGCCAAGAAAGAAAGCATTCTGCTTTGTGTCACTGAATCTGAGAGAGGTGTTACAAGTTACAGCAGACTGTTGCCATGCAGAGAAAAGGCCAAGTTACTCACAGCTGTAGCTACTATCCCACTCTGGAGCAGACTGTCTAACAAGGCAGCAGAGGAGTAGGGATGGATATTTAGCCAGTCCCCAGTTAGAAGTATTTGTAAGTTAAATAAGGCAAAATGTTCCTTGCACTATTAAAACCATAATGTCCTTCCCATGGGTCTGTTACTCTGCCTTAAAACACAATGGATGTATGCTCCTGCCTCAGTTTCCCTCGGGTGAGCTGGCTAATCATAATTGATTGTACATCTTCTTATAGATAAAATAACAGTGTTTGAATTAAATTACAGCCTGCTTTTTGTGCAGAATTTTACACTGACTATAAAGGCTGCTTTTGAAAACGGTCCCCAAAACAAACCTGCAGCTTTATACTTCCTGCAATTCCTCGCTGACTGGAATTTTGCTTTAGCAATTTTATGGATGCTAAATGAGGACAAGCCAAGCACCCAGTTTGGGAAGGGTTGTAAAACACTGATAAAATCTGATCCATATTTTAACATTAGTCAGTCTTGCAGTTATGTAAATGTAAAACAAAAAGATCCCTGAAGATGTGTCTCCTACACAAGGAAGTTACAAGAACAGTGATTCAGATTTGAGTACCAATGACATCTTGCACAATTCAAACCTGTGCTTACCTCAGGCAGCTCTCAGCACGCAGCAGAGCAGTGTAAGGCAAATGGAATTCTCCCTTCACCCCTTTCACATACTCTGCACAGCAAATTTCACCCCCTGGATTTCCACTTTTCAGAGTTATAATCTGAGATCACTTTAGAAAAATATACAAAGGAATTAAACTCTAGATTTGATGGGCTGCTCCAGGAATATTTCTTTCCCAATAGCTTCCTGTGAAGTAATTGAAAGCCCAGGATAAGTGAGCCCTGTGCCGTCACACTCGGATGTGCTGCAGTTAAGTGTTACTGCACATGGTCCCACCAGCCGGGGGATGGTGATCCAGGGGCTCTTGGTTTGGCTTCTGGGGGACAAGTGCACCTGAACTTGTTTGCTGGCATCAAAACCTTTACAAGCTCTTTGGGATTACATGGCTCCTGCAGTCCTCGTTCCCCTTAGCTGGAAATACACGGGACTCTGCTGCCAGGGAAGAGTGGACACCAGAAGGAACACAGCAAGGACCATCAGCAGGGGCTGGGAAGAACAGGGGAATCTTCTCTCTTCCATCAGACAGCTCTCCCACTAAACATTATCCCACAGCTCTGACACCCTCGGAGAGCCCAAGCGATGAGTTAAGAAGTAGTCAAAAGTAATTTAAAAGAGCAGGCAAAAATTAATGCAGCATGCTTGACTGATGGCACACTGAGGAGAGAACAGCAGGAACAGGGACTACATCAATTACACTTCCAGTTTTCAAATAGAGTTATTCTTCCCTACTGGATTAAACAATTACTCTTTGTAGCACTGTTACTGTATCTGCTCAGCACTCACATGTGCCATTTCAGTTATTTCTCTTGGTACCTAATGATCCAGCATCACACAGGCTGCTTCCAGGAAACGTGTTTCTGCCTCTCTAGCTGTCCACAATTTAAAATGGGGTCCCAGAACAAAAGAAACTTGATCTGTGAGGAAATTCAGATCCGGATTTGAATGAAAGTCCAAATGCCACATCTGGTTTAAAGAAAACGAAACAATCACACACAAATAAATTACACATACAGAGACCTGCATTCCCCTGGGGTTCCACACCCAGGATGTATTTTACCTTTATCCAGTAGTCTTCCTAGATAATATATTTTCTATTAATTTCTATCTTTACTCACAATATTTTCAAAGAAAATTGTGTGCGTCTTACTGGGGGAAACGGGATAAAGCCGGGGGAGAGTTCAGACACTACGAAAAAGACTCTGTCCTCCCGGAGCTGCTCGCTGGAGGAAGGATTCCTTTTCCCAGGACCGCCAGGCTGGATCATTCCCTCCTGAGGCCACGTAAGACCAGAGGCTGGCTGGGTGGCCTGGAGGAGCCCTGGGGATGCGGCGCTCGGTGCGCGCAGCCCGGGCCGTGCCGCGAGATGGGGCTCTGCGCGCACCGCCGGCCGCTCCCGGCATCTCCCGGCTCGGGAAATAAGAACCCAGGGTCACAGCTGCCGCCGGAGGCTGGCGAATGCCAGTTTTCCTGCTGAAATCCTAACCAGGAAGGCAAGATTCAGCTAGGACGAGAGGCAGATGGGAGCTGGATACTGACGCAGAGACCTTCCTGCTGAGCCCCTGGGAGGAGGTGGAAGGCAGAGGTGTCCGAGGGATGCGCGAGTCTCAGCATAAAGGGGAGATGGAGCTTGCCTGGGAGTGTCTGGAAACAAAAGACAGCATCTGACTTTAGAAGCAAGAGAGCAGGTTCACCAGTAGTAAGTTTTGTCTGGAGACAGGACCCCTGTCTGGGCCAGCCACAGCAGGGGAAAATGGGACTCAAGATGTGCTCAGCAAAGGGGAACTGCAAGCCTTGCCCAGCTGGGGTTCTGCACACAGGCCTGATGGAAAGCAGTTCCATCTAAAAGCTGCTTTTTGCATAAAGGAGGGAGCAGGATATATGTAAGGCTCTTTTATTTTAAAAGGACTAGTAATAGCTGGGAGGAAATGTGAAAGAGGAAAAATAAAGTGCTGTTAAGTCCAGAAAACTACACATGGTGTACATGGGGGCTTCTGTACAGAACACTCCTCAGCTGTCCTGCAAAACACAAGTATCAGTAAAATGCACATCAAATAACTCCATAAGAAAAGCAAGACTGGAGCCGATGTCTCCTGGCCATTAAACAGCCTCCTGTGGCAGAGGCACAGCCACAAGCAGCCCCCTTTTAAAGCAGACACTTAAACTCCCTCCAAAATCTGCTGCAGATACCACCCACACCCTACAGCTTCCTCCCAGGGGCACCTCTGCCTCTTTCCTTGATGTCTGTCACATTCAGGGTGTCTGCAGAAGAAGGAAGAGCTGGGCTCCGATGATCTGCCATCAGGCAGAGCCACAGGGCACCCAGCCCAGCCTGTCCCTGGTCCCACTGGGCAAGTCAGCTGAGTCTGTCCAGGTACACACCATGGGCTTGTGGGTTATTCAAACCACCCAGACATCCAGGATGTGAAGTCCTACCTACATTTTGGTGATTTCACCAAAAGGGCTTTGGGCTGTGTGGAATAGCCCACATTGGCAGCAATACATATAGGTGAGGCAGTAAGAAGCATCCCCCTGTGATTCCACACTGCAAAGCAGACTGCAGGGGCTGTCCTTAGTGATCTCTGGGGTGCCTAGAGACGTATGCATGGTGATGTGAGGTTGGGGTAGGAGACAGAAACCAAAGAGCCCTGTAAGAAGCAGGAACACAGGAGAAACTTCAGCAGACACTGTATTTTTCTTGCAGCAAGGCTGAGCCAGTAGGTGCCTCCCAAGGAGGTTGTTCAGGGTGCTCCTTTTCCCTTGGCAGCAGGGCAAGAGCATTTACTAATGAATAGGACTCTTAGAAAAGGCAAGGAATTTTTTTCCTCCCTACACATATTCAGAGAAGCAGAGAAGTGTTTTTGTTGTTTTTTTCTTCACCCCCCTCTTCAAGATTCTTTTATTTGTGATTTCTAATCATCATTCCACTCTTTTTTCCCTCCTATTCTTCACTCCCCATTCGTGAGTCACCCCCCCAGGCTTGGCACCACTCCAGACCCAATGAACTCCAGGGAAGTTTTTTTTCCTCTCCTTTCCTCACCACCACCACCTTCTCCTCCCTATTGAAGCTGAACTTGTGGACAAAATAAACGCTGGCATTGGGTCATTGTCTTTCCCCTCCCCATCACAGGATTCTGAGAGAGGATTAAACTAATCTCATACATCGACTCACTCCTGGGTGCTGGCCTGGACTCCTGCCATGCAACGAGATGGCATCAAGTGCAATGTCCCAGAAACACGTTTCTGCAGTGACTTCCTATGCAAAGGCAGCAAAAGGATCCAACTCAGGAGCTGGTGGTTCTATATTGTGCAATGTCAACACAGTCACCACATTTAACACATTGCCCTGATTTAAAAGGTAAAAAAGGAAAAGAAAAAAAATATAATCAAAAAGCCTAGGAGGTCCAAGGGAATGGACAATCCAACCAAATCAATCATTTAAGTGCTTCTACACTGGCTCATTAGTTAATTAATATTAAGCAAAGAGTACCCAAATTTGTGCCATGATGGGAGGGAGGCTACTGAGAGTGGGACTTTCTGGAATTCTTTGGGTTCTCCTCCTGTCTCCCATATATTCAGGTGATCAGTACCTGCAGCAGCCTCTAAGGAGCTGGCAGTGCCTGCCTGCAGGGAGCCCAGGATCAGCAGCCTTTGAGTGCTTCGCAAAGGAGGACAACCATCGCTGCTGCCTCTCAGCAGGTGGGGACTGAGACTTCGGAGAACACAGTGACTCCCACAACCCACACCAGTAAACAAGTGGGTTACTCTGGAGCTTTAGTTTCAGAAAATACCAGCTCACTGCTGACATCTCTGAAAAGATACTGCTAGGGTTCAGCTGCCTGGATAGCTCTAATGAAATAAAGCTGTTAGGCTGTGTGTGCAATTCCACCATCCTTCACTGACTTACACAAATCTGCTTCCGTCCAAAGATGTCAAAACATTCAGCAGACAAGGCCACAACTCAGCAGAGTTTGTAAATCCTGTGAGTCCCATGTGACAATGAGTTGACATAGCTGCAACACATTTTTTAAGAGCTAGTGGGTTTTAATTAGTAAGGTTAAATCAACCTCAAGAACCAGGTGAGTATTAAAGACAGAAATGCACAGATGATTGAGGAGCAGTTTGCTGTTGACAGGGAGTGTGTGTAACACATTTCTGGTATGCAGTGACATTCCTTCAAGGCCTGGAATACCAAGGTGTATGGATATAGAGGAGCTGTGGTCAAATGCCCACAGTGGCTGTATTAACAGCATCATCCATAGGGGCACAGGATGAGGGAGAACTGTAGAGCTCTGCCAGGTTGGCTGTGCTGTGGCTGTGCTGCTGCAAAGCCAGTGAGTGTAAAGCTCATCTGCACAGCCAAGGTGTCCTGCTGGCTCCAAGTCAGGAGCTGTGGCTATTCCTCATTCCATGCCACAGATCCCTCCACATCCTTCAGCAACACACTTAACCTCTCCATGCTCCAGGTTCTCATTTCTAGGTGCAGCTGATACAGCCAAGGACACCTTCCTATGCCACCCACCACCACCCTCTGTGTGCAAGCTGGCAGAAGGGTAAAGGTTGCTGGGAAGAAATAACTGGAGAAAAAATGAAAGAGAAAAGACATGACCAGAGGGTAAAACCCTTCCTGATCCATCTCAGACAGCAAGTGCTAAGGGAACAAATTCTCATTCCTGCATCAGTCTCGCAGCTGACGACTGAACAGCTCTGAAACAATCCACAGATAGCAAACAATTCCAGTCACAAACACCCAGGCACAAATGTCTAGGTGGTTTGTCAGTGAGCAATTAAATCTTGTGCTGAATAAAAATGTTAAAAATGCATCACATTGTGGCTTTAAATAGTCTCTTGTTGGAGAAATTGGTCTCACTGCCAACTTGCACTTGGGTAAACTGTTTTTGCCACTGCTGGGATTCTCTGAATGTCCATCAGGCAGTTGCATCACACACTGAATAGTTTGGCATTACCTCATGCCTTAAGGGAAAGGCAGAAGAAAATGAACTAGCAGCCTGTTTTCTCTGTCTACTTATTTATTTACTTTGGTGAGGGGCGTTTTTATTTGCTTTTGTTTTGGGGGTATTTTTCTGTCCTTTTCCCTCCTGAGCTAAGGGTAACTTGAGTGCACAGCAATCAAAAAATGTGGTGAGGAAAGTACTTTGGAAAGCAGTGGGAATGTGGAAGGCGAAAGAGAGAAGGAAAAACGTGAGTTGAAGGATTAAATCCAAATTCCAGTCTGGGACTTTTTAACGAAGATGGAATACTGACTAGTTGAGCAAATTAAGCTTTTTCAAGGGGGTCTGGGGAAGTGATTGGTTTCTATCCAAGCAGAAAATGTCATTCTCCTCCATCGGTACCAGAGAAAATAAGAGAGACAAAACACTCCCAACCCTGCTCCGAGAAATCTGAAAAGATGGGAGAACAGACAAGGACAAACAAGCAATTAAAAGGAAATTGCTTCTCTCTCCCCACCAAACCTTTTGTTTCTTCCCAAATGAAAGTGGAAAAAATTGATTAGGGGGTCAAAAGGAGGAAGAACCAAAGAACTGCATCATGTGCAGTGCCACGTGAAAACAGACACTGCTCCACCAGGGTGTGGGCAAAAACATGCTGCAGCAATGGGACTAAAGACCTGCAGGAAGGGACAAAAACTCACTTCTCAACCTGCTTGGCTTGAGCCTTCTTTCCACCTCTGAAGCTCGACAGTTAGTTTCTCTGCCTAAGTCAACCATGACATGACTGAAAACTTAGAATATTTTTGTCTGTGTTGTTATTGTCTCATCAAGCCACTCTAGCATCCCTCTCAGTGTGGTTTCCCAGGGGACAGCAAGCACACACAGACCAGCAGCTGCTCAGACCTTCAGCTGGAGTCCCTGCCTGCACAGCAGCTCAGCAAAGGGGAAATGGTGCCCTCATCTCTGCCACTGCAAAAGCTGCTCCCACATCATACTCAAATCTGGTTTAACAGTGGATTAAGTAATATTAGGCTAATAAAGTGGACAAAAGGGATGCTCAATACTCGTTGAGCTGCTGCCCTTCTACCACACAGAGGTGCAGACAGCAGATTTGTCAACTTTGTCTGTAGGATTCACACAGGACTTCCCTTGGAGCCCAAAGTGTAGCAGCCACACAGGAAAGGGGACACAATTCATGAGACACTAAGCATAAACTTTATTTTCTGCAGTAGTACAGTACCTTTTAAGGAAGTAAAATCTTTGCAACAAATCTAGATTCCTTTCTATGCCCAGTGGTCTGCAGCTTCAAAATGCTCATTCAGCTCTGGATGGAAATACCTCAATTAATACCCAAATTATCTGAGAATTCATTACTCACTAAGACTGGAATATAAGGTTAGGAAAAAAATGTGTCAATACAAAGAAGTTTTATACAAAAACAATGTTTGCTGCACTGGATCAGAGTGGACACCTCCCTAAGTAAGCAGCCTCAACAATGGTCTCAGTTGCTAGACAGAGCACACAAATGTGTGATACTTCTCCCTTAAATTCCTCCACCCTCCAACTATTTTCAGCCCAGGAACTTCCCAAGTCAGAGGGACATTTTCAGTGGTTGATAACCCTGGCTGGATTTCTCCCTTCTGACTTTTTCCAGTCTTTCCTTGAACATGAGTCAACCTTTAGCCCCTACAGCATTTTTTTGGCAAGGAGACTCCAGTTTCTAACATGGAAGGTCTTTGAGGAGTTATTTGAAAAAACAGGCAGTGATGTACATGATCACTTGGTGGTTTGCACGGTCTGCAAAATTCTCAACTCTTTTCTGTTAAAAACAGTGTTTAACACTTCACAGGTGGGGAAATCAGAACCTCTCTCCTGCATATCCAAGCTGTCTCATAGGATGAGCTGTGGTAACACATACTGGGCAGCTCAGCTGAGCAGAACTCAGCATCAGAGATCCAAGATCATATTCTGCCAGAGCAGCTGGAAACCCTCTCCAGACACCCTCTAATTCTACCTTTCACTACCATATCCACCTGTGCATAGCTTGGACAGTGATATCCCCACAACCATGACAACTGTGAATCTGTCAGCAAAACAGTGTGAGAAATCATATCAAACCCACCAGATTTCTCAAGAAGCTTGAAGCTGGCACATTTGCAAGTGTTTCCTAGATGTCTGCATATTTCCAAGAAAACCTGAGAGAAAGTATCACTGATTTGAAATACAACCACTCAGAATTTTGATGAAAGTGAGAAATCTAAGACATTTTGTTAAGCTCCATTTCAATGTTTCTAACTCATGTGTGATTGCAAAAATGAAGTGACAGATTCATTGTGAGAAACACATTGGTAGCGCAAAGGGAAAAGCCAGATGAATTTCTGCAAAGTGTGAAGTCTGTTTCCAGCATCTCTCCTGTTGGACACGCATAGGTAAGAAAGCTTTCTATAGTAATTTAAACTGAGCCAGGAGACAGATGGCCAGCAGCAGAGCCTCATCCTTCTGACCCTTGCTTCACCATATTCTCTCTACACACCCTGTGCTGGGGAGGTTTATCCTGGGAAACTCCTCAGGCATAAGGCATTAGTGACACCAAATGTTTAGAGGAGTTCTTGCACGTGTAAAATGAGAATGCATTTTTATATTAGATAAACACTTAAACAGTCCTAACCTGCTGCACATCAGAGATCAGGCTGAGCACTCATTATCTCCAACTCAAACTTCCCTTGAGAATGTTAGAGACCATTTTTCTTTTTCTTTTTCTTTTTTTTTCTTAACTAAAGCATCTTTATTGGTCTTTTCTGGACATAATACATTTATCTACTTGAGATATTCACCCTGTACAGTATCAAATTATATAATTAAGCGATGTCATTATATACAAGTGGCTTCATAATCCACTTGCAAGTGCCATGCAGACAGACATTCCTCAGCAAGCTGAGGAGGGCCAGGGCAGTCAGTCTGCACTGGGATTTCATTTTGCCCTGCAAGCCTTCTGCTCAGATGGGCCAGGTTCAGTAACCCAGAGGTCCTGGGTAACCCAGAACAACGATGCCTCACTCGTATGTCCCAGGCTTTGACTGGTACTACGGCAACAGCTAAGTCTGGCTGGGACATTTTCATTATACTCTCAGTGCTAGAAAACAAACAAATTTGTACAACACACACAAATAGTCTTTTCTAATCTCTTTTAATGGCACTCTGAAGACCAGACTGTCAATTGTCTGCTGTGTTCTCAACAATTTGCTAATGATAATTAAAGATGCTCAAAGTTTGCCAACTATTTCAGCACTTTATTTAACCAAGAAGATAAGGGTTCAGGAGGAAAGCAAATGAAATGAACTTGATCCAAGGAGGAGGTGTTACCTACAATGGAACCCATAAGGGCATAAAGATAGAAAAGGCAGAGTAAAATGTTCTCTAAACTGCACAACAGATACACAGGGAGATGATGCCAAAACCCTGGAATGAGATTACAAAAGCAGAAGAGTGAGTGGATTCTTTTCCTTTCTTTCTAAAGGATTCCATCCCAAAGAAGTTGCTTAGACAACAGCAACCCCCTACCAGGCGATCTGTGTATGAGGAGAAACAAATCCATGCTGTAGTAACAGGAAGATCAAAACCTGGGTTGTGGTTGTTTTTTGGGGTTCTTCCTTCAGCTGAGAGAAATTAAATACTCCTGGCTCCATTTCTGCAGAAAAGGACCATATTTCCCCGATGGGCTGTGGGATATCGGGCATGCAGCCCCCAGAAAACAAGAAGAGAAAAAGAAGAGCAGGCACCTGTAACTGGGAGCACAGCGTTGGTTGCTCTGAAGTTCTGCTGAATTAAGGGTCCTGTATAAATTCTCAACTCCAGAGAATCATTTGAGGTATTCAGCTGACCCACACAAGAACATTCACTTGACCACTAAAGCTGTGAGTTCACCATCTTATTCTTAATAAGATCTACTGTGGCAAATTCCTAAATGTGTGTTAACACATGCAGCAGGTAACCAAGCACACGCCTGTCCCCTTGTGAGACTGAACTTGTTGCCTTACAGGAAACATCTTTCCTTTCTGAAGGTCACCAACCCTTGCAGAGGTTCCTCTGCCATGATCCAGTGTGATCACACGCCTGCTTTTAAAATTCTTACAGAATTTTATCAAATTCATACTTTCTACAAGCCCCATACATGCAAAATTGTAGCTATGGCGTTCTGGCACCCTTAAGGATTAGGCTCTTTGTACTTGTACTGGATTATTGCATTATGTTCTAAACCTGTTTATTCCTTGTGTGTGCCTATGTTTGGAGCAGCATAATAACTTCCCAACAGAAAATTAATAACATGGAGAAAAATTTGTACCAAAGGGCAGAAAGCCTTTATTGGGAAGAATAATCTTGTCTTATACCTGAAGGAGCTTTATCTGATCACCTATTTTCTGAGAGCATCATATTCAACTTCTGCTTATTTCAGTAAGTTCTAATGACTTCAGCAACACCCACTTGGCGGGACTATGTCCCCTTTAGGTGAGAAAAATAGTAATGAGCTTTCAGGAGACTGCCCTCCACATCATTCTCAACTAGAAACTCAGTGAAAAAACTGTATTCTTTAATTCTTAAATCACACTTTTCCCCCTCCAAATGACTGGGACTACAAACCAATAACCACAGAACCTTATTAAATGCTTTTGAATCTGGCCATATCAATGCTCAATTAGCTCCTATGACCTGAACTGTTTTTATAAAATACATTCCTGGTAAGATTCAGATAATTACATTCTCTATGAAATTCAAATTTTTGTAGAAAACAATGCAACTGTCAAAAGCAAATAGAAGCCTACTGCCTGTAAATGTCTATTTCCAACGTCTAGTTCAAATGTCTAGTTCCACTTTTAGTGTCATTTATTTTCAAAATCTTTTAAATTAGTAGAGTAAATTAATAACTCAGGAAGAATTTAATGTAAATATTTATAGGTTTGAAAGCTTTCAGCATTATGTTCACAGGTTTTGACGTTAGCACTTTGGGGCTAAATAATCTTCTTTTCCCCACACACTTCCGTGCTCCCAAACTCATCTGAAGTAGGAGTCAATTTTCTACCAAAACACCAGTCATTTCATTTTCATCTCAGATTCTTTCTGGCCTGGAAATAACTCCAGAAATCAAGGGGGACTCAGCACAGCATTCCTTGCCCAGAAGGTGTGTTTGACTTGAACCAAGTACTTGGCTCGGCAGTGACAAATCAGGACATAAGGTGGCATTATTGCCCTTCCTTAACTGTCTGCAGGGCCAGAGTCCAGATCTGCATGTCAACAGCACTACAACATTGTTGTTTGGCATTCCAGAAGCAGTACCAAACAATAAAAAAAGACCCAATGAGAAAATCAAGTCTGCACCAAAATGCATTCAGTATACTACACACAGCCAAATCCTGACTGTTCCCTGACTTAAAACTTTCCCCAAATACTGTGTGTACAAAGTAGCCTGACTGAAAAAAAAAAGAAGAAAAAAAAAAAAAAAGACTGAAAGACTGGTTGGCTTCTAGTGCATTAACTGTACAGGACCTCTGAAATAACATTTTAAAAATCTGGACTTCATTTGTATCCTTGACTCAGTGTTCAGCTGTGATTGCCCACAGCAGGAACTCCCATCAAATTTATAGAGATGCTTGGAATAAGAAATGAGAAAGTAACTGCAAAGGATACAGAGACTTTGTTTGCATGTTCATCTGTTTCCAGTTCACACCAAAAAAAATTAAGGATTTGAAGCTATTTTTTTTTTTTAAATTTAACAGAGTTGATAGCTGTACATTTCAGATAGGGACATGAAACTACAGAATGGGGAACAACTTTTCCTGGTCTTGTCCACCACTTGTGGTGTATTTGGATTGAGAACCATCTTTTTTTGAATGTTCAGTCCAGCAAAAGAGAAGAGTAGCAAGAGACCAACAGCATGTGAGCATGTTTCCAGTTCCAGGGACACACAGGATCTTTCATTCAATAGTTGGAAGCTACTACTCACAATGGCAAGAAGGGGAAGACTTTAAATAACACCAGCAATTAAACACTGGAACTGTTTTCCACACAATGGAAATGTCCCTCACACAGTCCTCTAGTACCTCAAAATCAGGGCAGGTGCATTTTGGGAGAGGATGTTTTAACCACATACAAAACCTCAGTGTAGAGAGAACTAGAGAACTGACAGAGCTCTATGGTGTCAGAGGCAGGGTGGTCTCCTTTGGTTTCAAGCTTCACAAACACTTGATTCTACAAAACAAAATTCATTGGAATATCCCCAAATAGGTAATTCATTGATTTCTCCTAACAAAATACACTCATGTCTAATTTTTTATTATGCATCTAGCATGAAACTCACCAATGTTAAGTCCATGTCTGTATGAATACAGGTTTTAAGATGAAAAGCTCTGCAGGTGTAACACAGACTGTCACAGTGTTCTCCTCTGCAAATCTTGTGCCACTTCAACACTGAGACATGGGGGCCATAAATGAGCAAAAGTGGGAAGCATCCAGTGAAAAACCATCAGAAACTCAAGACAGCTCTGAAAAGGATTTGTTTGTGCTTGGTTACTGTGGCAGTGGCAGTTGGGCTCCAATTACATCTGACCTGTTGCACCACTCCACTGAAAAGGAGCCCATCACAGTCCAAGAGATGCCAAGCACAAAGGTGCTTATTTAAATTTGTCTATCTCTGGTTCCATTAATCATGACCTCCTGACAACTTCTGGATCCCACTTTCCTCTTCCCCATCTTGCTGCAGCTCTGAAGGGCCTCTTTTATGAGGTCCATTCAGCCAGTACCTCGATCTCTGTGAAAGCTCCCTGTGTGGCTCACTGTCAGACATGGCTCCAGCTCATTTCTTTCCAGTCCCCTGACATGGTTATTAATCATGGCCTCACTGACAGGGCACTGAACTGTCTGGAGATGAAACTTCATATTCCCATCCAGGGCTCCCCAGGTAGGACATGGAATTTGTTTCATCTTTGTGTAATCAAGAAATAGAGCACGTTAGGGGAGCGAATTAACCCCAACTTCAGGTTCATAAAGGTATCCCTGCTCTGTTTAATTAAATCTGTCTTAAAACCTCCTAATCCCAAACTAAAGACTTAATAATGTTCAGGAACCTCGTTTTCCTTACAATATATTGGTATAAACTGCTGACAGCTTAATATTGAAATAAACATGCTGCTGCTCTACCTGACCAGGCCAGTACAAAGACCAAAACCCACATGACTAAGGCCAGCTTCTCCCAGAGTGGCAAGAGAGCAGTGCACCACAGATGTTAGGTATGTAAAAACCTTTTAATTTAATGCTACAAAGTGTCAAAGACTAGGAAAAACATTTTAAAAAGCAAAATAAAAATCACAAATGGAAGCAAAAACAGAGTGTAAAGGTCTGATTCTTTCTCTGAACATGCAGAGACCTGTCCTTTTAGACTGAGGATTGCAAATCCTTACCCGTGAGTTTGGGGTATTACACTTTCCTTTGAGAGAGTGATACACCAAACTTTGACATGAGGCACCAAATATCACTCCAGGCCTGTTTGATAGTGGTCAGAGAGAAGCTCTGCTCAGGCTCTCCAGATCTGCTGGCAAATCTGGTTTTGTAATTCCTTCTTAAAAAAAGTGAAGAAGACTTGTTTCAGATTGCAATTAGCAAAATTCAGACCTAGATCAGAGCTTTCTTCCCTACATTAAAAAACAGGTGTTTGGATTTGGAATTGTGGTACCAGAAATTAAGTACCCTGGAATATTGATCTCAGCATCTGCTTAGTCTTGAGAGGTACAAAACCATAATCAAAATTTTAGAAGACAGCTTGTGGAAAGCAGAGTGACTCTACATGAGATCTTTAAGGAGGCAACCATATCAAGAGCAAAGCCATGTGGTCCAGCATTGGAGAACACAGCAGGAATAAAGCACACATGTACAGAGGCAGCAATGCAGGCTGTAAGGAATGCCAGTCCAAAGTGATCCATGGAGGCAGACCTATTCCTATTGCTCTCCATCCCAAATCTATCCAGGTCCATTTGAGGAAGGGTATGACTTGTAGTGCTTCTCCCTTCCTAAGATGTCCTGCTGTGCCTCAGAGGACAGGGAGAAATATAGAAGACTTGGACACAGTGAACACTGCATCCCAACAGAACATGGAGCAAATGGAAACGGTTTCCACTCTTTCTTTCTCTAAGAGGATTATGTCAGCAGGGCCTGGCTGGCGTCTGCACCAGAGCTAAGCGCCAGCAGCCACGGCAGCCAGCCCTACCCGCCTGTCAAAGGCTTTCATTAAGTCTTTGGTTCCCTGTTGCTCACATGGCGGCTTGCACGTGCTCTCTAAATATCCTGCATGCACCTCCAAGGTATTTGCTGATATAGAAATCTCTTCCTCCCCCTTTTCCCCTCCTCCCAAGAACCTGGGGCCACCACACAAATCACCACCCTGCTGAGAAATTTTCATTACACAAGGATGGGACAGAGGACTCAAGCTGAATGTGTATTATCAGAGAGTCAAGGATCTTATAACTGTACATGGTGTCTACTCCTCTGAGCCTGCCATCAGTCAGCTAAGGGTGCACACAAACCCTGCAGAGCACAGCACACAGCAGCCCCCTTCTCCTCATGCACTGCTCGTGTTGGGAATAACCAAGGGAGTCACTGCTCTTGGCCAGCTCTGGCTGCTCTGCTCTGGCTGCAGAGCCACACCACACTTGGCACCTTGCACTTTCCTCATTGCTGAAGTAGAATATCAAACCTTAGAATGAAATAAAAATCCCAAAATCCCAAGGACTAAAGATAGACCCTTGTGACTTCTCTTTCCCAACCTGTCTTTCCCTCAGGCCTGCCTCTGCCCTGTGTCCTCAGACAGCCACAACAGTCATGCAGATCCAAGGGGGTGAGATTCATTTGGCTCCAAACAGGCAAGTCAAAGGACAGCCCCAGCCATTTCAAATAACAGCACAAATCTTTAATCTAGTTTTGAGATGAAAGTGAGGGATTTTCACCATTAAGTTAAGAGGGAGAAAAGACAGGATCCTTCTGGTCAGTCACACAGTTAAATCCACCCAGCTGCAAAGAATGACCTATTGTGGTCACAGAACCTGCAAGTGAGGATGGGTTTCCCCTGATATTTAGCTCCCCAGCATCCCAGTAACAAGGGATAGCTCTACCTGTCTTTATTCAGATAATACTTCCAGCAGAATCAATCAATAAATCTACATGGAAACCAGCTCATCCCTTTCATCTCATTTCCCTGTTACCAGCTTGAACAAAACCAGGAGAAAGACTTGCCTCTGTGCAGATAAATTAAAAGCAATTCCATTTACAAAGCACAGCATATAAAATTGCATATACTCCTTCAGAATAATTAGCACTTGTCAAAAATCACTTATAAATCCCATTTGTTTGAAAGCGTGGATTTTGGCTTCAATTTTATGTTGATGCTACTGTTGATGTTTCTGAAGTAGCAACTACAGCTCGAGGCAGGAACCAAAGCATCACACAAGTCAAATGCACCATCTAACATGGAACTACCATATTTTTTTCAGTATGTCTCACACATGATACCTGCCTCTACAGATGTTCAGTGTGAAAGCAAAGAGGTGGTCATAAATTGGGGTATTTTGAAAGAAAAGGGTTTTTTCTAAAAATAAATAATAGAAGCCTTTTTATGAACCTCTCTCAATCATTTGGAAAATAAGAACTATCTTTACTTGAGTGTCTTTATTTTCTTTCATTCTATCCCAGTTTGCATTCTGTCACCAGAGAGGTCATACTTAGTTCCTTTTTAATTTGAGGAGACTTGTTTTTTTCCTTCTTTCCAAAGACTGAAAAATTTGGAGAACCCAAAAATCATTAGCAAGCCTTTTAATTTTGAAGAGGGATGAGCCTGTAAAGTGTTGGATCAGGTCCAATAAGTTATCTTTGAATTTTTATGGTGATGCACATGGAAAAGTCAGAGACTAAAAATATTCATATTTCCTATTTAAGTCACAGAATATTGAAGAAAATCTATTTCCTTTTTAAAGTTTATATTATATTGTATTTTTCATCTGATTCTTCTTAAAGCTTTGAATTCCTTATTTGCCAAAACATTCAAAGAATGAGCCCCTCCAGAAGCATTTAGAAAACTACACATTTGTAAACACAACACTGTTGGAACTGTGACAGCAATTTCACCAATCATATTGTTCATTGGGCTACCTGAAGTCTTCCTCTTTCCACAACCATTTAGTCCTTTAGCAAAGAAATATAAAGACTGTATAAGCTAATGCTTGCAATCTAAAATGCAAAGCAAGTCTTAACTTCAGGGTTAAACTAGGAATCCAACTTTTAGCAAAAACCAAATATCCAAGCAACAGCTATAAAGATGATAATGTGACATATTTAAAGGGATCAGGTTACCTGTACATGAGCACACACACTGCAGATAAAGATGTGATGCAAACTGCTGATATAAAATGCAATTCACAAGTGACTGGGTGCAGCATGCCTGTAACCCAAGTCTTAAATCTAAGAGAGCCTCAGGAAGGGTATTTCACAACTAGTGGTTGCCTGAGGTGACTTAAGGCAGTTCCACTTGCATCTCAGATGGGCAGCATGTTTTCCAGAGTGCAGACTAATGCTACCACCTCTTTTGGATGTCCTTGTCTGTCCCAGGTGTCAAGAAGCCCAAGCAGAGCCAGTCAGGAGTCAGCCTGGACAGGAGCAGTGGGCACAACAGGTCCAGGCATGGGGCTGGGGCAGAGCACACCACTGACAATTGCTAATGCTGGCCTTGAGCACTTCCAAGACTCAGCCCAGTAATCCCTGAGCATCCTGGCACCCCACATATAAGACCCAGGCAGGAAATAATATTTAGAAAGGGCATCCTCAAGTCAGCACTTGGCATTGAAGGGTTTGGTTTTCTGATAAAATCGCTGTGTTTCTGGCCTTTCATGCACTCCTCCCCAAACATGTATCTTGCATATCAGTGGAGAAATCACCTTGAAATGTGGTCTGCCAGTCTAATGACATTTTAGAAATTAGCACAAGAGCCACTACTAACTAAAGCCCACCAAAAGAACTTTTTAAGAACATACAATTATATATGGTTATGTGTGTGCAATATATGAATAATGCCTATATCTAATTCCATTGTTTTGTAAGCAAGTACCTGTGCCATAAGGGAAAGTCACCAGGATGAACCTGCATCGTGCACAGCACTAGATTCTGCTTTATATGCACAGATCCCAGTGTAAGGGCAGATGGAGGGGCCAGCTGTGTTAAACCCAGGTGATTATGTCACAGGTTTGGGGTTTTTTTTCATGCTTTCTTTACCAGAAAACTGTCCATTAACTTCACTGAGAGCAGAAAGCAAAAGGAGAGGAATTTGTGAAGTTGGTAGCCCATATGGCTGGTGGGGAGTTAATCTGTGCCTAAGCAGCAGGTCGCATGAGCCAGGCTGTCTGTTGGGGCTGTTAGTAACCTAGGGGCAGATCATGGAGCAGCAGGGAAGAGGATAAACTCAGCCTACAAATACAGTCAGGAATGTGGCAGGAAATTATTTTTGAAAACATACTCTGAAGCATAATAGCAATGATCAGACGGTCAGGCCGTGTGTATGAAATCTATCTGGACTCGGGGCACACAACAGGAGGGCACACAAGGGTGTGATAAAGCAGATTGGGTGTATACTCCTGTGTCCATACATGCATGTTAAAAAACAGAAACTCTGCTCAAAGAAAAAGTGCAGGCACACCAGAGTGTATCTAGACAAACACTGCTTCCCCTACCCCTCTAAGCAAACGAGAAGTTATTTGTTTATGCTTCATGCAAACCATCTGCCACACAGCTTTATAAAATTATTAATAATGACAACACCAACATTAACATAACATTGATAACATTAACTCTCCAGCTATTTCCAACTTTAGGATAAAAAATGGTATATATTGGACAATTGAAACAACATGACACCACACAGCTGGGTAATCTGCCCTCACTTTGAGGAGAAGGGGTAAAAGGTAATCAAATAACTGTTGTGAAAATGTAGATTTAACAGCACCAATGAACCATTTAGTTCTACAACCTGTCTTCTGCTGTGGCTAGCAAAGGTTGTCCCAGAAAGAATGCAAGAGCAGGGCACTGTTTCAGCCATATACTCTTGTACTTGTGAGGAATTTCAAGTTCAGGAACTTCTAGAAGTATTATCTTTGTATTTACCACTAGTGATCTGTGCAGTAGCAGGACTTTATTTTAGCCTCAGCAAAGAGCAGCCCTCTTTACTGACCATAACAAATTGCAAGGCAGTTCAACTCAGAGGGAGAGACTCAAAACTTCCCATCACAAGTGAGAGCTATTCTTCCCCAAACTTAAGCACCAGAGCAAATCAAACGTGACAGATGTCATTTGAGTTACATATTAGTACACTACAGGAAAGCCAGAGCCCACCAGCAACGTGCTTTATAAAAAGCCCCAGCACAGACTGCACAGTTAAAGGAAGAGACAGCAAGCAATATGGAATTATTTTTATGCAATGACTGATATTCTTTGAGGCCACCTGGAAACAAAATTTTTCTGAAAGTGGCAAAATGTTGAAAAGTGAGTGAAAAAGAAGATTGCTTTTTTAAATAGGAAAGGCTGCACCTTACCTCAGGTGAGTACTAGAATGCTATTCAGGTCCATGTACAAAGTCAGGCAGCAGGAAAGTTTTGACAGAAATAACATTCCTCTAGATTAATGCCTGTCCTCAAAAGTGTAGGATGACAGCAAAAATGACAAAGAAGAGTTTCTCTTGGGAATACAGATAAGCTTTGGAAGGGCATTAGATGTAAACCAAACCATAAAGGGAAGAACAGGTCAACTTAAGTATGAAAAAATCTTAAAAGAGTTTACCCCATGAGAGACCTTTAGTCAGAAATTGACAATTTTTTAAATCCAGCAAATAGGAGGAATAGAAGGAATGGAGAGTCAATGGATGAGAAGCACTGTATGCTACTCTCAGGATCATCTCTGTATCTGCCTAACAAGTTTCAGAGTTGCTTGTCCCAGCACAGAAGGATCCTGTCATGCATTAAACTTGATCTCAGCTACCTCTCCTCTCTTAAGGAAGTCCTGCTTAGTTGTGAAATAATCTCATCACAGTATCCTAGAGAAACATAAGAGAAGAAATCAGTCTTTAGTGGGTGAATGGAATAAATCTGAGTATTTCTCAAACCTTAGGAACTGCAGGGTCTGCACACACTGCCAGCCCTGTCCCAAAGATCAGCAGCACTAGGGATGCAAGTCGCATGAGCAGAGTACCTCTGGGGCTAACTGGCACATTTACACATGAGCTGAAGGTGAGGACTAATCCTTTTCCTCTTCTTTAACCATCAGACTCCACCTCGGTCACACACATAATTGTCCAGAAAGACTCTGCTTTAAGCATCATCTGAATTTTAAGATGCATATGGAATTCAAAGCTAATAAACTGCTGCTCAATGTTCTTTGCCTTAAAAGGGTTTTTCCATTAGTCCTCAAGCTCTGTTTTTCTGCCTTTCTTCAAGTTCAGACATTCTACATAAATCTGTTCCTACAGACACCTCTCCAGCTTACCTTTAATTCCCACAATCCTTCTCCAGTTCTATCCTAGACCTGCAGCATGACCTCAAAGATTCCAGCTGTCACAGATCACAAATACTGACATATCGGTCTTGAATTCAAAGTGAGATTTCTTCTAATACTTTAGTAAAGTATTAGAAGAAATTAAATTAAAAAATTCCTTCCCTCCTGCATTTGCTTCTCTCCTTTAACCATCATGCCCTGCAGCAGGTGAAAATATTTCTCTGCACCAAGAACCACTTGTTTCAGGTGAGCAAGGAGAAGAAAAGGAGGTTCATCTCTTCAGAGGGCTGGTAGCAGCTGCCTGCTGGTCCTGGCACTCAGGCAGTGTGGGGGAAGAGTTTGACCTTGTATACAAGTTATTCCATCAGGTATCTCAGCTGATACTGACCAAAGAAAGACAACACTGATATCCCAAATACTTCCATACTGACTGCACAGTTCCCATCTCTGATGGGCTGAAGGTGCCTTGCACTGCTCAGTTCTTTAAAAGGCAAATGGAAAATTGTCAAGTTAATGGGGAGGTTTTGTGTGTGCTAATTATAGCACACAAACCCTCATTGTCTCTGCCCCAGACTGGGTCACACTCTTGTTACAAAGCTTTTGTAACTCTACTAATGCTTTTAATATAAGCTCCTATTAATTGTGTAGTCAATTCCTAAGCCCAGTGCTACTGGATTGCAGTAGCCAGGCAGCTGACCATAATTACAATGTGCTTATAGTGTGCTTAACCTGCATTTATAAAGCATGTTAATTCTCATTATTCTGTTTTAATTTGGTGCAGGATTGACATGACTTTTGATTTTACTCCACAGATCAGATCTAGCACAAGCAGCAGCCAGGTAAATAAGCCATGCTGTCCATGTGGAAGGAGGTGACACAGCACTTCATCCTCCCTTGGGTAACTGGAACCACACTGTCCTCACAAGCTCTCTGCAAGTTCTTTTTTTATTGCACATCCCAGCTCATTGGAGAACTTTATCTCCAAAACAGCCACCTTTTTTAGAAGGCACAAGTGGGAGTCCAGGACAAACAGGAGTTCCTGTGAATGTCACCACTAATGAGGGGTCCACAGCCTTCAAAAGAAGAGCTTCCCTATCCATGAAGCCTGCAGTTCCAGGTCAATATGCAATACTTAGGCATTTTTAGAAACTAAATTAATTTTTTCCTCAACCATTTCAGACCAGATCAGGACTCAGTTGACTCAGGTGAATGCAGATCAAGAGAAACACCACTTTGTCCATTACTTTTTTGTCTATAAAGAAAACCTCAACAAAGATAAAAAACAGAATGCTGCATAAATTGGGATGGAAACCAATCCTCCTTTACTCTGCTGGCTGTCAGCCCCATGAAAGTCCATTTTTTAATTACTATGGGGCACTGAGGCATTCAGGTCTTCCTGGTGCTACTGCCATGAGCTGCAGATCAGGGAGCTCAGTGCTCGTATACTAGAGAGGATGAGGGTGAGCCACTCACAGCTGAGATGTGCTCAGACTTCAGGATGACAATTGTGGCTTGGCTATATCCAACACTGATTCCATTCCCCTGATACTCCAATCAGCAGGTGACTCCTGCCTACAAAAGTTCTCCTGGGTAAAAACTCTCTTTGCAGCAGGGTCCAGTTTTACTTTTCCTCCTCCCCCATCTTCTCTTGGTTGTTCAGCAAGTAATAAATAGCAAATAGACATTAGAACAATTAGTGATTTGGATACTGTGAAAGAAGAAGAAAATGTGGTGTTTCTTCTGAAGAAGATTTAAGAAAGGTATCAAATATAGAAAATGCATGTGAAAGAGGCAAGTTGATTTATTTTATGCTCAAGGAGTGCAGGACATGAAGCGATGAACTTAAGTTACAAATGCAATATCAAGGAAAATCTCTGTGGTATGAAGAGTGGCATGCTGCAATTGGTTGGCAAAGGGTCTTCCATTCTTCTGTTTTTAAGAGCTGGCTAGGTGAACACCCATCAGGCACAGCTTAGCTAAAGGGCAGCTCATTTTAGAGCATACAAAGAGATGTAATGACTTAACAGGATTTCTTACAGACATATTTTTAAAAGTTCTTTTAGCCTTTATATTACTTTTGTGTGTCTACATTTTTCTCTTATTAGCTTTTTCTTTGGCAAAAACAGTTTTAAATGGGAACATACACTCTTATTTTAGAACTTAATATCTGCATCAAATCTTTCTCATTTGTGTTTCCTCTCCAGAAATTAAGATATATAAAATCCCTCTATTTATTCATAAAACTACACTGATAAATATTCTTTGAAATAAAGAATGAACTTTGAACTTATGTACACAATACTAACTTCAAAAAAACTTCACTTCTTTTAAACTATAGGCTCTCATGAAAAAATATCACCGTTTTAGAAGAGAGTTTTCAGCAAAAAGGATCTTTGACTTATGCTTTCAAAAGAAAAGATAAACTTCCTAATTTGAAGAAGTGATTGCATTGTTCCTTGCATGATTCTCTCAACATTTCCTGCATTAAACTCCTTATTAATGTATTATTTTTATTTCTTTCCTTAGGTATTTTTCTAAAAACAAAGGCCACCAAAACCTACAAATTGAAAGTGTTTATATTGTGTATTGGATCACTGCCCATGCACACGAGCACTTGTTTAAACACATGCTCCAGCAATAATATCTCAACCTTACAAATTCAGAGGCTGCTTAATCTCTGTTTAACAAAATCCAAACAGAGAAGCCCTGTGTCCCCAAATGCTTCTCTGCCTTCATCCCAACAGGTGGGCTCTGGGCTCCTCTGTCGATGTGATTATTGCTGTCCAATTCCTTGCCTTTCTCTCAAGGCCATTCTCCTTCTGCAGGATGACTCATTAGCCCCGTCCCCGGCAGGGAGCTGACATCCAATTAACCAGCTGACAGTCCTCCAGTGGCTCCCACTACCCCTCTAAGGCTCTGTTTACAAACACAGGCTGCTGTGCCCATAAAGGAGGAGAAGCTGAAAGTCCCCCTGCCAGGCCAGTTTGTTCAAAATGTCCGGAGCCCTTTAAACAATACCTTTGTAGGGTAAAGATCGGGCATATTGTGTGCAGCAGGCTGCAAGTCACCCTAATGGCTACAGCTGCATCGGGCGGGAAAGGGAGCAGCAGCTGGTACCCAAACAGGAGCACCAGGACTCGGATCCCAGTTGCAGCTGGGAAACCAAAGGAAATAGCAGATGGGGAAATATCACCGAATTCTATATTGGAAAACACCTAAAGCATTCATCCAGAGTGATGTAAAGATCTCTCTGACAAAGAAATAAACCAGTATAAAACCACAGGTGTTGCAACTCCTGCACCAGGGAATAAGTCATTTTACCAACACATACCCGAGAAGCTCCAAGTCCCCCACACACTCGAGCAGGAACATGATGGTCCTTGCAGAGAACAGAGGTTTTTCACTTTGCAGGGACTCTCTGCAGAATGCCTCTGCCTTTGATCTGCATGTGTTGGTCTCATTCATTGGCACTGGGAGCTCTGCTTAGATTTTTTCCCCATCTTTGGCCAACTCCAGAGAAAAAGCATGCCCAGAAAACTATGATCATTGCTACGCAATTTCCATTTGGCACCAGCTAAACCAAATAACTGCTCCTACTAAGTTACAGGTCTGCCTTGGCACAACAACTTCAAACTTAAGTCCGAAAAGCTTCTCCTAACTTGGCAGCTAGGAGATCTCTCTTACAGCAAGTCTGAAATTAGACTTCAAATTCACAGATTTCTGAGTATTTACTGTATTTTTGGGATCATGATCTACATCCTAATTTTTACCCCCAGCTCCCTCTTGAGTTAGGTAGAAAACCACAAACTGATCCAGTCACTTTCAAATCTGAGCCAAATTCAGTTGAATTTTTCATAATTGCAGTCTCATCTTTTTAAATAACCTGCACTTGCTACAAACCAAGGCAGTGGCTGATTTTTGCAGTGAGGAATGACAACACGACCTCAAGAAGGTCCTCACTGTAGTACACTGCATCTCTGGGTGAGAAACACAGCAGAGATGATCTCCCAAGAGAGATAGGGAAGCACCAAATCCTGGTTCTTCTTTCCTCCAAAGCTGTTTTGCACCATACAGACATGCTTATAAAGTGTTATGCTGAGATTAAGTGTCCATTCCTTCAGATTTCTCCCTCTCACACTATTAGAGTGATACAAATGAGAATTTATTGAGAATTTAAGGCTGAAAATTTGGTCTCTGTGCTTTTTCTTTCATGTAACTATTCCTATTTGGTTACACAGAAGGCAAAGATTTCAGCCAGAAAAGGTCCTCACAGGCAAACAAAGCAATGCTTTGGCCAGAAATATACTGTTAGAGCAGATTTAATAGCCTGAGAATTTATCCCTCCACCTCCTGTAGATGACTGTTGAGTAGAGATGAACATGTCAATAGCCTGTACCTGTAGTACGAGTGACTTCAGTGCATCCAACTTGCAGCAGTGCAGCTCAACCAAGTGAACTCAAACCATCTTCAGAAGCAATATGAGATCTCACAAGAACAGCTCACATTCTGGTCCTCAACTCACCTGCAGCATCCTCTCACAGGAGATAAGAAATAGATGAGGGACAGGCACTTATTTAGCCTCAAAAATAATTTCAACTGTAACCAGCTAATAACAGCTGAAAGGACAGCCTCTGCTTAGAAAAGCTATTGTTGTATCTGGGTGAATTATATTCCCAATTATTGTGTACAGATCAACTTTATCCATTAATTAACTGCCCTAATTCATTACATTATAGAAGTAGCAATGGTAATTGCTATGAACATTGTGGTGTGACACCAGAGCCACAAGCCAGCCAGCAAAGCACCACAAAACAGAATGTGAGCCATGTGCCTCTGTCCCAGGCCCTGGGCTGTGCTCCAGCTGCAGTCTGGTCATAGGAAAATTAATTCTTTCCAAAAGTAGATCACACTGCTCAGGACTTGGCACAGGCAAGTTTTCTTTATGAAAAACCACAGAAATGGCAATTTCATGATCTCTCTAGCTTATTGTGTCTGGGTTTTCTTCTTTTTCTTTTAATTTCCCTTCCTCTCATATCTAATTGAAATATAACTTCTCCCAGTTTCACTTTCACTGTGCATATGTGAGTTGGTATCTGTCTTCTCTATGTGCCTCCATGACAGCAGAACACTGTCTTCAGATTCATTTAGCCCTTTTCTCCAAGCTAAGCAAGACCAGCTCCCTCACCCTCACATTCTCCAGACTCCTGACCAGCTTATTTGCCTTCCTGTTTGATTTTTCAGTTTGACAACAACTTTCTTAAGTTCTGAACACCAAAACCAGATGCAGTACTTCATTTGCAGTTTCACCAGTGCCTAGCAGAGGTCACCAACCATCTCTCTCAACCTGCTGATTGTGGTCTTGCTAATGCACCCCAGCACACAGATATCCCCCTCTGCCTACTTTTGCTTTGTCTAGGTTCAAAAAATGATCTTTTTGTTGGCTGTATCAAATCACTAATCCCTGGAGACCTTTGTGATGCATTTTACTAAAACTGCCTTCTTTCTACACTCAGCATTTGCAGCTAAGTGAAGTCTAAGAACCCTAAACTGTTTTAAAAGTTTGGGCAGAAATAAGCTCACTCTCTCTGCAGACCATGTATGCCCACAAAAAAACAGTCTCCAACTACACTGCTTTGAATCCTGTGGCATAGACCAATTCACTTGTGAAAGACCAACAGATGGACAGAAAGGGACACCCTCCTCCCCCCTCTGGCTGGTATCAATTCCCATTAAAGACTCTCCTGTGTCCAGACTAAGCATGCTGACCACTCAATGCAGGCAAAATTGCAATCCACCTTGATTAACTTCCTAACAAGTTCTTTGCACCTCCCTTCTTGTTCCTCTACCAGTCACACTCTTTCTCTCTAAAGTTTTCCTCTAATTAATTCCATATTAAGCACTGAAAATCGGCAGGGTCCTCTCAGACGCCCCTTGTCCCTTTCTGTGTGGACCCTCCGGGTCCCCAGTGCTAAGCCCACTGGTAAAAAGCTGACATCTGTGCAGCAGCTCCCAGGCTGCACTTTCAGGTACAGCATGTGTTGCACCTTGAACTACCGTCTCATTTCAGACCTCACCATTGAGACCAATTAAGTACAGAGCATGCAAGGAGCTGACCGAGTGTCACATGCTGGCTATAACCACAAGGACTTAGAGGCCCCAAATCTGTTATTACCAAGCTGTTCCTGACAGCAGCATGCTGCCTCCTAACAAAAAGAATAGATTAAGATCAATCAAGTCTCCCTCTGGCTTGTCAGTGGGACTTTGGACCACACCTTCCACCCAAAACTTCCCTCCTCTCCAGCTTCTGAGCACCTAGGCAGCTCCAGGCTAACAACGTGGCTGCTGAGTCCAGCGTGAGCTGAACCATATGTTCATAATTAGTTAACTTCTTGCTTTATTGCTAGAAGCACTATCAATAAATCAGTGACAGCCCGTAGTGGCCTTAGGAGATGCAACAAGCCACCCCCAGACCGCACAGAGCCCTCCCCTCCACACGGGCAACTGGCCATATTTCATTCCAGCTGTGGCATTGTGCACTGAATTAACTTTATCCTCAATTTAGAAAGCCAGCATGAAATCAAGAGACCTGAGGGAAAGAATAAAGAGAAAGAAAGAGAGAGAGAGAAAAGGAAGGGGAGGGAGGAGAGGGAGAAATCCTAGCAGGTCAACTCAGAAAAATAAGTTTGTTGAGTGACCGTCTACAGGGATGGTGCTGCTTAACCCATTGCTGCAAGGCTGGTTGCTGGTAGCACATTTATTAATAAAAGCCTTTCTGCCTCTTATTGCCTGGCACTGCAACTGAAGGTTTCTTAGCACAAGCTGAAGGGGGAACCCAGTGATATAATTGGTTTTTAACCAGCCAAACACTGTTAAGTTGCCACCTAAATAGCAGGTAAAGCAGAGCAATAGGCGACTGGTGCCAGGATGAGTCTGGCATGAGCTCTCGATGTGAGCACACTCACACAGAGCTGCGTTCAGCTTGAGCAAAGTGCTGTGACAGGTCAGATATTCCTGGAAGTGGGAAAGCACATGGCAACTGCCACACTGCCACGTGTTAAGGCAGATTCCCAATGGGCAGTGGAGAGTGCTGGAGGCTTCTATACAGCAATTCACAACACCTGAATCCAGAACCTGCCTCTCCTATGGTCCTCACACCTCTATGGACCACAAAGTTACACAGGCAGCCTGAACATCACCCACAACTAAATGCTGAAATGCCTGTAGTTAACTCATCCTGGGATCGTTCTGCCTGCCTGGAGGTTTAACTGAAACAAAGCCTGTGCTTGCAGTGCTCCCACTGGCAACTTTTATCTGGTTGAAAATGCACCTGAAAAAGCCATTGCCATAAGGCAGAGTAAGTGCTATTGTCCTCCTGGAGCTGATGGAGCTTTGTAGATGCAGCACAAAAGAATTCTTTCCCCCGTGTTTCTCAGTTTCCCCTGTCCTCAAAATTTAAATCCAGCTGTAAGACTCTGAGTGAAGGCTTCCTGATTTACTTAGCCGAACCTTCTTGCTGTGCTCGGGTGGGAGCAGTAGCAAGCCCTCTAGTGTCCACCTGCGACATCCTTCTATGAAACATCCCAAGGTCCAAGAGTGCATGAAAACCAAAACATTTTCAGCAAGAAGCTAACCCTCCAAATTCATGGTACCAAATCACATCTTTGAAAGAATAAAGTGTATAATTAGTGTTACACTTGAAAATAAAACTGACAGCAATTACAGAGGGCTATTCCTCAGTAAGAACATCTATCATAGTTAGATTGTTAGATTATATTAGAAAAATTAGGTGAGTCTTTCTCATGACACATTTAGGGTGAACAAAACGATAAAAGCAAGTTATTGAAGGGCACTTTGGAGACCATCAGCCAACCCAGAATGGATCACTGTAGGGTCTTTCAGTTTCCCAGTGAAGTATTTTATTCCAGGGGGCCACACTCCTTTGTGCCCAAGGCACCAATGGTGCTTGCCCAGACTCTTCCTTGTAGATTTGCATCTCCTGGGTGCTGGAGATTATAGAGAGGTCTAAGACCTGTCCCTGAACATAAATCTCTCTTAAAATTTGTGGAATTGCAAAGCAACATCCAACAGCTAATAGTTGATAATCCCAGATTAAATTAGTTCAGTTCAAATGAAGCTGCAATTTCTCAAACAACAGTACACCTTTCTCGCTCTAAGGGGGAGGTCAGCAAACATTGACCAGAGTCAACAAGGTCCCCATGTGCATGTCAGGAGTCTGCTGAGCTTCAGTTCTGCCCATGGATGGCAGACCAGTCATTGCAGGTTCTGTGGGTGGCAAAAGGTCTCATTCTGTCTGACTAGAAATCGAGAATGGAGAGATGATACAGAATCCACATGAGCTTCTGAACAGCTCAGTAGCTGCCATTTAAGTCTCTGTTCCTTCCAGTCACTTCAGGAGACTCAGATACAAGAACCTGAAGCCAGGAGAACGTCTCCCCTCCAAAGCCTGTTCTGTTGCACTGTACTAATCTCTTCTTTCTTGCCCTGCTGTACTATTTCAGTTTGCAATGGAATTGTAAAATTACAGTAAGGCATGGATGAATCCTGCTCCCTCATCCAGGAGCAGTTAAAAACCAAATACTTCTCTTGTTTCTTATTCACTCTCAGGCCCTTTTACATTGCTTTGGCACAGTATGAGGCTGCCAAATGGATACAAACCTCCCCCCACCCCTTTCTCCTCCAGGACAGCATAAAATATAATTAGGCCAAAAAAAAATCCTGACTGCAGTTATTATCTACTGCACATCATTGCTACAAGGGAAGTCATGCTGCCATTGAACTGTGTAAACTTTTGGTTAAAATTAAATTTTAGCAAAAATTCAGGGAAGAAAACAGCTCTGATGTGTTTTGAATGGAATTCTTTTAAAAGGCTTTGGGATTTGGAAGACATTTACTCTTTTAATCCATTATATCAAAATAATTGACAAAATCACAATGAAACATTTTGTTCCTTCCTAAAAACAAAAACCAAAGAGGGGAAAGAAAAAATCTCTCACAGAGAATTAAAAAGCATTCAGGTTTCATTCCAACGAGCTGGGCGTCAGGACCTCGGCATTCTTCGAGAAAAGAGATTATTGTCTTCAGCCAGCTCTGGTGTAAGCCTGTAAAATCCTCTGCCAATCTTTTAGATGAATTACCAGCCAACTAATTCCTTTTCATCACCAGTTCATCGAACACTACCTGCATGGACTAGGAGCTGGAAATTTTGTGTATACAGACAGAGCTGTTTTACTAGGGTATCTCCCCAGTGACTTACTGCTTTAACTCAGCCTTTGAAATGTATGCACAAAAACCTTGACATCTTTCTCAGCTCATGACAACAACATCCTTCACCTTCTGACCCCCAACACATTTACACACGTCCTAGAATCTTTCTTTCATTATTGATTAGGGAAGGCAATGCCATACAGTTCTGCAGTGAAGAGATGCCCTCACACATATTTACTCAGATCAGAGATCTCTGCCAAACATCCCAACTGGCAGCCAAGAATGGAAAGTGCCCAGCTCTACACCCAAAGCAAGATGGAAAGAAGCCAGACTTCCAACTCCTGAGCCACAGCCAAGAGGAAAAGCACTGTTAAATAGGTGAAGCCCAGTACATTGGTACTGGCAGCACCGTTCACACAGGAGGAGCTCACAGGCCAGGTTAGAAGCAGGATGGATCATCAGTGGATGATTAGACACACTGCCCCATTCAGCTCTGCATCTGGGCCCATGAAAATTCATCCTAATTTGGACTACACCCGTGAGCTAAGCTTTTCTGGCAGGTCCCCCTGCAAAATAGTTTGACTTCAATAGAAAATACCATGGAGAAAAACACGGCTTTTCAGCACACGGGTCTTTCTCTTCTAGGCACAACAATTTCCCCCAAACCATGATGGTCAACAGTCTGAGCACACTCCAGAAAAACTGATTCTGACATCTATTATTTAACCCTGGGACTACCTCAGTGCATTTGTTTGTGCTGCTGAATCACTTTCTGTGATGTAAAGGTTACTTAGCTGCAGCATGGCAGCTCAGTGCAGTGGGAACCTCTGGAATGAGGGATGTCAACAGCAGCAGCGTGCTGCTGATGCCAGGCCAAGAACAGGCTTTGCTTCCATAACCACATCATGGTTTATATTAAAACTCCCACCCAATTAACCCCCAAAAAATGTCATGAAAAATTACCAGTTCACAATTAATTTTCTCTTCTGGAGCCAATTGGTCCCAGCCAAGAACAAAGGGACTCATTTGGCCAGGGGCT
The DNA here is from genome assembly GCF_049639895.1 of Pseudopodoces humilis. Lineage (NCBI taxonomy): Eukaryota > Metazoa > Chordata > Aves > Passeriformes > Paridae > Pseudopodoces > Pseudopodoces humilis. Next base: position 14,253,539 of record NC_142210.1, read on the forward strand.
ACAGGGGGACATTTTTTATTACAGAAATGTGAAATCTAAGCAGACACACCAGTCCTGACTGATAAATGAGGAAATGAAACAAAGATGCAGAGACTGACTTAGATCTCTGTAAATGGGTGATGTCCTGATGTTTCAGGCATTTAAGTGCTACTATAAAACTGTACAACATCAGACTCAGAAGTAGAATATATTTCTCTTCCATACACCAATCAGATTGGCAACAGTAACGAATTCTCACCTGCAGTTTTCAGGAGAACCCATCAGCTCATCAAAAGCCAGCCCTGAGCTCAGAACCTCAAAGTTCTTTTATGACACAATTCCAGCCAAAGGAAAGGGCAAGAAACAGGCAGTAAATAGAGCCCGGAATAAGTTCTGAGAGAAGATGTCCATAAGATACTAAATCAGTGCAATTAATGTCCTCCTCTGACAAAAGGTCAATAAACCCAGTAGAATTAATGAAGACATTCAAAAGAAACCCCCAGAATTATAAAACTCTTTTTTTTTTATCCTCTGACCCTCAGTGACATTCTGCAAGCAGTGAATTCTGTAAATATACTCTGTGTTCATAAAACTTGCACTTTTTCCATTTACCTGTCCATTTCAGGGAAACCTCATTTCTGTACCTGGGGGTGTAATCAAGTGCAATCTAGAGGACTGCTTCTCAGAAGGCTGGCAGAACAGACAAATAATTACACAAATCCAGACAAAACCAGCATAGACTGTTGTTTATAACACATGAAATGGCATACAGGGCAAAACAGAAAAAGCTAAAGCCAAAAATGTCTATGAAAAAAGATAGGAAATTGCAGTGAAATTTTGAAGAGAAAAAAGCAGTACCAGCATCACAAGAGCAAGTCTCTTCTAGTCCTTCGCAAGCAGTTATTTGTGCTTTCCCTAACAGATCTCTCTTCAAAGCAGGGATCTGCTGTTCCTTTTGAAACAACAGCTACATCCACAGGAGAGACCCAAGATTTGCTGTTAGCAGGGGTGATAACAGATGGGGGAGCACTTGTGGACACAACACACGGCACAGATGTTATTCAAACACGGTCCTTGAACATTTCATCTGTAAGGATCTCATTTACATAAAAAGTGCCATTATCTATGTAGAAAACCAACTTTTTCAGATAAATTCCATCTTCTAGTCACTGACTCACCACTCTTGCTGTGAGAAACTGCAGGTAAACCCAGAAATGTGTTTTGCAGTTTTTCCATCTTGTAGTCATCTTTTTTTCTTTATTCTAAACTCTTGTGAAACTCCACACTACCAAAAAGTATCAACACAGGAGACCTGGAGCCCAACAGCACTGAAGACTCAGTTTGACTTGACTGCATTTTACAGGAAATAAAGCCCACAGGTATATCCAGTGCCACCTGACAGTGCTTTCAAGACTAGTAACTGGTGTGAGAGAGTGATGAGAAAGGTAAAGACTGCCCTAAAATATACCAGAAAGATATAAAAGAGAAAGATTTCCCCATGCCTTTCTCTAAACAATGGCGTGTTATACAGCAACCTGAGTAACTTTGGTCATCCATCTAAGAAACAAGTTAATATCAGCTGGAATATTTTCTGAGATGGGTTCCTAAGGTTAGGTTAGATTGTAAAAGAACCTGCCTTCTTTGACCAAAAGTAAAAGACAATGTGTGACAGGGCTTTGCAAAGACATCAAGGCTAAACACTGGCAAGGGAGATGAAGTGTCTAAACTAGAGCAAGAGTTTGGCACAAGGACAAAAGGGATTATACCTGCTATGAATACATTCAGCCTGGAAACTAGAAAGTGTCCAGCCATCAGAGCTCAGAGTACGGTGCAGCCTCACAGTGGGAATAACATAAAGAAAATAACCTAATTAGTTTTAAGAGGGAGATTGAAAAGTTTAAGAATGTCTCAACAGCAGGGGACTGGATTTGGGAAGTGCCTTTTACTCCTGCGTTCAAGGAGGAAGACTGATCAGAGAAAAACAGCCAGAACCTGTATCTGCATAAATTCCCTTTCAAAAGCATTTCTGCAAATCAGTCTCATCAGGTTTAATTTGTCACACCTTTGGTTTACAAACATGATCAGAGATTTATGCAAGTGCCAGGTACCTGTGTGTACCTGTCTATAGGTTAATATCCTGAGTTATAAACGAGCCTGTGTTTTATCACTGATTCACTTAACCACTCTTAACACGGATAAGAAGAGCCATAGCAGTAATATGTCAGGACAAGTAAAGAGAATTTGAGGTGGGTTTGGACTCCAGTGCAGGTGTCAGTGTGCAAAATAACCCATACTGTAACTGTTGTAAGTCTGGTATAAAACTTGTGTTAAATTATCTGTAAATACTATTTTATTCTGTGTACCATCCCTTCTGAGAGCCCATTCACTATGATGCAAATGCAACTTTAAGGCCATTTTTACATAAAAAAAGGATAAACCAGAAAAGAAGGTTTTTGTTTCTATTTGTTTGGGGCTTTTTTAATATTAATCTGAAGGATTAACTTCACCACTTTTGTTTAAACAAAAAACATCATAGAAATTACAAAAGAAAATATAAGTACAAAGAACATACAGTAATTAACATACTGCAATACACTTAAATGTGTGTTCCCAGAACTATGACATTCAAAGTGGAATCTCCACTGAAGCAATACTGTAGTCTTGATAAACATTTTGCCCCAGGACTTTATTCCAAATTAAAGAGGTCCTTCATTAACTGCAATAAGCATTAAGAGGTCCAGATGAAGAGGAAAATTAGCAGATGATTGTTACTCAGTTCTGTTTTACACACACACATATCAATGTGTGAATGCTACTGTTACCTCAACCTCTTCCATCATCATGCGAGACCATCCGTGATCCATTTTGCAAAATTAGGTGTTTCTCTCCTACAACAGCATTTCTCTTTCTTTGGCAGTCACCCAAAGGGTATCTCCCCAAACGTACCAGGGCTCTGATCTGGTTGTCTTTCACCCATTTACCACATTTCACTCCCCAGTTTTGGTGGGTTGACCTGAATTGTTTGAGCTCAGAAAGCCGAGCACTGTCAGCCCCCAGCCAACACCACACCTGCGCTGCAGACCCCACAATGGAGCGGCCACGGGCTGCCCGGTGGGTTTGAGATGTCTGTGGAGGCAGAGACCCCACACCCTACTTGGGCAGCTCTTCCAGGGCCTGCCACCCACAATAGAAAGAAGTTCCTCCAAATGTTGAGGTGAAGCTTCTCGTGTTCTGGTTGACAGCCGTTGTTCCTTGTCCTGTCACTGGGCACCACTGAAATGAGTCTGGCACCTTCCTCTTGACCTCCACAGTTGAGATATTTGTATGTATTAATGTGATCCCCTCAGGGGAGGCCCGGTTCCCTCAGTCTCTCCTCATTACAGAGCTGCTCCAACCCCTAATTATCCCCTGGATTCACACACCCAGCTCTCCTCTGCTGCTGCCCCGACAGACGAGCCGCGAGGTGCCTCGGGGCGACATGGGGGGCATCCCCTGCGCAGGGCATCCCTACTCTTCACCCACTGCAGGCTCCTCTGCACCTGCCTCATCCCTTCGGGGGCCAGGCGGGCACCTCCCGAGCCGCGAGGAGCCGGGCACGGGGAGCGGGACAGTCCCGGCCCCTCAGGGGAGACCGCGGCTCCCCCCGCCACCATTCCCACACGGCGGGGGCGGCGCGGGTTGATGACGCCATCTTGGGCAGCCCCAACATGGCCGTGGTTCGGGCGGCTTGAGGCCGCCCTGCGGGGCGCGGAGGCGCTGCCGGGGCCCGGCGGGATGCACGGGGCGTTCGCCTGTCGCACGGGGCTGCTGCGGGCGCTGAGGGCTCCTCTAGGCTGCCCGCTCTTGCAGCTCTCCTCTCCCGGCTTTACCCGCCACCCCCGGGCCAGTACCCAGCGCGCTGCCGCCCGCGGGGCCCCGGAGCAGCGGTGCTGGCCTGGGATGTGCCCGTGTGAGGGGCCGCCGGTGCCACAGCGCCCTGCGGCAGCTCGGCACAGGGAGAAGACCCGGCCGAGGAGCTCCGCTGCGCCTTGGCGCGTCTTGGGTGTGTGTCAGAGCTCGTGTTCCTTGCTAGCCAACAGATGACAGCCGTGCAGAGTGCTTGGCATCTGAAGGGAGTGGGTTATCACAGCAGTTATCAAATGTGCTGTGGGTTAAGAAAGCTAAAAGGTGACCCCAGGCACTGTAGGCTCACAGTGTGAGGCCTTTTAAAAACACTTCTGTTGGAAATAAGAAAACATAAAGGCAGGAGATGGCAGTGGTTTAATTTGGTACAGTTTCCAGTTGGCAGCAAACTAGGAAAATAGCCAGTAATAAAAGAACAGAAGGCAAATGGCACTCTTGGTTTGTCCCTCATGTATTGTCCCTAAGGCTTGCTGATCGGAAACGGCACTGAGCATCCTCCAGGGGAGAAATGAAAGACCCTCTCATATACCAGCATGGCCTGCCCTCAGCCCAGCCTCATCCTGGCTGGCTGCAGACAGGTCAGGATGGCACCTGGAACAGCCCTTGTCATGGCAGGGGCAGGATCCTCGCGGAGCAGCTGCTCTGCTATTTGCTTTATTCCCACTATTCCCTATGCTATTCAAAGACCTTCAGGGAAGATTTTTTTTGGGGTTAATATTTTTGTTCCTCCCAGGAAAAACTCAATTTTATACATGGGTTTTGATCGCTACGTAAATCTGATATGAATCAGAAATAACCATATGGAGACAAACTCCGTCTTTCACACACCTGTTTGTGGCTTTTGCAATGTTACAGTAGTAAATACTTTATCATAGTAAATCTTTTACCAGTGCCTATATTTATATCTTTAGATCTTCTGGAAGCCTGGCACTTGACAGAAAACATTCCCAATATAGTGAGACATTTGCAGGAGCTTGTCATTGCAGACTGTTGTTCTGAAACCTGCACTTCATTCCCCAGAATTGTCCACATAAATGCACTGAATCATATTTACTTCTACACACCTCTGAGAAGCCGGGCAAAACACACTCCGTCAGCCAGGCAGGTTGGACAAACTTGTTTCTTCCTGCTGGATTTTACAACTGCAAACAAGGCTTCAAAACAAAACAAATCAAAAAACTCACCAGCAACACCAGCAGCCTTATTCTGAACATGTGGGATGCTTCCCTGGATGCCTGTTCATTTCCTGGAGTGAAACTCAGACTCACCAGTTCACTGCTGCCCTGAAGTGTGTGGAAGCTTTTTTTTTTTCCTTCTCCCTCCTTTTCTTTTCCCTCCTTCCTTGTGTTGATTTGTGGGACCAGAATGACTTTGATTTCAGCAAGTTTGCTGTTTATTCACGTCACAAGTTTGACAGCTTTACACCAAATCAGATTGCTGGGTTTCAGGAGAGCTCTGAGGCGTCACTGGGAGCTCCTTTAGATTAAACTCGCCTCCCCGGTCTCCCCCCTCTCCCCCTCCTTCAGAGCCATTTAAACCTCTCTGGGGCTTTAACAGAAACGTGCTCCCAAGACCTGCATTTCATTCTGCAACTGATATGGTAAGTGCTCTTTGTATTTCTCTAGACCTCGAGGTAGAGGAGGAGAAGCTGTCTGTCCCTTGGGGGAGTGCAATCGATTTTGTGCCCTCTTAAGATGGGAAAGAAAGAGGGCTCTCCTCTACCTGCCAGCGCAGTCTCTGCTGCTGTGCCTTCCCATGGGTGGGCAGACTCTCTGACTGAGGCTCCAAGTTGTGCCGTTGCCTACCTTGCAGAGATTTAGAGTTACTGCAGATAGGGAGGAAGGGTGAATCCAGAGACAACCCCAGGCATTGCGGTCTGGGACTCCTGCAGAACTGCAGGGGCAGAAGAGAGTGCGAGCAGCCAGGAGGTGACTCTGCTGGCTCTGTGCTGTTGCTTTAGAGCCGAGTCGAACACCCATGGTGGCAGGAATGGTCTGGCCAAGGACAGCATGGGACCTTCCTTCACCCTAAACCCAAGCAGGACGGTAGCATTTCCCAAGGGGTTTCAGGAAACTGAGCCGCCTCTCTGGCACAGCTGTGCTCGGAGCCCCAGTGCTGCCGGGGCAGGCGGAGCGGCACTGCCCGCGCTCGGCGCACGGAGCGGAGCCACCGGGAAAACGGGGAGCGGGCACCGGGTCAGGGCTGGGCGCTGCCGCGGGGGCCGCCGGCGCGGGGCAGGGCCGGCGGGGCCGCCCCGCGACGGCACCTGAGCACAGCCCGGCCGGGACGGCAGCGGGCAGAGAGCTGCCCCGCCGGGGCGCTTCTGCCGGGGCGCGGCGGGGCCGGGCCGGCACCGCCTCTCCTCGGGGCCCGCCGGCGGCTGGGGACGGGGCCCCGCCGAGCGCCCCATCGCCTCGGCCCCCTCCCTCCGCAGAGCGCCGGCCGGCCGTGCCCGGAGCCGGACTTCGCCGGGGGCTCGGGCTGCGCCTGCCCCTGGTCTGCCCCCGCCGGTGTTTCCAAGGAGACCTGGGCCGCCGTCTGCGCCGCGGAGCCGCCGCACAGCCAGGTCCAGCGGGAGGCTCGGCCGCCGGGTGAGTGCGCTCAGCTGCCCCCGGGACGGGAGCGGTACGGGACCGGGAGCGGTACGGGACCGGGAGCGGTACGGGACCGGGCTAACCCTCGCTCTGGTCCGCAGGCCAGTTCTGCAGCCCGCAGCTCGGTGTCCAGGACGCGGTGTGGCAGGGAGACCAGCTGTCCTCCCAGCTCTACAGGAATAAGCAGGTAAAGGCTCCGCGCCCCCCAGCACCCCCGGGTTCACCCCACGAAGTTCCCGAACTTTTTGTCACGTTTGGCACCTTCTGGGTTGGCTTATGGTATTGCATATATGCGCTCTACTCTGTCACTGGCATGGATGATAGAAGTGACACAAAACTGTTCCTTGCTTTAAGTGTTTGTCTCCATGTTGTCCTGTGAAGTTGGAGCAACTGTAGCGGGTTTCCCTATCCATTCCTCCCCTTTTACATCATATTGCAGCAGCAGCCTTGGCACTAAAGAAAACCAGGGGCATGAACAGGGGATCCCTCAGGCTATGATGATGCTGTTGGCTAAAAATATGTAGTGCATGCCTTCCTAATTCCACCAGGTTTAAGTTCATGGGTAATGATTCCACCAGAATTGCCTAGAAGATCAACCATTTTGACCAATATGTTTTCCTTGTTACTTTATTTTCTCTTATCTTTCATTTTTTTTGGTAAATCCCAGCAAGAGACAGGAGCAACTCTGAACTGCCTTAGATGAAGGAACTCCAGATTGATGACTCTGATCAAGTACTTGGAATGATGTTTTGACACAGTGAAGTCAGTGAAAATTCAGATATTAACTTAAAGGTCCCTGGAATCAAACCATGGTTCTAGATGTCAATGTACTTCTTTCTTTGACTCTTCCTCAATCATTTAAGTCTGTTTTTGACTGAGCCTGTGCTCAGCAGATGCCTGTGGTCCTTGGCAGAAGATTCTTTGTTCTCCTAAAGAAGTCTCCAAAGCTATGATCAGGAGTCAAAAATCTATCTGTAAACACTTAGATTTCCCATGGAAAAGTGTCTGCCATTCCTGTTCAGCTTTTGAGACCAGGGATTATCTCAACTCTGTATATCTACCAGGTCTGGGACAATAGGGTCCACAATTGAAGAGGTCACTGAGTGCTGCTGTATCATAAAGAATGGCAACTGCATCTTCCTTCTGCACTCTACCCCATAAATTGTTAGTGTGCAACTCCTCCTCTTTTTTTTTTTTTTTTTTTCACCAGCCAGCTATAAATGGGAAGGAGGGGTGCAAAGGGATGTTTACTGCTGCTCAAGAGGAGATCCTGAAGCTGCTGTCATGCCCGTGACCATTTCTGGCTGCTCACAGGGCTACCTGTAATTCTTTGCTATTATTATTCTGAGGTTGTAGGTTTTTTCAGAGTAATCTTCTCAAACAGTCACTTAAAGATTAAAGGAAGTCAAAAGTGAAAACTGAACAGTTTAGATTTATACTTAGATTTATAGAGACAAGAGGCTGGAGGGGGTGGGTTGAGCTCACAAAGCAAACACCCAGATCATCAAATCCAAGCAGCTTGTACCAGAGGGCAATTGCTATTAAGTTACAGAATCAACACCTATTCATCAGTATCTCTATTCCACAGCTTCAAGATACTTTGCTTCAGAAGGAAGAGGAACTTGCTAGGTTACATGAAGAAAATAATAACCTCCGACAATACCTGAATTCTGCCCTGATTAAGTGTTTAGAAGAAAAAGCCAAGGTATTGTGTTCAAACCTGTCATACAAATGTGTGTAGGAGGAACAGGTTGATTAGGTATGGGCCAGTAAAATATATGGAAAATCTAAGAGTGTAGACAACCTGCAGTGGAACTCACACTCACATTTAAATTCACGAAGGTGACAGTTTCCTCCAGGAATGGTATCCTGTCAGGTGCTGACTGTGGAAACAGTGTAGCACCTGGAATAATGAAGTTTAATTTAGTAGTTAGCTATAAGTAAGTTAAGATTATACAGTCAATGTAAAATTATTCCCTCTAATGCTTTTTTGTTTTTTCAGTAAAAAGCTCAAATTTGGATATATATTTTTGAATGTCTACTTCATCAGTTATCTCTTTTATAAGGATTTTTTTTTCCAGTTTATTAATTAAAACTTGTGGGTTTTTTTTTTAATGGTGAAATACAAAATTAAACGTTTTAAGTTAGATGAAACATTCTATTAAACTAAGTGTGAAGGGTTGCTTTATTAACATTTGGATTATTTGTCTCTCATCTAAACAAAAATAAAATCATTCTTGTGATCTTGAAGACGTTTTTTGCTATTCCAGCGTTGCTCATGAAACTGAACTATTGATTATTTGCTCAACTCTGTGGATTGGGCATGAGGTAAAGACTGTAAGACGTAGGAGACTTTCCTTTTCCATCCTGTTGATGAGTTGATAGCATGACATCCTCCTTCCCATGGCAAGACCTGGCTCCTGGCAGTGGAAAAGGTCTTCTTCACTGGGCAGAGCAGGGAGACATGGCCACGCACTGTGTCATGTGGAGAGGGGTCCAGTGTGGAACTGTCATGGGAGGTGTCTGAGCAGTGAATTCATGACGTGGTGGGGAGCTGCCTTGTTTATTCTTGCCTTCCTTTGACCATCCTAGGATGCCTGAAGGGCCCTTGTCCTGGGGTAATGACAATGGAGGTGAATTGATGAGTGCAGGGCCACTCAGGCTGCTACTCTGAGCACTGCTTGTCAGCATCACCCTGTTCCAGCATGAGTTACCTTTGCATCCTCCCTCTTTGTCAGGCTGCCACTTTTCCCCCCATGCCCTGTCACCTGCCAAGCACTGCTGGCACAGATCCAGGCAGGAGTGCAGGGGCTGGGAATGCCACCAAAGCACAGGTCTTACTGACGTAGTTACACTCTTCTCTTTCAGGGATGGGGTTGTTGCAGACACTATAAAGATACAAAATAGTTGGCCATACCCATATGTTTAAGCAGAGTGGAAAAAAAACTTTATAAGGATGGTACTAACCATCTTGTGCATCTAAAATCTGAGGTCAGAAACACGTTGCTTTCAGGTGTCTGGAAATTCAAATTTTAATCTTCTCTCTCCACCTGGGTTTTTGTTTGTTTTGGTCTTTTTTATAGAAACTGCTATCTGGCCATGGGCAAAAAACCTGTGCTATCCTCAAAAGTACCAAGAGGAGATTAAAAGAGGACCACTGCTTTGTTCCTCAAGAAACTCCTCATGCTTCTAAAGCTAGAAGGAACCTCTTCAATGAATTCACTGCCTGTGAAGAGCAAGCCAGCCCTGCTGTGGACAGCTGGGTCTTGCAGACCTTAGGATTAAAAGATGTGAACACCATTGATGAACACCATTCAGCTAACTACAGTGCCCTGTCCCCAGACCTCAGAAAAGACACGTACTGCCTGAGCCCTGGGGGAACAATAGACTATGAGCACAGGGAAGGAGCAGCAGCAGTGTTTAGCTGCAGCCATGTGCCTCCAGCCGACAGCAGCACCCATCCATGCAGCGAGGATTCTCCCTTCCTTCCTCAGTTTTCTTCAGCATCATGTGTCTCCTCACCAGTGCCAAGTGTTTCCTCCCTCCCAGCCTGTGGGTTGCCTTATTTGACTGGTGGTTTGTCACCCAACAAAACAGAAGTGGCCTTCACAACGTCCCTGAGTCCCCACCGCAATGTGAGAACACACAGCTTCCACCAAGGACAGGCCTTTGTGCGCAGGGACGATGATGGGGGATGGAGATTCACCTGGGTGCCCAAGCAGGCTGAATGATGCACCTGGATCAAGGGTCAGCCATAGGGGATGTAGGAGTCACACTTTACCTTGTGCATGAGACAGGTTCAGGCAGAAAAAAAAGGACCCCTTTTGGGCTTCTTTAAATGCTACTCTGTCATTAACCCACTCCTCATTCCCTCACAGATTTTCACAGATGTGACTCCAGATTTCACTCGGACCATTTTCTGCTCCAGATGTTCAAACTGGACTCCTTTCTCTTGTGCCTGTGTTGAGATACCTGCTTTTACTTGTTTCCAGGGTTTTTGTCATCAGCTCTTCCTTGTTACTGGTAGTTTCCAGGCTTGGAGGGCTTTCACCTTTGATCACTTTCACATGCACCAAACTGGAAAGCACTTTGGGATTGCACCTCTCTCACTTTGGAAATAGTGTCTTTTCCACAAATATCCACAGACAACAAAGGAGGCATAGGTTGAAGACTGAGGATCAGCAGTTTGAGTGATTTAGTCTCTCTTGACTGCACAGATTGCCTTGGATTTAACAAGTACCCATGGCTGCCTTAGGTGCTGCACAAGCAACCTACCTGCAGTTCCATGGTGCTGTCACATTCTTTGATGATGCCTCAAAATAAAAACAGGATTTACTTCTAATGCCTGGAGGCTACTTAATTACAAGAGATTTTTCATGTGCAGGGGATCTTCCTAAGGTGTGTTTAAGAGACGGATGTGTTTACTAATATGTTTTAAAGGTATTTTGTCTGTCAATAAAGGGAGTTTACATTTGGGGAGGCAGTATCACTTAGTGGTTGGAGTGGGCCTTTGGGAACCACAGCCTTCAATGCCAGCTCCTGCCTCTCTGTGTCTGCCAGACTGTGATGGGCTAAGACCAGCACAACTTTGAGAATGCTTTAAAACTCTCTGAGGGAAGGTGCTCTAGCACTGCACAGGACTTGACTTTTAGTAGTGCTACTAAATGATATGAATGATTTGATGATATAAAGTCAATGGACGTGAAGGAAGCTCACCAGTACTGTTTTCTGTTTCCTTTGTCTTTTGTTCTACAGTAGTTTGATGCCTAAGTATCAAAATAGATTGACTTGGTTATTCTTGCTTTCAGAATGGGGCCACTGACATTGAGGAAGGACTTAAGTAAAACTGAGGATTTTCTTCCAGTGGCTTATTTTCCTATAGAAAACTGGATATTCTGCTATTTTAGAGGATAAAAATATTTCCTAATAGCCTGTTGTGCCTTAGAACTGCAATACTTGAGACCCTCCATCAGGACCAGTAATGATTTCCCAAAGGACTTCTAAATGAACAAACTGTATTTCTGGGTAAATTTACTTAAAAGTAAAGTTAGTTTGAAGTAACTGTGGCAGACTTCCAGAATAGGCAATTTGAAAGCATTGATTGTAGGCATTATTTCACTGGATTAAAAGCCAACCAACCTGAAAAAACAACCACCACAAACCCACACACCAACCACTGCAAAATAAACTCACAACAAAAACTCAGTAAAAGCCAAAAAACCCAAAACAGACAATTCCCATGGAATAAATATAAATATTTGTTGGGGGGCTTGCTGTAGTCCATAAAATTGTAGTTGATTGATGAAGACTGGTCAGACAAGACCACTACTTCTGTGGCAATTTTCTTCTTTTCAGTGAAAGCAGAAGAAAAATCCTGTCCTACAAACAACTCATTTTTTTCTCAATACATTTCTTTTCTATTATTCTCCCCTTGCCCCACTATATAAGAGATCATTGAAGAAAATACTCCTGTCACTGGAGTTTTTGTTGATGTGTGTGGTAGTGTAGAAAATACCTGAACTTAACCTGAGAATGTGATGGGAACCCCTGGTACAGGTGGAGGATGCAGAGCAAACTGGGAATAAGACAGTGTGGCCAGAGGACTACACCCAGCACAGCTGTAGATGCCACACCTCTCAAAGCAGCTGTGAAACAGAAGTAGAGAAACATCTGTCTATTCTAACACCACAGAATGTTATTACGTGTGAGTTTCAATGCTGTGGAGTCAGCAGCACTAATAAGTGCTTTTGTCCTACCAACAGATCTTAAATCAGGGTTTTTTTCCCTCTGAAGAGAGAGAAAAGCTTTCCATTTGCCTGACACTTCCTTTCCACATTTTTATATCACTGTGTTTGAGAACTTCTCCTGCAGAGATCCAGAACAAAAGTGTCAGATCTTTGGTACAATCCTGAAGTAGGGTTTCGGTAGGAACAAACTGATGATTGAGCCTTTGTCAGCCTTTTGTACAGGGGTGACTGACCCTTTGTCTCATAGCAAATAAATTATGAATGTGAGGGAATCATTTACCTGAATGAATCCTCTTCTTTTCCTGTGGGTTTCTGAATTTTATTCTATATGAAGGAGCTGAGTCCTGTTGGAGAGATTTTTTTCTGAGCCTGACTTTACTGGAGTTCATTTGGGTAGAGGATCCCATGGTGCTGCTCGTGTCAACTGATGGGTGTTCCTGACTTGCACATGCAAACTTAAAGTTCTGATGTAGGCAACTGCTTGAGCAAAGTTCTCTGTGGTAATGATGCTCCTGGGCACTGGAGCAGAGGGAGCATGCTGGAAAGGAAAGAGGAAAATCCCCAAATCATTTTACCAAATAAATAAGAGTTACTTGTTTTACTCTGACACCACCATCTGAAGCAATATTTCCTGTTACATGAAGAAGAATAGAAACAGGCTGTGTCTAACACCAACTCACAGCAAAAAAGTCAGCCCAGTGACCAAACCATTCCTTTAGATAAATATTGCTCCTGTTGCCAGAAGAAAGCCATTGCTCAGCGTAACTCACTCTAAACTGCCTGGTTCCTGTGAAAATCCTGCCTTCCTACAGGTGTAATGGATACAGAAAATGAATAGGAGGCTGAAGACATCTCATGGCATACTGCCACATGGTGGGATGTGAGGACAGGTACTGACTGGGCTGGTCTGGGTTGATACGTTCATTGAACCTGCTGTGTCCCCATGATTTCCTTGGGCCTGGAAGCAGTGAAGCTGCATTAATGTGGTGCAGTTCTTTGGTTTGCAAAGATGTGAGGGATGTGCTGGTACAAAGCCTAGTTGGAGCTTTGAAATGGGTGTTCAGTCTTGCTTTGTGCTTGATCCTCCTTGTTTGTCCTTTTCCATTTGTCCTGTATCCATTCCCAGTGGGGGAAAAAGCCACCCTGCTGCTCATGGAATGTCCAAGGTGAAGCCCAGGGAAGCCCATGACACATTCCTATGCCTCAGAGGTAGCTAGAGATCAATGGCAATGAAAGCAAAAAGTGGAAACAAAATCCAGTTCTTCACACAGCCATCACAACTAGGTAGCCAGGAGATAGCAGGGACAAGTTTCAGCTTGGTACTGCATTTCTAATTTCAAAAAACAGGAAGCTAGAAATGAGAGTCAGGAGGCAAAAGTTCTGGGTTCTGATACTGCCTCTGGTATTACACTTGGTTTAGTTGCTTTGGATTCTAACAAGAAAACATAACTCTTGCTGCTACAAATTCCAAAAAGTTCCCTCTTGCCAAGACTCAGTACCAGGCCTATAAAACTCCAGGATGGGGAACTATGACTTGAATGGCCATGGGGCCCTGGGTGGTACTTTGAGTAGCAGTGAACTTCCTTGTCTGTAAAGATGAATCTTGTATTAACATAATTTGTTTTATTTTTTTATTTGAAGTTTTCTTTATTATGTGAATGTAACATTTAGCTGCATAGTTTAAAATAATCTGTGTTTCTAGAAAGGTACATTAGAGAAATGGAAGTTAACACTTAATCTGTTGATGTTCATGATTTTCATGATTTAAAAAGGCCATGATTATATGTAAATGTCAATTTTGCCACTGTCACGAAGTTATGACTAATAAAACCTAACATCCAATTGATGCAATTCTCTCTGCCCATTTTAGCACCCATTAAACCATGCAGCTGTTACTCAGCAGCACGGCATCCACCTGGCACCTACATATCTCCCCAGGGGACTGAAAGGGACTTTTATTTCCTGCAGTCACAAGTGTCCACACAAGGACATGCCATGTTTTTATGATACCAGATCCAACTATATTGACAGCCACAGGTGTGATCACTTCAGC